>NC_064646.1:344239981-345439981 GCF_023864345.2 Schistocerca serialis cubense
AGTCGGCCGGATACAGTAGCGAGTGGACAGTAGTAGTCGGCGGATACAGTAGCGAGTGGACAGTAGTAGTCGGCCGGATACAGTAGCGAGTGGACAGTAGTAGTCGGTCGGATACAGTAGCGAGTGGACAGTAGTAGTCGGCCGGATACAGTAGCGAGTGGACAGTAGTAGTCGGCTCGGATACAGTAGCGAGTGGACAGTAGTAGTCGGCCGGATACAGTAGCGAGTGGACAGTTACCGTAGTCGGTCGGATACAGTAGCGAGTGGACAGTAGTAGTCGGCCGGATACAGTAGCGAGTGGACAGTAGTAGTCGGCTCGGATACAGTAGCGAGTGGACAGTAGTAGTCGGTCGGATACAAGTAGCGAGTGGACAGTAGTAGTCGGTCGGATACAGTAGCGAGTGGACAGTAGTAGTCGGCCGGATACAGTAGCGAGTGGACAGTAGTAGTCGGTCGGATACAGTAGCGAGTGGACAGTAGTAGTCGGTCGGATACAGTAGCGAGTGGACAGTAGTAGTCGGTCGGATACAGTAGCGAGTGGACAGTAGTAGTCGGTCGGATACAGTAGCGAGTGGACAGTAGTAGTCGGTCGGATACAGTAGCGAGTGGACAGTAGTAGTCGGCTCGGATACAGTAGCGAGTGGACAGTAGTAGTCGGCCGGATACAGTAGCGAGTGGACAGTAGTAGTCGGCGGATACAGTAGCGAGTGGACAGTAGTAGTCGGTCGGATACAGTAGCGAGTGGACAGTAGTAGTCGGTCGGATACAGTAGCGAGTGGACAGTAGTAGTCGGTCGGATACAGTAGCGAGTGGACAGTAGTAGTCGGCCGGATACAGTAGCGAGTGGACAGTAGTAGTCGGTCGGATACAGTAGCGAGTGGACAGTAGTAGTCGGTCCGGATACAGTAGCGAGTGGACAGTAGTAGTCGGTCGGATACAGTAGCGAGTGGACAGTAGTAGTCGGCCGGATACAGTAGCGAGTGGACAGTAGTAGTCGGCCGGATACAGTAGCGAGTGGACAGTAGTAGTCGGCCGGATACAGTAGCGAGTGGACAGTAGTAGTCGGCCGGATACAGTAGCGAGTCGGACAGTAGTAGTCGGCCGGATACAGTAGCGAGTGGACAGTAGTAGTCGGTCGGATACAGTAGCGAGTGGACAGTAGTAGTCGGTCCGGATACAGTAGCGAGTGGACAGTAGTAGTCGGTCGGATACAGTAGCGAGTGGACAGTAGTAGTCGGCCGGATACAGTAGCGAGTGGACAGTAGTAGTCGGCCGGATACAGTAGCGAGTGGACAGTAGTAGTCGGCCGGATACAGTAGCGAGTGGACAGTAGTAGTCGGCCGGATACAGTAGCGAGTGGACAGTAGTAGTCGGTCGGATACAGTAGCGAGTGGACAGTAGTAGTCGGCCGGATACAGTAGCGAGTGGACAGTAGTAGTCGGTCGGATACAGTAGCGAGTGGACAGTAGTAGTCGGCCGGATACAGTAGCGAGTGGACAGTAGTAGTCGGTCGGATACAGTAGCGAGTGGACAGTAGTAGTCGGCCGGATACAGTAGCGAGTGGACAGTAGTAGTCGGTCGGATACAGTAGCGAGTGGACAGTAGTAGTCGGCCGGATACAGTAGCGAGTGGACAGTAGTAGTCGGTCCGGATACAGTAGCGAGTGGACAGTAGTAGTCGGCTCGGATACAGTAGCGAGTGGACAGTAGTAGTCGGCCGGATACAGTAGCGAGTGGACAGTAGTAGTCGGTCGGATACAGTAGCGAGTGGACAGTAGTAGTCGGCCGGATACAGTAGCGAGTGGACAGTAGTAGTCGTCGGATACAGTAGCGAGTGGACAGTAGTAGTCGGCCGGATACAGTAGCGAGTGGACAGTAGTAGTCGGCCGGATACAGTAGCGAGTGGACAGTAGTAGTCGGTCGGATACAGTAGCGAGTGGACAGTAGTAGTCGGCCGGATACAGTAGCGAGTGGACAGTAGTAGTCGGTCGGATACAGTAGCGAGTGGACAGTAGTAGTCGGCCGGATACAGTAGCGAGTGGACAGTAGTAGTCGGTCGGATACAGTAGCGAGTGGACAGTAGTAGTCGGCCGGATACAGTAGCGAGTGGACAGTAGTAGTCGGTCGGATACAGTAGCGAGTGGACAGTAGTAGTCGGTCGGATACAGTAGCGAGTGGACAGTAGTAGTCGGTCGGATACAGTAGCGAGTGGACAGTAGTAGTCGGCGGATACAGTAGCGAGTGGACAGTAGTAGTCGGCCGGATACAGTAGCGAGTGGACAGTAGTAGTCGGCGGATACAGTAGCGAGTGGACAGTAGTAGTCGGCCGGATACAGTAGCGAGTGGACAGTAGTAGTCGGTCGGATACAGTAGCGAGTGGACAGTAGTAGTCGGCCGGATACAGTAGCGAGTGGACAGTAGTAGTCGGTCCGGATACAGTAGCGAGTGGACAGTAGTAGTCGGTCGGGATACAGTAGCGAGTGGACAGTAGTAGTCGGTCGGATACAGTAGCGAGTGGACAGTAGTAGTCGGCCGGATACAGTAGCGAGTGGACAGTAGTAGTCGGCCGGATACAGTAGCGAGTGGACAGTAGTAGTCGGTCGGATACAGTAGCGAGTGGACAGTAGTAGTCGGCCGGATACAGTAGCGAGTGGACAGTAGTAGTCGGTCGGATACAGTAGCGAGTGGACAGTAGTAGTCGGTCGGATACAGTAGCGAGTGGACAGTAGTAGTCGGCCGGATACAGTAGCGAGTGGACAGTAGTAGTCGGTCGGATACAGTAGCGAGTGGACAGTAGTAGTCGGTCGGATACAGTAGCGAGTGGACAGTAGTAGTCGGTCGGATACAGTAGCGAGTGGACAGTAGTAGTCGGTCGGATACAGTAGCGAGTGGACAGTAGTAGTCGGCGGATACAGTAGCGAGTGGACAGTAGTAGTCGGTCGGATACAGTAGCGAGTGGACAGTAGTAGTCGGCCGGATACAGTAGCGAGTGGACAGTAGTAGTCGGTCGGATACAGTAGCGAGTGGACAGTAGTAGTCGGTCGGATACAGTAGCGAGTGGACAGTAGTAGTCGGCCGGATACAGTAGCGAGTGGACAGTAGTAGTCGGTCGGATACAGTAGCGAGTGGACAGTAGTAGTCGGTCGGATACAGTAGCGAGTGGACAGTAGTAGTCGGTCGGATACAGTAGCGAGTGGACAGTAGTAGTCGGTCCGGATACAGTAGCGAGTGGACAGTAGTAGTCGGCCGGATACAGTAGCGAGTGGACAGTAGTAGTCGGTCGGATACAGTAGCGAGTGGACAGTAGTAGTCGGTCGGATACAGTAGCGAGTGGACAGTAGTAGTCGGGCCGGATACAGTAGCGAGTGGACAGTAGTAGTCGGTCGGATACAGTAGCGAGTGGACAGTAGTAGTCGGCCGGATACAGTAGCGAGTGGACAGTAGTAGTCGGTCGGATACAGTAGCGAGTGGACAGTAGTAGTCGGCCGGATACAGTAGCGAGTGGACAGTAGTAGTCGGCCGGATACAGTAGCGAGTGGACAGTAGTAGTCGGTCGGATACAGTAGCGAGTGGACAGTAGTAGTCGGCGGATACAGTAGCGAGTGGACAGTAGTAGTCGGCCGGATACAGTAGCGAGTGGACAGTAGTAGTCGGCCGGATACAGTAGCGAGTGGACAGTAGTAGTCGGCCGGATACAGTAGCGAGTGGACAGTAGTAGTCGGTCGGATACAGTAGCGAGTGGACAGTAGTAGTCGGCCGGATACAGTAGCGAGTGGACAGTAGTAGTCGGTCGGATACAGTAGCGAGTGGACAGTAGTAGTCGGCCGGATACAGTAGCGAGTGGACAGTAGTAGTCGGCCGGATACAGTAGCGAGTGGACAGTAGTAGTCGGTCGGATACAGTAGCGAGTGGACAGTAGTAGTCGGCTCGGATACAGTAGCGAGTGGACAGTAGTAGTCGGCCGGATACAGTAGCGAGTGGACAGTAGTAGTCGGCCGGATACAGTAGCGAGTGGACAGTAGTAGTCGGCCGGATACAGTAGCGAGTGGACAGTAGTAGTCGGTCGGATACAAGTAGCGAGTGGGACAGTAGTAGTCGGTCGGATACAGTAGCGAGTGGACAGTAGTAGTCGGCCGGATACAGTAGCGAGTGGACAGTAGTAGTCGGTCGGATACAGTAGCGAGTGGACAGTAGTAGTCGGTCCGGATACAGTAGCGAGTGGACAGTAGTAGTCGGTCGGATACAGTAGCGAGTGGACAGTAGTAGTCGGTCGGATACAGTAGCGAGTGGACAGTAGTAGTCGGCCGGATACAGTAGCGAGTGGACAGTAGTAGTCGGCCGGATACAGTAGCGAGTGGACAGTAGTAGTCGGCCGGATACAGTAGCGAGTGGACAGTAGTAGTCGGTCGGATACAGTAGCGAGTGGACAGTAGTAGTCGGCCGGATACAGTAGCGAGTGGACAGTAGTAGTCGGCCGGATACAGTAGCGAGTGGACAGTAGTAGTCGGCCGGATACAGTAGCGAGTGGACAGTAGTAGTCGGTCGGATACAGTAGCGAGTGGACAGTAGTAGTCGGCCGGATACAGTAGCGAGTGGACAGTAGTAGTCGGCGGATACAGTAGCGAGTGGACAGTAGTAGTCGGCCGGATACAGTAGCGAGTGGACAGTAGTAGTCGGCCGGATACAGTAGCGAGTGGACAGTAGTAGTCGGTCGGATACAGTAGCGAGTGGACAGTAGTAGTCGGTCGGATACAGTAGCGAGTGGACAGTAGTAGTCGGTCGGATACAGTAGCGAGTGGACAGTAGTAGTCGGCCGGATACAGTAGCGAGTGGACAGTAGTAGTCGGCCGGATACAGTAGCGAGTGGACAGTAGTAGTCGGCCGGATACAGTAGCGAGTGGACAGTAGTAGTCGGTCGGATACAGTAGCGAGTGGACAGTAGTAGTCGGTCGGATACAGTAGCGAGTGGACAGTAGTAGTCGGTCGGATACAGTAGCGAGTGGACAGTAGTAGTCGGCCGGATACAGTAGCGAGTGGACAGTAGTAGTCGGTCCGGATACAGTAGCGAGTGGACAGTAGTAGTCGGCCGGATACAGTAGCGAGTGGACAGTAGTAGTCGGTCGGATACAGTAGCGAGTGGACAGTAGTAGTCGGCCGGATACAGTAGCGAGTGGACAGTAGTAGTCGGTCGGATACAGTAGCGAGTGGACAGTAGTAGTCGGCCGGATACAGTAGCGAGTGGACAGTAGTAGTCGGCCGGATACAGTAGCGAGTGGACAGTAGTAGTCGGTCCGGATACAGTAGCGAGTGGACAGTAGTAGTCGGCCGGATACAGTAGCGAGTGGACAGTAGTAGTCGGCCGGATACAGTAGCGAGTGGACAGTAGTAGTCGGCCGGATACAGTAGCGAGTGGACAGTAGTAGTCGGCCGGATACAGTAGCGAGTGGACAGTAGTAGTCGGTCGGATACAGTAGCGAGTGGACAGTAGTAGTCGGCCGGATACAGTAGCGAGTGGACAGTAGTAGTCGGTCGGATACAGTAGCGAGTGGACAGTAGTAGTCGGCCGGATACAGTAGCGAGTGGACAGTAGTAGTCGGCCGGATACAGTAGCGAGTGGACAGTAGTAGTCGGCCGGATACAGTAGCGAGTGGACAGTAGTAGTCGGCCGGATACAGTAGCGAGTGGACAGTAGTAGTCGGCCGGATACAGTAGCGAGTGGACAGTAGTAGTCGGCCGGATACAGTAGCGAGTGGACAGTAGTAGTCGGCCGGATACAGTAGCGAGTGGACAGTAGTAGTCGGTCGGATACAGTAGCGAGTGGACAGTAGTAGTCGGCCGGATACAGTAGCGAGTGGACAGTAGTAGTCGGTCGGATACAGTAGCGAGTGGACAGTAGTAGTCGGCCGGATACAGTAGCGAGTGGACAGTAGTAGTCGGTCGGATACAGTAGCGAGTGGACAGTAGTAGTCGGCCGGATACAGTAGCGAGTGGACAGTAGTAGTCGGTCGGATACAGTAGCGAGTGGACAGTAGTAGTCGGTCGGATACAGTAGCGAGTGGACAGTAGTAGTCGGCCGGATACAGTAGCGAGTGGACAGTAGTAGTCGGCCGGATACAGTAGCGAGTGGACAGTAGTAGTCGGTCGGATACAGTAGCGAGTGGACAGTAGTAGTCGGTCGGATACAGTAGCGAGTGGACAGTAGTAGTCGGCCGGATACAGTAGCGAGTGGGACAGTAGTAGTCGGCCGGATACAGTAGCGAGTGGACAGTAGTAGTCGGCCGGATACAGTAGCGAGTGGACAGTAGTAGTCGGCCGGATACAGTAGCGAGTGGACAGTAGTAGTCGGCCGGATACAGTAGCGAGTGGACAGTAGTAGTCGGTCGGATACAGTAGCGAGTGGACAGTAGTAGTCGGTCGGATACAGTAGCGAGTGGACAGTAGTAGTCGGCCGGATACAGTAGCGAGTGGACAGTAGTAGTCGGCCGGATACAGTAGCGAGTGGACAGTAGTAGTCGGCCGGATACAGTAGCGAGTGGACAGTAGTAGTCGGCCGGATACAGTAGCGAGTGGACAGTAGTAGTCGGTCGGATACAGTAGCGAGTGGACAGTAGTAGTCGGCCGGATACAGTAGCGAGTGGACAGTAGTAGTCGGTCGGATACAGTAGCGAGTGGACAGTAGTAGTCGGCCGGATACAGTAGCGAGTGGACAGTAGTAGTCGGTCGGATACAGTAGCGAGTGGACAGTAGTAGTCGGCCGGATACAGTAGCGAGTGGACAGTAGTAGTCCGTCGGATACAGTAGCGAGTGGACAGTAGTAGTCGGGCCGGATACAGTAGCGAGTGGACAGTAGTAGTCGGTCGGATACAGTAGCGAGTGGACAGTAGTAGTCGGCCGGATACAGTAGCGAGTGGACAGTAGTAGTCGGCCGGATACAGTAGCGAGTGGACAGTAGTAGTCGGTCGGATACAGTAGCGAGTGGACAGTAGTAGTCGGCCGGATACAGTAGCGAGTGGACAGTAGTAGTCGGTCGGATACAGTAGCGAGTGGACAGTAGTAGTCGGCCGGATACAGTAGCGAGTGGACAGTAGTAGTCGGTCGGATACAGTAGCGAGTGGACAGTAGTAGTCGGCCGGATACAGTAGCGAGTGGACAGTAGTAGTCGGTCGGATACAGTAGCGAGTGGACAGTAGTAGTCGGTCGGATACAGTAGCGAGTGGACAGTAGTAGTCGGCGGATACAGTAGCGAGTGGACAGTAGTAGTCGGTCGGATACAGTAGCGAGTGGACAGTAGTAGTCGGCCGGATACAGTAGCGAGTGGACAGTAGTAGTCGGTCGGATACAGTAGCGAGTGGACAGTAGTAGTCGGCCGGATACAGTAGCGAGTGGACAGTAGTAGTCGGTCGGATACAGTAGCGAGTGGACAGTAGTAGTCGGCCGGATACAGTAGCTGAGTGGACAGTAGTAGTCGGTCGGATACAGTAGCGAGTGGACAGTAGTAGTCGGCCGGATACAGTAGCGAGTGGACAGTAGTAGTCGGTCGGATACAGTAGCGAGTGGACAGTAGTAGTCGGCCGGATACAGTAGCGAGTGGACAGTAGTAGTCGGTCGGATACAGTAGCGAGTGGACAGTAGTAGTCGGCGGATACAGTAGCGAGTGGACAGTAGTAGTCGGTCGGATACAGTAGCGAGTGGACAGTAGTAGTCGGTCGGATACAGTAGCGAGTGGACAGTAGTAGTCGGTCGGATACAGTAGCGAGTGGACAGTAGTAGTCGGCCGGATACAGTAGCGAGTGGACAGTAGTAGTCGGTCGGATACAGTAGCGAGGTGGACAGTAGTAGTCGGCCGGATACAGTAGCGAGTGGACAGTAGTAGTCGGTCGGATACAGTAGCGGAGTGGACAGTAGTAGTCGGCCGGATACAGTAGCGAGTGGACAGTAGTAGTCGGTCGGATACAGTAGCGAGTGGACAGTAGTAGTCGGTCGGATACAGTAGCGAGTGGACAGTAGTAGTCGGTCGGATACAGTAGCGAGTGGACAGTAGTAGTCGGTCGGATACAGTAGCGAGTGGACAGTAGTAGTCGGCCGGATACAGTAGCGAGTGGACAGTAGTAGTCGGTCGGATACAGTAGCGAGTGGACAGTAGTAGTCGGCCGGATACAGTAGCGAGTGGACAGTAGTAGTCGGTCGGATACAGTAGCGAGTGGACAGTAGTAGTCGGCCGGATACAGTAGCGAGTGGACAGTAGTAGTCGGTCGGATACAGTAGCGAGTGGACAGTAGTAGTCGGCCGGATACAGTAGCGAGTGGACAGTAGTAGTCGGTCGGATACAGTAGCGAGTGGACAGTAGTAGTCGGCCGGATACAGTAGCGAGTGGACAGTAGTAGTCGGTCGGATACAGTAGCGAGTGGACAGTAGTAGTCGGTCGGATACAGTAGCGAGTGGACAGTAGTAGTCGGTCGGATACAGTAGCGAGTGGACAGTAGTAGTCGGCCGGATACAGTAGCGAGTGGACAGTAGTAGTCGGTCGGATACAGTAGCGAGTGGACAGTAGTAGTCGGTCGGATACAGTAGCGAGTGGACAGTAGTAGTCGGCCGGATACAGTAGCGAGTGGACAGTAGTAGTCGGTCGGATACAGTAGCGAGTGGACAGTAGTAGTCGGCCGGATACAGTAGCGAGTGGACAGTAGTAGTCGGTCGGATACAGTAGCGAGTGGACAGTAGTAGTCGGTCGGATACAGTAGCGAGTGGACAGTAGTAGTCGGCCGGATACAGTAGCGAGTGGACAGTAGTAGTCGGTCGGATACAGTAGCGAGTGGACAGTAGTAGTCGGTCGGATACAGTAGCGAGTGGGACAGTAGTAGTCGGCCGGATACAGTAGCGAGTGGACAGTAGTAGTCGGTCGGATACAGTAGCGAGTGGACAGTAGTAGTCGGCCGGATACAGTAGCGAGTGGACAGTAGTAGTCGGTCGGATACAGTAGCGAGTGGACAGTAGTAGTCGGCCGGATACAGTAGCGAGTGGACAGTAGTAGTCGGTCGGATACAGTAGCGAGTGGACAGTAGTAGTCGGTCGGATACAGTAGCGAGTGGACAGTAGTAGTCTGCCGGATACAGTAGCGAGTGGACAGTAGTAGTCGGTCGGATACAGTAGCGAGTGGACAGTAGTAGTCGGCCGGATACAGTAGCGAGTGGACAGTAGTAGTCGGTCGGATACAGTAGCGAGTGGACAGTAGTAGTCGGCCGGATACAGTAGCGAGTGGACAGTAGTAGTCGGTCGGATACAGTAGCGAGTGGACAGTAGTAGTCGGCCGGATTACAGTAGCGAGTGGACAGTAGTAGTCGGTCGGATACAGTAGCGAGTGGACAGTAGTAGTCGGCCGGATACAGTAGCGAGTGGACAGTAGTAGTCGGTCGGATGCAGTAGCGAGTGGACAGTAGTAGTCGGTCGGATACAGTAGCGAGTGGACAGTAGTAGTCGGCCGGATACAGTAGCGAGTGGGACAGTAGTAGTCGGTCGGATACAGTAGCGAGTGGACAGTAGTAGTCGGTCGGATACAGTAGCGAGTGGACAGTAGTAGTCGGCCGGATACAGTAGCGAGTGGACAGTAGTAGTCGGCCGGATACAGTAGCGAGTGGACAGTAGTAGTCGGTCGGATACAGTAGCGAGTGGACAGTAGTAGTCGGCCGGATACAGTAGCGAGTGGACAGTAGTAGTCGGTCGGATACAGTAGCGAGTGGACAGTAGTAGTCGGCCGGATACAGTAGCGAGTGGACAGTAGTAGTCGGTCGGATACAGTAGCGAGTGGACAGTAGTAGTCGGCCGGATACAGTAGCGAGTGGACAGTAGTAGTCGGTCGGATGCAGTAGCGAGTGGACAGTAGTAGTCGGTCGGATACAGTAGCGAGTGGACAGTAGTAGTCGGCCGGATACAGTAGCGAGTGGACAGTAGTAGTCGGTCGGATACAGTAGCGAGTGGACAGTAGTAGTCGGTCGGATACAGTAGCGAGTGGACAGTAGTAGTCGGCCGGATACAGTAGCGAGTGGACAGTAGTAGTCGGTCGGATACAGTAGCGAGTGGACAGTAGTAGTCGGTCGGATACAGTAGCGAGTGGACAGTAGTAGTCGGTCGGATACAGTAGCGAGTGGACAGTAGTAGTCGGCCGGATACAGTAGCGAGTGGACAGTAGTAGTCGGTCGGATACAGTAGCGAGTGGACAGTAGTAGTCGGTCGGATACAGTAGCGAGTCGGTAGTAGTCTGGTGTAGTCTGCGTGAGTCGGTGGGAGTCGACATGCGTCGGCGGTGTGCTCTGCTCGCGACTCTGTCAGGACTCTGCAGGATGAGTATTGTTGTAGAAGGTAAAGAAGCAGCATTGCGCATATCTAATAATGTATGTTAATTGTAATTTAATTTGTTCAAAGAAATGCCCCAATAATAATTTTTATAATATAAAGCAACTATTTTAAAGAAAAACATTTATTTCAATTTAAAGAATTTGCAATGTATTATCATTACTTCCAAGAATCAAAAAATATATATACGCCAGCATTGCACGAAGCTGTGTCGAAGAATGTATAATTAAGAGCAGATATATTTGCAGTATTTTATTGAGGTAAGAATTTTTGTTTTTTTATTCAGAATGCAGGGCCGAAGGTCAGCGCTGCTGTCCTTATAAAATTTACCAGATATTATTATTTCTGTTAGGAGGTTAGATTTGATTCATGGTTCATTATTTAATCAATATTATTGTGAGGTTCATGGTCAATTATAATTTTTTTAAATTTTTGTGGGGAGGTTACGCTTGGCTCCATTTTGCATTTTTATTTAACAATATTGCGTGCTGGGAGGTTACAATGGTGGGAATTAGTGAAGTTCGGTGTCAGGAGGAATAGGACTTCTGGTCAGGCGACTACAGGGTTATAAATACATCAGATGGAGTAATGCAGGAGTAGGTTTAATAATGAATAAGAAAATAAGAACTTGGGTAAGCTACTATGAACAACATAGTGAACGCATTATTGTAGTCAAATAGACATGAAGCCCACACCCATCACAGTAATACAAGTTTATATGCCAATTATCTCCGCTGATAATGAAGATATTGAAGAAATGTTTGATGAAATAAAAGAAATTATTCAGGTAGTTACGGGAAACGAAACTTTAATAGTCATGGGGGACTAGAATTCGATAGGGGGAAAAGGAAGAAAAGGGAAAACAGTAGGCTAATACAGAGTATGAAAGAGGAAGCCGCTTGGTAGAATTTTGCACAGAGCAGAGCTTAATCATCCCTAATACTTGGTTTAAGAATCAAGAAAGGACACTGTATACATGGAAGAGACCTGGAGACACCAGAAGGTTTCAAATTGATTATGTAATAGTAAGACAGTGATTTCGGTACCAGATTTTAAACTGTAAGACATTTCCAGGGGAATATGTGGACTCTGACCACAATTTATTGGTTATGAACTGTAGATTAAACCTGAAGAAATTGCAATAAGGTAGGAAATTAAGGAGATGGGACCTAGATAAACTGAAATAACCAGAGATTGTTGAGAGTTTCAAAGGGAGCATTAGGGAACGATTGACAAGAACAGGGGAAAGGAGTACAGCAGAAAAAGAATGGATAGCTTCCAGAGATGAAATAGTGAAGGCAGAAGACGATTAAACAGGTAAACAGACGAGGTCTAGTGGAAATCCTTGGGTAACACAAGATATATTGAATTTAACTGATGAAAGGAGAAAATATAAAAATGTAGTAAATGAAGTAGGCGAAAGGGAATACAAATGTCGAAAAAATGAGGTTGACAGAAACTGCAAAATGCCTAAACAGCAATGGCTAGAGGACAAATGCAAGGTTTTAGAGGCATATACGAGAGTTGGAACTTAAATAGTGGCAACTATTTATTTACAACCGATACAAAAGAGGTACATGTTTGAAACCTGTTACTGTCCTTCAAAGTAGTCATTAGCGTTGTGTAGAACCCGTTGCCAGCGATGTGAAAGGCGTTGTATGCCATAAGCAGAGCCTGTTATGTTGATGGTGCGAATGGAGCGGTCTACCTGTTGAATCTCTGGAACAGTTCTGAAGCGAATGCCACGAAGTGGTTCCTTCGTCTTCGGAATCAAATCAAAGTCACAAGGGCTTTAGTCCGGTGAGTGTGGTGGATGGTACAGTACTTCCCAGTCCCATCGACCGAACAGCTACAGCTTGCGCTGTATGCGCCCGCGCATTGTCATGCAAAATGATGGGTGGGTTGCGCAGAAAGAGTCGCCGCTTCTTTCGCCAAGCTGGTCGCAGGTGATGCCCCAAAAGCGAACAGTAACACTGTGCATTGACGGTCTGCCTTGGAGTAACGTCATGCGTTAGGATAACACCATCACAGTCGTATACGAGAATCACCGTAACCTTCACTATACTGGGGCTCTTACGCACTTTCGACTTTCGCGGCGACCCATAATGACGCCATTCGTTGGATTGGCGTTTCAGTTTTGGCTTCGTGGCATTCGCTTCGGAACTGTTCCAGAGACAGTAACAGGCGCAAACATGTAACTCTTCTGTATCGGTTGTGAATAAATAGTTACCACTATTTAAGGTCCAACCCTCGTGTATTAGTAGGGGAAGGATAGATACTGCCGACAGGAAAATTAAAGACTTCGGAGAAAATAGAAGCAGCTATATGAATATCAAGTGCTGAAATGGTAAACCAGTCTTACGCAAAGAAGGGAAAGCTAAAAGGCGCAGTAAGTATATAGAGGAGGAAGGGGGATATACCTGAATGCAATATTATAGAAATGGAAGGGGACGTAGATGAAGATGAGATGGGGGATACTATACTGTGAGAAGAGTTCGACGGAGCACTGAAAGACCTGAACGTGACAGATTGAAACTGTGTGCCGGACCGAGACTCGAACTCGGGACCTTTCCTTTCGAGAGCAAGTGCTCTACCAATTTTTTTTTTTTTTTATCTCATTTTGTTCGTTTTCGTTCGTTGCATCTGCTCGGGACGGTCGTCGTAAGTCATCCGTTCAAGTTCGTTGTTGATCGGTTAACTCAATTTTTTTATTACAGAGGGCGAGCAGCCCTCTGACCAAACACGTTGAGCTACCGTGCCGGCACCAACTGAGCTGCCCATCCCGTCCTCACAGCTTCAATTCTGCCAGTACCTCGTCTCCTACCTTCCAAACTTCACATAAGCTCTTCTGTATACATCCTCCCTGAAAGACCTAACTCAAAACAAGGCCCCAGGAGTAGACAACATTCCGTGAAAACTACTGATAGCCAGCCAGCCATGACGAAACTCTTCCATCTGGTGAGCAACATTTATGAGACAGGCGAAATACCGTCACACTCCAAGAGGAATATAATAACTGCAATTACAAGGAAAGCATGTGCCGACAGGTGCGAATATTATCGAACCATCGGTTTAATAAGTCGTGTCTCCAAAACACTAACACGAATTCCTTACAGAAGAATGGAGAAACTGTAAAAGCCGACCTCGGGGTAGGCCTGTTTGGATTCTGATGAAATGTAGGAACACTTAAGGCAATACTGACCCTACTATTTCTTTTAGAAGGTAGGTTAATGAAATGCAAACCTACGTTTCTTCCAGTTGTAGACTTAGAGAAATCTTTTAACAATGTTAACTGGAATACTCCCTTTGCAATTCTGAAGGTTGCAGGGGCAAAATACATTGAACGAAATGTTGCATACAAGTCGTACAGAAACAAGACAAAAGTTATGAGGTCCAGAGGGCATGAAAGCCAAGCAGTGGTTCGGAGAGGAGAGACATGGCGTTGTAGCGTATCTCAAATGTTATTCAACCTGTACACTGGGCAAGCAATAAAGGAAACCAGAGACAAATTTGGGGAAGGAATTAAGGTCCAGGGAGACAAAGTTAAAATTCTAAAGCTATATGATGACATTGTAATTATGTCATAGACAGAAAAGCACTTGGAAGAGTAGTTGAAAGAAATAGACAGTGTCTCGAAAGGACGATATAAGATAAAAATCTTCAGAAGCGAAACAAGGTTAGCGAATTATGGTCAAATTAACCAGGCGATGCTGAGGGAATTAGATTCGGAAGTGAGACGCTAGAAGTGATAGACTGAGTCTTGCTGTTTGGGCAGTAAAATAATCGACGATCGAGGTAGAGGGGATGTAAAATGTAGACTGGGAATTACAAGAAAAGTGGGTGTGAAGAAGAAAAATATGTTAACATGGAATATAAATTTATGTGTAAGGGAGTCTCTTGTAAAGGTATTTGTCTGGAGTGTAGCCACGTGCTGAAGTGAAACGTTGACTACGAGCAGTTCAGGCAAGAGAATAGAAGCTCTCGAGATGTTGTGCTTAACAAGAATGTTGAAGGTTGCTTGGGTACATCGCGTAAATATTGAGGAAACACCGAATAGAAGTGGGTAGAAGAGAAATTTCTGGCATAACTTGGTTAGAAGAAGAGATCGGTTGATATTACACGTTATAAGACACGGGGGAATCATCAATTTATGGCTGGAAGGAAGTGTTGGGGAGGGGGGGGGGGGGGGGGAGAGATCAAGAGACGAATACAGCAAGGAGTTTCAGATGGGTGTAGGCTGCGATAGCTATTTGCAGATGAAGAGGCTTGAACAGGATAGAGTACCATGGAGAGCTGCATTAAACCTCTCTCTGAAATTAAGATTACCACAACAACAGTAGTAGAAACAACTTCTACTCTAGAATAGTATTCTACCTGAACAACAATAAATCCTTAGTAAATCACAGTTTGGATTTCAGAAAATTTCGTCAGCTGGGGTTGCCATTTACACGTTCACTCGTCAAATCTGACAGGCATTGAATAACAAAATAGCATCACCTAGCTATTTTCAGTGACCTATCTTAAGTACATGACTATAAATCACATTATTATCTAAGATAAAGTGAGATTTTATGGACATTGATCATATCTAACCAAAACAATGCGAGAAGTTGTACTTAATAATTTAACCAGTATAAGCAAAGAAGATTCTTCTGACTGAGGAGAAATCGTTAGAGGTTTCCACAAGGCTCACTCATAGGACCACTATTGTTTCTCATGTATGTAAACAACTTTCTATCTAATATACAACAAGCACAATTACTTTTTTCGGGGGATGACACTAGCGTTGTAATCAATCTACACATATGCATAATAACAGAAAAAATAGTACATAATGGTCTTAAAAGTATTATTGAGTGGTTTTCTGTAAATGGTCAAACTGTCAATTTAAAAAATACACAAATGTTCAATTCTGCACACGTAAAGACACTACATCAACAATAAATGTAACACCTCCTGAGGAAATACTAACTAGGGCGGAAAATTTCTAGGTGTCAATCTAGGTGAGACTGTAAGTGAAAAAAATTTTTTTAAATTGCTAAACCAACTCAGATCAGTCTCTTTACAACTTCGAATCTTTGAAAACCAGTAAGTTAATATATTTTGCGTATTTTCCTTTAGTAGCACTACATGCTATGTGGGAGAATATTCTTTGGTTAACTTACCTTTAACAGGGAAAGTGCTCATTGCTGAGAAAAATGCTTCAAGAACAAGGTGTGCTGCTTACCCACTATATTCTTGTGGAAACATGTTTAGGCGCTAGACATTTTGATTACTGCTCCACAGTATATTCATTCCCTCATGAAGCTTGCTGTAAATAACCACTACAGTTCAAAAGAAAGAATGATTTAAATAAATACAATACTAGAAGAAAGAATCCCTCCGCCATAAATCACCATCATCAGAACAAAGAATGACGTTCATTATTCCACATTAAGGTTGTTTTTAAAGAAAAGGTGCACAATCCGACCGCCAAAGTTTTTTATGGGTTACCCAATGGTATTAAATGCCTGATGATTACAAAGTTAAATTCAGAGACAAACTGCAGAACTTTTTCCTTGACAATCCTTGTATTCAGTAGAAAATATCTATTTATGTAATATGTAAACGATGATGGTTAGTAATTACTAATTATCATCTGAAAAAAGCAACAACAAAAAATAAAACAAAAAGCCCAACCTTCTAAATTGTCAGCATGTAGGCTTATTTACATGCGAACATAAAATGATAAGTTAATGGAACAAATGAGCCATGGAACTTGAAATTAACATTTTGAAAAATGTCAACCTGAGCTTTCGCCGCAATTCGCAGAATCGATTTTCCTCTCTACAAAGGAGTGTGAAATGTGCTGATACGACCAGATACAACGATAAACGTAGCGTTTTCTGTGCACGCCATAAGCAAACAAGAGTGTGTCCACTCGCGACTGTATTACGGTAAAGCACGAAAATCTACATTCGTGTTTCCGTCCCATCAGTAAACTGCTAACGCATAATGCTTCTGCGAAATCACCAGTTGTGGTCTTCACACGCGTCGTACAAAGTCTCTCCCGCTGCTACTGTAGCAACACTTTCGAATCCCCTGGCAAAGACGCAGCTGCACTTCTAGGTCATAGAAAGAGAATAATGGAGTTCCGTGTGAACTTCACACCACTACACAGATTGTGTCAGGCGTGCGGCTTGGCACCTTTCCCAGATATATGCTGCAAAAATCGAAAGAAGAACATTTGCAAGAAACTGATGAGCCCCTCCTTTTTTTGGTTCTTGGTGTTCCTCGCATCTGCGTCACAGTTAGGGAACACTTCTGAGTTGCCAAAGATCGCCGTGTTCTTACACTTAGTTAAAGGTTTGTTAGAGATGATTAGTTTTCTTTTGACGTTGGCACTGTGCACCGTGACCGGCCTCGAACATTTACAGTGTTTCTCCAGAGAGATGAATTGTGCGGATCTCCACTTGCCAGCAAAGGACAAACGAAAAGGAAAGATAATGGGAGGCTTGCTCCTAGCTGTTAACTGTGCAGCAATAGCAGGAGTACTGCTCACTGTAGATCGAAACTGTGTCGGTCTCCCTCGGTACTTATTTTATGCCTTCTACTTGCCCTTTGACTCACTGATAACGCTACACTTCGTCTTATTGGCACTGGAACTTTGGATCAGACTCAGTAATCTGAACTCCACTCTCCTGGAGATCTTTCCACTGTCCCTCGCGACGCCAGTTGGAGAGGTGTCTCGGTCGCCTCCAGGGCATGGAAGAATTTACCAACTGCTAGTGGCGCATATGGCTCTACGACGCGCTGCCGGGTCCCTCCAGAATCACTTTGGGTTGCCAGTGGCTGCCATCATAGCCTATACCTTGTGGGGCGAAACAGCCAGTGCGTATCAAGTACTCTTGGAGGTGCTGAGACCGGCGTGGTATTCCAGAGAGCGCCTCTGTTCGTCAGCGACCAGCTCGACAATGTGGTTCGTCTACGGCTGGATCAAGCTGTCCACGATGGCACTGGCGTGTGCGGCGATCAGCGACACAGACGCAGCCACCGGCGTGATCCTCCTGAGGACGTCAGCAGAGTCAAGCGACCGGTGCTGCCCGGATCTGGCAGCCTTC
The DNA here is from genome assembly GCF_023864345.2 of Schistocerca serialis cubense. Lineage (NCBI taxonomy): Eukaryota > Metazoa > Arthropoda > Insecta > Orthoptera > Acrididae > Schistocerca > Schistocerca serialis. Next base: position 344,257,431 of record NC_064646.1, read on the forward strand.
CTGCAGTGGACCACGTTCAGTCAGCCGCTTTCCTTCAGCGCCGCTGGATTCTTCAACGTCGACCGCTCGCTACTGGTCAATGCACTTGCCGTTATCATCACTTACGTTGTCATTCTGGGGCAGATCACTCCGTCTGAATGAACACGAAATTAACTCTCTTGATATCTAAGTTGGGTTTTTTATACACTGTCCAAGAAATTTAAAGGATCACTTTTTCGACGCATAAGTTTGAAATTTGGCTCAAAGGTGTCTATATGTCCATCAGAAAGAGTAAATTTGTAATACTGGATATCATGAACTGATATATATAAGATCACTTTTGAACATTATTAAGGTAAATACATTGTTTGTTCTCTATCAAAATCTTTCATTTGCTAACTATGCCTATCAGTAGTTAGTGCCTTCAGTAGTTAGAATCCTTTATTTAGCTGGCAGTATTGGTGCTCGCTGTATTGCAGTAGTTCGAGTAACGAAGATTTTTGTGAGGAAAGTGATTCATGCAAGGTAAAGATTATTGTTAGTCAGGGCCATTCTTTTGTGGGGATTATTGAAAGTCAGACAGCGTTGCGCTAAAAATATTGTGTGTCAGTTTAGTGTTGATCAGAATAAGTAAAGAGAGAAATGTCTGAGTACGTTCAGTTCTGCTCAGCTGTTCGTAAATCAAATAACGTGAGAGGTTTTCCAGCACTGTCATTTTTAAATTTTTCCAACGGGACGTTTCAATGTAAGCTGCAGGGCACGTTAATGATCTTTGATTTTATCCATACTTGATGAGAGGTCGTGGTTGTGAATGTGAGCCGATATATTTTTTAACAAGTTAATGATGTTAGATTGGCACCAAATTTCACCACAATTCTGTCCAACGCCACCGTGGACGTCTCATAAGACGTTAAGGTCGTCACACTCCTCTTTGACCACATTTCACCCCTTATTTTGACGTCTCTGCGAGCCAAGTCAGAACCACGACTTCTTTCTTATGGGCAGACAGATCCTCGCTAAAATCGACACGAAAAGGCTTTACAGTAAGTGTGCTGTGGAGGTCGTCAGTGAGACCACCTCTTTTTCCTGGGGCGTTGATCCCCACACATTTGGTGGTGGGAAGCGACAGTTCGCAGTGTGATGAGCGACAGGAAAATGTTATTGACATCCTTTGGCAGTGCTGACAGCCTCAGATGTTTCAACCCTTCTCTAAGGACACTGTGGCGTTTGTGGAAATTTATATTATATAGCAATAATAAAGGGTATATAAAGAGATTAACAGAAATCAATTATTTTCAATTAATGCCCAAATTTTAGATTTTTATAGTTTCTCTTCTTTGAGTCCGTTTTAACGTGAACTTACTTCCATATAGCCGAGATCTACACGGTCCTGTTAGGTGCTTCTTCTTCCGACGCCGCAAAACTTATTCTTGACCATTTAGCTAATAAATTTTCGTTTTATCGGACTTCTTCCTTATATGCACGCTGCACTCGTGACATGACATTTACGTATTGCACGGAAAATAACTGAATAGCTTCTTGGTTTTGTTCCAGTAATTATTATTATTCAGAGAACACAAATGGCTACCACACACATCTTACAAAAAATACGGCTTCTCCACTCGAGAACTAAAGACAGAGTCTCTCTAATGATTGAAAAAAAATTGGGTTTTTTTATCATTCGTTATTCGCCTTCTGGCGTAGCTAAATATATCTTTATCGGCTGTTACAGCGGCCGCGCTAATAATTGTTATCATCGGTTTTAAATTTTTTTGTATAGCTTGTTGAGGCTTTTCCTTACATATCTATACACGTTGCATCCCAACTGAACTTGATGGCGCCCCTTTTGAGTGCAATGTGCACACAGTTGTTGCTCTTCTATACAGTTGGAACAACTAGGAACCATTCAAAACAATTCAACGAAATCTGAACGTGATCCGAAGCAGCAAAGTGTACTTATGCCTTTCAACCCTCCTGTTTTCTGCCCTCCCATTGGCGGAAGTGCAACATTAAGAAGTGCGTGAGTAAAACGACAAAGAAGCCCTCTATCGATCACCCAGTTTGGCACCACCCTTGGTGCCACCCACGCAACTTAATTAAGAATGCTAGAAATGTATCTGCCAAGAACGTCGACACCAATTCAGCCTGGCAGTTGCTGAAGGTAGACAAACCCCACTCAAGGGTTGTCGAAGTGGTCGACCAACCCTCAAGCGCTAGAGCAGTAGCTACGAGGGTATTACTGAACTGGGGAGGGGGTCTTTAGGGGACCCTTCGCCGTTTTACTAATCTACGTGTTAATGTTGCACTCCTGTTGATCACAGCACACGAGGGCAGGAAAACAGAAAGGCTGAAAAAGCGTAAGTACCCTTTGCTGCTTCGGATTATTTCAACTTTAGTCGTATAGTTTTGAACCATGCCCAGTGGTGGTAAGTTGTACAGAAGAACAAAAACTGCAACGCGCGCTGCACTTGTAACCTCCCCCTCACTTATCGACCTTAATGACAGTGAAAAATGAAACCGCGTGTACCTAATGGGAATTTTGGAAAAGCAATCGTCACCGAAGTTAACCTGTCGGTAAAGAGGGAGGAAAGGGTTACATCTAAATGAAATGAAAAATGCAAATGAAACTGGTGGAAATTAATTTTGAAATAGGGATAAAGTTAATAAAGAAAGTAAATGTGCGGCCGTTACGTTAACAATCAACTAGCGGTAATTAGATATTTGAGGTTTGGGGGAAATTACGGTCGCCAGTCCTATGGACAATTACTATAATAATTGAAAAAGAAAGGTTATTACACATATAATTAGCACTAGAAGCGTGGCAACTGAAGGTTGACACGTGTAGTGTGAAAACTGAAAGTTTGTCAGAAGTAATAAATTTCGCTACACTTAATTTAGCAAAAGAATTAATGAAACCGGAAAATCGAAAGTTAATTTAGTGACTGAAGTTAATAGTGAGCTTTCTTTCTGAAACACATCGAAACACAGTTAGTCTTGGACTACCTCAACAATCATTTCTAAAGCTACTTGAATCCACGCAATTTAGAAAGAAGAGATTTAACTTTGAACTTGAATTAAACGATTCTGAACAATTAACAATAGTAAAATTTAGTACGTACCAAGCTGAGCTGCAGTCACAGGTAAGCTAAAATACGGTAACAAAACTCGCACTCTTAATTTGTGCTTGTGTAATCTAACTATTGTAGCCAGCTAATGCTTAAATTGAACTTTGAAATTAAAGCAGTGAAATGGAATTATGCTGGCGTTTGAATTTCAACGACACTCGGGTTTATTTCGGAAAAGGAAGGGACCCTGCTTGGCAATGCAATTGGGATAATGAGCAACAAAGGTTCATGCTAAGTTGCTGTAATTTTGCGAGGCAAATGGAACAATTTGAAAAGCTGAGGTCTGCCATACAGTTCTGAAACTTTACGTGCTTTTAGTCTTCCTTGTTGGTTGATTGAAGGTTTGAAGCCGTCGATCGAGGAGGTGGCGACAGTCACTCATTGTCGGCCGTCGCTGTTGCAGAAGCTGGATGTTGGCGCGCCTTCTTCTCGACACGGTCACCAGGCGAAACGGGCTCTTGATGTGCGCCAGCTAATGCTTCCCGTCCGCGACACCATGTCAGAAACTATCATCGCGAGTCGAGCGCAATTACATGTTGCCAAACCCCGAAAGCGCGGCAACTCGCGGAAGCGTCACACAACACACCTGCTCCACTCGCTCCTCCAGCCAGACTCTCCTCTCTGCCCGCGCTCCACGCGGCAGAGTTCACTACCAAAGATCCTACACACTTTGATTCTTCACACGACCCATCGATGTAATCGTTCGATAGCAGTTTTCCCTAGGCAAGACCCAGCGTAAAAATACAAATAATATTTGCGAAACAAACCAATTATACATCGACATGAGTGCATAAATATATATATACAAACAGTAAAACAATTACAATATATAAAGAGACAGAAATGTCATATCTTGAGGTAACAAAACAAGGAAAAAAAATAATAGTACAATAGATGGAAATAGGAGGATATGCATTTCCGGCGTTACACACTCCAGAAGGGGTGCGATCACGTTCGACAAGAATGCCGCCCCACAATGTCTTTAGAGAAGGGTTGAAAGTTCGAGGATGCCAGCAGTGTCAAAGACTATCAAGAACATCTTCCTGTTGCACATATCGCCAGCCGTTGTGGTCGAGCGGTTCTAGGTGTTTTAGTCTGGAACCGTGTTGCTGCTACGGTCGCAGGTTCGAATCCTGCCTCGGGTATTGATGTGTGTGCTGTCCTTAGGTTAGTTAGGTTTAAGTAGCACTAAGTCTATGGGATTGATGACCTCAGATGTTAAGTCCCATAGTGCTCAGAGCCATTTGAACCATTTGTTGCACATATCACTATGAACTGTTGTTTCCGACAGTGAAATATGTGGCAACCAATGCCCCAGAAAAAGGGATAATTTTACTGACGCCCTTTATGACCCTTGTCTCCGCCCCCCGCCCCACCTCCCCCCCACCCCCATCCCGAGGCTTCTCTGTGACGGCTCACCAATGAGAAAACTGCCTGATTTCGACGCTGGGAGTGGGCTGTGATCGTGGGCTGTGATCGTGGGACACGTCCACAGCGCCGTTAGGCAGATTTGTGGTGAAATCTGATGCCAATATAACATCATTAATCCACCTTAAAGCTCACATGAACTTCCGAGCTGTGGCCTTTGTGTTGACACGTCGCTGTTTGCAGCCTCACCGAGCCCGAGGGCGATGTCGCAGGGTGCCACGCCTTCGCACCGTTACGGAGGAGGGTAATAGGTACCTTTGAGCCAAATTTGAAACATATGCGTCGCAATGGGAGGCAGTTAAGAGGTTTCGAAAAAGTGATACCTTAATTCCGTGGCGCAATGTAGGCAATATCTCTTACTCCGATATGGAGGAGGTAGTCTGCAAACCAGCAACAGCAAGATTACTGAAGTGTGTCTTCATTGTATTTGGGGAAGATTAAGACTAGAAAGTAAGCAACACACCAGAAAATAACGTCCACAGACAGTCTTCGTTAGATTTTGGGAGGAATGAGATTTTATAGCCGGAGAACGTGACTGGCTAAATTGTTGACGCTTTATTTTCATTTTACACAGTCACATTATGCCTAATAAAGTTAATTTCTACTGCCCTACGTTGGACACAATTAGACTCTTATATGCAAAAGCAACAAACGACGAACAAAAGACATTTTATGTTCTTTTCTTCATATGCTGCTTCACAAAGCTTTACTACACTGATTGTAAGTTGCTGATATATTGTTTGTATCAGAGTTCTTTCACCCCAGAACGTGACCCTTACCATTTATAAACGAGCATGCTATGATTTTCTTTCTAACATTAGTGTAAAAGTGGAAAATTATGAAATGAATTTGATTCTAACACTTCTTTCACCCCAGAACGTGACCCTTACCATTTATAAACGAGCATGCTATGATTTTCTTTCTAACATTAGTGTAAAAGTGGAAAATTATGAAATGAATTTGATTCTAACACTCCAGAGTAAGTAATTAAGTAATTTATTAATTACTTAATTAATGAACTAACAGTAATTTAACTATAAAGTCAGAAAAATGCTTTTAATTACTTCACTAATAAAGAACAAAAGTCATCAACATATTTATGGTCGAAAATATATAAATTTTGTAGGAATCAACGATGTTACTAGTCATCTGAACTACGTTCCTGTAGCCAGCACAACTAGTCTATTATTTTTATTGGTTGCAAATGCTTCACATGTGTACAATTATGTGATGCTAAATGTAAATAACATTGAATAATTTCCAAGCTGTTTTGTACTTCTACACTCGCTGCTGTCTTATGCAAACATCTCCTGGCACAAAGCAGTTTAAGTAAATAAAGTGTTTATCCAGCGACAGCGAGCAGCAAGAATATAGTGTAAAGTAGGTAACTGTACATCTTGGAAGAGTCTTTCCAAGATTCTTGGAATTCTTACTTACTACCGAACAGATTTACTCCTTAACGGCTTTGCTGCTGACGATAAAAATGAGTTTCGCCTCAACTGCGATCTGCAAAATTTCACTACAAGACACAAAAATAACTTTCCTGTGGATTTTGGCTTCTTATACAGAATTTACTGTTGACGTATGTAGTTAGGAGCAAAGGTATTCAACAAGCTCCCGTGTAAGATACAGCAAGAAATTCGAGATCCGTACCAGTTGAAAAGAAAAGCAGGAACATTTCTCTTGTCTCGTTCTTTCAAAATCATCAGAAGATCCAGGTTCAAGGTTCCTGTCAGCTACATAGCATATAGCAATGTTTGTTGTAGAGCTGCATGGTGACTTGCAACAAACGATACATAGTAGTTAGAGATGTAACAAACCATTTCCTTTGAGAAATAGCAGGGTAATCAATTAAAGTCATGAATAGGAGGTGAACAATAGATATTTAGTATATCTGCAGAGCAACAGCTTTTTTTAAACTGGTAGTTTTCTTTCTAATTGTATTGATCAAGTTCAGCTGCCTGAAGCGTGAATAACATAGAGCAACACATTGATGGTTTATTGTTATAAAGTATATAGATGAAACTTCTTCCATGTAAGCAATAAAACCTGCCTTGCTGGCAGGTCAGCAGGAAGAAACTCCTGAACATAGGTAATTTAGTATGGATAGCAATGCAGGACGTTTCGTAGGATTTTATGCACCATGCCCACAGGCATGTCAAATGTTCGACCATTTCCCGTGCACTGGATGTTCGCAAACCACCACTCGATCCCTCCTGCAATGTTGTAGCCACATGTTCAGCAGGATCGACTGCTTTCCTTCCTCTGTCACACTACACTTCAAAAGAACCTATCTTTTCGAATGCCACTCGCCTCTTCCGACCACTGAGCGTTTATCAGCACCCTCCTACATCCACCGCCGTGGGACATGGAAGCTTAACACGTCCTTCCCCCACTACCCACCGCGCGTCGCAGCGGTGTGGACTTCCTGTGAACGCCGCCTTCTTGGGTACTCCTCTACACTTACATGGTGACCCAGCTGCCCCGAACCAATGATCATGAGAAAGTTGGTCCATTGCGGGAAAGAATCGGCTGAGCGGCACCGCTATACCACGAATTATTACTACACTGTGTTATGGGAACTCGACAATCAACTTCCATCATCTGGAACACACAAGTAACAACAACGCATTGAGGCAAAGCTCCTTTCATTGACACGTAATAAGCTACAGGGTATGGTGGCGAGATCATGCAGACAGGATATCGCGCTCAAGGAAACACCATCTATGCTCCATAGCACGTCTGACCATCGTCGTCATTGTCACCAGCTTCTCATCATCCTCCTCAAACAAGACGGTAGCCATGCCAATACACACCTTTGCTGACCTTTACCAACAATTTGACGACGACAGAACCATGGACGATGCAACTTCTGAGGATGTTCTCAGACATATCACACGCACTGTTAGTGTTACAAAGGTCCTTGGCGGTGGGACTTACTATGGACGAGATGGCGGACGCTACCACCAACAGCGCGACGAACAAATTTCCAGGCCCAGATGGCCTTCCTGCTGAATTTTATCCTGATAATCCAGCAGTAGACTGAAATATTCCGCGAATTGCTCACTCTCAACTTTCATGTGCTAGCGGCTTTTGTGGCTGGCATTTGAACTCCGGTACATAAACTGTCCCAAGGTCCGGAGATCACTAACTTTCGTCAACTTACTCTTCTCAATGTGTACTATAAGATATATGTGTGCATACCGGCGGCAAGCGTATGTACGGTATTGCCCTCATGCCTTTCACGGGAGCAAATGTCACCGTTTGTGGTGCCAACCTACAAACTGCCATGGGTGAATGTCGGGATCTCATAACACTCACTATGTCCTGCCGCCTCCGTGTGGCACTGGTGTCAATTGACTTCGATAATTCCTTTGATAGGGTCTGTCACAAGTTCGTTCTATCAGTGGCGATGCATATGTGGTTCCCTCTGCCATTCGTCTACACCAGGGATCTCCAAACTATTTTGAACAAGTGACCCCTTTTCGAAAATGAACTGTTACCTCAGACCCCCATGGCCAAATTACCTACTTTTAAGATCAACGCCCTTATTCATAATGGTTCGCTAACTTAAAACAGCTGCTACAGAGTGTTATTTTTCATTCTGACTTAGGTCAATAGAAGAAGACAGAGTGAGAATTAGCAATGCTTTAAGTTAGCAGACTATTACGAATAAGGGGGCCTATCTTTAGTTTTTTCCTATTGATACAAAATACCTAGGTACTAAGGTACCAACTGGAAAACTTTGCTCTTGGTTAAGTGAGTAAAGTTGACTTCATTTTCTCATCAAAATTTAACAAAATAAAAAGACATACAATTCAGTAAATATCAAGTTTAATTTATAATGATTATTAAAAATTAAGTACTTAAAGAATCTTAAGTAGGTGGGAAATTATATTTAAAAAAGTATTAATTCGCAAAGAGAAAAGAAAACATTCAGTGTGATGGATGAACCTGGTGACTATCTACCAATCAAGCTACATCCGGTTCAATGTTGGTGAGTTGCAGCCTTAAATCTCCACGTTCGTTGATTTTCAAACGGTTTCTTTGTTTCGTCAAAATGTTTCTTACCACACTGAAGCTTTTTTCAACTAGGTATGATGATGGAAAAGCGATAAGGTATTTTTCAGCAATGTTCCACAATGTAGGATACTGTGTTTCAATGTTGCGTTGCAACCAGAACTTCTGATAGCCTTGGTTGAACATCTGCTTAACCTCTTCGTCTGTGCTGATGGTAATCAACTCTTCTTGCATTATCACATTGGCTTCTTCTATGGCTGTGGTATTGTATGGATTTATTATCCATTGAGGAATTCGTAAATTTAAAAGATCCTCAAACCTCTCCGCAAAATCCTTGTGTAATGCGTCCAAGTGAGTGACATATAATAAAATGTCATCATCTTGAAGCAATTCTGGTAATTTTGACAAATGCGGAAACTGCGAATATTCTTTTCTGCCTAAATTTTGTTTATAAAGGATTAGTTTATTCACGAAGGCCGATATTATTGATTTTGTTTTAATCAAGTTAAGATCGTCACTCTGCAGTTGCAAATTAACTTTGTTGAACATTCCAAAGATATCAGTCAAGTAATAAATATCTGTTTTACAATTGTTCAGATTTTCTTTCAAATTCGGATTTTTTCTTGTAAAAACTCCAACACAGATTAAAAAATGGCTGAAAATCTTTCTAAGGAAGAGCCTCTTGATAGCCAGCGAACTTGAGTTTGCAGAAGCAATCGAGTAAAGACTTCGTCGTTTTCCTCACATAGCTGAGCAAATAACCGAGAATTCAAAGAATTGCTTCGAATCTTGTTGATAGCATTTATTACATATTGTAAAGACTTATGCAATCTAGGACTCAGCTTTTTTGCTACTAAATGCTGCCTGTGAATCACGCAGTGAATGACCAGTACATCAGGCAGTTGTCGCTTTAAGTGAGCTATAAAACCACGATGACGACCAACCATAGACGGTGCACCATCAGTCGCAACAGAAACAATGTTCTTCCATGGAACAGCTTTATCAGTAAAAAAATATTCCACGGCCTGGAAAACCGATTCTCCTCTGGCATCAGTCTCTAAATACGTAGCAAAAAGCAGTTCTTGGCACATATTTTCATCTTTGATAAATCGAACATATCCTAACAACAGAGCTTCATTGCCGGGTAATGTAGACTCGTCCAACTGGAGAGAGAATCTGTTGGTCTGTAAGAACTTGCATAAAATGTTTTCCACATCGCGTCCCATCTCGTCTATGCGTCTCTGAACGGTGTTATTACTCAAAGGTATTCTCTTTAAAATATCATGTGCGAGTTTGTGCAATACATTGTTAAGGACCTCCGCAATGGCTGGTAAGATAAGCTGCTCTCCAATTGTGTGGGGTTTCCCCAACTTCGCTATTAGTAAATATATATTATAGGACGCTCGTAAACCATCATCGTCTTTAATAGATGATGACGCAAACATCGACCTTATGGATGGCCTTCTGTCTAGTTTTTCTTTAAGTGCTTGAAAAAATGACAACGGCTTACTTTTTTTGTCAGCATGTACTCTTGATAAGTGGTCATCCATTTTTGAAGGCTTCATGGCATCGTTACTGAATACTTTTTCACATATGAGACACATCAGCAAGTGTTGATTTGATGGAGATGCAATAAATCCGAACTTCAAGTAGTCCAAACTGCATTGTCTGCATTTTTTTTCGTGTCCGCCATCATAAAACTCTCAGTAATTCTGCAAATAAAAAAGTACCTAAATAAAAAACAATACTAAACTCTTAAATTTGCACACTATCGTATTTTTATCACTACCAGGTAATGGATTCTTGTTAGGTATTACTGACTTACTCATTGATAAACTTGGATACCTATATTAGGTAAATAACTATAGTAGATAATTAGGTATAGAAAATTCGAATTACGTAAGTAGGTACCTATCAGCATAAGAAGGAAAATCAAAGCAAACTGAACACTTCAAAGTTTAGGTACCTACTTACTTAACAACTTAAGTGTAAGTAATTTTTACAAATACTTTTATATCTACCTATTTAAAATATGTTGTATGTTGTGTTAACCACTATTTCAGTCACTTTACCTCACTTAATTTAGCTATGTAATAACTTTGGAATCTCTTGAAATAAATGAGTGCTTATATGAGTTATTATCGTTCAAGCTCTAACGAATTTCAAAACGCAAATGAACTTTCAACCTAAGTGCCAGCTCTTTAAATAGTAAAATATCAGGAACATGTTTGGACTTGATCATGAATCGGTTCGTGTTAAATCGCGTAAGCGTCAAATAGAGAGCAAGTCAAAACGCCCCTGAAAGACGTACGCTCGAACTCATTATCTTGCACAATCTTGTCCACACAGACTTGCCGAGTTTTTCATCTTGTACGAACTTGAGACTTTACATTACTACAACAATGTTATTTCCTACAAAAATACTAATTATTCTTAGTACACGTAACACAACATAAACAATACAGTACCTAACTAATTTGTGTTAATTTAATAGGGGTCGATTTTTAGACCTCGTCGACCCCCAAAAACTAGTTTTCGTTTATGTCGACCCCTAGGAAACCGATATCGACCCCAAGGGGTCGATATCGACCACTTTGGGAATCCCTGGTCTATACCCTTAGATTCATGCTTACCAGTTACATATGAAGTAATCAGGTCAACAGACGACAGGTGGAACTGATTTCAATAAGGCATTTCATGAGACAGGGCTGTCCCCTGTTCTCCATTGCCCTCGAATCCTTTATCAGAGGTCTCTTACCAAGCCTTATGAGACTCACCCTACACAGCCAACCTTCCATGGCCGGGCATATGTGGACGATCTCCTGCTCCTTGCAGGTACACCTGCAGACATACATAACGCCATTGCAAGGATCTGACAATATGGAAGAACCTCGGGCAACATTCTCAATGTGACCAAATCAGCGATTATGAACATCAGCCGTGGCCTCCAAGATGAAGGATCACTGCCGCTGCCCACAGTGGACGTACTCCATTACCTGGGTGTCATCAGACATACCCACCACATGGTAGTGTACACCTACCACTGCCTGCATCGGATGACACAAACACACGTCCAATACAACCTCCACTGCAGTCTGAATCCAATCCAGCAAGTGGCCTATGTCAACACCTATGTGACGCCGAAACAGGTAAACGCTGCCCAAATTTTCCTCTGCCAATGGTCACAGGACGATAGTTCCAGGCAGCCTTTGGCTGCATCGTATTGGCAGGAGCAATCTTTAAGGTCTGCTACGATACCCTCACCCTACCCACTTCAATATGGGTTCTCAATCTCGTCGATGTTGGAGTCAGGGCATCCGCTGTATATTTAACTACTATGACAAGGCGTTGACACAAACGTTCCACGTCCCTTACGCACAGCCTCTTGGAGGTTCTCACTGGTCAATGTGGCTCACATTGCCCCAACACTTTCCCATTTTGTTGAATTCAGATCTGTACATGATGCTATTCTGAACATGTGTGCGCCAAAAGCAAAAGACTTTCACAAGTTGTTTTTGCTATGCACCTAACTCAGTACGTTGGAGAACCTCCACCCAGATATCAATTGGACAACAGTGTGACAGAACATCCTTGCGCCCTTCTGTACAACTGTTGCATGAGCCCTGTGGTAAATAACCAACAAACCAGCTACTTCACCGTACTGGACTGGGTAAAGTACCATTATGTACTCGCTGCCACAACAAGGTCCTGATGAGAATCATCTCACATATCTGTCAACGCACAATGTACAGCAACTCATGCAACAGATATGGGCGTGCTACCTCCATGCCCCGTTAATGACTATCAGCCCACAATTCCTTCTTCTTCCAGAGGACATACATTTTCAGTTACCAAGCACCACACTATAACATAGTGCAAGGGCCTGATGATTGCACACATCTTCAACGATGAGGTGCACTCCAAGCTAGACATTTACTGTCATGTTTGATGCTCACATTTCATTCGATCAAACACTGCAGTACCACTGTCAATTTGCTGATTACTTACACAGTGTAATTTATGATCCCCCCTCAGTTCAGGTGTACCTAACATTCGATGTGCTTGACACCTCAGAAAACCCCTTTTTCAGAATGGTATGGTGTAACAGCTTAGTCCCAGGCAGTGAGTTAAACACACACTCAAAGAAATCTTCTTTGCTTTCTCCTTTATTCCTCCTTCTTTATTTCTTGTCATTTCGCTAATGTTTTCTGGCCTTGAAACATTAGGTGAGTATGCCCATATTGACCACAGCATGGAGAGCATGGAGAAAATATTTTATGCTTTTTATATATATATATAGGGTGAATTTTTTCTACCATACAAATTCCTAAGTAGGAGGATATGGAACCTTAAAAGTGTAATGAAGTTATGTCTGGAAATACGTTGTTTCCATGCTAGAGATCATTTATTCAATCATACATTGTTACAGAGACTGCGGTCTAATACGTACTGTCCCATGCAGCTACAGTTACAGTATGAATTGAAAATGATTTCCATGTGTCTCAACACAAGCGTGTATGCGCAATAGCATGTTCTGTCTCACACGTTCACATCCACCAGGTTGCATCCAAAAATGCTGCTCCAGTGTATCCACATTTGGAATGAGCTCTGCATACACGATAGTTTTGAGATGGTTCCATAACCAGAAATCGCATGGGTTGAGTTCTAGTGAATGAGTAGGCCATGCAAATGGACCCCCATGTATGATCCATCGACCAGGAAGGGCATGATTGAGATGACGGCGTAATGGGCTGGAGCACCATCATGTAGCAGCCCATCGCATCCCCGACATGCTCTATGGGTGACAAATAAGGAGACCAGGTAGCCCAATCAGGGGTCTCTACATTCTTCAAGGCGTTTGTGGCGTGAACTGCAGGAAGGCCTTGCACTACTGTGCTGGAACATGTCTTCTGCTAGCTTCACCACAAAGTATATGACAACGCGATTTATTCTTCTTGTGATGTAATAGCGAGTACTCAGGCTTTTCTTTAACAATTAGCAAATCAGTTCTGTTGTGATATCCAACAGCTTCTCATAACACGACTGCAGATGTGGGTAGGAAGAGCAGTTGAGGATCACTGTTTCCTGCGGCCATTCAGCAGGTCTTATACAAACACGTCGGCTTCGGTCTGAGCAATCAGAAGTGAGACTCATCACTGAACACCGAAGAATGTCACCAAATGTCCCAATTGACTCTGGTTCTACGTCAAGCAATTCTCTGGTGTCTGTGGTGTAGTGTCAGCGGTAAACGATGCTTGGAAACTTGAAATCTCAACCCAGGTTCCAGCGATCTACTCCCGACACTTCGTGATATTCTAGTGAACTTTTCGCTATTGTTATTCGTCACTTCGTCAGAGCCCATTGAACAATCCTATGATCGTTTTGCTGTGATGTCCTTCTGGAAGGAGAGGTGCCTACTCTTCAAGCCACACTGTTGTCCCAAGCACAGCTCGTCACTATCTGCTCTGCAGTCATTGACTGTGCGATCTGTCAGTGTGATGCTTCCATTTCCCTCGTGTCAATGTTTCGACCATTCTCAGAGTCTGATGAACTGCACACGCACGGCCTCTGGATATACTCTATTGTGATCTCGAAAGATCTACTAACGTTAGACATGCCAGTCATGAGGTACTCACATCATTCTTCTGCAGTAGCGATGGCTTTTATTGTGTAGTGAAAATTAGTTCGTATAAGGTTGAAATTTAAATCAACATATCCCACAGGTATAGAAATGCTGGAGTGTCTCATTCTGGTAGCATTATGTCAGAGTGCTCATAGTATAGTAACCTCCTTCGCCGCCAGTGGACGTGTTAACTTCAAATCCTGTACAGACAGAAATAAAACTAATCGGTTTCTTATTCTAAAGCCAGAAACGAAACGAGTTTTCGTTCAACGTGCTGGGACAACTTAAAAGGCTAATTAAGGGGTACGAGTAAAATAACCTCAAATTCTGTTTAGATGGAAATGAAAATAACAGCCTGTTTTAAGAAAAGTACGTACTCTGTGTTTAAATGGTTAAAGCAGTCATATGGATTGTTCTGACATGGCTGCAACATTTCCGCTAATACTCGGTCCCGGGAGTATTGGGGCAAGGGTGGTCTCATCCCACTTTCCATTATTGCCAGATGTATCCAAGATGGTGGGAAGTTTGAATTTTGGTGAGAAGAAGGTCACCTCCACTAACGCAACCTCCCTCCCCAGAAAAATGGCAGGAAGTTCAAATTCCAACAGGATAATGTATCACACCTAAGAAAACCGTGGGAAGATAGCTCACTTGGGCTACCCACACTATTCTAAGCCACCCGAGCGCCACTTCTTCCTATGAACTGGCGCCAAGTTTGAACTTTGGCGCTAAACAAAGGTCAATTCGTGTATCTCTACTAAGCAAAGAAATGGCGCGACTGAAAGGACATTTGGACTAACCTCAGCCACCCAACTTCCACCTCCTCCTAGAAACTGGGAAGGAATGCACTCTATTTATTTTCGAACATTTTATTTAACGATGGAGTACATTTATCACACTTATACAAAACACACGCCCTGACATGCCTGGGGTTACGTCACACAGCCCACAAATCTGCAGACTACTCCTAAATGCCCGCAGCTCGTGGTCGTGCGGTAGCGTTCTCGCTTCCCACGCCCGGGTTCCCGGGTTCGATTCCCGGCGGGGTCAGGGATTTTCTCTACCTCGTGATGGCTGGGTGTTGTGTGATGTCCTTAGGTTAGTTAGGTTTAAGTAGTTCTAAGTTCTAGGGGACTGATGACCATAGATGTTAAGTCCCATAGTGCTCAGAGCCATTTGAACCATTTGAACTCCTAAATAACGCTCTCCAGAAATGCAAGCAACTCCTAATATACGGAAATAATTTCAGTACAGAAATTCAGACTCCTCCTAAATAATGCAGCACAGCGATGTGTAGACATGCTCAGTACTCGTAAACTGTCCAAATAACGCTCAGCGCAGCATACAGACCTGCTCGCAAAATAATGCAACAGGCACGTGATCAAAGCGTGCAGACACCGTCCGCCACCCCCTGTCCAGTAGAGCGCACAGGAGGTTAGTGGCAACCCCCGTGAAGTGACGTGGCCGTCAGCTGTCAAACTACACACAGGTGCCCTCAGGCATGGGGCGGTCACATCCCTTTCATAATTGACATCACAGAGATTCCAATCCAAATATGTATTCACCTAGATACAGGTGCTGATGTGATCGGGCGGGAGCACAGCTGCGAGCCGCCGCCGGACGCAGGTGAAAGATGCCTCTTTTCCGAGTATACAGCCACTGTTAATACCAACCTCACAGAACTCCGAGGCGCAGCCCCCATATGCGAGACACCTCCGGGCAGCACTTGTCTATACTATTGAAGACAGAATAGCACAGGCTGCTTTCCCCCTAATTGAACATACGAGTTGCATTCAGCCGAGCGTCCCCGCCCCACCATGACTGACACATTGTTGCGAAACGTCCGCATGGCGACTCGCCATCCAAAACGTTCTCAATGTTATTCTTACGCCACATGGCTTTGTAAAAAGTAACAGCCAAGTCGACCTCTCGAGAACTGTATAGTGTCCCAGAAATAGTTAAGGCTCGCTTTTTTGATATCTCAGCTTGTATGCACGGAAATTTTTGCCCTAACAGAACCTGTTTACGAAAATAGCGCACTGTAACATGGAATGCACTCTTCCCAGCGCTCCTAACTATCACAGCCTTCCTGCTCTCAACATATGCAAATGTTCTCACCGTTATGTAGAGGCTCCTATAACCCAGCACAAAGGATGTGAATGAGTCTAGCATTATGATTGACTCTTATTGAATTTACCCGCCGAATTACTGATGCCGCTGGTATCGAAGTACCGTCCGCCATTTATCCTTCTGCAGAAGAGACTTTCAGCGGTTATTTTACACTGATCACCATATTGCACAACAACTAAAACTCGCAATGTGCCGTACATATCGTCAAATACGGAAAGACTCACTCAATTACACTGCTCTCACACCGAGGACAGGAGCTTGAATATTGAACTACAATGGCTACACAATAGAATGAACTCCAAGTGGTGTCACATACATTAACGTACACAAACGTGTACTAACATGCACTAACGTGTACTAACGTGCATTCTTTTCCCCACAGCACAACCCAGTTACTGTTTCTGCTCCGAACCTGCTTCCTTGCTTGCTCACTTCTCTATACACATCTCCAGACTCGAGGTTTACAAGAACACACGTATTTTCTCATCATTCACCATAATATTATACCAATCTTCGCCGTACTTCTCGATGTCAAGCACTAGGCAACGTAATTCCCCAGATATAGACTGCAAATTATTTCTCTACAAATCCCAAACTTTTGCGAGGTGCAGCATGCTGTAAACCACTGAGTAACTAGAAACAAATAGAGGAAACTGATATTTCCACTCTCGAATACCGAAGTCGGTGATGTAACACATTCCAAATCGTCCCTATAATTTAAAAGCCAACTAAGGTCTTTCCCACGTCTAGAGAACAGGCAAACGTGTCTTCAAAAAAATGGTTCAAATGGCTCTGAGCACTATTGGACTCAACATCTGTGGTCATCAGTCCCCTAGAACTTCGAACTACTTAAACCTAACTAACCTAAGGATATCACAAACATCCATGCCGAGGCAGGATTCGAACCTGCAACCGTAGCGGTCACGCGGTTCCAGACTGAAGCGCCTAGAGCCGCACTGCCACACCGGCCGGCAAACGTGTCTTCCACATGCCAGATTCACACGCCACAATCGATCTCCTCTCAACTAAATAAAGGTGCGAAATGTGCAGAAGCAGTCAACCGGACAATATACATGGGAGGGAATAACAGTCCAGCGCAAACGCACTCCCATACACAATCTTCTCAAATTTCCACGTGATCACAAAAGCCGCCCTAAGTAGTAGTTCGCTATTCGGTCGTCTGGAGGACGTCAGAGTTAACTCAGATACATTCCTACACTCCAACTGGCCTCTGCATTCGGACAGCTGCTGCCATTAACGGGAAACGTGAATCTTTTCCACCACAAGCAATCATTCCAGAAAACCGGTCACATATATGTTTCATCATCATACTTAAAATTAAATGTTACGATCGCCGTCTCAATTGAACGGCATTCGACAGTGAGTGAAGAATCGGAAATGCACCCTGCTGTAGGCAGTGGCTCTGGAAATACAGTATCACTACCTTTCATATGACTTGACATACTCTTCCCTTTGCTACCACAGTACTCCAAGTCAAATCCATTCCTTACATACGACTGGACATAGTCATTTCCTTTCCACAAGCACATATTTTATAAACATGATGCTCAAATGCGAACATATCACGCACCCACCACTACTACTAAGTACAACACTTCGTCAATAACTGATTGCCTACGATACGAAATAATACTGACCGAAAATCAACGATGGGTGAGCATGTCTCTTACGTTTTTCTTGCCAGTGCTACCACTGTGTCTTAGAAAGAGAGACGCAATCGGTCCGATGTTAAACAAAAACCGATCCCAACAGCTACTGCATGTTACTGTCACAAGCGATCTTGGTTCTACAGGTGCACACAAGGATCCACGTTAAAACCTATACACGCTTTACGAATCGAGGTACGACATTACCTCTTAATTAGATTGCTTTTTTTTTCAGACAAATACCGTGACGGTGATCGTAGGAATGTGTATTATCAGCCCATGATGCAACCTCGTGATAAAATTACCGCTAGATTCATTCACATCCTTTGTGCTGGGTTATAGGAGCCTCTACACAGTAGTGAGAACATTGCGTATGTTGAGAGCAGGAAGGCTATCACGTTAGGAGCGCTGGGAAAGTGCATTCGATGTTATTGGGCGCTATTTTCGTAAACATGTTCTCTTCGGCAAGAATTTCCGTGCATTCATTATGTAAAATGAAGTACTGTCTGAAAAAAGCTTTTTACTTATTATGTAGAAAGAAATGGTTCTAATGCCTCTGAGCACTATGGCACTTAACTTCTGAAGTCATCAGTCCCCTAGAACTTAGAAGTACTTAAACCTAACTAACCTAAGGACATCGCACACATCCATGCCCGAGGCAGGATTCGAACCTGCGACCATAGCGGTCACGCAGTTCCAGACTGAAGTGCCTAGAACAACTCGGCCACACTAGCCAGCTCATGGCTGCCATGTTTGATGACAGCACCCTCTGGTGGTAGCACTGTGTACTAGGTCAGATGGAGAACAGACCTCATGGCGAACACACTGGATGGTGGTGCTGCTTGTAATTGTTTAAATAAAGACTGGTGCATGACTTCGACAGTGGATGATTGGCAAGCATGTGACTTAGGTTAGTGAAGGTGAGATTTGTTTCCCACAATTTTCTTAGGTTGGTGGTGAAACCAAAAGTGACCTGTCTTTACTGCCAAAATTCAAACTTGGGCCAGTTCCTAGGAGGAGGTGGAGGTCAGGTGGCTGAGGTTAATCCAAGTGTCTTTTCTTTCATGCCATTTTCTTATCTTAGTAGAGATACACAAATTGACTTTTGTTTACCGCCAAAATTCAAACTTGGCGCCAGTTCATTGGAAGAAGTGGTGGTCGGGTGACTTAAAATGGTGTGGGTAGCCCAAGTGAGCTATCTTCCCACGATTTTCTTAGGTGTGATAAATTATCCTGTTGGAATTTGAACTTCCCGCCGTTTTTCTGGGGGAAGGAGGTTAAGTTAGTGGAGGTGACCTTCTTCCCACCAAAATTTAAACTTCCCGGCAAAAGCAGCCGTCTTGAATGACGACATGGCAGCCATCTTGGATGATGTCATGCTCTGTTGCCAAGTCAACACGCCACCATCTTGGATGACGTCATCACCGCCATCTTGGATACGTCTCGCAACAATGGAAAGTGGGGTGCGAACGCCCTTGCCCCAATAATCCCACGTGCTTTTGGAATGTGTGTGAACAGTGGCGGAAGCCAGTGGAATGTGACTTGTCCTATGTTCAAAATGTCTTGCAAGATGTCGAAAAATGATCCGCGTCTGTCTTCTGCTTTCTCCACATTTCCTTGATACTGATACGTCGGTCTTCAAGCAGCAGACGTCCACTTCGTTCCTTGCCTCTTCTCAGATAGATGGTCTGCCAACTCGTTCTTCAGACTTGTTTGACCGCACTGGACCCGTCTACGTCGCCTAACAACAGTGGCACATGGCTGCATTGTTGCCGTATACTTCCACGGACTGTTGCAGCATTGTGCCAGCTTGAAATGGAGAAAAGGAATTACAACATTATACTGCTCTTTGCCAGTGGCCCGCGCCATTCTTGGTTTCGCTCATGTAACGGAGGGGGTGTAGGGGGGGGGGGGTGGCAAAGGTACTGTGGCGAGGGGACTTGAACGCATTCCACGGCTGAAGAAGTATACCTGCAAACAAATCACTAATTAATTATGTTACTTAATTTGTTCGACATGATAATTTACGAATGCTTCTCGTAAATGGGCGAGCGAACACCTAATTGGAACCAAAATACCTCAGGAGCGAAAAACATACTGTAAAATTTACGTGGCAGCTGGGAGAGGTGGTACATGACAACGTCAGGCACATTCACGCGACTCGGAATGCTAAATCATTGATACCCAAGGCCCTTTCTGATTTTAACAAGGCCAACGACCGAGCGGACAACTGTGAACTCACGTCATGTTACCTCGCGTGCTTCATGCCACTTCCACTGTGATTTCAGTACACCGCATCCGCCACATGTGCGCAGCAGGCAAAATCAATGATTCCTCGCGCTGTCTGCAGAACCGTTGTACGTAAGTTGAACACTACCGTACCAGGAGTCTGTATCTTCGGATTTCCAATAGATGGCTGAGACATACACCGATGATGTTACCGCCGTAAACACACTAGACAAATAATTGGCCACCCTCAGGAGACATGTTGCTAACACTGCATAACATAGCCTGTAGCACTGATGACGGCCCCTACTGGACGAAGAAGAGTGTCCATAAGTTTCACCAGCTATACCACAGGCAACTAAAGGCACTGAAATTACATCCCAAGGATATTGACCGATATATTTCACCCGCATAAGACAGGTGTCGGTAATAAAGTGGTAGTGCGACGTCTAGACCAGATGAGAGGAAACGCAGATCACAGCAAACCGCAAGCAAGTGCTTATTTACATAAAAAGAATCGCGACGTGAACTGCTTGATAGTCTAAAAATAACAAAACTGTATCGTTATAGATCCCACTGATAATGCTTAGACCAAGAAAAAGGCGAGACGCGTCTGAGAAAAATGATTTAAGTTGCAGCAAGAAAAAGTGGTTTTATTTGCAAAACAACTATTTCTGTGCTTGCTGTGGAGGAAGGTCACGCAAACAAGCTTGTTATTCGGCATTAAGAGGAGATTTATTATCTTTTGGTTCAAAAAATTAATTTTTTTTAAAATTGCATTTTTGGATCCATAAAAGTGTTGAGAATCCACCCCTGAAACGGTTTTTCCAAATACGGAACGGAAATGTTTGTTATTTGCGGTTGAACAAAAAATGCACCTGCCTGCAATCGGCCTTTTTCACGCACCAGTTTTGTTCTTTCGGAGGAAACACACAAAATTCAAATGAAAGTTTGAACTCGTGTGGATGTTAGCCCCCAAGCATTTGCATTCTGGTGCGAAGACTGTGGAGATTGCGACTTTCCTGGCAGTGAGCAACTTCAACGAAGGGTATTCAGCAATTCTGAAGACCATGACAACGATGGACGTCACCCTGGAACTCAATTCGGCGCAGTTCACCAAGAATTCGGACGACCACCGGATTCAAGCGGCCTAAAACCGCTTGTCACCGGCCGTACGAGCGGCTCTAGAGCGGCGCAGGATGGCCTAGATCGAGCAGAACGCCCTCTATGAGGAAGAGGAAGGAATAGTTTATGGACCCGGAATAGCAGATTGACCGTAAGTTGCATAATATTGCATTTATTTGTAGTCAAAACTTCAAACGAGTGTTTCTCGAAATGACTTTCTTTTTTACCGCGCGGTATGGTAACTTCAAATCTACTGAACCGATTGGCATGATTCTTTGTTTACGACGAAGCTAACTAAATTGTCTAGGAGTTGTATCACTTTTATTCCGATCCATCAACTATAAATACTTTTACTTGGTCGATGAAGTCGAAAAATCGATGAAAAAAACTTTTTGTTTTCAGATGGCCGCCATTTTGTTTCCTATGGTCCAAACAACTTCAGAGAGGTACAACTCCTAAAGAATCTTCTATACTTCGCTAACGTCAGCTCAATTTTGATTTCAGACGAGCCGGCTGACCTGTGACATCCCGCGCGTGGAGGTCTACATCGAAATTTTGTTTCGTTCCGACGGCACTTCCGCCTTTGCTCTTCGACATTTCGGGTCGAAAAAATTGCAGTTTGTAGAGGAAATATCAATAGACATTTTGACCCAATTTGACATTGATATCTAAAACACACCCCGAGAAAAAAATTCTCAAAGAACGTGCATTTTTCGGGCCAAAGATAGTAAACCTCCCCTTAAGCACGTAAGCGAGAGCAAGATTATAAAAGGTTTGAAATTATGCTTAAAGTTTGTTGAAAGTGCCTAAGTGCACACATTACTAGACACTGGATGAGTATAGTCTGCATAATTTGCTCTCCGTTTAAGCAAAAGCAAGCTTTTCACACTTCTCATTGTTTGTGTCGTCATTTCTCCTGAACTACACTGTCCAGTAACATTTATGCGACCGCCTGTCAAAAGCTGCATAGCCACTTCTGCAGTGCGGGACCCCAGCGAGACGTGCAGGAAGGTGGTGGGCAGCGAGGTTCTGGACTGTAGTGACAGCGGTGTAGAGCTACGCCGACTCCAGTACCGCGTCACGAAAGCTGGGCTTCTCGGTTAAGACGGCATGGAGCGAACAGTCCGATCGAGGTGGTACCACAGATTCACAGTTGAGTTTAAATCCGGGGAGTTTGGTGAACAGGAGATTACAGTAAACTCATCCTTGTGTTCTTCGAACTACTCTCGTACGCTGCGAACTGTGTGAGATGTCGCATTGCCCTGCTGATAGATGCAGTCGTGCCGAGGAAAAACAGACAACATGTAGGGGTGGACATGCTTCCCAAGGATAGATGCATACTTCCGTTGAGCCACTGTTCCTTTCAGAGTGACGACATCGCCCAGGGAATGCTACAAAAACATTTTCCAGACCGTAGCGCTCCTGCCTCCTGCTTTTGTCTTCCCTCTCAGACATTTCACACTGTACACGCCAATGACAATCTGTCCGATGGAGCATAAAATGCGATTCATCTGAAGAGGCCGCCTGCCAGACACTCAGTGGACATCCAGTTGCGGCACTGGCGTGCAGATTCCAGCCTTTGTCACTGATGAACATCAGCCAGCATGGGTGCATGAACCAGGCGTCTCTACACAGGCCCACACGGAGCGACACGATGTTCGCTGAGCGTAAGATAATTCGTTGCGTTTCCGCATTACAACAACGACTGCACTGTTTCCTCGTGCCCCCCCCTCCCCCCCCCCCCCCCAACACACTTTATAATACAGCCTCCACTGCCGGTGGTGCCACCCACTGTCCGTGAGTATTTATTGTACGTTGACGTCGAACACAGGCGACTGGACCGTGACGTATCACACAGTGGTATAATTTTGAAGGTACATTCGGTGGTATATGTGGACACTGTCTGCAGAACGTGGTGCACAACGTGTTAGTAGTAAAGATGTAATAAATTAAAATGTCATTCCTGATGCTGTTTACTGCATGAAGCGGTAAAAAGTAGTAAGTGATGTATCTTTTTCATTCATAATTTTGTGGGGAGTGACAGTGAGAAAAATTTTCATAAAGGTTTGAAATTATGTTGGAACTCACTAAGTGCTCTCATTCTCAAATACTGGTTTAATGTGTTATTGGTAATCTGCGAGATGTGAATTACGTTGACGAAATAAATCTCGGGTGAACAACCTGGTATGAGTGTGCATAGGACACTTCAGGAGAGGAGGGAAGAATAACGAGAGCGGTGCCGGCAGACCCTCCTGAACGAGAAGACGTGGGACGCAGCGCCCAGACGGCGGGAGAACGGACGCTGTATTTAGACAGCGCGCAGCCCAGCATCCTGTGATCCACATACTAGACAACTAACATGTTTACGGAGGTGACAGTAGAACTTTTGGTTTGGTCACCACGTCGGTGCGGGCGTGGTGGGGCCCCATCTCTTTTATTTTTTTTTTTCACCAGCGTGGGACGTGATGTCGCGAGAGGCGGCAATTCGGCGACAGAACAAGCAGTTTCCCCCGCTCCCGCCCTGTACATCAAGTGCAGGGAGGTCGAGTGGGTGGAACTCTATGATGAGATGGGGCGGAGCTGCGACAAGGAGGTCGTCGTTGAGTCCGTTGACTCCGACGCCACCATCAAGCTCCAGGCCGCTGACTGGAACGACTACGGGGCCCTGAAGGCCCTTGTGGCCGCTGACACGGCGGACGCCCCGGAAAGAGGTGCGATGGGTCAAAAGACTCGTCGCAAAGAAGTCACCAAGGCGCTCCTGAGGGGACTGCCTTGGATCCTCACGGATCGAGCGGTGAAAGAAGGACTGCGCCGCCAAGGTTTTGTTGAGGCAACCGTCAGGTTGCACAACAAAACCAATAGGAAGAAACCGCCTCTGTTTATTGTCGCCACACCAGCGGCGGACAGCGGCGGGGGCATTCTTGACATCCGGAAGCTCTTGGGCTTCCACGTGCAGCCGGAGACTCTCCCCCCCCCCCCCCCCCCCACCTGGACACGAAGCCACAGTGCTTCAAGTGCCAGGAGGAAGGGCATGTGGCAAAGCACTGCCGCAACGCCGCCAGATGCGTCAAGTGCGGACGTCACCATGACACCCGCACCTGTACCAGCACCAAAGACGTCAAACCGACGTGCGCCCGCTGCGGCGGTGAGCACGTCGCCAACTGGCGCGGATGTCAGGCCTTCAATGGCCGAAATCCCGCCACTGCAAAGGAGACGGCGCCCCAGGCAAAGAGGCGACGCCGCAGGAGGAGGAGGCGACAACGTTCTGCAGCCGCGGCGAACAACAGAGGGACGGAGGAAACAGCGAGAGGAGGAGGCAACGCCGCGGGAACAACGGCGGCACCCGGAGGAGACTCGACGACGGCCACCGCTCACGTGCGGCCGCCTTACCCCGCCGCCTGTGGCAAGGGCGGAGGAGGGGGGCGGCGGCACGACGCAGCGAGTGGGAAGACAGCGGCGACAGCTGGTCCCGACATCGAGTCGGCCCTCCGAGAGGCGGAAACACGGTTCCGCATGGTTCTCCATGCAGAGATGGAGGCCGCCTGCCTCACCCTCCGTGAATCCCTCCGCTGCGACACCACCAAGGAGACGCAGGCGCTGCAGATGGATGAGCTGCATAAAGACGACCAGGCCACACAAACGGCCTGGCCGAAGAAGATGACGATAAGTCGGGCCACACAGGCCACATTAGAAGGCAAGGGAGCACGTCAGGACTCATGTGTCCAAACCAAAGAGTTTGTGAATCACAGCCACAATCTTGTGGACAGAGAGATCCTGGACGTAACCAACCCGGACATTGACGACCGCAGTGAGCATCAGACGAGCTACTTGGTAAGCAAGGAGCTCATAAAAAGCTATGTGCGAGAAGAAAAATACAGAAGAGAGCGAGAGGCGGAACGCGAAAGACAACGCGAAGCCGCCCTTGCCAACCGTAAACGCCAGCGCCAACGACGCTGGCAACTCGGTAAATAAAGAGAAGGAGAGCATAACAAGCAGTTCTGGCCGGGTTTTGCAGGTTTTCCTTGGCCGCTAAGGTAAATACCGGAACTGTCTCCTACAAACTCCTGCAAATAAATTCCCAATTGGGAGAAATCCCCCCCCTTCCTTGCACCCCAGCAAAAAAATAATAAACAGTGCCAAAACAGAACAACTTCAACCCCATGGCTGAAAAGAGCCCAACGCACGCTCTGTAACAGCCCGCCCTTCTCCATCTGAGAAGGGAATGAAAAGTGCAAAAAAAAAAAAAAAAAAAAAAACCACCGCCGGTCACGATCCTACAGACCCATCTCTCTTTTAGACGTGCTGGGAAAAACCTATGAAAGAATCATGACAGACAGACTGAAGACACACGTAGAACAGAAAGAACTCCTTCCCCTGATCCAAGCCGGCTTCCACAGTAAGCACTCCACGAATGATCCACTGTTCAAACTTGTGAACGGAATCACACAGGGCTTTAACAATGGACACTGCACCCTCGCAGTATTCCTGGGTATTGAAAGGGCGTTCGACAAGCTATGGCATGACGGACTCCTCTACAAGCTGTGCGGGATAGGGATCCCTGTCAAAATGGTCCGGCTGGTAAAAGCATACCTCACCGACCGAGTATGCAGGATACACGTACACAACAGCTCTTCCCAACCTTTCACCCCACAAGCAGGAGTGCCGCAGGACGGCATCCTGTCTCCGCTGCTGTACGCGCTGTACACAGCAGATATACCGACCACACAGTCCCCAGACGAAACAATAGCCCTATACGCAGACGACACAGCTTACTGGTGTACATCACTCAGGACAACAACTATACAGAGAAAGACGGACGCATACCTAAAACGACTCGAAGACTGGATGAAAAAGTGGAGAATCAGACCAAACCCAGCAAAGACACAAACAGTACTCTTTCGACACAGAAACTTGACCAAAAAGAGACAGCAAAACGACAACGACATACAATTAACACTCTGGAACACGCCACTCAGACTTGTCTACACGGCCAGGTACCTTGGCGTATTCCTAGACAAACACATGAACTGGCTGACTCACCTGAACTACCTTCTCGACAAGACTAGGAAACGCCAAAGACTGATACGACAAGTACAAGGACGCCTCCGTGGCTGCAGCATGGAAACAGCCATACACACTTACAAAACTTTTATCAGACCTGTCCTCGAATACGCCAGCGCCCCGCTGGGAGGAATTCCGCAGACGGAAGCAGACAGACTTTACAGTACGGAACGACGACTGCTCCGCGACCTCGCGAGGCTCCCGGCAAGGACGCCCAGCAACGACGTGTACGAAATAGTTAACGTGGAACCACTCCAGACACGACTGACAAAACTGCGCGCGAACTACGGACAACGAATACTAACGCAAAGACCTGACATGGAAAACCTAATTACAACATGACCTGGTACTCAACGACTCCCCAAACACAAGTATATCTGCCCAGCGCGTACAGTAGCACAAAACACATCAAACCACTTCCCAGATTTAGCCCCAACTATGGAACCGCTGACAACCCATACCACTACCCCTCCCCACCTAGACATCAGACAATAAAACACAGACAGACATATACCCTCTCTCTCTCTCTCTCTCTCTCACACTCACACACACACACACACACACACACACACACACACATAACACACACACACACACACACACACACACACACACACAACAAAACGACAACACTCACACACTTAAACAAGCCGGCACACTCTTCAACTACTCAATCCTGTTCCGCCACTGAAAAATATGAAAAATTTGAAAATAGCCATAATTGTACAACAAAAACAAGTAACAATAGTAACATCATTATACGTTACCCACGGACTAACTTCAAAAACCTCTTCTCATTTGCTCTCCTCCCCTCTGCTCCACAACCGAACACAGATTTAATTTAGGAAATATTACACACAAATCACACTCCAACGTAAATAACCACAATTATATATTACCATATGCCAATGTTTACACTTTCAACTCTCACCAATGCCAATGCTTAAATCTTTATCTCTTACTGTCACCCCCAAATCTCTCCCTTAACCTCTCGCTTTCCATATTCTATTATTATAAACATCGTTAATTCTAGTACTATATATACATTGAGAAACTAAAATATAACCTTGTAAATCATATCTCGTTGTTAAATTCTACTATTATATACCTTGTTAAACTAAAATATAACCTTGTTAATTATATAAACTTGTTAATTATGTACTGTAATACTAAATGTTAATTGTTAATGACCACATAAAAGTGCAAAAAATCTGTAAAGCACCTTTCTGCAAGCACCTCAAATTGGATAAAAAGAAAATAAAATTGTAAATCTCGCCTATGGCTAAAAAGTGCAATGCAAGCGCTAGAATTGCCCGCCCTCCCCCCTAAGGGAAGGGAATGAAATGTGCCAAAAAAAAAAAAAAAAAAAAAAAAAAAAAAAAAAAAAAAAAAAAAAAAAAACACCGCCGGGATGATGGCAACGTGGTCGATTGCCGAAATATTGTGTCCTATGCACACTAACTACAATACTTGGCTTGCTGTGCTAAAGATAAGATTATATCTGTTAGTGAGTAGATTGCTGTAGCATTTAAATTTTTAAATTCGGTCAGTAATTACCATGAAATATTTAAAATCAAATTTTTATTGCCTCTGGGAACGGTTAGATGCGTACACTGTAGCTGGGTCTGTGCACCGCATAGCTGTATAGTGATATACACTACTTTGAAGAGGATACAGCAGTGCCATTCGATTTCGCTTGCCTTTTCGTTACATTTCGTGCTATGTTTGCAGTCCAATGGCGCCATCCATGTGGTAAAACTGAGGGTTAACCCGTGGGGCTGTTATATAAAAAGACTGAGAATGTATGCAAAATTTAGTTTACTGACAACATTTATTATCCCAAAACAAAGACAGACATAAATTATGCTAAACAAGTTGTGATTAAATATCGTAAACAACTAACAGGTGGTTTAAGACCACAATGGACAAGGATCCTGTGTGGCAGAATTGAGCCAAGAACTCTGGCCCTAAAAATGTGGAGCCGGCCGCGGTGCCCGAGTAGTTCTTGGCACTTCAGTCCAGAACCGCGCGACTGCTACGGTCTCAGGTTCGAATCCTGCCTCAGGCATGGGTGTGTGTGATGTCATTAGGTTAGTTAGGTTGAAGTAGTTCTAAGTCTAGGGGACTGATGGCTTCAGATGTTAAGTCCCATAGTGCTCAGAGTCATTTGAACCATTTTGAACCTAAAAATGTGGACAACGCAATCTGAATTGATCTGAGCCTGAGCAGACTTTGATTGTTGAAATCTACAGAAGTTTATGTAGGTGCAGCTGAGATCAAGTGGCGATTGAGATCTGTACGCCCTGACAAGGGTCGGAGATCAGTACGTTACCCTGTTTGCTTCGTGCGGCGATGTAAATTGCAGCTGGCGAGATCTGTGCGGCAGAGGCGAGACGTAAGGAGGCACCTGTGAATCGATCGCGACCACAAAAGAAATGCAAAATCTCACGGTCTAGCATGAGGTAGACGGATCGCAATTTACTCTCTACCAGCGCCCTGAAATTACGGTAGATTTCAGTATGTGACGCACCCGTTCGCTGGTCGTACCAGGGACCAACTTGGCTCATATATACTACAGAGTGCACAAGGATATCAAACGTCAAGACTGGTAAACCAAAAACGAATAAGTGTACCCTCGGCAAACGAGTAGTCCGAGACATTTGAAGTCACACTGTCGGTTCAGTAAGGACTTCACCACAGGCTCGCCACTCTAAACCACCCGCAAGTCAATTCAGTATCAGGACAGGTACCAAGCACCAACCACACATGAGACCTTCGACCAGAAGTCCCCTTACCACACCAAAGTCCAGCACCCGAGTGCCTCGCACCTCTTCAGAAAAAAAATCCGTTTTTTCGCAGAGTGCACGAACGACAGTGCCTTCATGCCGCCTTGAGCCAATCACTGCGCTCTACAGGCCCTAAATCTCCCCTCCCACACAACAGCACAAACTCCTGTCGAACCAGGGCAAGACTTACGAAACCTGCGTCTCTGCAAAAAGAAGATCCGGCCGTTGTGGCCGAGCGGTTGTAGGCGCTTCAGTCCGGAACCGCGCTGCTGCTACGGTCGCAGGTTCGAATCCTGCCTCGGGCGTGGATGTGTGTGATGTCCTTAGGTCGGTTTGGTTTAAGTAGTTCTAAATCTAGGGGACTGATGACCTCAGATGTTAAGTCCCATAGTGCTCAGAACCATTTGAACCATTTTTGAAAAAGAAGAATCCGCCAATTATTGGCTTTTTTAATTTTTCGCAGAGGGGGAAGATGTTTTTCTCCAAAGCCACGTCGCTTCCAGCAGCAACAAGTGGACAGATACAATCTTAAAAATCTTTATCTAAATCGCCTATGCCTTGGAGCTTGTTAGTCCTAGCTATGAGGTGTAATAAAGACTCTATCTCTAATCGTTTCTCAGACGCCGGAGTTTCTTATACAACCGAGGCAGCTGATGGAAATGGGTCACAGGCCTATTTGCAGCATCGGTGAATACGGAAACTTGTGAATTGTTATTACGCGTGGGTCTGCACACAATGCCCCGGCTACGACTCCACTGCGTAGACGCGTCCCTTCAGTCCGTCGCCCCCAGCCCAGCCTTCAGCTGGCGCGAATGCATTGTTCTGCTGGACACTGTCTCAACAAGGGGTTCCTCTGTCTCTCCATTATGGCTGCGGGCCTATCCAACAAGATTTACTGAGGTATGGACTTCCGCCAATTGCTTCCAACTCCCAACATGCCATTGCTAAGATCTAAGAACCATAAAAATACCTCATGCTTTTAGCGCCCTACCAGACTCCATCAACGTCTGCTCAGGCCGTTAACTTTCTGGAATGTCGCCCAAGGCGCGTCAGGTTGTAACAAAATCTTTAATAACTTTCCGTATACAAAAAATAGGTGAGAGAGTAACTTTCTCACTGCCCTCTACCTGCCGTTGATTTCTGCATGCGTAGTGTCTTACTTTAATATTGTTTAGTGTGACACGAACCAGAGGAAGTCATTGAAAATAGTAGGATTATCTCATCCTGATAACCGATATACGCGTGAAAAAGGTAACTTTGCCAATCAGAATTGCCTATGGCTAAAACACATCCTAACTTGACCTTATTTATTCCACGCGTTATTCACTCACATGAAGCTGCAAGCCAGCAAGACTTCATATAAACTTTGCTGTGAGTAGTATGAATTATGTTAGACCCAGGGGTCACTGATACATCACAGACTTCCGATAAACATTTGATAGGCGGTTAAAAGGCCTTGCAGCAAAGAAATATACCAATTCACACCATATCCTGAGGTCACAGATGACTAATGTCCCTGATCATTTACAATGCTCTGATTATGTGCCTGTATGTGTTTTCATGTCATAGAAAATAATACACAAATTTACACAACTTAGGTAATAAGACAAACAGATTTCCACGTGTGATTTCCTTGTTTATTGAGAATCTGAGAGTGTATGTATTTGATGATTGGGACCAAATGAGTGATAGAGCAGGGGTAAATCAATGGGCAGAGAACAGTTCACATTCCAGCTCAGGCCATCAACTCTCTAGAGCAGGGCCGCACAAGGTGCGTGCACCGTTGCATCGCACAGTGCAGAGTGCAGAAGACGGCTGCGCTATGTTGTCGACGGTGCAGACCCCCCACTCGTCGGCTTTGCGCAACAGCGAGCGCTGCCTCTCACTTCCTTAGCTTGTGTCGCTCGCGCCGCCTGTCTCGATCTGTTTCAAAGCTTTTACCCTGTTGTCTTCGTCATTGCCAAATACTAATGTACACTGGGTGGAGAGCTTAATTTTGTGTACCGGTACAATAGAGATTTATATAATAACTGTAATGGTAACAATTTTAAATTTGGTTACACAAATGTATCTTCCTATTTGCTCTTTATTTTATTTCCAATTATGCTACTAAGATCTGAAACAAGAGATTGGCTGACAGCAATTCTGAGAGAATTTTTTAAATTACAATTAGAAATACTCGCACCCAGTCTAGTTTTTGTACAAGACAAAACAGAAAAAAACCTTTCACACACACAAGTGGAACAAAACATAGAAATAATCTTCGCTGCTTCTCTGTGTAGGTGGTCTAGTGGTTCTAGGCGCGCAGTCCGGAACCGCGGGACTGCTACGGTCGCAGGTTCGAATCTTGCCTCGGGCATGGATGTGTGTGATGTACTCAGGTTAGTTAGGTTTAAGTAGTTCTAAGTTCTATGGGACTGATGACCACAGATGTTAAGTCCCATAGTGCTCAGAGCCATTTGAACCATTTTTCTCTGTGTAACTTGGAAAATTCTTCCTTCGGCAAATTCTGATAGAATTGGAGCAAACCTTTTGTACTGTAAAACACATCCTTTCGGTGAACATCGCTTTGCAAATAAATTAGTTCGAAATGTAAATCTGAAGGCGCACTTTCAATATCCATCGAAAAAGGTTTCACAAAAACATCGAGAACTGGCTGCAGGCAGGTAATTTCCTGAAACAATAACGAAGCCAATGTTAATAAACGAAAGTAATGTAAGCCGTTGTTTCGAAGTACTAAAATGCGATAGATTTTAATAAACATGTAATGTGTACTATTGGTTTTAATGTAATGTTACACTTGCGTATGTAACGCAGTCTCCTTTATTTAGCTGTATGTCATATACCGGCACATTACCTGGAATCGGTCGTTAAACGCATTTTCACGGGATTGTAGCACCTCGACGTATTTTTCAAAGCGCGCTCCTTCCTGCACAGATGCTGTCAAACAAAAACATAATACCGTTTTGAATTGAGCGGTTATAAAAATCAGGCTGTTTTAATAAAGGTACAATTTATATCTCGCTTACCTAGTTCAGGAAAGTGTTGCGTATTTTTCTCTGAAAGGTTGTTTTTGAGGAGCTTCAGTTTATACCGGAAAGCGTTTGTTTTGCTGATCATATCGTTGATGAGATTGTTTTCTTTTTGGAGTTTCAGACTTAAATCATTTAGGAGAGCCATAATGTCTGCTAAAAATCCTAAATCAGCTACCCATTCAGGGTCATGAAAAAGTGGTCCGGACGTCCTTTGCTCTCCAAAAACTGAGCCACAGTGTGGCATAGTCGAAAAATTCGGGAAATCACTTTCCCTTTGCTCAGCCGGCGCACCCTAGCGTGGTAGGGAATATCTGGATACTCCCCTTCAAAGGAAATCAAAAATTCTTTGAATTGATGATGAGTGAGTCCATGAGAACGAATGTAGTTCACGATACGCACCACTACCTTCATCACATCTTGAAGACCGATAACTTTCGCACAAAGAGCCTCTTGGTGTGCAAAACAATGAACGGAATGTAAATTCAGCATGTTAAGTTTTTTCCGCAGTAGGCCAATAAACCCTTTTGCTTTACCGCACATTGCTGGTGCCACGTCTGTGGTTACGGAAAACAGCTTTTCCCAAGGGAGTCCTATTCCTTCAGCTGCCATTTCAACAGCTGCTAAAGTATCCGCCCCTGTAACAGTGTCCTTCAACGAAATCATATCCAGGAGCTCTCCCGTTACGCCGGCCGGTGTGACCGTGCGGTTCTAGGCGCTTCAGTCTGGAACCGCGTGACCGCTACGGTCGCAGGTTCGAATCCTGCCACGGGCATGGATGTATGTGATGTCCTTAGGTTAGTTAGGTTTAATTAGTTCTAAGTTCTAGGCGACTGATGACCTCAGAAGTTAAGTCGCATAGTGCTCAGAGCCATTTGAACCATTTCTTCCGTTACATGTAGGTCGTCGTCCACGCCACGCAAAAATATTGCTAACTGAGCCGTGTCGTTAATATCCGTGGACTCATCAAGTGCGATGGAGTATGCTAGGAAGTTTTCAATTTTGGCTGCCAGTTGTTCATGCAAATTCTCAGCAATGTCGTTGATTCTCCGATGTATTGTCATTCTGGAAAGTGGTATTCTGCTGTACGCTGGAGCTAATGTGGGATTCATTGTCTCTACTACGTCCAACATAATGTTTTTTATTAATGGCCCGTCCACAAATGGCCTCCCAGCTCTTGCTAAACGTAGAGCAACTTTGTAACTAACTGGTAACGCAGCAATCTCCAGCGTCTGGGCGGGCATGCGCGAGCCGCCAAGATAAAAGAATTGAACTATAGCTCTGAGAGTCCTTTCGCAACACCCCTCATCTTCTTCACCCTAAAATAGAGAAAAAAAGATATGTTAGAAATAATTTATGTGAAAACGAAAATTAAGGAATCCAAACAAATGTTATTTCGTTTCGCATGACCTTTAACCAAAATATACATGCTAAAGTACTTGCAACAAACCTCGTTTGTAGATACAGAATTCTCTTCTGCAAGAGTTTGCAACTTCCGTAATTCTTCCTCTCTGGTATCCCCCGTTATATCACTATACTTTTCCGAATGCAATTTGCCGTAGTGCCTTTCAATAGACGATTTTCTGACACACGTAATTAGTGTACCTCAGATTAGACATTTGGCTTTATCGTCACAACCCACAAAAAAGTAGAAGAGTTCCCATTCCGGTTTAAATTGACTTTCGGCAATTTTCCCTTTTTTTGGAGCACATGGTTCCATTATTCCGGTAATTGTCTTGCGCTTACGTATTCCAATGTAGACTAAGCCGTCTTGCAGCGCATTCGGCAGCGCACAGCGTCGGCCTCACCTAGCAAGCCGAGTTGAGGCGAAGTATGCCGAGTTGAACCGATGCACTGTGCAGGCACTCGCTGCACCTCACTTTGCACGCGTGCGGTTTTCCGTGTTTGTGCGGCCCTGCTCTAGAGTGTTGCTCAAGGTGCGTCAAGTTGTAACAAAATTTTTAATAATTTTCCGTATACAAAAAAATAGGTGAGAGAGTAACTTGTCCTCTCTCAAGATTAACCGAAATCTCTGCCCGCTCCCCCTTTTTGTCACCTTCTCATGATTCAGCATTCTCTCTCCCTCTACCCGATACAATCTTAATGTTGTGTGTCTGGCTTTGATTCAGTATATGTTCCGAGTGTCGTTTTGTCATTGGGTGACGCCAGTACGACTGTTCTTCGATTAATACTGTTCTGTTTCATTCTGATTAAAAATGTGTTGGTTGATGCATTAGTTTTTGTTCTGTATATTGGTATTTGTGTTGCCATGGGTTTATTTATCGATTGTAATTTTTTATTCGAAGTTCACTGTTGCTGTCTGAGTTTACAAATGGTCATTTTGTCATTTGGAGATAGATAATGGGGCCGTCGACACTAGAAAACGGAGTGCCAAGTAGATAAACCGAAACATTTCCTACATATTCTTCCGTTTAAGATCAATAGAGAAGTAACAGTAGCAGAGGCAGCAAGAAACATTTGTGTCACGTACATTTATTTAAGGATCTAGAGATATTCACAGTAGCTTCTCAGTATATATATTCTCTTATGAAATTTGTTATTAACAACCAAACCCAATTCAAAAGTAATAGCGGTGTGCGTAACTACAATACTAGGAGAAAGGATGATCTTCACTATTCAAGATTAAATCTAACTTAGGCACAGAAAGGGGTGAATTATACTGCCACTAAAGTCTTTGGTCACTTACCAAATAGTATCAAAAGTCTGACAGATAACCAACAAGTATTTAAGAAGAAATTAAAAGAATTTCTGAATGACTACTCCTTCTACTCCATAGAGGAATTTTTAGATATAAATTAAGAAAAAAAAGAAAAAAAACAAACAAAAAAATTATATATTTTTTTAAAAAACAGTAAAAGTTGTTATATTAACTTAATTATGTTGTTAACTTAATTATGTCATGTATGGGAAAATTTGACTCGTTCCACATCATTACGAAATATCATATTCATGATCTATAAAACTAGTATTAATCTAATCTAATCTAATCTCTAATCTGGGATAACACTACTGGACAGAGCACGGCAAGAAAATGGTTTTCTCATTTTAAGGAGAATCGTTTTGGCATTAGTGACTCTCCACGTTCAGGAAGACTTCGGGGTTTGATGAAGATCGTTTAAACTCATTAATCCACAACGATTCCCGTCAGAGTACACGAAAACTGGCAGATGTGATCAACCGTGATCGTTCCACCATCATACGACATTTCCATGAGACGGAGAATGTTCAGACATTAGGTATATGGATACTGCTAGCTCTTAAGCCAAAATCACAAAAACTATCGGGTGGCCCAATGTGAATCTCTGCTTGTTCGTCATCAATTAGTTCGTGAACAACACTGACCATTCCTATCCTGTATCGTTACTAGTGACGAGAAATGCCGTCTTTAAGCTAACGTGAAGGAAAGAAAAGAATAGTTGAGCTCAAACAAAGCAGCAGCTCCCTATACAAAGACCTACGACCATTCACGAAAGATAATGGTATGGATGTGGTGGAACAGCGACGGCGTGGTGTACTACGAATTGCTTCCACGAGGTGTAACCATTACTGCTCACATTTACTGTCAACAACTAAGACGTCCTACAGACGCAATCCAAGAACAATGACTCGGAAGACTGAGTGAAGTGATGTTGCTCCACGATAACGTTCACCCGCAGCCGGCCGCTGTGGCCGAGCGGTTCTACGCGCTTCAGTCCGGAACCGCGCGACTGCTACGGTCGCAGGTTCGAATCCTGCCTCGGGCTTGGATGTGTGTGATGTCCCTAGGTTAGTTAGGTTTAAGTAGTTCTAAGTACTAGGGGACCTCAGATTTAAGTCCCATAGTGCTCAGAGCCATTTGAACCATTTTGAGCCCACCCGCATTCTCCTAAACTGAGAATAAAACACTACGAACAAAACACTACTAATTTCGTATAGAGGAGTTGGGTTGGGAAATCAGTACGCACCCATCTTATTCACCTGATCTTGCGCCCTCGGATTTTCACCTTTGTCGCTCTTTATTGAAAACCTTCAACGAACTTCCTTTCCGAATGAAAACACGCTCCGAACATGGATTGACTGATCCCTCGGTCAAAAGAACGTGATTTCTACAGTCGCGAAACCGAAAAGCTACCTCAGCGTTGGTAGCTTGTTGTAAATAATGGAGGAGAATATACTATTGATGACTAAAGTCTTTGTTATGTGTACCTGTTGTGTATATTAAACTTTTGGAAAACGCTACAAACTTATGCACCAACCTATTTACGCCTAAGTCTTTTTTTATTACTGTCGCGAAATCCTGTCACCTTTCACCATAAAAATAAGGGGATACCCTGAAACTTTCCCGACTCCTGACACAGTCGGATACTGGATGGGGCATCAATTTCAAATCACAGTGTCTGTTAATATTCACCACGATCGCAAACTGGGGTAACTTCATTTCAAAATCTTAAACATGGTAGCAGTTGTATATTCGTAAGAAATAATGTAAACTTTGTAAATATAAATTTCCTGTGAAATAAAGAAGAAAAAAGATGTATAACTTTTAACATGAAATCTACTGTAGAAAAAGCAACTCATATCATAAAGACTTCATCTACCACCATTGATCAGATATTTGTAAATGTAGAAATGAACTATAAAACAGAACCACTAAACAAGGGCTTTGGGGATCATACAGCTCAAAAACTCTCTCTGAGTACGGAAACTTAGCTGCAATTTAAACACTGCCTAACAACCACCAGTAGAAACTATGAACAGTAAATATAAATCACATTCTCCATTGCTTGAGCAAAGAAAACTGGAAAGAGATTTATAACTGCAAAGACACAGATGGAAGATATAATAAATTTATCAGTAATTTTTCCAAAATTTTGAATTGTGCTTCCCTCCAACACAGAGAAAGATGTACATGAGGGAAACAAAAAATAGACGGATCACTTCTGGGATTCTATATCCTGAAAAAAAAATTACTACCTATGATGTCCAAACAGTTCACGTGACCAGAAATTGATACTTATTACATAACCTATAAAAGGATCTCCAAAAATTTTGTCAAACAAGCAAAACTAATGTCAAATGACACATACATAAAAAAAATTCCATCAATAAGATGAAAGCCACATGGAATATTGTGAGGAAGGAAACTGCAGCAGAACAGACAGATTTCCATAATATTAACTGAATAATGGAGAAGTCAGCTGTTACATCTGAACCTACAAAAATTGCAAATAAATTTAATTCCTACTTTACACAGATAGTTTAACATCTTGTAAATCAAAATTTACTGTGTATTCCCAGAAATCAATCCAAATGTACGAGGGTGGATTGAAAAGTTCTTAGAATCACCACAAGAAGTCAGCACTAGTGCAACGGGCTGTTCACGTGATATTCGTTGGACTGTTGTCTGGGCACACATGCCACATTAGTACTCTTGGAAGAGAGCTGTGGCGGTGCATGGCTCTGTTGTTGTTCTCACTTAGTGATTTACAAAGATGGAAAAAATTGAGGTTCGAGCAGTGATTAAGTACTTCGTAAAGAAAGGTATGAAAAACAAAGGACATTAATGCCGATTTTAAGAATACGTTGGGAGACTCTGCTCCTTCATATTCAACTGTTGCCAAGACGACAAATGAATTTAAATTTGGTCGAAAAAGCTTAAAAGGGTATATCACATTTTAACTGAAGAATTAGAAATGAAAAAATTATCTGCAAGATGGGTGCTGCGACAAGACAAATGCACGTCTGCACACATATGCCATCACCATGGCAAAATTACATGAACTAAGGTATGACTGTTGTCACACTCACCTTATTCACTTGATATGGCTCCATCAGACTTCCATCTCTTCCCAAAACTGAAAATTTTTCTGGTTGGACGAAGAGTCACTTCAAATGAAAAATTGATAGCTGGAGTTGACAACTATTTTGCAGGCCTGGAGGAAACTCATTTTCGAGGTGGTATCAAGGGACTGGAACATCGTTGGACCAAGTGCATTAATCTACAAGGAGACTACATTGACAAATAAAAAAGTTTCAGTGATGTAAGTACTTTTTTCTATTCCAGTCTGAGAACTTTTCGAACCACCCTCATACTATAAATAATAAATTTATTTTTGTGTACTCCACCAATGAAAAGGAAAAACTTGCTATAATCAAACAACTGAATACCAAATTCTCTGTTGGCATTTACAGTATCCCCTCTTAGCAAGGCGACTTGTCAACATCTGTATCTGTTGTCCACCAGAAGGGGTGTTCCTAGAAAAATTGAAGACAGCAAAAGTAAAACGTCTGTTGAAGAAAGAGATAGAAACAGAAGTATCAAACTACTGGCCTATTGCACTACTATCTGGGTTTACCGAAATAATTAAAGATTTATTATAAAAGACTAATCAGTTTCACAGAAAAATAATTACTTCTCAAATACGCAATACGGATTCCAAAAATCTAAATCTGCTGAGACTGCTATATTTGCATTCCTTAATGAAGTCTTAAATGCAATAGACAACAAAGAGCATATCTCAGTAATATTTCTAGACCTCTCTAAAGTATTCGGTGTCATCAATCACATCTTGCTTAAGAAACTTGAATCTGTTGGTATTAGGGGCCCAGCCTATCAATGGATAAAATCATATCTTCAAAATAGAGAGCAAGTAATTCAGCTCGCTATACAAGAAGGGAACAAGATAATGTCATGCTGCTCAGAAAAGCAGAGCACTAAGTATGGCCTAACACAAGGCTCCATTCTAGGACTAATTCTGTTTCTACTCTTTTTGAATGACTTGGAACCGACCAGTCCACGCCATAATTACATAAAATTTGCAGATGAGACAAATGAGTTAATAAAAGAAAGGACCAGAAAACATTTACTGCATGACATTAAAAAGTGTACCATGTACAGACTGGGTTTCTGGATACAATTTAGTAATAAACACAGAAAAAACTGTTACAATGCACTTACACTCAGTGCAAAATAAATGTCCACTAACACCAGACATAGAGTTGTTTACCAGAACCCTTGAAAATGTAAGCTCTACAAAATTTCGTGAAATATCGATCCACGAAGATCTGAGATGGACTGAACATGCATATGCATCATGAATAAATTGAATACCATTTATTATACTATATAAATTATTTCTGCTTCGCCCAGGCAGAATGTTTACTGTGCTATGGCATAAGCTTTTGGGAAAATGCATCTGCCAGCAAAAGTTGTTTTATATGCAAAAAGAGAATTGTAAGAGTCATAGCAAATGCTGCCTCAAGAAACTCATGCAAGCCCTTATTTAAGGAAATTCACGTCCTCCCACTATGATGTATATATGACTTATGAGTAGTAGCATTTACAAGGAAAATCTTAAAAAATAGCAACAGTCTTGCATCAACCAACCACAGTATCCATTTGCATAAGGATTTACATGTTCAGCATGCATACACTACGTTAAAATAGAATGAACCACTGCAAACAGCAAACAGACTATACAATAAGCTACCTAATAACTTTAAAACAATGGAAGACACTTCAAAATTTAAAACTGCTGTCCATAAATATTTGTTGCAAAAGTGTTATAATAGTATAGATGAATATCTTGAAACATAAAAATTTGTTGCCAAATATTAAAAAAAAAGAATGAATGAAGTGTTAATCAAAAGTTTTACATAAAAAAACTGATTAAATTACTTGTCTTAAATATTATGTATGAAAGCTGTGATAATATTAAGCTTAAATCAATGAAAATAATTTAAAAATCTGTGTGGTGTTTATTGATCCATTTTCATCTGCTGCTGCACAATGTGCAAAAGATATTTGGATATTTATGTTAACATTAACAATTTTACATATAATATACCTTTGTACATAATAACACACATTAATATATCAATTAATGATGAATACTTAAATAAATGTTGTTACGCTATATACAGAGAGATAATATACAAATGTTCTTCATGAGACTATGTTGAGTTAATATAGAAAAATTTATTTTTGTAGATATTCATTTACTGTGTAAAAGCAGTGATCAACCAAGTATGACTTCAATTCAGATATCAAGTGACCCATGTTTTGTATGTGTTTAATGATATATAATAAGACATTGTATAGTTTGATACTAGAATGGATAACTTAGTGTTGGCATTTTAAACATGCACATCCATTTTTTGACTTGTAGTACAGCTGTATATTGTGTGATTTCGAGTGATGAGTGGTGTTTTTGTATGTAAGTTTTGCTTTAAATGCATTATATCTTCAAGTATATATATAAATATACATACAAGGAAGAGGCAGGATCATTCTTTTTTGAAACAGTGGTCTAGATGGTTTGTGATTATCTACACTTTCCATTATTCTTATAATTTTTTTTTAATTTTAAATATTTTGATGGCATCTCCAGAATTTCCTCAGAACTTAATCCCGTACCAGAGGTGAGATTGCAGAACTGCATATTATACACACTGAAGAGTGTTGTACCTGGTACAATTTTTTAATGTACACAACACAAAACAAGAAGTATTTAATGTTTTGTTCATTTGCTCAATATGTGCTTTCCCTTTCAAGTTGTCTTGTAGATGAAGTCCAAGAAATTTGCTACTGGTTGTTTTGGTAACTGTCTGTCCATATAGCTCTAGATTGTGTGATATCAGATTTTTTTTATTTGTGCTGTTTATATATCCATAGCTACAGTTTTTCCAGTGTTTATTATTAAGTCATAGTTATCAAAGTAACATGTTAGACTGCCAGTGGCTTCTCTTATGTTTTTTACAAGGGTTTCTTCTGAATTTCCTGTTATTAGAACACTCATACCATCAGGAAATTGAAATATTTTACTACTTGTCATTGCTTATGTTTAGGTCATTTACATAGTTTTCGTCATGGCATACTATCCACAAGTTCATCAAGGCACTGTTGTCTCACTCCTCAACGGCGATTCGGCGGAGATTCCTCAGAGTGGTTAGTGGGTCACGTCGTTCATAAACAACCCTTTTCAATCCATCCCAGGCATGTCGATAGGGTTCATGTCAGGAGAACATACTGGCCACTAGTCGAGCGATGTCGTTATCCTGAAGGAAGTCATTCACAAGATATGCAAGATGGACGCGCGAATTGTCGTCCATGAAGACGAATGCCTCGCCAATATGCTGCCGTTATGGTTGCACTATTAGTCGGAGGATGGCATTCACGTATCGTACAGCCGTTACGGCGCCTTCCATGACCACCAGCGGCGTACGTCGGCCCCACATAATGCCACCCCAAAACATCAGGGAACCTCCACCTTGATGCATTCGCTGAACAGTGCGTCTATGCCACTTCTGAGCGATCCATTCGGCATCTTGTGGGCCCATCTGTACCGCGCTGCATGGTGACGTGCTTGCAAAGATGGACCTCGCCATGGACGTCGGGAGTGAAGTTGCGCATTATGCAGCCAATTGCGCACAGTATGAGTCGTAACACGACGTCCTGTGGCTGCACGAAAGGCATTATTCAAGATGGTGGCGTTTCTGTTAGAGTTCCTCCGAGCCATAATCCGTAGGTACCGGCCATCCACTGCAATAGTAGCCCTTGGGCGGCCCGAGCGAGGCAAGTCATAGACAATTCTTGTCTCTCTGTATCTCCTTCATGTCCGAACAACATCGTTTTGGTTCACTCCGAGACGCCTGGACAC
Organism: Schistocerca serialis cubense; assembly: GCF_023864345.2. Taxonomy (NCBI): domain Eukaryota; kingdom Metazoa; phylum Arthropoda; class Insecta; order Orthoptera; family Acrididae; genus Schistocerca; species Schistocerca serialis. Next base: position 344,299,292 of record NC_064646.1, read on the forward strand.
TTTCCTTGTTGAGAGCCCTTCCTGGCACAAATTAACAATGAAGACGTGATCGAATCGCGGTATTGACCGTCTAGGCATGACTGAACTACAGACAACATCAGCCATGTACCTCCTTCCTGGTGGAATGACTGGAACTGATCGGCTGTTGGACCCCCTCCTTCTAATAGGCGCTGCTCATGTATGGTTGTTTACATCTTTGGCCGGGTTTAGTGACATCTCTGAACAGTCAAAGGGACTGTCTCGGTGATACAATATCCACAGTCAATGTTTATCTTCAGGAGTTCTGGGAACCGGAGTAATGCAAAACTTTTTTTGATGTGTGCAGATTCTCTCGCAGAAAGGAAAGCACCCCTGATAAAGCTGTAGCTAGATTAGAGGGAAAAATATGCTGGGACCTAAGGATTAAAGAAATGTGTACTTTGTTGCTTGTCTCTTGCCTTTATTGGTTTTATGTTTCCTATGTTTAATTTTACGTCACGCAAAAGTGAAAGTTATTAGCTAATAGACAATAAAGAGTGCAGATTTTCTGAAGAATTCTTATTCTTCCGGTCACAAATAATCTCACCCAGAATTAACTGTGATTTTTTAAGGGGTAAGATGTCAAACCGGCCGACTGGAAGCAAGAGAGTTGCCACAGGACATTTTAATTTCCACTGTCCTTAATATGGATTGGATGGCTTCAATTACAAAATATTTCACGTTTGAATTCCACAGAGTGAAATATAGTGATATGAGATGGAAGAATGTTGTGTGTAGAGGTGTCGTATTGCACTTTTAAGACAGAATAACATTCTTATTTTTCCAGGAAAATGTGCTCTAGAAAACGATCACATTTTTGAACAATCGATTTTTTTTAGATATTTGACGCTCGACGGGAGAGGGATGGGGGTGCCGCTGCCAAATTTTTGCCCCGGTTCGTAAATATCGTAGATCCTAGGCTGCCATTTATCGAGCACAGGAAGAATGTTTAAATGTCTCTATGTGCACTTTAATCAATCAGATCTAGTTCTCGCGATCCCTATAAGGGTGATTCAGAGGGGTATTTAGTGTATTCGTAGCTTCATCATTTAAAGCAAGTTCTTGAAATTTTGTAACTGGGCTTCTCAAGTTAATTTGTGTCTATTTTCAAGTGTCTGACAGCTCTGTTCCTTTGGCATTCCCATAACACTCTCCCTGGGTCAAACAAACCACTGTCCAGAATATTTTTTTCTGTGCTGGCTTAAGCTGTCACCAGCACACCGATTGGAAAAAATGGCGACATAATGACACAGAAGAGGAATGCCTCGAATACCTGACTCAGTTCCAAGCACATTGCCAAGTTCATCATGTTCAAGGTACGGCCAAGCTACAATACTTTCTTTCGATTGTGGGGTCCCCAGTGTTCAGGTTAATACCCTCTGCCAGGCACTTAAATGTGATTTTCAGAGTATCCATGTAGATGTAGCTGTGGAATACAAAAACTGTTCCCAACCGCGTGTCCCGACGAACTCAGCTATAAACAAGTTCAAAAATGGTTCAAATGGCTCTGAGCACTATGGGACTTAACATCTGAGGTCATCAGTCCCCTAGAACTTAGAACTACTTAAGACTAACTAACCTAAGGACATCACACACATCCATGCCCGAGGCAGGATTCGAACCTGCGACCGTAGCAGTCGCGCGATTCCGGACTGAAGCGCCTAGAACAGCTCGGCCACAGTGGCCGGCATTAACAGGTAATCTCTACATTAAATCAATATTATGACCAGCAAGTCCAAGTAGCTGCAGCTGGATATAAGTTTTTTCGCTTACAGAAAAGGCCGGCACAAGACGTACTGTCAGTAGTACACAGAATTAACGGGCATGACAAGGACGTGTAAATTAAAGTGTAGTTTTGGCAACTTTTACAGTGATTTAATGATTAGGAATGCATTAACATTCAATTTCCCAGATAGCAGAATACGGGAACAGATCTTAAAGTACTCAGAGCCATCATTTCCCCAAGTATTGCAAATCTTAGAGCAATATGATTCAGATACCATAGCGGCCGATAAGTTTGACCAGGCCCTGATTTGTCGCGTCGACTCGCCCCTTGTTCGCGACCGCCACAGGCAGCCACAACGAGTTCGTACACAGCCCTGCGGACAGCCACGTAGACATGTAAACAGGCCTGTGAATTTAGTAAAGTCTTGCCCTAGATGTTTTGTTCACCATAAGAGACAGGATTGCCCATCACATAACGCAGCTTGTTACACTTGTGGAAAACAAGGCAATGTCCATGCAGTTTGTTTTCAACGGCACAAAAACTCCAAATTTGCCCACTCCCAGAAAAAAACAGGCTCGTGCACATGCAGTGAACGTTGTCTTTTCCAAACCTACAACAGGTTCTGACAAAAGTAAGATTAAGGTTGTGCCTCCTTCTCGCCCAAGTGCTGCGCAACGATGTTCTAACAAATTATTTGTCTCATTGCGAATTGCTGGACGTCGTGTGAACTGTCAGTTAGGCACAGGTGCCCCAGTAACCTTGCTTAATTGTGCCACGTACGAACAATTAGGCTCACCACGTCTTTCTAAATCTAGCAAGCACTTCACTGCTTACAACGGACAGGAAATTCCAGTGCTTCAGCAGTGTAGTTTGTCTGTCACTTACAAATCTCACACCAGGAAAGTGAATTTTACTGTGTTAAATTCAAGAGAGAATGGAAACATATTCGGTTTAGATTCCTTTGATTTGTGGAGCATCCAAGACAATGTACTTTTGGTATCGGCTTTTGCACCAAAATACAGTCTCGCTAACTTGCTTACACTATTTCCTGAACTATTTTCAGAACGAATGGGAAAATTTAATAACTTTGTAGCACAAGTTTCAATGAAAGACAATGCACAGCCTAAGTTTCTCCGGGCCTGCCCGTTCCAATTGTTTTAAGAGACAAAGTAGCCAGTGAAATGAAAGAATTGCAAGGTAATGGTGTAATTGCTCCCATTCATGCTAGTCAGTGGGCAAGTCCTCTCGTTTTGTTGCCTAGGCCTTCTGGTCGCATTCGCATTTGTGTTGACTTCAAGTCTATAGTCAACCTACAGACAGTAGTTGACACTTATCCGTTACCTCGCCCTGAGGAACTCATGGACAGGCTTGGTGCAGGACGCTATTTTTCTAAGATAGATTTGCTGGATGCCTATTTGAAAATTTCATTGGATGAAGAATCACAGAAAGTGTTTGTTATAAGTATACCCTTAGAACAGCTGATTTGCAAAAGTGCCATTTTGTTCAAACTACCTGGACGATATTGTCGTCTCAGGTCGTACACCAGAGGAACACATTGGCAATTTACGTACTCTTCTTCGCGTGTTATCAGATGCAGGACTCAAGTGTCGTCTCGAAAAGTGCGACTCTTTTCAGACTGAACTACAGTACTCAGGTCACGTGATAAACAATCAGGGTGTGAAGCCCCTCCAATCTCTTTTGCTTGCAATCCGTGACCTGCCTGTTCCTCACAGTGCGTCTGAACTGCAGTCAGTACTAGGCAAGATGATATACTACGTTCGGTTCATACCGAATGCAGCTAAGATCGCGGCTCCATTCCATCGCTTGCGTCGCAAAAATATGCCTTTTGTGTGGGCTAAAGACTGTCAAGACCCATTTCAAAAACTCAAAAATGCCTCTCGTAGTGACAGATGTTTAATTCAGTTTGACACTGCCAAGCCAGTAGTTTTGCACGTCGATGTTTCCTCTTAGGGAATCGGCGCTGTGCTTTCACACAGAATTGGTGTACAAGACAGACCCATTGCTTTTGCCTCAAAGTTGTTAACTCGAACTCAGTGCAATTATCCACAAACAAGAAAAGGAAGCTCTCGATACCGTGTATGGAGTGATCAAAGTCCGTTACTATTTCTATGGTTGCAAGTTCTAATTAGTGACAGATCACAAGCCTTTGCAATCCTTGTTTCATCCGTCAAAGCCGGTTCCTACACGCATTGCTCAAAAATTGCAATTCTGGGCTTTGTTGCTTAGCAGTATCAGTATGAAATTGTGTGCAGAACATGGCAATGCAGACGCCCTGTCTCGCCTTCCGATTGGCCCATACTCTGATTTTGATGCATCTGCCACATCTTGTTGCCAAATCGATGAGCAGGACTTGCACTACCGAAAAATAGCACAGGCCAGGGAAGCAGGCCCAGATCTCAAGGTTTTGTTGCATTACATCCGCACGTCTTGGCCTCATTCATTGAACAGTATCCAGAACTCAACTGTACGCCAATATTATGCACATCGGCATAACCTTTCACTTCAGCAGAGTGTGACCCTAGTTCACAATGACAGTGGACAATCGCGTGTGCTTATTCCCATAGTGTTGCAAAAGAGTGTGTTGCGATTGCTCCTCCAAGGAAACTGGGGAATTGTTCGCATCAAACAGTTAGCGCGCCAGCACTGTACTTAGCATGGCATGGACACCCACATTGAACAGATGACATCACAGTGTCGCGCATGCGCGGGAAACCAATCCACTCCGCCACAGACATTCTCAGCTTGGCCTAAGACTCAATCGCCATGGCAGCGAATGCACATAGACTTTGCGGGACTATTTTGGAACATTCGTTGGCTCATAGGGGTAAACTCTTTTAGCAAGTTCCATTTGCGGTGCCTGTGGCTTCTATCATATCACGTAGCACCATTCAAGCGTTGTCCTCCACATTTTGCGTAGAACGTTTGCCAGAAGCACTTGTGTCGGACAACGGACCACAGTTCGCTTCACGTGATTGTGAACAGTTTTGTGACGAAATGGCATTCGTCATCTAACAAGTGCTCCATTTCACCCGCAGTCCAACGGAGAAACAGAATGCTTCGTACGCACTTTTAACAACAGACGCCAAGCCTAGCATCATCCACACACGGGAACAGGCGCTGCAACTCTTTCTCGCCTCCTATAGCTCCCACCCACGAGACGGACCATCACCGGCGGAACTTCTGCACGGCCGCCGCCATCAGACGCTGCTACACTTGCTACAAGTACCGCAGCATCCGGTGCCGCCGGTGGTCCGCAAGTATCGCATTGCGTCGCGAGATTTCGGTTTCTTTTTAGGGGGGGGGGAGGAGGGGTTATGGTAACAACCGTGGGCGCTGAGAAAGAGGCGTGATCCAGGAACGCATTGGCTCATTTATGTACTTGATTGAAGGTCTCAATGGTTTCCAGCGCCACCACCAGAACCAGATTCTGCGTGTCATTTGCCCTGTGATTCTGCTGCTTTTCTTCTCCCAGATTCACGGCCTTACTGAACCGCGCGTTCTTTGCAACCACCCTCTGCCCTCTGGTGCGATATCGCCCCCCCCCCTGTCCCCCTCCCCCCCCCCCTCCACCGTCTCTGCTAGCCGACCCGATGGACCCGGACTCGTCATCGCCATTACTGTCACTGTCATCGCCCCAGGACACGCTCCCAGGCCTGGACATGTACCATGGCAGCAATTTTCCGGAGAATGTTCCTGTTGCCTCACAAGCCAAAAGGAGGGGCGGGATCGGGAGTACGCCATCCTCCAGTCCCAGCTCCTGGCTCATCTCTGCGTCCAGCGTCCTGCTTCCCTCCCTGTTGTTGTTCACGTCTTCCATACATGACAACAGTGCAGCATTTCGAGGAGGAGGAATGTGCTGGCGTAAGCTGTCGCCATCACATCAGTCACCAAAGACGTAGCAAGAAGATCGATAGTAGGCACTGGATCAAGTGCACCTATCGGGAGAGAGGCCAAAGACAGACTCGCAAGCAATACACTGCCAACATCTTCTCGACCGCAAGTATTTATGTCGCCGCCGCTGACCAGAGAGCCGAGTCTCAGTCTCAGTTTCAGCCATTAATGCAGTCACTCAGTCACTGTCTCAGTCACTGATGCACCAACTCGCACTCCAATTGGGCGTCTGTCACTTATCACACAGCAAGACCTGCACTTCACCAGCAGTGAGGCTAACATGGACTGTTATGGAAGGGCTTGTACCACATACATGGACTCTCTTAAAGAAAAGTAGCTTCCTTTTCATGTAAATAAAGAACCCTGTTAATTCATATTTGCTTAGGTGTTGTAAAAAGAGGATACCGGCCACAAAACAACATCGTCTTGCTTGATTCCTATGGTACAAGACTCTATAGTGTTGATTGGGATTGAACAGTGGCGACGAGGACACAATATTTTCAATCTGCAGCCCAGTGTTTTCTGATACGATAGTTCGTGGCAGATTGAAGTTGTGTGCCTGACTGGGACTAGAAACGACAGAATATCGCTTTTCGTAGGCAAGAGCTTCACCGACTGAGCCACCCAAGGACATCTCACGACCTGCCTTCGCAGCTTGTCTTCCTCCCACACCTCATCTCCTACACTTCAAACTTCACAGAAGGTCATCTGCGTACCGTTTGGGACTAGTACTCCTTGATGAATGGATAATGGGAAGTTATAATCAGCCAGGAATTTTCATATCAACACACACTCAGCTGCAGAGTGAAAAAATCGTTCTCGAAATAATCCTCTAGGCTATGACTAAGCCATATCGCCATGTTGTCGGTTCTTCCAGGAGTGCTAGTCCCGAAAAATATGCAGAAGAACTTCTGTAAAGTTTGGAAAGTAAGAGATGGAGTACTGCCAAAGTAAAGCTGTGAGGAGTGCTGTTGAGTCATGCTTGCGTAGCACAGCACTTACTCTCAAAAAGTGAAGTTCTCAGGTTCATGCTCCAGTCCAGCATACAGTTTTAATCTTTCAGGCAGTTGCAATCTCTGACCATTAGTGCTGCCGTTCTCTGTATAGGTCCTATGCCCCTTGTTAGTCCTATTTCATTCGAACCCCACTCACTTGACGAATTTTCTAAGATGGGTCGCGCAAATGTTTTGTAAGCAAACTCCTTCCTAGAACTACCGCATTTCTCTAGTATTCTCCCAATAAATCGGTGTCTGCCACACGTTTTACCTTCAACTGAAACAATGTAACCATTTCATTTCATATCCCTACAAATGGTGCCGCCTAGATATTTGCATGAACTGGCCAATTCGTCTTGTGAAGCACACAATTTTACATTTCAGAACATTTAAAGTATGTACAGCAAGGGTTCCATTTGCCTGGGGCACAACCAAAGTTATTTCCACATCTCTCGATGACTCTCCATCCGAGGTAACGCGCTGCGTCCTCCATACCAAGAAATTCTCAATCCAGTCACAAATTTGCTTGATATCCCATACAACTGCACTTTCTACAATAATTGTAGGCATGGTGATGAGTCAATAGTTTTCTGAAAATCAAGAAATATTGCATTTACCTAACTGTCTTGATCTATAGCCTTCACATTGTCAAGTGAGAAAAGTGCGTTGGATCACATGAACGATGTGTCCACAATTCATTCTGGTTGGCATGATGGATGAAATTCTGCTCGAGATATCATTATGCTTCAGCTCGGAATACATTATAAGATTCTACAACAAATCGATGACAAGAATACTGAGCAGTAGTTTTGTGGATCACTTGTACTAACCTTCTTGTACACAGCTACGAGCTGTGCTTTTTCCTTTGACCTGTGCTTTTTCCCAACAACTGGGCATGGGTTATTCCTGAAGAGACCTACGACAGACTACAGTCAGCAAAAGGGCTAACTCAGCGAACATGGAGGTTGGGGGCTTGCCTGCTCTGTAAAGCAGAACAGGTGGCGATCTGTGGTAGATCTGATGATAATCCAAGGACAGAAAAAAATGTAGAGTAACGACATTTCGGGAATACATTTGTCTAAGTAACATATTTAAGTGATTAACACTGCAAAATCACAGGTTAATGTAAGCATGAGATAAATGCTGGTACAATAATAATAGGTGTAACCACAAGAATGTTGAATACAAGCAGGCGAGGTGGACTCTTTGTGTTTTACAGTTACCAAATGTCAATTTCTGGGATAGAGTTCAATACCTGTTGCACCTGATCGGTCTATACTGGGACAGTTAATCCTGTCTATAGATAGTAGCAGGGCAAACTGTCTTCTGGTGCATTTTGTTAGTGCAGATTGCATACAGTCAGGGGCAAACATGATTGATATGTGACACTCTCCCACACCCCTTAATCTATTATTCTGTTAACTGATTTATGACCTCATGGGGTTGATTTATGACTCCCCGGGGATAATCTGTCCTTCTGAGAAAGCCCCTCCACCCCAACCCAACCCCCACCTCACCCATCCCCCCTGGGAAACCCCCTCACTGATGTAACCTCACCTTTGATAACAAATTAATTCACTAATTAATTAAATCGATAAATTTACTACCCTCCCCCTCCAGGGAAATTTATCCACCCTTCCCTTCCACCCCTCCACTGCCCCCTCCCCTCCACCACCTGCAAATTGACAGGATAAGGAGTCAGTCTGTGCTGGAGAGGAAGGATCTCACAACAGGAAATTCACATCAGTGCCAACTACATAGCAAAGGATATATATTGTTTATTTACCATGGACCTTGCCATTGGTGGGGAGGCTTGCGTGCCTCAATGACACAGATAGCCGTACCATAGATGCAACCACAATGGAGGGGTATCTGTTGACAGGCCAGACAAATGTGTGGTTCCTTAAGAGAGGCAGCACCCTTTTCAGTAGTTGCAGGGCCACAGTCTGAGTGGTTGACTGATCTGGCCTTGTAACACTAACCAAAGCGGCCTTGCTGTGCTGGTACTGCGAATGGCAGAAAGCAAGGGGAAACTACAGCTGTAATTTTTCCTGATGATATGCAGCTCTACTGTATGGGTAAATGATGATGGCGTCCTCTTGGGGAAAATATTCCGGAGGTAAAATGATCCCCATTTGGATCTCCAGGCAAGGACTACTCAGGAGGATGTCATTATCAGGAGAAATACAACTGGCTTTCTACGGATTGAAGCGTGGAACGTCAGATCCCTTAATCGGGCAAGTAGGTTAGAAAATTTAAAAAGGGAAATGTCTGGGTTAAAGTTAGATATAGTGGGAATTAGTGAAGTTCGGTGGCAGGAGGAACAAGACTCCTGGTCAAGTGAATACAGGGTTATAAATACAAAATCAAATAGGGGTAATGCAGGAGTACGTTTAATAATGAATAAAAAAATAGGAGTGCGGGTAAGCTACTACAAATAGCATAGTGAATGCATTACTGTGTCCAAGATAGACACAAAGCCCACACCTACCACAGTAGTAAAAGTTCGTACGACAACTAGCTCCGCATATGACGGAGATATTTACGAAACGTATGATGAGAGAAAAGAAATTATTCAGATAGTGAAGGGAGGCGAAAATTTAATAGTCATGGATGACTAGAATTAAATAGTAGGAAAAGGAAGAGAACGTAGTAGGTGAATATGGAATGGGGGTAAGAAATGAAAGAGGAAGCCACCTGGTAGAATTTTGCACAGAGCATAACTTAATCATAGCTAACACTTGGTTCAAGAATCATGAAAGAAGGTTGTATACATGGAAGAGGCCTGGAGATACTGGAAGGTTTCAGATAGATTATGTAATGGTAAGACAGAGATTTAGAAACCAGGTATTAAATTGTAAGACATTTCCAGGGGCAGATTTGGACTCTGACCACAATTTATTGAATTTATTGGTTATGAACTGAAGATTAAAACTGAAGAAACTGCAAAAAGGTGGGAATTTAAGAAGATGGGACCTAGATAAACTTAAAGAACCAAAGGTTGTAGACAGTTTCAGGGAGAGCATTAGGGAACGACTGATAGGAATGGGGGAAAGCAATACAGTAGAAGAAGAACGGTTAGCTTTGAGGGATGAAATAGTGAAGGCAGCAGAGGATCAAGTAGGTAAAAGGACGAGGTCTAGTAGAAATCCTTGGGTAACAGAAGATACATTGAATTTAACTGATGAAAGGAGAAAATATAAAAATGCGGTAAATGAATCAGGCAAAAAGGAATACAAACATCTCAAAAATGAGATCAACAGGAAGTGCAAAATATCTAAGCAGGGATGGCTAGAGGACAAATGTAACGATGTAGAGGCATATCTCACTAGGTGTAAGACAGATACTGCCTACAGGAAAATTAAAGAGACGTTTGGGGAAAAGAGAACGACTTGTATGAATATCAAGAGCTCAGATGGAAACCCTGTTCTAAGCAAAGAAGGGTAAGCAGAAAGGTGAAAGGAGTATGTAGAGGGTCTATACAAGGACGATGTACTTGAGGACAATATTATGGAAAGGGAAGAGGATGTAGATAAAATGAAACGGGAGATATGATACTGCTGGAAGAATTTGACAGATTACTGAAAGACCTAAGTCGAAACAAGGCCCGGGAGTAGACAACATTCCATTAGAACTACTGACGGCCTAGGTAGGGCCAGCCCTGACAAAACTCTTCCATCTGGTGAGCAAGATGTATGAGACAGGCGAAATTCCCTCAGACTTCAAGAAGAATATAATAATTCCAATCCCAAAGATAGCAGGTGTTGACAGGTGTGAAAATTACCGAACTAGCAGTTCAATAAGTCATGGCTGCGAAATACTAATGCAAATTCTTTACAGGCGAGTGGAAAAACTGGTAGAAACCGACCTCGGGGAAGATCAGTTTGGATTCTGTAGAAATTTTGGAACACGTGAGGCAATACTGACCCTACGACTTATCTTAGAAGAAAGACTCAGGAAAGGCAAACCTACGTTTCTAGCATTTATAGACTTAGAGAAAGCTTCTGACAATGTTGACTGGAATACTCTCTTTCAAATTCTGAAGGTGGCAGGGGTAAAATACAGGGAGCGAAAGGGTATTTACAATTTGTACAGAAACCACATGGCAGTTATAAGAGTCGAGGGGCATGAAACGGAAGCAGTGGTTGGGAAGGGAGTGAGACAGATTGTAGCCTATCCCCAGTGTTATTCAATCTGTATATTGAGCAAGCAGTAAAGGAAACAAAAGAAAAATTCGATGTAGGAATTAAAATACATGGAGATGAAATAAAAACTTTGAGGTTCGCCGATGACATCGTAATTCTGTCAGAGACAGCAAAGGACCTGGAAGAGCAGTTGACCGGGATGGACAGTGCCTTGAAAGGAGGATATAAGATGATGAACATCAATGAAAGCAAAACAAGGATAATGGAATGCAGTCGAATTAAGTCAGGTGATGCTGAGGGAATTAGATTAGGTAATGAGACACTTAAAGTAGTAAATGAGTTTTGCTGTTTGGGAAGCTAAAAACTGATGATGGTCGAAGTAGAGAGGATGTAAAATATAGACTGGCAACGGCAAGGAAAGCGTTTCTGAAGAAGAAAAATTTGTTAACATCGAGTATAGATTTAAATGTCAGGAAGTCGTTTCTCAAAGTATTTGTATGGAGTGTAGCCATGTATGGAAGTGAAACGTGGATGATAAATAGTTTGGACAAGAAGAGAATAGAAGCTTTCGAAATGTGGTGCTCCAGAAGAATGCTGAAAATTATATGGGTAGATCACATAACTAATGAGGGGTATTCAATAGAATTGGGGAGAAGAGGAGTTTGTGGCACAGCTTGACGAGAAGAAGGGACCGGTTGGTAGGACATGTTCTGAGGCATCAAGGGATCACCAATTTAGTATTGGAGGGCACCGTGGAGGGTAGAAATCGTAGAGGGAGACCAAGAGATGAATATACTAAGCAGATTCAGAAGGATGTAGATTGCAGTAGGTACTGGGAGATGAAGCAGCTTGCACAGGATACAGTAGCATGGTTCAAATGGCTCTAAGCACTACGGGACTTAACATAGTTAAGTCTCATAAGATTTCACACACATTTGAACGATTGAACTTAACATCTGAGTCCATCAGTCCCCTAGACTTAGAACTACTCAAACCTAAATTACCTAAGAACATCACACACATCCGTGCCTGAGGCAGCACTCGAACCTGCAACTGTAGCAGCCGCGTTGTTCTGGAGTGAAACTCCTAGAACCCTGGACCACTAGCATGGAGAGCTGCATCAAACCAGCCTCTGGACTGATGACCACAACAAAAACATTTATTAAATTCAGTTTGCGGGTGTTGGATCTGTCTTTCATTTTGAGGGAAAATCTCACCATTCTCTGCTGTTTTGGAAGACGCAGGTCTTGTAAAATACATCAAAAAGAAGTAATTTAAAATATCGCGTTTTTGTCCAATCGTGCAAGGAATAGCATCACTAAATTACTGTTAACATAGCTCACCACACGTAATTACACTGTTAAAAATCTTTGATTGCATCATCTAACCAACCACAGGGCAATGAGCCATCCGCTTAGTATATGCCTGTGCATGCAGGTTGGGAGAGAGGCCCATACACCATACTGGTATCCAGACAGAAATTTATGCTAATCCCCAAACAAAGCATCAGATGGCTGCAATTGTTTGATATTGATACCTGAAAAATTCCTGTCGAAGCACATGTGCTCTCTCTCTCTAAGTGGCCACTTCCTATCATGTGCCACTACTGGGCCAGCACACACAGTCAGTTGTGGCAAGACCGAACTGCAAACAAAGCAGCATTTACCTGGGAAACTTTCAATCTTCCGCTGTTAGATACCGGCGCACATGAGAACTCCTTCCAAGGCAAATGCCTGACCAGGTATCTATCCAAAAATGCTGGTGAAGTCAATAAATTGATTAATTAATTTCCGGTTTTGTGATCATGATATATGGGATGTAAGGCAGACGCAGTAGCTCACCAGTCTCAGTCACAGTCAGTCTCTGGAAGAAGAAGAGCCATGAAGCATCAACAGCAGTCGAGATCATCTGCCTCTCCATCACAGTAGAAGTGTAAAAGTAAGTACTTATTACACGTATGAGCCGTGCTCACTCCGAACTATGCGTTTCCTTGAACTTGGCTGTCTATTTGTGTTTGGTTTCCCGCCGTTTTTGTGGTTATGCCGTGATTCTTCCTCCTACATGTGGCAGCAGCGATGTGTATCGATATTTGCACCGTGCACCATCTTTGGTCTTGTGCATATAGTTCCGGCTTGGGGGTGTACAGGCAGTCAGTCGGTTGGTGCGGACCAGGGAGGATATCTCCGTGCGGCACAGTCGGCTGGGTCCGCTGGCGGTCCCTGCGCAGTGTCGGAGCATGTGTGGAGCTGTCCGATCGCTACGAGCTTCGTGGCTCACTGACCCAGGACGTCAAAGTTGAGTGGTGTCTTAAGCACCCAATACACGAATGTTCATGTTGTGTTGTTCGTTTTGGTAGTTCGCTGTTCGGTAGCTTTTCCTGTGAGCAACACCGAGTGTTTTTAGTGGTGACATCGAGCCGCCGTGCGGTGAAATTAACTATATTGGTTCACTACAATTCAAGTGCACCAGCGGAATTTTCTGCCTTGTGGCCGTTAGTGTTCTGGTTACCTGCCCTGGCCACTGACGTAAATTCAGGCAGTGTTCTTTTTTATTTCAAAATTAAATGTACCAGCGGCGTTATCTGCATTGTTCCTGTTAGTGTTCCAGCTACCTGCGCTGGCCACTAACGTAATTTCAGGCAGTGCCCTTTCCTCACCTGTTGTCACTGTCCAACATGGTGTGTAGTTTTGACATCTTAATACATACACTCCTGGAAATTGAAATAAGAACACCGTGAATTCATTGTCCCAGGAAGGGGAAACTTTATTGACACATTCCTGGGGTCAGATACATCACATGATCACACTGACAGAACCACAGGCACATAGACACAGGCAACAGAGCATGCACAATGTCGGCACTAGTACAGTGTATATCCACCTTTCGCAGCAATGCAGGCTGCTATTCTCCCATGGAGACGATCGTAGAGATGCTGGATGTAGTCCTGTGGAACGGCTTGCCATGCCATTTCCACCTGGCGCCTCAGTTGGACCAGCGTTCGTGCTGGACGTGCAGACCGCGTGAGACGACGCTTCATCCAGTCCCAAACATGCTCAATGGGGGACAGATCCGGAGATCTTGCTGGCCAGGGTAGTTGACTTACACCTTCTAGAGCACGTTGGGTGGCACGGGACACATGCGGACGTGCATTGTCCTGTTGGAACAGCAAGTTCCCTTGCCGGTCTAGGAATGGTAGAACGATGGGTTCGATGACGGTTTGGATGTACCGTGCACTATTCAGTGTCCCCTCGACGATCACCAGTGGTGTACGGCCAGTGTAGGAGATCGCTCCCCACACCATGATGCCGGGTGTTGGCCCTGTGTGCCTCGGTCGTATGCAGTCCTGATTGTGGCGCTCACCTGCACGGCGCCAAACACGCATACGACCATCATTGGCACCAAGGCAGAAGCGACTCTCATCGCTGAAGACGACATGTCTCCATTCGTCCCTCCATTCACGCCTGTCGCGACACCATTGGAGGCGGGCTGTGCGATGTTGGGGCGTGAGCGGAAGACGGCCTAACGGTGTGCGGGACCGTAGCCCAGCTTCATGGAGATGGTTGCGAATGGTCCTCGCCGATACCCCAGGAGCAACAGTGTCCCTAATTTGCTGGGAAGTGGCGGTGCGGTCCCCTACGGCACTGCGTAGGATCCTACGGTCTTGGCGTGCATCCATGCGTCGCTGCGGTCCGGTCCCAGGTCGACGGGCACGTGCACCTTCCGCCGACCACTGGCGACAACATCGATGTACTGTGGAGACCTCACGCCCCACGTGTTGAGCTATTTGGCGGTACGTCCACCCGGCCTCCCGCATGCCCACTATACGCCCTCGCTCAAAGTCCGTCAACTGCACATACAGTTCACGTCCACGCTGTCGCAGCATGCTACCAGTGTTAAAGACTGCGATGGAGCTCCGTATGCCACGGCAAACTGGCTGACACTGACGGCGGCGGTGCACAAATGCTGCGCAGCTAGCGCCATTCGACGGCCAACAGCGCGGTTCCTGGTGTGTCCGCTGTGCCGTGCGTGTGATCATTGCTTGTACAGCCCTCTCGCAGTGTCCGGAGCAAGTATGGTGGGTCTGACACACCGGTGTCAATGTGTTCTTTTTTCCATTTCCAGGAGTGTATATTTGATTGCTGTAATCACAATTAAATATTACGATTGCAGCCTCATTCGACAATAGGTAACGTATCAGAAATACCCCCTCCCAAATCCATACCTTCCCTTATGACAGGACATATGCATTTTCTTTGCACAGACATACTGTACAAGACTGATGCTCAAGGCGAATCTATCACGCACCCCCTACTACTAAGTATAATAATTCACCAATGACTGAATGCTGACAATACGAAATAATACTGAGTGAAAAATCAGCGATGGGTGGACATGTCTCATAAGTTCTTCTTGCAAGTGGTACCATTGTGTCTTAGAAAGCTGATTGACATTAAAAACATAACGCAAAGACTATGTTACTGTCGCAATTGGTCTTGATTCTACAGGTACTCACAAGTATCGCCAACGGTATCCATGTTAAAAACTATACAAGTGTTATAAATCGAAGTACGGCATTGCCCTCAAATAAAGTGGTATTTCCATACAAATACTGTGACACTGAATATAGACGGTGATTGCCAGAGTGTATACTAACAGACCAGAAGTACGGTTACACGTCGCTGACGGTGTAAGCTCGTAATAAAATCACCGAATTTAGAAAGTGATTCGGCTAAGGAACGTGGTATGAAGCTGGTATTTGCAACTCTCTCATGTGCCGCTAGATATTTCTCCAGTATTTGTAATGCATTATGTCTCAGTGCCATGTCAGAGGTTGTGCGATATATGCACTAGGTTATGAGTGATGGCTGATTGAGAATGATCACGTAGAGTAGATGGTGTGCTGATGAAGTCGTAAGAAATGTACACAGGCTTTTTAGAGATATACTGTTACGTTTTCCGATGGAAATGCTGTCTGTGATTTGGAATCAAGTCTTTCCATTCCACCACATATCAGCGTTGGGTACCATGGAGAAGTCTTTTAATAAATACAGCCATTACTAAATCATATTTCTGGCACACTCACTCCTCTAAATGAGTCACTTTTTTCAGACCTATCCGCTACAGAAAAATTCCGACGTGGTTTCAAATAGTCCCTATGTATCTTGCAATTGCTCCTCAGACTCTGCCCTGCTTTCCCTGCAGCTTTACGCCTGTGATCATGTGCAATGTAAGTCGGAACTGAGCACTAGTTTGAGAGGGCTGTATCTACAATTATTTTGTGAACATGTCTGTAGGCTGTGCAATGCATTATTTCGACAGTTTACAATTATTGAGCGTGTTTCAGAACATTTTACATGCATTACTTTCACAGTTTACGATTTGTTTGCGTATCTGTACATCAATGTAGTGCATTATTTCGATAATTTACGAGTAGTCTGCAGATCTGTAGGTTATGTACAGTGACCCCAAGCACGTCAGGGCGAGTGTTATCAGTGTAATAAATAAACTATGTGAAATCTGTCCCTAAATAAATTGTTCCAGCTTCTTCTCCAGCACAGGAGGGACAGGAGGGACGATAGAGTCCTCTGGTGGTGGTACTGTGTACTAGGTCAGTTGGACTCTGACCTCATTGTGAACACACTGGATGGAGCTACTGCTTACGACAACTCAGACTGTTTAAATAAACATTGCATACAAAATAAAGACTATTGTCCATCCTACCCATCAGCCCAGCACAAATTGAGTCCTTTTCCCGTCAATTCCAAGGAAGAGGTGCTGGTTGGATGGCTTGGGTTGGTGGAGGTAGTCCAAGCGATCTATTTTCATGCCAAAAGTTTGCTGCCATTTTCTTAGGTTAGTGGAGCCCAAGTGACTTATTTTACCACCAAAATTTTTGTGCCATTTTCTTAGGGAGAGGAGGGGTTAAGTTCGTGGAGGTAGCCTAAGTCACCTATTTTCCCACCAAAATTTGAACTTCCCGCCATGACATTATTACGACTTTGCCACGTCCTTTGCTGCCATATTAGATTTGCCATCTTGAATAAATTTGGCAACAATGCAGAGTGGGGTGATGTTGGCCTTGTCTGTCTACTGTAGTATACTGCTGATGCTAAATTTGACATTTTTCCTCTGAGCGTTTTGGGTGAGCATTTTCTGTTTTGTACTTGAATCGTTTCTAACGTAGGTACTTTGCTACTGTGTTGTAACTATGTTTTTCTGACCTGATTTTATGTGTATGTATGTCAATGAAATATTAACTTCACACTATACAAATCATAAAACGAAATACTCGAGCATATTTTAAAGACAGGAAATAAACTAAACTAAACTCCGCCAGAACAGGTCGTGAAACCCAATGGTACCAACTGGCTGCTGTGTCATGCTCAGCCCAAAGGCGTCACTGGATGCGGATATGGAGGGGCATGTGGTCAGCATACCGTTTCCTGGCCATATGTCAGTTTACGAGACTGGACCATTATTTCTCAATCATGTAGCTCCTCAGTTTGCCTCACAAAGGCTGAGTGCACCCCGCTTCTCAACAACGCTCGGCAGACCGGACAGTCACCCGCCGAAGTGCTAGCACTTAACTTTGGTGATCTGACAGAAATCGGTGTGAACACTGCGGTAAAGCCATTGACAAAGGCTGGAAATAGAATAAGTGAAACTTGTAAAAGTATGTAACTGGTTAAATAAAAAACATTGCAAGTAAAATGACACAGATAGAGAATCTGTACATATAAAAATCTGTAGTAAATAAGAAACCTAGTGCAAAAGTACTTAAACTTCTATAAAATTGAAAAAGAAACTAGTGTTGTGTATGTGATAAACAGCGACCAATCGTGTGTTGGGGCAGAGATTTAGTGCATGATGCGTAATCCTAATCTCTGGCAGGGTGCTAAAGGAACATTAGGGTGAGTAAATAGCATTTCTGCTGGATAAAAAAGTCTTCACTTTCTTTGCAAAAAAATAAAACTGAAATTGCATCCAAGATGGTGCGCTACGGGATATCGGTGGATTCCACTGTGCAGGAACTCGCTACGGTCGCAGGTTCGAATCCTGCCTCGGGCATGGATGTGTGTGATGTCCTTAGGTTAGTTAGGTTTAAGTAGTTCTAAGTTCTAGGGGACTGATGACCTCAGAAGTTAAGTCCCATAGTGCTCAGAGCCATTTTTTGTGCAGGAACTCAAAACGAGTCTCCAACACAAACCCTCGCAGAGGAAACTTGACATCACATAAACACAGTGCACTGCATCCAACAGTCATGTCTGAACTCTGCCACAGGCGCGCCTACAGTAGAATGTGATAGTCGCCAAACAGATGTGCGATGCATATTGTTGAACATTCAACATACACGCTAAAATGCAATATATGTAAACGAAACATGGAGATGATATAGTTGAGTGAACTTACTAACTTTTGACTTTGAAGATAATCAGCGTATTGCAACGATAAAAAGAGAAAAACTAACATTTCATTTAGTTTGAATTGAAGCCATAGAGTCTACACAGGATACAGTGGCCAACACGCAGTAACCAGTTTTTGTCCAATGCACTCGGCGAGTTCATTCGCTTGTTCGGAATGGGAGACCGAGATTGATTGCCCGCTGTTGGCCCGTCGGCGACGACGGAATCGAGGCGCACGACCTGCAATTTTTCTCAAACGATTTTATACAAATTTTTCGGTAAAAAATTTCACTTTTGCATTATCTATAGCTTTGTATGTCAGATTCACGACGCCTTGCCAGTCATTTCGTTAATGGTAATGGTTATTGTGACATTTTCATTTATGTAAGTCACATCGCAAAATTCGAAAATCCTTGCAATGAGATATGGGAATCCTTATGATTTTGCGTTTGGTCCATATTATATAATATATTGCTGGATATGAAATTTAAATAACGCACTGAATTACTTTTTTTAGGCTTGGATGGAGGTCTCTATATCTGTTACCAATCTCGAGAAGACTAATCTGATGTAGCACACTCACTGGCAATCGCGCACGCCAGCGATGAAGCCAGAATGAAGTATCCACAACTTTCCTCATATTTCATAAACAGTCTGAGATAGCGAAATGAGATTTTGGCAAATGATAGCACACAAAGGGGAGAGTATTTTTCCATATGGTTACTATACAAAGCTTCATTATCTACAGTGTTACTCCGCTAATTGCAGACTTTTTCGACGAAAGAATGTAATTTGTAAGGGCCATCGATAGCTGGTAAAACGAGGAATGCTGTGGATTTTGGAGCGAGATAAATGCATTACACGTTTATTTTTGTACCAAAGATGTGCTTTTACATAAGCTATTGACCTTACTTTTCCTCAGTTCCTCACTTAATAAACCACTGTTTCAGAATTCTCTCGCAATTGCGTCTGCACAACATGTTAGTGAAGCGACATTGCGTAAACTCCGCCGTGTTTTAGCAAAAGAAGCAAATTTTAACATGGCAACAAGATAAATTCAGGTTTTACTCATAATTCGTCATTCATGACGCTTTTCTGGTTAACAAGCGAAATGGTTAACAAGCGAGGTGAAAATAAATTGCTGCTTTTGTTGCATTTTCAGCGGAATTATTTTTAGGTATTATCAAAAAGATGATGTGGCAGTCGATCTTTCTCAATGGTCACCATGCAAGTGTGGGCGTGGAGTGCTCCACATAATATTTTCAAGAAATTTGAGCATATACTTCACAATGGCTCTTCCCCTCCAGCACTCAGAATTTCTCCTACAGCGCCTGCCCTCAACCCCCACCACTAATGCTTTCCCTATGTGTGCCCTGTCGACTGTGCATTTAACGGCCATGCACACTCTACTTTTGCATCGAACAATCTCCATGTCTTTCCAATATTGTAAAATCAAAGGAAAAGAAATAATTTGTACTGTACACAGTATGTCCATTCTAACACACATTGCTATTTGCCAGTACAACAGAAACTTAAACTTCATCTATAGTACATGTATTTATCAATGTATTTTAACTGTATATGTACTGTAACAGTGCATCTTTTTCATGAGATTGATATGATGGTACAAATGTTTGATGAATTCCAGAGCTTCGTCTTTGATGCACATATGTGAGTAGACACTGGGGTAAGAAGCAATAAGACAGTGCTGTATACATGGACCACAGGGTCTACCGAGGAAGATCACACCAGCTGGTACATCGCCACCTGGTGACGTCATGAAACCAACATCTGACATAACTCTTCCACAGGATTTCGATCTATGTTGTGTCGCAATAGTGAATCAGCAAGTATCTGAAGTCTGTGCACCCATATAACAATAGTGTTACTGGACTGTTCTCATCAAACATGTAAAAATGATGCATTAATTTTGACTTTTCTATAAGGTGAATATCTACCCATAATAAAGCAACAAATTGTTTCTTAGATATTCAGAAGGTATTCATTGTAAGACCCCTTCCAATAATTACTTTTTGCGTAACATTTTGTGTAATGATACTAGAACAAAGAGTCCATATGCTAACACATACATTACCTGTACTAATAAATGATGGTGCAGCCTTAAAATTTTCAAGGTCAGCTAGGAGATGCCTCGATGTTCGTCTTTGTTTTCTGCCCTCTTTCTCTCATCATATAAGCACCGTACTCTGTAGCTCCATATAAATTACAATATATTAAGTTAATTCTCAAACGAAAATGTATACAAGTAATTTCTTGCCATAGAAGCCACATATTTATGCTAACTGCCAAAGTAATGACCATTTCATTTTTCTGCCTTTTGTGGAAGAGATGTGACATGTCGGCATGCACCATTGATGGGGCTTTGTAACAAATTTTCGATATCTCTTATTCGCTTATCATGCAATCTGAACCCTCAGTCACCCAGATAGCATGACCAAGAATTTTACACAGCATAGAGCATAGAGCGATTACAAGACCGTGATATGTAATTTACATTTCAAAATTCCATCAGTCCACACTCATGGTCGCGCTGCTCCCAACACTAATATGGGACAATTATATCGTACGGCCTCAGCGTATATTTAGTGAGCAGAGGTGGAAGCCGATCACAATGGTCAGTACGTTTGACACTCAGCATGGACAAGTGCCACCTTCCTCAAACTACAGTTAACTATCTGGGACACGGAATTAGTGAGTGTGGTGTGCAGACTGATCCTCGCTTTACACAAGCAATTCAAAATTTTCCAGTATCACGAAAGACCAAACAGATTGTACCATTCCGCCTCAATAATCAAGCACGTTTCACCATGTATTACCAATATAACGCTGTGCAACCACGTCCTTGAATATGGGTCCTAAAGCAGAATGGAAATAATATACATATAAACACTGTTAAATTTAACGCATCTGACTGTCAAAAGGATCCCCTATTTCTTAAGGCATGTACATATACAGGGGTGAATTTCAAGGTGTGGGATAATAGTACATGGAAGCAATCCCAGATAACTAGCATGTTAGAAAAATTTTGCTAAACGCGATTATTTTACTAGTAATACAATCCCTAGTTGGATAAAATTAATTGCATCTATATACAAAACTGAAACCCCTTTAAAACTGATTTGCTTTGTGAATTCCCTGTTGTATGCTTATATTAATAAATTGGGCTGTCCAGAGATGCTGATCACCTTCAGAATTAATATTGGATTGTATTTCATTAACAAAATATTTCGCTCTTTGATAGTGTGTCACTTTCAGTAGCAACTTACATTAGCTTGTTTGTAAAAAAAAAAAATTAAATCCAACGATAATTATGCTCTTTTGACCTTCATTTGGATACTGTACCACAGCTTACGTTACAAACAAGGCCAGTGATGTAATTTATCACCAATACTGGCTTCCTTTTGTTTTTCTGTTGCGATCATAAAATCTAACTTTTAACACTTTTGTTTATCTTTGTGTTTAAGAAACCTGTTGATAAAATAAGAATGTTTGGAATAGAACATCTGGAGCTATGCTAATCAATTAATTTGTTTTAAAAATAATAGCTTTTCTTTTCACAAGCAGACAGTTATAACTTCATTAAATTCTTTATGACAGTAAATGTCAACACAATTATGACTATCTGGCAAATTAAGATTACCTTTGCCTTTCTTAATAGCACTTGTTCCAAATAATATATTCTGAAGACCTTTCGTATTTGTTTCAAATATAAGTCTTAGAAGGGAAATCTATTTAAAGTTATAAGTTGGGAACTAATTTTTTCCTTTGAGTAACATAGCTTTATTTTGCCTTTCATTACAGTACAGTAAAGTCAAAATGGTCATAGTGTACAAGTACCAGCAAAAAATTACAATACCACTAATAGACAGCACTAAAAATAATCAAACAAAAAGACTAGCTGCCACCACCAATTTTAACCATACAGTTACTAATATGTTTAAAGCTGACAGCCCCTTCAAGAGTTCACATTGTCCCTAGATTCAATAGTCAGTCGACATAATTAATAAGCGATTGCTTTGGTGTACATTCGCTCATTTTAATGGTTTCTTCGATGTTTGTGGTCTATATCTAACAATCCTATGGCAGATCTTTGCTAAAGCACAGGTAAATTATCACTGTAGGAACTTCTGTATATATACGAGGGCAGTTCAATAAATAATGCAACACATTTTTTTTCTGAAACAGGGGTTGTTTTATTCAGCATTGAAATACACCAGGTTATTCCCCAATCTTTTAGCTACACAACACTATTTTTCAACGTAATCTCCATTCAATGCTACGGCCTTACGCCACCTTGAAATGAGGGCCTGTATGCCTGCACGGTACCATTCCACTGGTCGATGTCGGAGCCAACGTCGTACTGCATCAATAACTTCTTCATCATCCGCGTAGTGCCTCCCACGGATTGCGTCCTTCATTGGGCCAAACATATGGAAATCCGACGGTGCGAGATCGGGGCTGTAGGGTGCATGAGGAAGAACAGTCCACTGAAGTTTTGTGAGCTCCTCTCGGGTGCGAAGACTTGTGTGAGGTCTTGCGTTGTCATGAAGAAAGAGAAGTTTGTTCTGATTTTTGTGCCTACGAACACGCTGAAGTCGTTTCTTCAATTTCTGAAGAGTAGCACAATACACTTCAGAGTTGATCGTTTGACCATGGGGAAGGACAGCGAACAGAATAACCCCTTCAGCGTCCCAGAAGACTGTAACCATGACTTTACCGGCTGAGGGTATGGCTTTAAACTTTTTCTTGGTAGGGGAGTGGGTGTGGCGCCACTCCATTGATTGCCGTTTTGTTTCAGGTTCGAAGTGATGAACCCATGTTTCATCGCCTGTAACAATCTTTGATAAGAAATTGTCACCCTCAGCCACATGACGAGCAATCAATTCCGCACAGATGGTTCTCCTTTGCTCTTTATGGTGTTCGGTTAGACAACGAGGGACCCAGCGGGAACAAACCTTTGAATATCCCAACTGGTGAACAATTGTGACAGCACTACCAACAGAGATGTCAAGTTGAGCACTGAGTTGTTTGATGGTGATCCGTCGATCATCTCGAATGAGTGTGTTCGCACGCTCCGCCATTGCAGGAGTCACAGCTGTGCACGGCCGGCCCGCACGCGGGAGATCAGACAGTCTTGCTTGACATTGCGGCGATGATGACACACGCTTTGCCCAACGACTCACCGTGCTTTTGTCCACTGCCAGATCACCGTAGACATTCTGCAAGCGCCTATGAATATCTGAGATGCCCTGGATTTCCGCCAAAAGAAACTCGATCACTGCCCATTGTTTGCAACGCACATCCGTTACAGACGCCATTTTAACAGCTCCGTACAGCGCTGCCACCTGTTGGAAGTCAATGAAACTATACGAGACGAAGCGGGAATGTTTGAAAATTTTCCACAAGAAATGTCAGGTTTTTTCAACCAAAATTGGCCGAGAAAAAAAATGTGTTGCATTACTTATTGAACTGCCCTCGTACACTAGTGTCTGTCATTAGTGTACTATACTCAAGACCCAAAATACCAACTCACCATCAACGAAACAGCCATAACGCTATTACATCAGAGCCTGCCACACAATGTACTTTCCACATGTCAGTGTGATTACCAAATTCCTAGACTTACAGCACAGAACCAGATGGCTCCCAGTCTGCTATCTTCAAAACAAAACTCACAAACTTTAAATCTTGTTTCGTACAGCTCATCAGACAGTTCCCTACCAATAAATACCTGCCACACTATGTACTTTCCACATGTCAATGTGATTACCAAATTCCTAGACTTACTGCACAGAACCAGATGGCTCCCAGTCTGCTATCTTCAAAACAAAACTCACAATCTTTAAATCTTGTTTCGTACAGCTCATCAGACAGTTCCCTACCAATAAATATCCGCAAATAATTGCAAGTCCAACAAAGAATAAGGCAATTCACAGACCTCCAAGGATGACAGCGTCTGTTAAGCAAAACATAATTCTTCAACCACAAAACCAGGAAACCAAATCTTACGTATCTTCACTGCCAAGAACTCGTGTACCCGAGACTGGAACGAGATTTTCACTCTGCAACGGAGTATGCGCTGATATGAAGCTTCCTGACAGATTAAAACTGTGTGCTGGACCGAGACTCGAACTCGGGACCTTTGCCTTCGGTGGGCAAGTGCTCTACCAACTGCGCTACCCAAGCACGACTCATTACCCCCTCCCCATAGCTTCAATTCCGCCAGTACCTCGTCTCCTACCTCCCAGACTTCACAGAAGCTCTTCTGCGAACCTTGCAGAACTAGCACTCCTGGAAGAAAGGATACTGCGGAGACGTGGCTTAGCCAGAGCCTGGGGGATGTTTCCAGAACGAGATTTTCAGCACTTGCCCGCGAAAGGCATGGGTCCTGAGTTCGAGTTTCGGTCTGGCATACAGTTTTAATCCGCCAGGAAGTTTCATATTAGCGCATACTCCGCTGCAGAGTGAAAATCTCATTCTGGATATATCCCCCAGGCTGTGGCTAAGCCATGTCTCCGCAATATCCTTTCTGCCAGGAGTGCTAGGTCTGCAAGATTCGCAAAAGAGCTTCTGTCAAGTTTGGAATGTAGGAGACGAGGTACTGGCGGAATTAAACTTGGGGGGCGAGTCGTGAGTTGTGCTTGGGTAGCTCAGTTGGTAGAGCACTTGCCTGCGAAAGGCACACAGTTTTCATCTGCCAGGAAGTTTAACCCAAGACTAAGCCCTTCTCAACATGAAATAACTTCTCGTCTGGTACAAGTGGTACTGCCTATCTATTGGATGTAAAAAGATGGGAACCATTGCATTTTGAACAAATGTACCACTATCCTCAAAACAAAACTCACAATCTTTAAATCTTGTTTCTTACAGCTCATCAGATACTTCCCTACCAATAAATACCCTTTTAACAATTTCAGAATTGTTGGTGAAGGCCATTGACAGCACTCTCATTGCTCAGCTACGACTGTGGGCTGTAGCTCTCTAGACTGCAGAGGTGATAGGTTTTCGCACACTACAGCAGGACATCGAAAATCACATGCTGCATTCTGATTTTATGACATCTAGAACATTGTTACAATTAAATAAAACAATTTTACAGACATTGATATAAACATTTCCTGTGTTTCAGCATCGATCCAGATGCTACTTTCACTAAGGAAAAGCAATAAAAAAAATTAATGGTCATTCTCCTAAATGACACAGCACAGAGCGTCCTCCTCGTTTCCTCTTATTGAAAGGATGAAGTGAACATAGCTGAAACACAGTTATCTTAATTAATTAACACTACATAGCTTATATATACATAAAGCAACTTTATTGTAATTTATGTTCTTTTTCCCAATGAAACTATGTATTACTTAGATTTTGCTCCATATTCAGCATCTCTTTAACTTCAAGGGCTGTTTAAGTCAAATATTAATGTTTCTGGAATAACTTTATTTTACTTTCGGCACAGGGATACCATTTCAGCCTCCACCACATCTCACCAAGAATCAAACCTCTATGCAACTATCGGCTCCAACTATTATAAATAGTAGTAAATCAATTTATATCAATGGAGCCAAGTACTTCAAGACGGTGTACATCTATAATTTCAATTACTCCTCTGACATTACAAAATCCATGGGCTGCTGTATTTACATATCTGGTTATTCATACCATTTTCAGATGACCCATATCACACATCTCTTTTTTAACTTTTTTTAACAATGTCCTCTTCAGGTCTTTGAAGTCCACTTTCTCACATTATCTTTATACTAATTCAACACCAGAACCTTAGCTAAACAAATTTTACTCTCCTATTACAAACAAAATTGTGTCAGGTCAAATGCATACAGACAAAAAAAAACTCGTTCTTTAATTAAAAAAGTGCTTACTTAATAAAGCCTTTAACACCTTCTCATGCTCAATTTCAAGTGAAAATCTTGCTTTATTCTAGTAAAATACAAATCATCAATTACCACAGGGGACACTCCTTCCTTCATTCCATTCACTTTTTCTACATCGACATCTACATCTACATGGATACTCTGTAAATCACATTTAACTGCCTCGCAGAGGGTTCATCGAGCCACCTTCATAATTCCCTATTATTCCAATCTCGTGTAGCGCGTGGGAAGAATGAATACCTATATCTTTCTGTACGAGCTCTGATTTCCTTTGTTTTATCATGATGATCGTTCCTCCCTACAACAAAATATTCTTGCATTGAGGCAGTCTGCTCAGTAGGTCTGTTTCATTTTCTAAGTGTCCTGCCAATAAAACTCAGTCTTTGGTTAGCCTTCCTCACAACATTTTCTATGTATTCTTTCCAATTTAATTTGTTCGTAATTGTAATACCTAGCTATTTAGTTGAATTTATGGCTTTTAGATCAGACTGATTTATCATGTAACTGAAGTTTAATGAGTTCCTTTTAGCACTTATGTGGATGACCTCACACTGTATCTTTACATCTTCGTTATTAGATACTTCAATCTCTGACTCTGGCTCTGAAAAAATGTTCAACATCCTCTTATTCATAGCAACCATTTTCTGAATTTTCCCTTCTTTGTAAGTTGGTTCAAATGGCTCTGAGCACTATGTGACTCAACTTCTGAGGTCATCAGTTGCCTAGAACTTAGAACTAATTAAACCTAACTACCCTAAGGACATCACACACATCCATGCCCGCGGCAGAATTCGAACCTGCGACCGTTCTTGGTAAGTTTTAAAATAGGGTACCATATATCATTTTCTTTTAGTATGACCGTCACAGTGTAAAAACCAGATTTAATTTCATATGGACATTTGTAGAGAGAAAAAAACTTCTTGATGCACTTATAACTCTTTTTAATTTCTTACTGTCCATAAACTAAGATTTGATCACCAACTTTTAACGTTAGGCTTTGTAGTGCCCTTATTTAATCCATTAGATATTTTCTTAGCACTTTTATGTAGGTTACTATTTACAAATTATGAAAGTTTACTATCTCTATTGTCATACTTTGGAGGATATTTAAATGTGTTCAGTAATCTATCTCCTATAATTTTGCCTTCTATTATCCCTTAGCGTGCTACCCCTGTCCAATCATGTTGGAGATCCTTCTGAATGCTGTTAAGAACATTGGATACTTTTTTGGTGCAGTATGTTCTACTCAGGTGACCTAGCTCTTCCATCTCTCCACCAGTTTTGCCCACTGGCGAAATTTCGCTGTAAGTATATGCTGCACGCCATTTACTGTCAAAAGTTCGTTGGCACGGTTATGAGAAATTAATTTTGGGGCTTAGCTACCTTAGAGAAATACTCCTCACACTAAATTTTTATCATGGTTTTGCTAGTAGCAGCTCCAATTGGATACAGTTTTACAGATTTCGACCACACACCACCACACATATCGTACCACTCGTTGCTTTAGCTAAAGGACAAAAAATGGCAGTTGATGATTAGTCCCAAAAATGTAAAGGCATTATGGGAGATAACTCTATTTGCATCCTTTCATTCATAGCTTTTGTTTGCTGACATATTCAACAAGACAGTATCTCCTTATGCTCCAGTCTACTGATACTCTTACAAAAATAATAGCTTTGGATATGTGCTAAACATTTCTTTACCCCAAAGTGACCATACATTCTCTGTATGTATCATATTAATTGATGAGCATATTGCCTAGGTATACAAGCTCGCCACCTAATTAGGTCATGACTACTGGTATTAAACAATATTCCTTTATGGAAGTCCAGTACCTCTTCCAAGTCTTTAACAATACATTTTTTTTACTTTCTTCAACCTTGCATCCCTCTGCTGTTCTCTACCCAAGTTCTTTATCAATTGCCTCAGTTCCTTTTCATATTCCAGAAAGTTAACTTTATAAATTACAAATTCCTTTCCCATCTCTAAACAATTATATTTATATGTAGATCCAACTCTAAAGGTAAGCAAGGTATAATATCTGGTAACTTATTTTCTTAGCCTTTGATACACCTTAACTCTGTTTTGTAAAATTGCAGAAATAACACCCAGCTTATCAGCCAATTCTATAACACTTTGCGAGTCATTAAAAAAATTAATGTTCTATCATCACAATAAACTTCTGCTTTGTGTCCACAGAACAGGTATTTAAATTTCTTTATGGCCCCACACAGCTGTTGTGGAATAGTTCCTTTCATTACATGAAAACTTTCAGCTAGTGAAAGCAGGGATTACAGCTGTTTTACACCATTCTTATATACTGCTGGAAAACCTGACATTTTATACAATATCAGAAGAGTCTACTGTATACAAAACTCTCTACTTAGATCAGGGTGTCCCAATAGTCCAAGCTGTATTTGACAACTGAAGTGCTGCACCTTGATGACATCTTCAAAAACTTTCGTAATCTTTGCCAAAGGACATATGATTTAGATCCTGCATATTTTATTCCCTTGCCTGGCTTGGTATGTAATGTTCTGCTGAAAATTAGTGAAGAGGAGTTTCAGCTAATAACCGATATCGAACAGGTGTCAGAGGCAGAATTGTTCATTTTTCCTGCAAACATGCAGATGCCAATAACAGATTGGTGTCCAATTATAATGAAAAATCGATGAATCGTCTATCATATATCTCTATGTGAATAGCTAATATAGCTTTGCAATGCTGGCACATATTGCAGCTTTGCAATGCTGGCACATATTGCAGTGTGTAATTTTGAACGACATCCTCCAGACAGTGTCAAAAGTTTTGTGGTGATGGACGGAACACATGATTTGGACACAGGATATGTAGTGGAAGTAGATATTGAATACCATAAACGTATTAACAAATTTGCATTCAGATTTCCCCTATGTCCAGAAAAAATTCTACCCTAACAGGCAGCAAGAAACCACAGAAATTTTTCAACACTGAATGATAAGAAAATCTATCATTCATTATAGAAATTTGAAACAATATTTACAAAACCTTTAGTATTAAAAACATTCATCGAATCCCACTGCTTAGACAATCTGCATGGATGTGACCATACATCGAGATTTGTGCACAAAATAGCAAGAGTACAACCATTGAGGTCGAGAAGAATTTCTTAAAACTCATGAATAATCCCATATTTGGCAAAACAATGAAAAACGTGTGAAAGATTAGGACATTACACCAACAACATCATGGAAGGGCAGTAGCATTAACTGCAAAACCTATTTTTCCAAGGTGCAGCACTTTTAATGAAAAATTGGTCACTGTTGCACTTAGCAGTCCCAATTTACTCTCTGAGAAACCCCTTAATCAGAGAATAGCGATTTTAGATATTTCGAAAAAGCTACTTTTTTCCGTTATAGATATGCATTGAAAAAATTCCCATAAAATTGTGAAGATTGTGCTACACAGGCACTGACAGCTCATATACCACATCGAGACTTCAAGTATCTACAAAGAGTGATGTGCATATGACGTCTGATACTTCGGGATTCCCAGCGAATTACAAATATGATATTCAGCTGATGAATAAAAATGTAGTTGCGCTAGTAAACGACGAATAAATGGGGAGCCCACTGCAGAATTTCTAGGTTTATGTGCGAAAATGTATCCTCTAGAGTTCAAGTCTGGGTGCGTAATATACAAAGCTAAAGGTGTAAAATCATAGTCTGCAATTGATGATTAGAAGAAGCGTCCTGTATTCTGAAGTAAGAATTACTGAGCAACTGATCAAACTAGTCATTCCTTCGAAGCAGTACAATGTTTCGACTACTCGACAACTGCAGTTCTCTTTACTTGCTCAGAATGACAAACGTCATATACTCTCTGATAAAGTAGATACATTGGCTTAAGGATATTAGCTTAACAGAAATGATGATTGTAAATAATGGAAATTGTAAAATGTAAATAATGTAAATTGTAGTTTGTAAACTGAGGAGAATCCCACCTACTCATGATTTAAAAAATGTAAATAATGTAAAATAATGACAATTGAAGTAACTTAAAAAATTTGTTACCATGGTAGTTTGATGCTATCGTAAATACCTATAAACTGTATATACTTTTCGATAGAAGTTTAATGATCCATTGTAACTGCATAGTATTTATAAAACAGTGTATGTAAATTGCATATTTTTTCTACGGAATTCATTCAGCCACTGTAGTTGCTCATAAAGTGGGAAAAAGTGTATAAAAAAGAAAAACATTTTATGAAATTTTTTTAATAAATTTAATATGTATCATTTTTTGTGTTTGAATTCTTCTTTCAGTTTCCTTCCAACTCTCTCTGTAGTTACTTTGCATCACACACACACACACACACACACACACACACACACACACACACGCACACGCATGCACACAATGTTATCAAGTGTCTATCTGTCTCTAAGGTGGGCTGGGTCTTGTCAGGATACCTGAGACTTGTGGAGATAAATAGCACTGCACTGACATGTGTATTCTATGCTTGTGTGTAAGTGATGAAAAAGCTTGAGAGATCAGATAATTTATACATTTTGCTAAACATGACCGAGAAAAGATTGAGGTATTTTTTAAAATATTGTGAAAGGTGGAATCAAATGTGTGTATAAGGATTACAGAGAGACAGAGAGAGAGAGACTGTGTGTGTGTGTGTGTGTGTGTGTGTGTGTGTGTGTGTGTGCGCGTGCTGTGGTGGTGTCGGGAAGGGGACTGGTTGAGTGTGTGCCAGCTTATGTATATAATGGATATCTTTGACCTTGTAGTCATTTTAATATTATGCTGGAGGTATGTGTATGTACATAAATAATGCATAACTTAGACACTGGTATCACTTTAATACAGGGTGATTCAAAAAGAATACCACAACTTTAGGAATTTAAAACTCTGCAACGACAAAAGGCAGAGCTAAGTACTATCTGTCGGCGAATTAAGGGAGCTATAAAGTTTCATTTAGTTGTACATTTGTTCGCCATTTCAGCCAATAAAGTTTTTGGTCCCTTTTTCTTCGAAGGTGCTACTGTTAACTGGACTACAGTATCTGGAGATGTTAGAGAATTGGCTGTTCCCTCAGCTCGAACAAGAAGCACAACAATTCATATTTCAGCAGGATGGAGCGCCACCACATTGGCACTTATCTGTCCGTAACTACCTGAACGTCAACTACCCGAGGCGATGGATCAGTCGCCAGGCAGCCCGTGACAGAGCACTTCATCACTGGCCTCCAAGAAGCCCTGATCTTACCCCCTGCGATTTTTTCTTATGGGGGTATGTTAAGGATATGGTGTTTCGGCCACCTCTCCCAGCCACCATTGATGATTGGAAACGAGAAATAACAGCAGCTATCCAAACTGTTACGCCTGATATGCTACAGAGAGTGTGGAACGAGTTGGAGTATCAGGTTGATATTGCTCGTGTGTCTGGAGGGGGCCATATTGAACATCTCTGAACTTGTTTTTGAGTGAAAAAAAACCTTTTTAAATACTCTTTGTAATGATGTATAACAGAAGGTTATATTATGTTTCTTTCATTAAATACACATTTTTAAAGTTGTGGTATTCTTTTTGAATCACCCTGTATTATGTACATAAATAATGTAACCTTAAACCGCTGACACCATTTTTAGTACTACAGTCTGATTTGTTATAAAGAGTGGAAGGAGACGCTACATAGCAAAATTGTTCCATTTCCATCATCTTGGATTTTTTTTCATTTGAATACTGTGCTATGATTTTCAGGAGATAGGGGATGGGAGAGGGGGTGGGAAGCGGTATTAAATACAACTGTGGTAGCTGGACTTTTTCCTCGGCATTTTTTTTAAATTTTCACCAATACCATCTTCAAAATTGTTTCGAATTTTTTAATTTCCCTGCCATATGCAATATTACTTTTTTTAATTTCCTGCCATTTTATGAGTGGGACAATTGGTGTGCTTTGAATTTCCCACTACTGTTTTTTAATTTCCCACCATCCAGTATTTTGTATTGAACTCAGAATCTGGAACTGTGTGCCAGATTGTTGTTAGACATACTACTACCATGTTCCCTTGCAGTGCAGCAATGTCTATGTGTTAAGTACTCCATGGTCCTGTAGGATCAGATAATTATCCTACACTCACACATCTCAGGTGTGAATATAATCGCTATTGGTATACAAACCCCACAGCTAGATGGTCCAGGGTACTGCATGGTCAAGTCGGTATACTATACTATGAATCTCAGGTGTGAACATAATCGCTATCGGTATACAAACCCCACAGCTAGATGGAGTGTTAGAAAAGTGAGCTGGGGGCGTTATGAAGAACTCATAATGTGACTAATAAATGAAATTTTCAGTATTCACAACAGAATTGATGGGTATGCACAGTTCGTCTTAATAATCAAACGATCAGCTAATAGAAGTATCTCTCTCCTAATATGCAACAGTGAAGACCAACGGCCAACAGTTGTCTAAGGGGACATACATTTCTCCAGGATCATAGAAAGGAGAAGATTTTTTCTGGCACAATACAGAAAGATACCAACGTTACAAGCAAATGGAAGCTGCAACAAAAACAGTTTTGAAGGCACGAAACAGGGAAAGCCCGGTTCAGTAGTGCAAGTCGATATGATAACACACCTGTGCTGTTGCACCTCCTATGGAAGTCAGCACTGACACAAACAAGGAATGAGAGAAGTTAACAATTGCTGGTGGCAGGAATTGAAAATGATCTGTAGAGGACACTTTCAGAGTAATAGACCTCTTTATTTCTGAAAAGAAAAGTGACACAACTTAACTTCTCGTTATGAAGTGACTTCCTGGCCTCCTCCTACATCAATCACATTTACTCTCTATGACTACTCACAGAACGCAGGCTAAGTATTGTCTTCCTATTGCACAGTATTGATCCTCTCGAAGTCTGCAGCCAAACTGGGCAGAGCAGCGATGGGCGGGTGGTTAAGTCAGCGTTGACAGGGGCGTTGAATTCTTTATCTTCCTTAAGGTGTGGTGCTGCCTATTCTTTCCATTGGCGTGCGGACCAGTGCCTTCTCGATGCCGTTTCGCGGCACTGCGCTGGTCGGTGTGCAGCTGATGTTTTATGACTGCACAACCGCTATGACAGAGGTCTGGCAGAAGATCAGATGTTTTAGAAGTCCCTTTGAGTGAGAAATATATATTAGAATTTACTGTTATTCAGCTATCATGATACACTCTGAAAAGTGAAGCTGGAGTTGTCCTTTACATCAAGCAGTAGTACAAATTGCACCTTCTGCTTCTGCAGTGATTCGCATTTTGAAGCTTGTGCTATAGAAGTAAAACTGATGTGAAGTTCACAGTAATAGTCACAATACACTAGGCTCCATCAGATGATTTTGAATTATTTATGAAACATTTACCCGAATTTGTAACTTCTAAGCAGAATGATGCACCATAATATTAACGGAACATTTTAATTTAAATTTTCAGGGCAAATATATCATACAGCTATACCAGTGGTTGTCAAACTTTTTCGCTTAAGAGCCAATATTGACACTGCAGGTTGACCCCTCAGGAAGTGAGGGTTAAAATTGCCCTTCAAATATAAATCCAACGTCCACCAAACCATGATTATTGATAGAAGCTTACCACAGACACACTTTGAATCTACGTGTAAAGTATCACAAAAAATATGTTTCAGTGTGCCGGCCGGAGTGGCCGAGTGGTTAAAGGCGCTACAGTCCGGAACCGCACGACCGCTACGGTCGCAGGTTCGTATCCTGCCTCGGGCATGGATGTGTGTGATGTCCTTAGGTTAGTTAGGTTTAAGTAATTCTAAGTTCTAGGGGACTTATGACCACAGCAGTTGAGTCCCATAGTGCTCAAAGCCATTTGAACCATTTGTTTCAGTGTAAAAAAAAGTAATACGAGGGGTATACAGAAAAAAAAACGGAATACAATTTCTGTGGGCAGAGTTTATGTAGCTCGCATTGCTGCCGCTAGGCGTGTATAGTGCAACTTACTGCCAGGTCAGTGTCGCCTGCGTTGTCGACCTGGTTTGTTCTGTTTATCTGCAGTGATCGTTTTTCCTAAAGCTATTTTGTTCTTCTTTCTTTTTTATGATGCCAAGTATAAATGAACAACGTGCAGCTGTGAAATTCTGTTTTCTACTTGCAAACATACTGCTGAAAATTTTTTAAATGTTGAAAACAGCATATCAGGATGACGATATGGGAAGAACTCATGGTGACATGTCGAGTCATGATAAACATTGTTCTCGACGTCCATCAACTGCCCAAATCGACGAGGATATTAAAAAAATTCGAGAGCTTGTGCTCACAGACTGTCGACAGACAATTGATCAACTGTCAAAGTTTATCTTGGGGATCAGTTCAGCGAATTTGAACAGAAGATTTGGAAATGAAAACCGTTGTTGCTTAGTTCGTTCCTCGGATTCTGACTGACAATCAAAAGAAACGTCGAGTTGAAACATGTTGTGCTTTGAAACAATAGCTTGAAATTGATCCAGATTTACTGTCAAAAATCATTACTGGTGGTGAGTCATGGTTCTATGGTTACGACCCAGAAACAAAGCAATAGTCAAGCCAACGGAAGACGTCATCGTCACCCCATCCAAAAAAAAATGTCCTCAAGTTAAATCAAACATCAAAACAATGCTGATTCATTCAGAGTTTGCTCTCCCACGTCAGACCGTCAATCAAACCTTCTATTTGGAAGTTTTAAGAAGATTGTGCAACAGTGTCCATCAAAAGAGACCAGATTTGTGACAGACAGGAGACTGGTTCTTCCACCACGATAACGCACTTGCACACACAGCCATCTGTGTTCGACAGACTCTGACTAAAAATAGGACGGTTCAGTGGAAGCACTGGCAGGACAAATGTATTAGTTGTATGGAGAGTATTTTGAGGGCATAAGGTTGTTTTGTAAACAGTTTGAAAATTTATAGCTTTTAAAAAAAATTCAATTTTTTTCTGGGTACCCACTCGTATATTGTAACTACTTTCATTTTTCTGAAGGCTTACATAATGACCAATTTTCCTTAGTGAAGCAGGTACTGTGGCCAGTGCCATCGAAATAAGATCCCATATATTTTTCTGATTTCTGGACACATTTCCCAGGCATCTTCAGGCCCTTGTATCTGAAAGAATGCCAAATGACTGCAACAGACCATTTTCAATTGGAATTTTGTATTACGACAAATAGAAACGGTTTTACGTAACATAACATAATTAATTCAAACGTGTCAAAGGGATGCAATGGTGAATGATAGCATCGTATATAAAAAGTTTGAGAAGTCAGTTTTGTCTGTTGTATTATGCGTTGTTTTGGAAGTAAGTAACCCTTATTGAGGTGAACGTCTTGGCCACTGTTTCCTATGAGTATGTGGCCATTTTTCCCGACCAGACCCAATGTCGACATAAGTAATAGACAGAAGAAACTGTCAGACTGAAATAAATAACAAGGTACTAATTTATATACCAAAAGATGTTGTTCAAACATTGATTTCGTAAAATGTTATTGCTCCCCATACAAGTGAGGTAGCAAAAATAATGTAGATGACTTATCTTGCATCAGCCGACTAAAAACAAAAAAGTCTTTACTAAAAGAATAACGGAATAAGTTTCCACTTTTTGTCACACTGATAACAATGGTGATGACAGCTGACTGAAAAAAAATCGGAACACCAAGAAGTAGGGCCACTATGAGGATACAAATTGAGTGTTAGTTACCTTTGAGAATGAATGTGGTGAGTTGATGTTAGTAAAAAACGTCGTTCTCAACTTCTCGTTGCGTCTGATTGGGGCTGTACAACAGGGCTTCGAGAAGCTGGATGTTCCTTCTGCGATACTGCAGAAAGACTTGGCAGGAATGTAGCCTCTGTAGACCATTGGTGGTAGCGGTGGTCACGGGAATGTATGGCCACAAGAAGACTGGGCTCTGAACAGCTGCATGGCACTACCACTGTGTTTGGCATATGGCTCTGGGGCATTGAGCTGCGTCTTTAGCAGCAATTTTAGCAGTAGTTGGCACCAGTGACACAATGAACTGCTACAGATCGATTACTTCAAGGACAACTCCAAACCAGATCTCCTGTAGTGTACATTTCACTGCCGCCAAACCGCCGCCATTTGTGACTTCAGTGGTGTCAAAAGTATGTGGCTGACCCTAAGTCAGAATTGTAAACAGATGAGAGCTGAAAAAAGTTATCAATCATTTTATTCTTAATGTATATTTCGTATTTCACTGTTAAATGTCTTTCCAGTGCGAAGAATTAGAAGAGACAGTTTGGATGCTCAAATGTGGTGATATATTATTATTCTGTTACAGTAAATTAATAAGATGTCAGTGAAATAAAATAGAAGATGCAAGCTATAATGAGACATTAATATTTTTATTTATACTGGTACATATAGACACAAAGATTCTGCAAAAAATATCTTCATAAACAAATTCAAGTATAAAGAAGGAAATTGTATTTCTCAGACTCTTCCACCTTGCACATAATATTGTTTTCTGACATCTTATTTCAAAAACGCAATAAGTTCGCTGACTGGTGAGAGATAACATATTTTCACAGCATTTAGTGCCAAGTTGATACAACCATTCAGGTTGAGTGTGGTATCACAGATCGATACCACCCACACCAGCATCTCACAGTTTCCAATGTTAATGCACGTTACCAAAAGACGCTGATAGTGGTCACACAGGGAACCAGAGGATCCTGTGATGCAAGCCCACCGAACCACGCCTTCAGTGGCTCCAACTACGAGTGCCCTCTGCAGTCTTGATACAGAATAGCTGGTGTCAGTTAACAGTCCAGTCTCAGTCAGTCTTCACCAGTCTTCAGTCTGATTCAGCCTTCGACAGTTCGCATGTCCATTATCAGTGGGAGCCTCATACTGTGCGATGCTCTTTGCTTCTTGTAATAGCTGGACTATATTGCTGTGGTTCTTTTGTAAAGTTCCTCTGCAACGCTTGGAGAAAGCTATAAGTTAAGTAAAACTTCTTTCTATTGTATTTACATGTTTGCTCATATCCCACTTTCCTATGACGATACCTACTGCACCACTCTGTAGAGCACCTTTTCCTACCATTGTGTATGAAGTAGAACACAACAGTGCCTTTGTAGCGATAGGACATCAGCCTTGCACATAACGCTGGGGAAGAGGACATAACCAGCATCTTTCCTACTGCATCATGAAAGGAATCGTGATTCTGCAGAATTAACCTCAACATCTTTAAATTCATGTGATACCGAGAAATATGTCCTACATGCCAGATTTCATAGAACTTGAAAACCACACAATGCCCCACTTCCAGCAGTTCCATCAAAGCATTTTCTCGATCTGCAGTAGGAGCAGTGGACCCACTTGCATCGTTAAAAATCTTTGCGTTGTAATGGCGTTAGTAGCAGTGACTAGAACTGCATGGTGCATTTATGTTCCTGGAGATGTCCTGACTGAAATGGATCGCAGTACAGAAATTAAAAGAACCTCACAAATCTGACTTACTAAGATTTTGAGACTGAAGCAGTGCCTAGCCAGAAGAGCCAACTAGGAAGCTTCATCACCATACAACTACATATTGATTTCTGAAGACCTGCACGCTTCAGTGATCCACAAAATACAGGGTGTTAGTATGTTCTTTGTTTCTTTACATTAGAACAAATCATTAGAAGGTTTCTTGAAACACCGGAAAAGTACAGTGAGGACAGTTCCAGGAAGACGACTGCTCCATGAATTTCTAGTAACTGCTACTAACACCACTCCAATGAACTGACTTTCAACAGATGCAAATGGGACCATTGTTGCTATGGCAAATAGAGAAAATGCTTCGTTCCAATAGCTGCAAGTGGGACAGTATATGGTTTTCAAATACGATGAAAACTGGTACGACATACTTCTCGGTATCACTTGAATTTGAAGGTATTGAGATTAACTACATGTCTTCTGCTGAATCACAATTCCTTTCATGGCCTAGTAGGAAAGATCCTGTTTAGATCCTCTTCTGCAATGTTATACGTAAGGCCAATGTCATAGCATTACAAAGTCACAGTTCAATGTGTTACAAACTTGACAACAAGTGTTATGAAAATATTTTATTTCCCACATTTAAGTAAACTTATTTTAAGTGACATTGGTGAAGCCGACTGTGAGCTACATTGGCCATTTACCTCAAGGACAGAGGGGTAAATAGTGCAGCCACTGTGGGGTTAGAAGAAGTGAGAAGGGGAATGTTTTATTGTTTGTCCTTCAATACTGACTACTCACAGGTGTGCATGACTTGTACCGATTAGTAGAGTAGAGTAGATTTACTTTCATTCCAATTGATCCATAGTGTGGAGGTCCTCCAGGATGTAGAACATGCTACATATCTGTAGCAAGGAATATAAAATTAAGTTATGCTGTTGTAACACAATGCAGTGAGTTGAAGAAGAATGATATTCAAAACATTTACTCAATATTTGTGATCACGTCTGTTATTGCATAACACATTAAATTTAAGTACAAATACTGTTATTAAGCAACTGATTATCCACTCACACAGACATCACAACAACCCTTAACTATCAATCAGGCTATTACAGTGTCACACCATCAGGATCTCTGAGGGTGGCAGTGGAGAGGAACAGAAAACAGTCAACACGGATGCCAACTTTTAACCATCAGTACTTGGCCCTCTTACTTGTGCCATTGCTACAGCCAGGGGTGGATACAGTATTTTTCTGGGGTCAGGGACACAAGGATTAGAAGCATTGATCGTGACTGGGCCAAATATCTCACGAAATAAGCGTCAAACGAAAAAAACTACAAAGAATGAAACTTGTCTAGCTTGAAGGGGAAAACCAGATGGAGCTATGGTTGGCCTGCTAGATGGCGCTGCCATAGGTCAAACGGGTATCAACTGCGTTTTTTAAAATAGAAATGCCCATTTTTATTACATATTTGTGTAGTACATAAAGAAATATGAATGTTTTAGTTGGACGACTTTTTTCACTTTGTGATAAATGGCACTGTCATAGTCACAAACATATGGCTCACAATTTTAGACTAACAGTTGGTAACAGGTAGGTTTTTTAAATTAAAATACAGAACGTAGGTACGTCTGAACATTTTATTTCGGTTGTTACAATGTGATACATGTACCTTTGTGAACTTATCGTTTCTGAGAA
Organism: Schistocerca serialis cubense; assembly: GCF_023864345.2. Taxonomy (NCBI): domain Eukaryota; kingdom Metazoa; phylum Arthropoda; class Insecta; order Orthoptera; family Acrididae; genus Schistocerca; species Schistocerca serialis. The sequence continues at coordinate 344,338,566 of NC_064646.1, forward strand.
CACATGCTGTTACAGCGTGATTACCTGTAAATACCACATTAATGCAATAAATGCTCAAAGTATGGGCCAGGACGGTGGACGTCAGGTGCAAAGAACACCAGAGGCACACCAGACTCGGACAGGCAACAAAATCTGCCATAGCGGGGCACTGTCTGGAGCTCGGCCACTCAGTGGACTATAACAACACCAAAATTGTGACACAGACGCCAAGATTTTGGGACAGTGTCATAAAGGACAGCGGTTACCAGCTCAGCTCGGCATGGAGTCCGGCTCTGGAGCTTATCAGGGCTCAACAAAATGAACCAACAAACTCCTCAAGAAGTAGTAACACTGCAGGAGCAGCGCCAGGCGGGTGCGGACCGCGAACGCAACTCCCGACGCAGAACGGGCCCCTGACAGCCGCCACAACTGCAGATGATGGAGGAGCTGAGCACGGACGACCGTCGGAGCACCAGGGAAGTGCCAACACCGCAGGATCAGCGCCAGGCGGGCGCGGACCGCGAATGGAGCGTCCAACAGAGGACAGGCCTCACAGAGCTGCCACAGGTGGAGACCAAGTCGGGTGCGGACGTCCGAGGGAGCACCGGGGAGGAACTACACCTTACAAGCAGCGCCAGGTGGGCGCGGACCGCGAACAGAGCCCTCGACGCGAGATGGGCGTCAGACAGCTACCACAACTGCAGATGGTGGACTAGGCGGGCGCGGACGTCCGTCGGATTACCAGGGAAGTGCCAACACCTCGGGAGCAGCGCCAAGTGGACGCGGACCATGAACAGAACGCCACATGCGGGTCCGGCCCCAGACAACTGTCACGACCACAGATGGTGGACGAGCCGGGCGCGGACGTCTGTGGGAACACCAGGGAGGGGTAAAAACCTCAGGAGCAGCACCTGGCGGGCGCGGACCGCGAACGGAACGCCCGACACAGGACAGGCCTCAGAGAGCTGCCACAGATGGAGCCCAAGTCGGGTGCGGACGTCCGAGGGAACACCGGGGAAGAGACCACACATTACAAGCAGCGCCTGGCGGGTGCGGACGACAAAGAGAGCACCCAGCGCCCTCTGGGCATAAATACTAGACAAGATCCTCCAACAAGGCAGTCTCAGGTAGCACCTGAAGAAGGCAACGAGTTACGTGGCCGAAGTATTGTGCCAGAGCAACACAAACATCCGACAGTAGACCCGATTACTCCACATGTCAAGATCTCGCCGGGAAAGCCTGAAGAGTTACTCTACCATAGTTTCGCATCAGTAGCCTGATCACTTACTTACTAATCACATGTCACTTCTGCAGTATAAAGCCAGGTTTCTACAGACATGAATTTCTTACCCATGCATTCCCCCACCACTACACATATGTGCATATTAGCGTTTCCGCATGTTGAAGATAGAAATGCTACTTATACAGCTTTCAGGAAGGTGATAAGTGGAATTATTCTTATGAGAGTTTAGTATACTTTAGCTGAAGAGATTATAGTAACAGTGATGAACAAAAATCGAACATACTGATGTTGGGTATTGAAATGATCATCTCGTAGTAATCGTATGGGAACATCCAATATGCTACTAATGGAGTTATCTGCTGAGGACAATATCCCGTTAGATAATTATTTTTAAATTAATAAAATCAATTTGGAAAGCCAGCTCTGTACAAAAGTCTAACATAGGAGATGCAGTGTTAGTTTGCATCATAATTATAAGCAACATTGAAATATCTGGCTACTGGAGTCACTGCAGTATATATGTTGGATTTCGAAGAACACCGTTTCTAAATTTTTATGTTATCTGCAATACACTGAAGATATATCAGAAAGTAGGGTTTTTGTGTCAACAGTTCAGCTTTATTTTAATTTTTAGTGTTAGTCAAGGTTATGATTGGTTACATATATATGTTTTACTGATGCACAACTTAACTTTGTACTGCTATACAGAACAATCATTACTCAATGATAGTGCCAATAGGAACACTGTTATATTTGCATAGGATTTTAATGAGGGTGAAGAATAGTTTTAAATCTCTAAAGCCACCTATAAATTTACATTTCACCACAATATTTACACTCAGTGACTACATTCACACTCAATGACTAAAGCAAAAATTATCATCATTACACTGAAATAAAACATGCCTTCACAGTATTGATTGTCCTTCTGTAAAATGAATCTCAGCAAGGTCACTCTCTCCTTTTCAATACTTTTTAAACCTTTTTGGCACTTCAAAGATTGGTGTGTTATTCTGTTGCAAATAAGTGATTATAATGAGTTGCTGAACGCTAGAATGATATTCCTATCGCATTGTTTAAGAACATTTGTCACTTAAGAACATTTTACTTGTTTAGTTGAAGACTAAGCCCATTATTTTGGCATGACATTAGCCTTCCGCATACATAAATAAATGATTCTAGATATGTGCTGCAGAACGACTGCAGAACGAATAAGAGCAGAACAAAAGCTGGTCCACCTCTCAGCAGTTGCTGAAACTCATAGGTGATGGTGGAGTAAGCTATATCACGGAAGATAGTTGCACGCCTTTCAACTTTCGTAACTTGCTCTAAGTTGGCAAGCCAGTTGGCAAGTGTGTAAGCAGGGTGTTTTCACATGCAAGATGACTCTTGCAAGTGGTGGTGGGGGTATGCACATGTAAGAAATCCAGGCCTTTGGAAACCTGGCTCAAGTTGCAAGAGTGGAGGAAGAGGAGGGTTGGTCAGCAGACCACACACAGTGTGTGACACACAGTCCGGAGAACTCTCTGTGTCTGTTTGTGACCAGTGAACATTTTCTCCCATTTCCTTCCGTCACTCGCAATATACTGCCGAAACAGAAACGAGCTCATAATGCTCTGACGCTAAAACAAAAAGCAGAAAATTCTACATATGGTCATCAGTAGACTAAAACACAAGTTGCAGAACACTTTCAGATCCCAAAGTCTACTCTGTCATTAACAGCAAGTCTAAGATAGAAAATAAAGGTAAGTCTGGAAAGTTGTTCATTTAGCGACAATAGCAAGCATATGAGGCCAGCCAAACTTGAAGTGGAGGATTAGTTGTTTTAATGGTGTCAGTACATGAACTCACAGAAAATTCCATTGTCCAGCCCCATTATTCAAGAGGAAGCTCGTGAAATTGTACATAAAAAGTGAATTCGTGTGTTCTGAGGGCTGCCAATGGCATTTTCAGAGGTGCAATAAAATTAGCACTATCTGTGCCTGTGAGGAGGCATGTAGAGTAAACAAGGAAGATGCCGATGGATGGGTATGGGAATTTCAATCCAAGCTCTCTCATTTATATTACCTAAGAGATGAGCTTAATGTGGATGAAGCCCTCATTTTCTTTATTTGATGCCTAAAAAAAATACTATATGACAAGTGCAAAAATGGTTATAGAGGAAAATGTAGCAAGAAGAGGCTGACGGTGGGCCATCTATTGTAATTCAAATAGTTCTCAGAAGCTCCAATGATTAATATTTGGAAAAGTCCACATTGTTTGAAAAATATCAATGTATTCAATATGCCATGCAACTATGAAAATAACAGTAGAGTGTGGATGGCCATTTGGTCTTCCATAGCTGGCTCTTGAAGATTCAACAATAAATGGCTGTGAGAAAGAGAAGTATTTTGCTAACTTCGGACCACTGCTCAGCACATCAGTTCGATGACCTCAAACTTCCCAACACAGAAGTTGTCTTCTTATCAGGAAACAACATGAGTCGTTTACAGCTGTTGGATCAAGGAATAATCGCCTCAACAAAGCGTAATTACAGGCAGCGACTTGTTAAGTCTTTTAGGGTAGATGGTGCAACATGCATACTACCTTTCCTCCTTGCTTAAGTGCATGATCTTAAATGCATGATGGTAAAAAAAACACATCACTAAACTGGGAAGTCCTGACTCATCCAGCATTAAGGTATATTAGTCAAACCACTCATTGTACGTAATGTGATAGTTCCCACTACGACCAAGAGATGTCAGAAGCAGCATTGCTCTATACAGTCCATCTGTTGCGACTGTAATTTCCGACAGTGTGTACAGCATTGCTGGTTTTCGCCCAATGTGACTGAGTGTGTATTTGTTTCAGTCTTTAAGTGATACATTGTTGATTCAGCTTTTTATCACAGGTAAAAAGTGACACACATTCAGAATCACCATAGAATTCACAGTTTTTAGATATATTTTGCAAGAAGGCGACTATTTGACAGATGACGCAGAGTTCACAATAGGTAGTGGAAAGTGACCTCCAAGTTCTCATGTGCTACCATGAGGCGATACGCAAATGAACTATTCACTGAACTCTGAATTCTATTATAAATTTCCCCAGTGCAAATCATAAGTTCTTATTGACATCCGATTATGCTAATCCAGGATTCTGTTGAAGAATCAGACTGCGTGAGGTCGCTTGCCTCATAAAAGATAGTTATGCATGTGAATTATTAACATAAAGTACCCTATCAAAATTAGTGATTTGGTCTTAGGACAGGATTCTTGTGTCAATATATGTAGTCTGAAATACTGGGTAAAATTATGAGATTTATTCTATTCGAAAATTTACATATACTAACAAATCGAGTTAACGAGATATGCTTCTGAGTGTGGACAGATTAATATCTTAACAAAGGGAAAGGAGTATAACATAAATCTACAACTGTAAAACCTAGCAATGCAGATTGGCACATCCCCTTAAGGATACAGGGTACTTTTCTGGCTCAATATTATGTGAAAATCAACACTTTTTTTTCAGGCACTGTTTATATGTTTTACAGATTATTTGTCGATATCAGGTAATGCAGCATACTTTATAAACAAATTAGAAGTATTTTGAATATTTTTGAACCTGCTTATGGTTATTTATAAAATTACAAACAAATTGATGCAATTTTTTTCACAGAATGCTTCCTCAAATTGAACTACCATTTAATCCAATGTTATACATTTGAAGGAGACCAAATTTTTACCAGATATGCATAATATGATAGCTGAGGTATTAGACCTACTTAATTCCACCTAATATGTATATTACAAGAATTTAAAAAATCACATCTGACATTTTAATTTTTATAAATTTTTCCTAATAAAAATGTTATTTTTTCTATAATTTAGTTGATTTTGCAATAAAACTTAGGTCTACTACATAAGTAAGGACTATTGCAAGTTACATAAAAAAATTAGAGCAATGGTTTATAAACTTTATGATATATTTGTACCTGAATTCTGAAAAATACAACTTGTGGGAAATAGCGAATGAAGATATGAGTCAAATTAAACTGTGCCTCAGAACATTCCTGAAGCATAGTCTTCGTCCTGCACCATTTATTATTCATCTTCAAGCTTCCTCTTGGCATTCCTTTTAGCACTTCTTGTTTCTTTGGAAACTTGAAGAGCGAATCTTTCAGCTTCATGCACAACCCATTGTCTGTCACATGCAAGCAATTGATCATCCATATTAGGTAAACTGTTGTGCAATGGGATCCTGTTGTCAGAACATGCATTTCAGTTGGGGTCACATGCTCAATGGCTTTGATCCTTTGACCAACTGATCCAAATTTATTTGCATTTTCTTCCTGCAAAGTGGTTAATTCTTCAGAAACTACAATAATGATCAAAACAGACAAAATTAATTACAATTTGTGCTGTAGCCAGTCTTCTTGCTTGCTAGGCAGAAATGCTAACCATTACACCACCTCAGTACAATGGTCAACATAGCTGCGCAAACTACCCGAGTGCCCTCCTGCCCTCCCCAACACAAACTTCACTGTTTCTAACTTTTCATTTATTTTCAGTAGACAGATGGCGTCTTGGTCAAATATTGTTTACCAGCGGTAAACCCGTTTTAATGGCCTGCGATGCTTTTGTGGCAGTGCTTATTTTATTGCTGCGACTGATGTTTTCTTAGCTACTGCAGCATCCGATCTTGCCAAACAGGCGTCTCTCTTGGCAGATATAGCCATTTGTTTGACTTCAGAGACGTCTGCATGCAGTGAATGTATCTTCATAGTTACCGCCACATGGTTGTCATCGTCTTATCGACGTAATTTCTCGTAAGTATTTCTCAATACAGCTCCAAGTTTTTCGTCGGCCACTTTACTTTCGGCTAATTCTGCTTCCTGTTGCTGTTCTCGTCCTTCCTCTAACTGCTTCATAAATCCCATGAAGTCATACCACTCTGTGTGGTGTCGCCCATTGAGCAAGGATGGCGAGTTGACCCTCGACTCTTATTTCCAGTTCATGACTGTCATGTAGTTGAATGTATTCAGCTAAGATTGCCGAGTCTCATGATCGTGAACGACCTTCACAAGAAACTGTGCTCTCATTGGTCTGAGTCACATAGCTGTCTGACTGTTCCGAGAGAGGATTTATAGTTGGCAGTCTGGACAACTCATCATCCACAAATTTAATATCATCGCTAACGAATTCTTTGTTCCCTCTGTCAAGTCGATCCACACTGTCTGTCACATTTGTTTGATTTCCTAGAGAAAGCATCTTGTCACGGTCCGTGCAGCTCCCCCTGTCGGAGGTTCGAGTCCTTCCTCAGGCATGGGTGTGTGGGTGTGTCGTCCTTAGGGTAAGTTAAATAGTGTGTAAGCTTAGGGACTATAGCCTTGCCATGGTGGATACACCGGTTCCCATCAGATCACCAAAGTTAAGCGCTGTTGGGCGTGGCTGGCATGTGGATGAGTGACCATCTGGGACGCCATGCACTGTTGCCATTTTTTGGGGTGTACTCAGCCTTGTGATGCCAATTGAGGAGCTACTCGACCGAATAGTAGCAGCTCTGGTCACAGAAAACCATCATAACGACCAGGAGAGCGGTGTGCTGACCACTCGCCCCCCACCCCCCTATTCGCTTCCTCAGCTGAGTAAGACACAGCAGTCAGATGGTCCTGATGGGCCACTTGTGGCCTGGAGATGGAGTGCGGAAGCTTAGGGACTGATGACCTCAGCCGTTTGGTCCCGTAAGACCTTAACACAGAGTTCCAAAAAAATTCGTAGCCAAGGAGTCTAGCATACCTCCGCATCAGCAGTCAGAACTAGCTGGCATTACAAGATACGAGCAGTACAAGGTTGCCATCTTGCATTATCACCATGCATCAAATTCCTCCATTATGTCGGATACTGCGTAGAACACTGAATGGAAGTTCAAAAAAATTTCGTAGCCAAGGAGTCTAGCAAAGTTCCGCATCAGCAGTCAGAACTAGCTGGCATTACAAGATACAAGCAGCACAAGGTTGCCATCTCGCAGTATCACCATGCATCAAATTCCTCCATTATGTCAGATACTGTGTAGAACACTGAATGGTGTTCGACATTTGGTGCATTTTTGTGGTGTAAAATTGCATGAGATAGTAAATTAACCTCATATATTTAATTCGAGAAATTTTCAATTTCAGCTTGCAAATGAATCGCTGTAGGGAAGTACTGAAAGATGACATAATGGCAATACTCCATTTTGAAATGCTTCCAGGTTAGTGTTCATCAAACGAAAATGCAGACTGAAGTGATGACGATCTGGATTACTTGCCAGCTGCATAGCAAAGCAGGGTAAGGAGAGTTACCATAATTCGCACAAGTTACAACCATTTCTATTTATGGTGGGTTACAATTTCGGTAGTCGCCATCATCCAAGCGGATGTTTTGCGTATCAGGTACCTTTCTGCTTAGGAAAAGAGAAGGCTTGTTTCCAAGACCACCATGATGCTAGAAATGTTACACTTGCAAGTTCGTCTGTTTCTTCAAGAATAAATCTTGCTTCCAATACTGCCACATAACTTGAAGAGTGGTTGTCCACATAATTTAGCACCACTGTACTCACTAAACTGTTCTGAAAAAGCATAATAATGTCTGTTCATATTCTTATTCTAATGTAATCATACAATGTTTCACCAATTTTTTATAAAATTGTTCAACAAAAAGTCTTGTGCAGTAATGTGGGAACCATCAGTGCAGTTCAACTATAACAAACAGTTCCTCACTGAAATGTACTGCAAGCCATCCACAACATATCTGCTGCTTAGGATGACGTTACAACAGACATCATAGCTAACTATTTAAGAAGGCCTAGACAATAACTAATAACGAATCTGAAACTTAAAGAGGAAACTGATCATCCAACATCTGACTTATAATGCTGGTACACTTTTGTATTCTGATGCTGCTCTTCTACAGGCCTACACTCGGTTGGTGCCCTCTTGTACCGCCAATATGGAGGAATGCACGCACGCACATGACATCTGTGTCGCTGAAAAACCGGTCATCAGCTCTCCGAAAGATGCAGAGGAAAATGATAACGCTTTACCATGAGGAGGTACGTGAATTTATGACACCAGTTGCAGCTGCAATAGCTGTTCTCGAGAGATTTGCCGCCACTTCTGGTGTCTCCATGGCATTTCAGGCTGCTCTGGATGTAGTATCTTCAGAGAGTGCTATAGTATTATGACCAACAAACAAAAAAAATAATTACTAGAGTGAAATTTTCACTCTACAGAGGAGTGTGCGCTGATATGAAACTTCCTGGCAGATTAAAACTGTGTGCCGGACCGAGACTCGAACTCGAGACCAAGGGCACATGCCCGCGAGAGGCAAAGGTCCCGAGTTCGAGTCTCGGTCCGGCAGACAGTTTTAATGTGCCAGGAAGTTTAAAAACATGATTTTTTTAAAATTAATGAACAGAAGTAAATACACTATGTGATCAAAAGTATCTGGACACCTGGCTGAAAATGACTTATAAGTTCGTGGTGCTCTCCATCAGTAATGCTGGAATTCAATATGGTGATGGCCCACCATTAGCCTTGATGGCAGCTTCCAATCTCGCAGTCATACGCTCAATCAGGTGCTGGAAGGTTTTTTGGGGAAAGGCAGCCTATTCTTCACGGAATGCTGCACTGAGGAGAGGTATCAATGTCGGTCGGTGAGGCCTGACACGAAGCCGGCGTTTCAAAACATCCCAAAAGTGTTCTATAGGATTCAGGTCACAGCTCTGTGCAGGCCAGTCCATTACAGGGACGTTATTGTCGTATAACCACACCGCCAAAGGCCATGCATTATGAACAGATGCGCGATCGTGCTGAAACATGCAATAGCCATCTCCAAATTGCTCTTCAATAGTGGGAAGCAAGAAGGTACTTAAAACATCAATGTAGGCCTGTGCTGTGATAGTGCCCTCAAAACAACAAAGGATGCAAGTCTCCTCCATGAAAAACACGACCACACCATAACACCACCACCTCAGATTTTTTACTGTTGGCACTACACACCCTGGCAGATGACGTTCACCAGGCATTCGCCGTACCTACACCCTGCCATCGGATCGCCACATTGTGTACCGTGATTCGTCACTCCACACGTTTTTCCACTATTCAATCATCCAGTGTTTACGCTTCTTACACCAAGAGAGGCGTCATTTGGCATTTACTGGCGTGAAGTGTGGATTATGAGCAGCCACTTGACCATGAAATCCAAGTTTTCTCACCTCCCGCCTAACTGTCATAGTACTTGCAGTGGATCCTGATGCAGTTTGGAATTCCTTTGTGGTTCAAATGGCTCTGAGCACTATGGGACTTAACTTCTGAGGTCATCAGTCCCTTAGAACTACTTAAACCTAACTAACCTAAGGACATCACACACATCCATGCCCGAGGCAGGATTCGAACCTGCAACCGTAGCGGTTCCAGACTGTAGCACCTAGAATCGCTCAGCCACTCGGGCCGGCTAGGAATTCCTTTGTGATGGTCTGGATAGAGTCTGCCTATTACACATTATGACCTTCAACTGTCGGCAGTCTGTCAGTCAACAGACAAGGTCGGTCTGTATGCTTTTGTGCTGTACGTATCCCTTCTTGTTTCCACTTCACTATTACATCAGAAACAGTGGACCTAGGGATGTTTAGGAGTACGTAAATCTCGTGTACAGACATACGACACGAGTGACACCCAATCACTTGACCACGTTCGAAGTCCATGAGTTTCGCCGAGTGCCCCATTCTGTTCTCTCACGATGTCTAATGACTACTGATGTCACTGATGTGGAGTACCTGGCAGTAGGTGGCAGCACAATGCACCTAATATGAAAAACTTAAGTTTTTTGGGGGTGTCCAGATACTTTTGATCACATAATGTATGTAACGGACAAGAATCACTCTAAATAGAACAGTACATATTGTTTCTTAATATTATAGCTTGTTGTATTACATGATGCATTAATTCAAAAGGTACAATATAGTTCCAAAATATGTATGTAATTGTATTGTTTAAAAAAAATGATTACGAGCATCTGACGATATGTATAAGAGCCATTCAAATGAAATCTTGTCACTAGTGTAAAGTAACGGGAAGATTTTATTAACTCAAAAATGTAATTATACACAGTTCACATACTCAATAATAGTCACCAAAACTGTTGGAACGTTTATCCCATTGCGCCACTAGCCGGTCGATTCCATTCTTGAAGATAGTAGGCTGTTGTCGTATCCGGGCCTGGACCCAGTCACACACTTCGTCGTCCATTGCGAATCAATGTCCGTGAATAGCTTGTTTTAGATGTCCAAACACATGAAAGTCACACGGTGAAAGGTCGGGAATGCACATTGGATGTTCCAGCCTTTCCCACAGAAACTGCTGCAATGTCGTCTTCACTGTATTGGCCGTGTATGGGAGGGCATTATCATGCAGGAGGATAATGCCAGTAGTAGATGTATCTCGTCCACGGTGATCCTGCTGTTGTCCAAGAGCAAAGCATTCACTTCTACAACTATTTCCAGTGTGATGACACGATGAGCCTGGCCAGGACGACCACCATCTTCCAGTGACTCGTGCTCCTCAAGGAATCGTTTGCGTCATTCCACAACACTAGAACGACACAGGCTGTACTCACCGTGTACAGCCTTCATCCGTCGATACATTTCATGGCCTCCAACTCCCTCCAACGCCAAAAATCGAATCACTCCTCTTTGTTCCTGCTTACTCGCCTGCATGTTCGGCAGTGGACGATAACTTGTGACTACCTGATCTTCGGTGTGAAACCACACTGGCGCTATGCAACATCAAACGTGCACATGTCAGTCTCTCTACCAATAGATGGCGCCATCATACCCGCAGTTATGTGGTGCCACCTTACAAGTAAGGCAAAGGTAGACACACTGATCAGGTTTCATTTGAAGGAACCTCATATATATACTTTCATCGATCAAACAAATGCCAGAAATACTACTGTACATATAAAGTATAGCTATTCTTACTTTCTTCATATAGGTCGTGGAGACAGAGAACTCTAATTCGTTGCTACCAAAAACAAGATGAGTGAATTCAACAGTCGTTTATTTTTACAGAAAAAACTCCATAATTCAATCTTTGTTAAACCGTTTTGACTATTTTTGGTCTCTTGAAATTCGGCTAAACAATGGTCTACTGCACTTTTCTTACTGCAAACTTTTTCATAATGTGTCCAGTGGTTTACTTACCTGCTAAGTACCGCAATAACTGCTTAGTGAATAACGAGCATGAATCCCAAAGCAAATGGTTTTCAACTTTTTGCATTCCAAAACATCAGAATGGTCGATGAAGAGGTATAGTGTTCTTACCAAGACCCAATTTTGATTTCGCAAGGTAAAGAGAGCTTTTGATGACATAGGTATTTTGACAACTGACATTCAATAGACATTTCTTTCACTTTTTGACAGTATGTTAAACTGAAGTATTGGAAAGAAAATTGTTCCAACTGGACTAAACGTTATACTCATCTTTGGGAGTATATATTTACTGCTAGAAATAAGAATATATGTTAAGTACAATGGATATGCCATTGGGCCTCGGACAGTCTAACAATGGTCACCCTCAGGGAGCCATACTGAAATAACTACCTGTCACACCGACGCCTAGGAATCAATGAATGGCTATCTCTGTACAGGGTCATTTTTAAACTGCCCAAAAACGGCGTGCGGGTGGCACAGAGGGTGCTGCCTGTCTGGGGGTCTCAGAGGGACCCTTCGCCTTTTTATTCATGCATGTATCAATGTCACAACATCCTCTCCCCCCACCCCCAACCCCCCTCCATCATCGCGTCACAGGAGGACTGAAAAATCAAACACTGCTTGCTGCTCTGGATTAGGTTAAAATTTTGTCGAATAGTTCAGAACAGTCCCTGATGGTTTGAGCCTGTACATCAGACAAAAATTGTGATTGCACTATCTCCAGAGGGTTGTGATTGCATTCAGTGGGGTTTCAGTCCCACAGTGCCCTTAAGGAAAGTGTCAGAGTTGTCAAGAACTTCGTTCTGATGCTCCTCGCTTTGCGAACTGTCATTTTCGACCACGAAATCTTTGAGAATCAATGCCCCAAGGGAAGGAATGGTTTCTTCGACGCCATTTGCGTCTTGAGACCTTTCTGTGTCGATTCTGAGTGGTGGTGTGTCTGAAATGCTTTCTTTCGCTTCCCATAAGTAAACCGCGTGACTACAACACTCGGTGTCGTGGTTCTGACCTTCATTGCAGAGGCAACTGAAGGGATAAAATGTGGGTAAGAGGCGCTGTGACGGCGTTCACATTGTGTTACACGTCCACAGTAGCACTGGACAGAACTGTGGTGAAAGTTGGAACCAATGTGATATCATTAACCCACCTTACACTTCACGTGAACTTCTGAGCTCTCTTCTTTTTTTCCTATTGTGTTGACAACTTGCTTCTCAAAGCGTCACTGAGCCTGAGGGTGACGATACAGAGTGCCATGCTTTTGCACCTTTATAGGAGGAGGTTGTAGGTACCTTTGAGCCAAATTTCAAATATCTGTGTCGCAATGGGTGACAATTATGTAGTTTCGAAAAAGCAATCATTCGTGTTACACAGTGTAACCACCTTTCTTCGGTGTCTCACCAATGTGTCATCAGCAAATTGATTAAATGATGTCTTTTCAGTGAGATTCTCTTCAAACGGAATTTATTTTCAAGTTTTCCCCTTCCGATAATCAGTGGTTGTTCCTATGCCTCAACAAAGAAAGCATTCATTTGTGTGGATAGGTTGCCTGCATTGCATATTTCAATGCACCGACACAGAAGTCTGTCCAGTTTGGGTATCGAATTTCTTGCACCATCATGGTAAAATATGATTCCACTTTACAACACTGGTCTCACGAGAGTTCTACACAAATTAGCAGAGTTTTTCTCTCTCTCTCTCTCTCTCGTTTTTTCTCTGTTTCAACAGAAAAAGCTATCAAAAAAAAGGCTTAGACCATCTGCGAACTGTAAGGTACATATTCTCAGTGAAAAAGTGTTTTTCAGGGTCTCACATATACCATTTGAAAAACTTAACCGAGGGATGTTACGTCGATGAACTAGCACTGCATATGGCAAACACTCACTAGTGCTGCAGCATAATGTCCCTTACATGAGGGTGTCAAAGATGCTGCCTCTACCACATGTGTCTAGGAATCAGTGAATGGTTGTCTCTGTACAGGTACATTTTTAAAGTGCCCAAAAAAGGTGCACGGGTCACACCAAGGGTGTTGCCAAACTGGCTGGACTTAGGGGGACCCTTTGCCATTTTATTCATCCATGTGTCAGTGTTGGATCCCCCTGCGCACACGTCACAGAAGGGTTGAAAAGGCATAAGCACCCTTTACCACTCATGGATCACATTCAGATTTCGTTGAATGATTTTGAACGGTCCCTTTGATTCCACCCTAGACACCAGAGCAAAAACTACAGTCGCCCTACACACAAAAGGGGTGCATCATGTTCAGTATCCTTGGAGGATGGCTAAATCGTCCGGAGGGGCATTAGCATTCTCAAATGTTCGCGAGAACATCGTCTTCAGGCAGGGGGAGGTGGCGGGGGAGGGGGCGTTAGGGTCCTGGAAGCCCATGTCCCCCCCCCCCCCCCCCCCCCATACACACACCATATTCATCCATGTGTCAGATTCAGTGGAGATTTTTCAGTAAAACAATGCTTTTTTAATGCTGTTCATTCTTGATTATGATTAAAAGTCAAGTGAAAGGAGTTTCAGGCGTCAAGAAGTTGATGAAAAACAGCACAGGAAGATTTACGAAACTATGTGAGGCTTCAGCTTTTGTAAAGCAAATTAGATGGTGAACAGTTTCATAACATTCTGTATTTGCGTAAGGATTTCAAGGACAGGCTTGAGCTAATTAGCTTCATTTGTCTCCAGCGTTAAGTGCCACGCTCAGCCATACAGGGAAACATTTAGGTGCAACATGGCTGTGTGTGAGCTATTTCAGAGAAGAACAGCATAGACAAAAAGTTAGTATCTTTGTTCGAAAACTTGTGTTAAGTAAATAGATGCCTTTCATATAGGAAAAAAACAACTGGGAATGATTTTGTCAGGAAGGCTCATGTGGAATTGACCAATCAAAGCCAGAGTGATCTTCACAACCATGTCCACTCGTATCGTGAAGACAGTAGTTTGGAGTCACTGAACTAGGGATTTTTAGTCAATCAATTTATTGGGCAGCTTTCGACCCAGTTAGCTACTGGAAGTAAATTTTCAGCTTATTCAGTAGAACATTTGTGTGTTTCTAACGAAGAAAGGCAGTTTAGTAGGCCAGAGCATTTTATTTTGCATCCTTACAATGAAAGAATAGACGCTGAATGGACTGACACACCTGTCCATCAACCAATATATTAATGTGAACCCCGACTTTATAACTGTTATTTTCGCTCGATCCCCTTGACAACTTTATTTTGTAACCTTCTGTTCGTTTCTCTTGAATTTTTTTCGAGCTAGTTGTTTTTCTACTGCGTTCTATGTAAGACTGATACTTCAGTAACACTGATATAAATTAAATAGATATTTATCTAGTATTTTTGAGGAAATTTGAGCTATTAACACGTATACAGAGCTTTTAAGGTAAATGAAAACAGCAGATCAACTCTTGTCGACTTGTCTGATCTATTTGCCGAATCTGTATTTATAGTAAAAAAAGTCATACTAGATAAAATTGGCGTTCCAATATCCCCCCGCACGAAAATTAATCCTGTGTGCGAGCCTGGTCGTGTTCACACTGCACTGCTGATTATCGTTTTGGAGAGCGAAATGTGTGAAAATGGGCGCCCAGAGGGATGATGTGGTTTCACTGACGCCGCCTGTGGACTTTTTGTGTCGATTCCGAGCAGAGGTGTCGGAAATGGTTTTCTCGACCACGCATAACAAAACCAACTGATTTCAACGGTGGGCATTGCGGTCCGGTCATGACCTTCACTATACAGATGTCAAAAGAAGGGATGAGGGGGTGAGACATGGGTAAGCAGGCAGGGGCGGGGCGGGGCGGGGTGGGGGGGGGGGGGGGGGGGGTTATCGGCATGACTGCCTTCCCATGGTGTGGCACATTCCCAGTACCTTTGACTAGGAGGGTGGTGAAATTTGTGGGCAAGTTGATATAATTAACCTAACTTACATGTCTCATGAACTTCTGACCTTTTCTAGGCATGTTAACACTTTGCTGTTTTAAGCGTTGCCGAGGCCAACTGTGACATCGTAGGATACAAAAAATTTTGCACCATTACGGAGGAAGATTTTAGGCACTTTGAAACCAAATTTTAAACTTTTGCCTCTGAATGCTTGAAACTGGGTGGATTAAAAACATAAATAAATTGGCCCTGTGATTTCTTTGTGCAGTGCAGTAGGGCAATTACAACTGTGCACTTTAATTTCTGGAACATTCCCAGATTGACTTCCTCTTAGTTGATATCGATATGCATTACAAGTATTGTGTTCAGTTTAAAGACTTGAGTTACTGGCCATTTCCAAAAAACATACAAACATGTCATACTCAGTGTAGTGCTGTGTCATGACATCAGAAGTGCGCTTATATTCCTGAGAATCTCATGTGCTATGTCTTATGAGAAATGAACCCTCATTTCCCATCTTTGTATTACAGTGTAAACTGCACTTTATTTCCTGGGACACCTGCAAAATATTTCAAGGCTAATGCTATACTGTCATTGACCATCAATATGCACCTAGAAGCATTGTATTCAATAAAAATAAATAAATGCCATATGGCTCTCATCATGAGACTGGGTGCATCTTATTCCATGAGTTCCCATGACCTAAAATGCAATGCTAGGGAATCAGCACTGTGACTCCCCACTGCTAACAAATACTTTACACTGGTACTCACAGGATTTGTTACAGGGCTTCTGTACTGCCAACACTGGTGTGAGTGATCAAGCTCAAAGGAAATCACTGACTTTTGCTATTAGAGTGTGTGGTGTTGAAGGCCACGTCAGCTTGTTCATAGACAATTCATTGTGAATAGAAGGGCGGACATTGATTGTGACAGAAATCTACTGCTAGATTACACAATAAGTCTTAGTGTGTCACCTATGTAATCACAACATTAGAAACATGTTTATCTACTCGAGATTCTTGATGGTGCATACTTTATGAGAAAAGCCTTGAGAAGGTCATGAGTTTGAGACTAGGTGCCTTCGTGATCTTCCCTATGTCATGTGTGAGCGAAAGTTTTCTATCAATTACATATAGCAATACATAGTACAGGGTGAATACCACCATTACAAATTGGAATTCATGGTTTTTCCCACGGTTTCAAGGTTTAATTTTACTTTTTCCAGCTGTCTTATTCTTGTTGTTGTACACAAATGATAATGCCTTCCAATCTACTTATAATTGGAATATGTTAATAAACAATCAAATATTCTAAAGTAAAAGGTGTCTGTCTGTCAATATCATATATCAAAACTGAAAATAATAAAGAGAAAAGTAATGCACTGTACTAACCAAGTGTCTATAGCTTAACATTTCTTGCTATACTGTACACACAAAATTTCCATGTAAAGTACTTAATAGTGGTTTTATTTTGTTAAGCTAACTCTTTGCCTCTGTATATGTCTGCTAGTGTCTGTATATGGGTGGATGGATATGTGTGTGTGTGCGCGAGTGTATACCCGTCCTTTTTTCCCCCCTAAGGTAAGTCTTTCCGCTCCCGGGATTGGAATGACTCCTTACCCTCTCCCTTAAAACCCAAATCCTTTCGTCTTTCCCTCTCCTTCCCTCTTTCCTGACGAGGCAACCGTTGGTTGCGAAAGCTAGAATTTTGTGTTTATGTATGTGTTTGTTTGTGTTTCTATCGGCCTGCCAGCGCTTTCGTATGGTAAGTCACATCATCTTTGTTTTTAAATATATTTTTCCCGCGTGGAATGTTTCCCTCTATTATATATACTCAGAAAACAGTTTGCCAAATGATTTCAGGACACAAAAAACATCAAGTTCACTCACTTAACAAGATTGTGTTCATCCTGCAAGGCTTTAAAAAAAAGAAGAGAAAGAAATGTTTCTATTATGAAGTGTGATGAAACACACTTTGCAACTGGTTCTTCTATTTCAGCAGCATCCGCTAAACATCTCATTTTCTGAATTTCCAGTTCTTTGATTTGACTTCTTTTGTATTTTTGATGAAATTTCTCCTCTATTCTCTTTTGTTTATTGATCCACCATTTCACCAAATATTCCTTACACTTAGAATGTGCGTTAAGCATTGAATTTATGAAACTTTTGTTGATTGCTATACTTTTCACACCTCCTGCATATTGGATTGAATCACAAATTCACCGTAGTTCCACGGATTCCTTAGCGTTGATTTTCCAGTAAACACTCTTTTGAGTTCACAGAGAAGCCACACTCAATGTTTGCACTGCTATAGGATAAGATAAGAATCTTTTTAACAAAATCCTTAAAATTTTCACAAGGTTTTTTGGAATTGCATAATAAATTCATCCAAAATTTATCAAGAAGAGTTTCAGACCTGTTGAAGTTTCTAAGGACATCCGTTACTTGCAGTTGACTACGAAGATCCATATATTCTTGTTTTACACGGTCAGCTTTAAATGCCAGAGAGTGTAGCATTAGAAACCAGAATTCCTAAACATAAGATAACCATTTTTCAGCTGAATAAAAACTGACAGCAACTGATGAGTCTAAACAGGAAATCCCCTGTCTAAGCTTATTCTTTAAAGGTAAATGTTGTCTTATTTTGCCCAATATTTCTAAAATGAATGTTTGTATTTCTTGTTTCAGATGAAAATATCCTTCTCTGATGGACTATTCACTTTCTTTAATACTTCCTTTGTACTAAAGTCAAAATCAAACTTTATTGCTGTAACGAAATTGTTTTCATCAATAAGATCTATTTTCCAAACAGAAGGAGTAGATTCTAAAAGATCAGGGCTGATTATATGCCACACCAGAGAAATCTCTAAGGATCGCAAGTCACTGTACAGGAATGGAGCCTTGGGATTAGTCATCTGGTACTCTCACAGAAAAGGCTCAACTAATGATGCTGTTGCACCAAAAAAAGCAAGTTGCAAGTTTTGGTCCAAGCATTTTATCGTTGAGAGCAGCAGATATAGTTTTGAAGCTCTGTGAAGTTGGCACAGATTGGTTTTTTATTGATTCAGGATTTTTTTTTTTTTTTTTTTAAATCAGGGAAAGTTTCCAATGCTCTCTGAGCAACATCAATATTCTCTGTCCACCTGAGAGAACAAAATTTTTAGGGAAGACTGTACATTTAGAATATCCTATATATTTTGCCCTTCTAGCAGGAGAACCTTAAATAAAAAAATAAATCGCCCTTAGAACGGCAATAATTTTACAATTAGTTTTTGTTTACCAACCCTGAATGCTTTATGTACCACACTAAGCTCTCAACTACCTATATCAGGAAGATGCATCCCATTAAAAGATTCCTTAATCTCTGCATTTAAATCTTCGAGCACTTAAGTTTACGTTAGAGCCATCCACGGATAATCATAAAATTTCTATTCAAATTACGCATTGAAACAGAAGATTTTAGGCCTTTCAACAAATCAACAGCAGAAGTGCATTGCATAAAAACAGAATCAAAGAATCATTCTGATATTTGAGATGATTCTGGAATCCATAACCTTTCACCGATGTCCATCTGTGCTTACTGTGCAACAGTGTTTAAACTTTCATCGAATCTTACAACTATATCCTCACAACAGTTAAGTAATGTGAGCAATTATTTGGTAAAATAGGCAACAATACCATGGGCTATACTATATGCCAGTTTCGCTCTGTGTAACTGCATCCTTCTTGCTATTTTTAAATCACAAAACATCAGTGGAAATATGGATGCACATTCTGAAGAACTATGTAGTGAGATATAGTTCACGACCATTCAAAGACAGCAGAGTATTTCTGACTTGGTAACATCATCTGATAACATGAATGACTTCGGTGATGTTGATGTTTCATCTTTCAATGACTTTACATCGATTGTAGAACTTGCAGACGTTGAAGTATTTTCAGGGCAACATGCAACTGTAGTGCTTCCTGAAACAAAAGCTCTACATCAGGCTTATCGCACATACTTAATGTAATAATTTTTGCATTTTAACATTTATAAAGATAGTAGCAGTGAGTGGTCAAAGATTATCCTGCAGACACTTATTTAAAGAGATTCCATAGTGGAAGTTATGCAACCAGGGAGAAAAATTTAGATTTTTTGCAATAAAAATTGTCTGCACTTTCTTAAACAATAGTGACACGCCTTGCAAGGTGATCTTCACGCCTTGCTTAAAATGCATTGTGTTTCTTTAGTTACATATACTGGCAACATTGAATTTGCTTATTCTATTGTTACTCGTTTGTTTTTATAGTACATTACCTATTCGGTAAATTTTCACGAATTCGAACAAATCGTACCCCGCATTAGATAGAGAAATGCTGAATGAAATATATTTGGCTGTCAAGAGGCCAATGCGTGAAGTGACTACAGTAGCTAAGAATTGTCAAATAATCTTTCACAAAACACAAAGAAATTCTGGTAGTATGTAAAGGCTGTTAGCGGCACCAAACGTAGTGTCCAGTCACTTGTGAATGAGACAGAAACTGAAACTGGGGGGTAGCAAAGCAAAAGCTGAAATGCTTAAGCCTGTTTTCAAATGTTATTTCAGAAAGGAAAACCCAAGAGACTTGCCCCAATTTAATCCTCGTACCATGGAAAAGATAAGTGAAATAAGTGTTGGTATCATCGGTATTGAGAAACAGCTGTAGTTGTTGAAACTGAACAAAGTGAAAGAGCCCCATGGAATCCCTGTCAGATTCTATACTGAATTTGCAGCTGAATTAGCCTCTTTTCTAACTATAATCATATCTAACTATAATCTATCATGGATCCCTCAACCAAAAAACTATGCTCAGTAGTTGGAAGAAAGCACTGGTCACACCCGTTCACAAGAAGGGTAGTAGAAGTGATCCACAAAACTGGCATCCAGTATCCTTGACATCAATTTGTTGTAGAATCTTAGAACATATTATGAGCTCAAACATAATGAGGTGCTGCATCTCGAACAGAATGATCTACTCCATGCCAACTGGCATGGATTCCGAAAATGTCGATCACACAAAACTCAGCTTTCTCTTTTCTCACATGACATACTAAAAGCTTTGGATCAAGACCATCACATAGATTCAGTATTTCTCGATTTAGGAAATGCATTTGACTTAGTACCACATCTACATTTACATTTATTGTCAAAAGTACAATTGTGTGGGGTATCAAGAGCAATTTGTAACTCGTTTGAGGATTTTTTGGTACAGAGGACACAGCATGTCATCTTGAATGGAGAGTCATCATCAGATGTAGTAGTAACTTGGGCTGTGCCTCAAGCAAGAGTACTGGGGACCTTGCGATTCATGTTGTATATTAATGACCTTGTGGACAATATTAACAGTAACATCAGACTCCTGCAGACGATTCTGTTACCTATAATGAAGTACTGTCTGAAAGAAGCAGCACAAATATTCAGTCAGATCTTGATAAGATTTCAGACTGGTGCAAAGATTGGCAACTTGGTTTAAATGTTCATAAATGTAAAACTGTACACTTCGCAAAAAAAAAAAAAAAAAAACATAGTATCCTATGACCATAAAACAATGAGTCAGTGTTAGAAACAGCCAACTCATAGAAATACCTGGGTGTAACACTTTATAGAAATATGAAATGGAATGTTCACACAGGCTCAGTCATGGGTAAAGTACATGGTAGACTTTGACTTATTGGTAGTGTGCTGGGGAAGTCTGACATGTCTACAAAGGAGACTGCTTACAAATCACTTGTGCAACCTGTTCTACATTATTGCTCAAATGTGTGGGACCCATACCACAGAGGACTAAAAGGGGAAACGAGGATACTGAATACGCACAGAGAAGGGCAGCACGAATGGTCACAGATTTGTTTGATTCGTGGGGAGAGGAGCAGGGTGTCACAGAGATGCTTAAGAAACTGAACTGGCAAACTTGAATTTAGACATAAAGTCTACTTTTTCTAACTAAGAACACTGTCTTGGCACTTGGCAAACATGTGATCATATTCTTCGTTAGTGAGGAATGGAAAATGTTAGCTGATGGACTAGTCTGGCTAAACAGTTGCTACACTGTTTCAATAAGCAGTCTACAGAGTGAATTCAAAGATCAAGGATGGGGCACAATTGATATGCAGCACACTGACCATGACAAGCCAAATTACTCGACATACACACTTTATCCTAATGAAGTCTCACAAAGGACAGTGTTGCTGGGGGAGTACCACAGTGGCTTATTCAATGCATTCAACACACTTCACGATTCACTGGGTGACGGTACATCCATCAATCCAAATCAGGTAACAACACAAATTTATCGCTAAATCATGACAACATTACTTCAGCCAGCATTATACTACAGACAACACACCTACAAGCACCTTCGCCGTGGCATTGTTAGAAATGTATTTAGCCATCATGACCCCCACCCCCGCCCCCCCAAAATTAAGAACAATCTATAAATAGAAGATAAACCACTATCTATGTTTGGGTTGTGTTTGCATTGCATAAGTTGAGGGCCAACATTTCAGTAATTGGCAGCATCCAGAATTAGCTGACTCTCTGTGAGATGTAAATCCAACGGCAGCTGACAAGAGCTACAAAGAATGGTACAAACCCTGTGACCTATAAGGTGTAATGTTAATTTGGATAAGAGTCTGGGGACGAAAAACAACTGCAAAAACAAAGAAGCATGGAGGAAAATTGATGAAGCCAAGATTCATCATGGGTTGTAGTGCTACAGAAGAAGAAGAAGAAGAAGAAGGTGGTGGTGGTGGTGGTGGTGGTGGAGGAGGAGGTGGTTTATTTGCATAGTCCTCTGCTGCTTTACAAACACATACACTTATGAGCCAAAACATTATGACCACTATTCACAACAAGATAAAATGCCACATAATGGCATCGTGGACATGTGACATGGTTAGAAACACATGGAAGCAAACAGCAATTAATGGGGAATCACTATAGTGACAATATGGGCAGCAAACAGGGAAATTGTCTGATGTAAGCAACACTGACAAATACAGATTGTTATGGCCTGAGGTGGTTTTTCTTTTTCTGGACAGACTTTAAGTGATCGATATATTGTGAGATGCCAAGTTTTCACTCGTTCATATATAATAACAGTTACCTTCTTTACCAAATTTCCCGGTCGACAATTTGTTCTCTTTTGATATTGTGATCCTGCTATGTGGTGCCATGTATTTAACTGTGGACTTCGTTTCCAATTGCAGTGGCCAGGGCTATAAGAGAGCTCCTATATTTAAATAACTCACAACGAAATCACAAAACACTGTTTCCATAATTCTTCTACATTCCAATAAGTTATCAACTCACAAGAACTTAAACATTCACTTTTCTTTAGTCCTTGACCATTTTCATCAGGTCCCTTTCTTCTTTGAAGTCCACAGCACACCCAAAGCACAACCATAAAGTGCAAATGACCCCTCATGGCCAGTCCAAATTACACATCCCTTGTCACTTTCAACACTATGCCTATGTTTTTCTTTCTCGTATCTGCACATAAATTCCAGCAAACCCGGGCACAGTAGATGCTCTGTACTCTACTTCTAATTAAAGTCATTTTTTCACACACACATCTTTCATCGGTCCAGTAAAAGGAAAGTGAGATCGGTTGCTATGCTTTATAGCAAAATGTACCACAAGAGGCCTGGCACCTGGGCACAAGAATCTTGCAAGAAGTAAAGCTGCCCATGTGCTACAGTCATGAGCACCTATGAAAAGTTGAAGCATAATGAGACCATGAATATTTGAATTTTTGACAAGATGTTGCACATCCACATTTCATCGCACTGAATGTGGAAATCAGAGTTTGCCTACTTTGAAAACCAGGATGAGTAATGACCTGTGGCAGGTGTGACAACAGAGTACAATAATGATGCAGGCATAAGTGTTTCAGAGCACAACATTCAGAGCACACTGTTTACCAGAGGTGTCTGCAGCAGACAAACCTTCTAAGTCATCCAACGACATCACCAATTACATTTGCTGTGCGCACAGTATCATTTAGATGAGATGGTCAAACAACAGAAGTGTGCTGCCTGGTCAGATAAGTACATTCCTTGATTTATCACACCAATGGTCATATAGGCAAATGACTGTTCAAAAAATGCATTGTGCCCATGGATGCAGGTGGGGGGGGTGTAGTATTATGCTGTGGGGGAGAAGGAGATTCACATGGACTCCCATGGGAATCTGTGATAGTAATGTAAGGCACCATGACAATAGTGGACTATGCAAACATTAGTGCAGATCACCTGCACCCCTTCACGCTTCATGTCTTCCCACATGGCAATGGTGTCTTCCAGGAGAATAACTATCCATGTCATAAGGCTGAAATCATGCTACAGTGGTTTGAGGAGCTTGCTCTCACTGCTGTCTTGGCCACTAAATATACCAGATATGAACCTAATGGAACACAATCTAGGATGATATCAGCCATCATCTCCGGAGCTCTCAAACCATCAGCTCATAATTCGTGGGAATTGCATGACCTGTGTATAAATGTCTGGTGCCACATACCTCCAGAAACTTACAGAGGATTTGTCAAATCCATGCCATGCAGAATCACTGCTTTACTGCATTTGAATGGTGGAACAAAACACAATTAAGCAGGTGCTCAATATTTTGACCCATCAGTGTAATTAAGTGGCAGCTCATCCTTGACATGAAGCAATCTAGTGGTAGCATCCACCAGCATTTTGCAACAACGACATCACACCATACTCAAAAGGAATAAATAAAATTAGATTCAGGACCACTCGAGGGCTTTGAAGACTGAGCATAAGCTCAGACTTGACAATGACGAAAAGGAACAGCTGCTTTGACCTCATTAAAGGAACCAGCTGCTTTGACCTCATTAAAGGAACCAGTATTAATCTAAAATTTAGAGGAACCACAAAAACTTAACTGAAATGGCTGAAAAGGAGCCTGGATACCACTCCTTCCAAATACGACTTTCATTCATTTATTTACTTGCTCAGCATGATCCATAAATCCCATCAAAAAGAACCCTCAGAGATGTAGAATTAGTCTTGGTATACTCCCAAGAAGGAGAAGCAGATCGCAGTAACTTATTAATCTGCACACTGTGTTGACAATATATTATCACTATACTGCTTAATACTGTTTACACATACACCAGCTAAATTTGATGTACCAAATTAAATAGAAAGTTGTTACTTTGAAAAAAGAGTAGCGTAATATTTGTTCGATTGCACCGGTATTTTTCAAAGAAAATAGTTACCTAGATCTGTAAATACAGAAGCCCATTTCCACTACTACCTTTCAAGGGACTCTTCATGTTGCTATTTCACTACGATGATACAATACTTTGTAAAAGAGTGGCTAAGAAACGTATTTTTAACTTTCTTTTAAACTGTCAGAGATTCCAGTTTTCTTGCTGTATTTTACATGGGAGCTTATTGATTATCTTCATACATGACGACACTATGAATCCTGAACAAGTAGGCAAAACTAGTCAGTTTTGATGTCACATCACTTTTCACCTAGGTGCCACTGGAAGATTCCTTAGCTCTACTTGAGGAATACTTCGAAGAGGGCACAGCAAACTTTTTAGATATTGTGATATATTAACCAAATGGCATGGGAAATTCTACATGCAAATTGACAGGGATTTCCCCCCACCCCTCCCCCAGCCTTCCCCTTAGCTCCGTGTATGTTGGAGCACATCAGAGATGTAGCACTGAATACTGCCTGCCTAAAACAGGAGGCATTTTGCACATGCATAGATGATACATTTGTGGTGTGCCCACGTAGCAGAGAGAAAGCTACAGGAGTTCCTACATCATATCAATGGTATTCAAGATGGAGACAAGAGAATGGAAGCCTACCGTTCTTGGACATTTTGATTAAGAGAAAACTGGATGGCACATTGGGCCACAATCTTCACAGGAAGAAGACACACATGGACCTTTAACTAAATGCTTAGAGTTGCTACCACCCAGCAAAAATGCAACTCAGTACTAACCAATTTAATATGTAGAGACAGATTCATCTGGGACAAGAAGAGCATACCAAAAAGAGTTGTGACAACTGCAGAACAATTTCTGCAAAAACAATTATGATAACACACAAATAAGTCATACATTAAAGTAAGATAAGAGTAGTGAGGACAAACCAGAAGAAGAAGAAGCCAAATGTGTGGCATTCCTGCCGTGTGCAAGGCCACCGACAGCCGAGAAAGTGAGAATAATGGAAAAATATTAAAATACTGTTTTCCATGCAACATGGAAAATTAAGACCATGTCTGGTTTGATCAAAGACCAACTAGCACTACAAACAACAGGTGTTTAGAATATAGAGTGCAAATGTGGGATGCAGTACATTGGACAGGCACAAAAATGCATCTCACAGCACCATTCGGAACACATCGGAAACATTCAACTACGGCAGACAGCCAAGTCCACAATGGCACAGCATAGCATCAACAAGGAACACACCTTCGATTTTGAAGGGTTCTGGGACTTGATTGTAACAGAGGTGGTAGAAATACATCTGCACAACAACTAATAAACTGGGATAGCGGGTTTCAACTCAGTACAGCATGGGATTCTGCAATTACTGACCTACAACAGGTGTTGTCGTCCATAGACAGAATGAACAGACACATGGACAAAATGACCGGCACCAGCACCATGCACAGTTCCTCCCCAGTCACCATGAATGCTGCTTACAAAGGCACATGACTGGCTCATCCACGGAAGAGGCCAGTGGTCCAGCCGCTATATAGATATGCAGAACATGACATCCTGACACTCCGCCTGAAGATGAGGGGTATGAAACTGAAACATTGTGACAAGATGACGCCACTACTGGGCTGATCACCCGAGAATATTTTAGCATTAGAATATGTCGATAAATCCTGCGATCCCATGTATTTTAAATTCTAAGCAAAATAATCAGAGCTCTAACATATACATACTTCCAGGAACATATAAGCTCCTCTACCAACAACATAAGAACTGGAGAGAAAGAAAAAGAGGAAATTTCTTTCAGCCTAAATAATGTATTGCTCTTAAAACGTACTTTTATCATTAGATTTCAATATTTTCTCAGTAAATAGCTTACTGTTTCTAAGAAAAGTGTTCCAAAACAAATTTGATAAAATTCAAGAACATCATTTACACACAAAAAAGTTTTGAGTATCACCAACTCTCTCAAAAATAAATGTTCAAATGATCATAATGAAATCAGCATTAAACAATTAGAAGTTGCTTGACTGATCTATGTAATATATTATATTACTTACGTAATGAATCTTTTTCTAGTGCTGTTTCCCCATATGGGCTTTAATATGTAGATGCAATGATACTTACTAAAACGTGAGCTAAAACAATGGAAAGAATTATCAACCAATCTCATTACTGCCAAATTTTCAAAAACTTTCAAGATCATGTACAACAGCATCCAGAAACATTCAGTACAGAAAAACATTTTCAGTAGTAAACAGCTTCAAAAAGGACTGCCAACTGTATAGGCTGTATTTACCCTGATAGGTGAAATATCACAATCAATAAATTAGAAATATCTTTTGGTTGTGTGAACCTTTATGTCCTCATGAAATAGTTAAAAAAATTACGGAATAGTACCATATTTACTCGAATCTAAGCCGCACTCGAATCTAAGCCGCACCTGAAAAATGAGACTCAAAATAAAGGGAAAAAAATTTTCCCGAATTTAAGCCGCATGTGAAATTTGCGACTCGAAATTCAAGGGGAGAGAAAAGTTTTAGGCCGCACCTCCAAATCGAAACAAAGTTGGTCCATTGTAATAAGAGAGACAATTTAGGTCGAATCGAATGAATGACGATATAGCTACATTAGTTTGGTTCGAGTCGTAAGCTTAGCAGTTAAGCTTTACCAGGTAGCCATTGCTATGCGTCAGGCGCTCCGTCCGTATTTATACGGGTACCCTTCCTTTTTCACGTGCTTCGTCTGGTTTGAATCAATTGCTTATTTTGCTTTGATCTGATAAGTGCCGTTTTCTTTGTTATAGGTGTTTACGTCACTCTAAGCTGAAAATGCATTACTGTACTGTGTCATGCATTGCTTGTCGCATTCTGGTAGTGCGTGTTTACGGCCTGTCACCGCTCGCGGCATGGCTTGCTTTTGTGCGCGCTACCGCCGCTTACAATAAAAAAAAAGAAGCGAGGAATAGTCTCATTAGCAAAACAATGGCAAGAGACTGCTATTTGTTGTTACTTACACTGCTGCTTTCTTTGATAATTATCAACAAGAACAAAATAATAGACTGCGTATGATAGAACATGTTCTGAACGAGAGTTAAGCGAAAATTTTTCTCCGTTTGAAAATCTTTGCGGCGGCTTCTTTAGAACATCAAATTCTGCACAGAAATTAGAGTCATCTTAGATTTAAAAATCTAGTCAGTTGCCGCGCTTCATTTCTGACTGTATCACTATTAGGCATAAGAATAATACGAATATAAACATGACACGATATGTATATTCTTCCGTGTTTGCTGTTGTCTCACTCTAGTTTCGCAGTTTATTAGGCAGACAGGATTTAAATGAGATAGCAGCAAACAAGAAAGAATACATGGCATAATGTTTATATTTGTATCATTCTTATGGTGAAGAGAATACCGCAAGTGATTCACATTTCATCAGGTTCCTATTAGAAAACATCTCTTCTCACAGGTAGGAAAAAATTCAGAACATAGAGTTGGCCATATTGACAAACATCCCAAACAGAATGAAATATTCACTCTGCAGCGGAGTGTGCGCTGATATGAAACTTCCTGGCAGATTAAAACTGTGTGCGTGACCGAGACTCGAACTTGGGACCTTTGCCTTTCGCGGGCAAGTGCTCTACCATCTGAGCTACCGAAGCACGACTCACGCCCGGTCTCACAGCCTTACTTCTGCCAGTATCTCATCTCCTACCTCCCAAACTTTACAGAAGCTCTCCTGCGAACCTTGCAGAACTAGCACTCCTGAAAGACAGGATACTGCGGAGACATGGCTTAGCCACAGCCTGGGGGATGTTTCCAGTTTGGAAGGTAGGAGACGAGATACTGGCAGAAGTAAGGCTGTGAGACCGGGCGTGAGTCGTGCTTCGGTAGCTCAGATGGTAGAGCACTTGCCCGCGAAAGGCAAAGGTCCCGAGTTCGAGTCTCGGTCGGGCACACAGTTTGAATCTGCCAGGAAGTTTCATCCCAAACAGTCTTGCCAGTTGGATTTTCGTAGTACATTGAAATTCTGCTACATTCGAAGATGAACAATACGGAATTTGTATTTACTTCGTTGGATAATGTATGAAAATGCAGTGGTTGAAACTCGGGGCGGAGAAAAAAAAGCTCGTCTTCCACCTTTTTTAAATTTATTTACTGACTCAAGAGGTTTTGGCGCCAGTATTTATCTTTGTGCCTACAAAGCATGCCTGTGTAGCGCTACATATATTCGACGGCAGAACTTAGTTGTGGCGGCACCTACCAACATTTTTCAGAACTTCCGCTTGCTTTGCACTCGATTCTAAGCCGCAGGCGGTTTTTTGGATTACAAAAACCGGTAAAAAAGTGCGGCTTAGATTCGAGTAAATACGGTAAACATAGGAAGTTCGCGGTTTTTATTTCAACTGCACGACAGAAAGTAGTGAGCATCTGTTTCACATTTGTTATGTTGCAAAATGGTTCAAATGGCTCTGAGTACTATGGGACTCAACATCTATGGTCATCAGTCCCCTAGAACTTAGAACTACTTAAACCTAACTAACCTAAGGACAGCACACAACACTCAGTCATCACGAGGCAGAGAAAATCCCTGACCCCGCCAGGAATCGAACCCGGGAACCCGGGCGTGGGAAGCGAGAACACTACCGCACGACCACGAGCTGCGGACTGTTATGTTGCATCTGTCATAACTTTTCCTATGGAGACACAGACAGGCGGAAGATACCTTTTCCTCACCTTGTTAGATATGGACTGTTTCTTTGTCCTTCCTGAACATAAGTATAAAATGAATAAAGACGCCACAGAATAATGTAGTCCACACCAATGTATTTTGAGACTCATCATTTATTTCAGCAAATCTGTCACAAAAATGTCAGCGCACATTTCTCTTCGAGTCTGCTCAGCTTCGCAACTTCCAGCATAGGACAAACAGCATATACCTCTTACTCTTTTGATTTATTTCAAGACAAATGAAAATGAGATGGTGGCAGAAATAAAACTGCAGCTAATCAATGATAAAGAGCACTTGATGAGAAAAATAAAGATGAAAACGTTACATAAAATAACAAAACTGTCATAGACAGGGGAGGTGTGATATGTCACGTGCACCAGACACTCGGATTTGAAATAATCAGATTTGGATTACCAGGATTCTATGCCAAGTTATGTGAACTGGTGTTCTATTTTGGGTCTTCTTCTGTTTGCAGATGATACAAGCACAGGAGTGAAAGTAATAACATTATTCTTCCTGAGAAGATAGCCAATGAAATATTTCAGATCATTCAAGCCAATCATAAAATTTTGATAAGACTCAGTACACACAATTCAGAAATTCTCATGAAACTCCGCAAGGTATAAAACTAGTCTACTATTACAATAAAATACCAGAGGTAGATAGTGTTAAGCTTTTGGGACTAGGCACTGATCACAATCTTAATTGGAAAATCCATGATCTAGATTTAATGAAGCACCTCAGTTCACCTACATTTTCATTTTCAGTATGCACGATTACTACTACAGGTGATTTAACAATTGGAGAAATGGGTTTATTCTGCATATTTTCATTTAACTTTTTTAAAGCTCACCTTACAGGAAAAATATTCTCAGAACAAACAAGCATGTTGCACACATTACATAAAATGTTGCTTCTAGAACATCCAGCAGAGAAAACTTGGTATATCAATAACTGTTTCATAATATGCATATTCATTAATGTCCTTTATCAGCAGCAAAATTTCTGTTTTCCCAATAGATAGGGAAAGCACAAATATGTTTCTAAGGTCAAACACAACCTTAATAAAGGCTTCATTGGTGCATAAAGGTATCAGATAGATAAATACACGTTTTCAACAATCTAACAAAACATTAAATGTCGTTGGTAACATAGTCGTGTTTAAGACTATATTAAAGAACTTTTCGCAGACAAACACCAACTCCACTGAAGGTTTCTTCACCGAAACTCAAATTCCCATGTTGGGTAATATAGCGCCCCTACAACAACATTGACACAATTCAAAACGGCAATATCTATGAAAAACTGACTTAAAGAATTCTGTATCACTTATATTGCAATAATAAAAGCTTTGTTTTAATTTTAAGTAGGTATTTTTTGCAGTAAATTACACTGTGTCCTATAAAACAGTAATACAGGCATTTATTCCTGCTCTCGTAGCCGTATTCTCATGTATTGCATTTTTGAGTTTTTGACACTGTTCTTGCCATGGTACAATATGATAATGTAATCAATGTTAGCATTATAATACTTCAATTGTTCATTTCATTAAATGGCACTTAAATAAAATATACAGCCTTGACTTCTTTCCTCATCCCAAAAACTATTCTTCACAGGATCCACTAAAAATGGTCGATGTAGTGAAATGACTTAAGACATAAAGAGGACAATTTCCATGTTAGTGGACTAGGTTGTAGTTTATTAAGCTCCAACATGGTCACTTGCAACAATGCTTTGCAACTGTGTGCAATACATTCATTGAGTTTATTAACGAGTGTGTGACACTTATCCATCCTTCAAGATCAACGAACTTCACCTCTGAAAAAGTTGTGGTACAACACATCTTACAACTGAATCTCACACACTTTCAATACAATTTGTGTTTGGGAAGTAAGCACTGATCCTGAAATGGGAAGAAACAACAATGACACCAGTTCACAGCAGAAGAGAATGTAGCTTACATCCAAGATATTAAAGAACTATTTTGGATGACATCTCAAGTCTGGAACTAAATCATGATTCCTCAGAGAGTAAAATGGATTTGATCTCACTCCCTGTATTCCTCCAGACATATCTTTGGACACTAACATGTTACACTGTTAATGGGACAAACACTGTCATGTGATTACATGGAGAGGTACAGAAGGGACTTCTTGGTATACCTCCACTTCGACAGCTGCCACCCATTCCATACCAAGTAGTCCCTTCTTTACAGCCTCGTCACCTGTAGTCATCACATCTGCAGTGACAAGCAGTCCCTCTCAGAATATACCGAGGGTCTCACTGAAGCCTTCACTGACCTTAATTATCCTCTCAACCTTGTACAAAAACAAATCTGCCATGCCTTATCTTTCCAGTCTCCCACCACCTCCCGAAGTCTCACACACTGCCCACAGAAGAGCATTCCCCTCGTAACTCAGTACCATCCAGGACTAGAGCAACTGAATTACACTCTCCGCCAGGGTTTCGATTACCTCTCGTCATGCCCTGAAATGAGAAATGTCCTGCCCACTATCCTTCGCACCCCTCCTACAGTGCTATTCCACTGTCCACCAAACCTACACAATTTACTCGTCCATCCTTACACAACCCTTGCTCCCAATCCCTTACCTCATGGCTCACACCACTGCAATAGACCTAGATGCAATACCTGCCCCATAAATCCTCCTGTCACCACCTACTACAGTCCGGTCACTAAAATCATCTATCCCATCAAAGGCAGAGCTACCTGTGAAACCAGTCGTGTGATTTACAAGGTATGCTGCAATCAATGTGCTGCATTCTATGTACGTATGACAAGCAACAAGCTGGCTGTGCACATGAATGGCCACTGACAAACTGTGGCCAAGAAACAAGTGGACCACCCAGTTGCTGAACACGCTGCCAAACATGATATCCCTCATTTCAATGACTGCTTTACAGCCTGTGTCATATGGATCCTTCCTACCAACACCAGCTTTTCTGAATTGCGCAGGTGGGAACTTTCCCTGCAATATATCCTACATTCTGTAACCCTCTTGGCCTCATCCATCCAGCCCCCTCCCAATTCTCATTCCAGCACTACACAGTTGTCATTTCATCGCCACGCCCAGTCTTTTAATTTCTTTTTATTTCTCTTTCTTTCTGCTACTTGCCTCCCCCCCCCCCCTTTTCTCTCCTGCCCTCCGTCTAAACTGCAGCACTTCACTTCACTGCCTGCCACCCCCACCATACTATCCCTCCCCCTCCCCACCCCAGCCTCCTCCTTACCCCCACACCCAGTTGCCACTCCCACCATGCACTGGTGCTGTTGCTTGCAGTGTGGTTCAGTTGCCTGAGACTGCAGACGTGTGTGCGAGTTGTGTGTGTGTGTGTGTGTGTGTGTGTGTGTGTGTGTGTGTGTGTGTGTGTCTACTGTTGACAGAGGCCTTAATGGCCAAATCACGACTCAGCATCTCCACTATATGGTGAGCAGCAACTTCCCTTCCCTAATATTGTAACATAATAATTTGTCAGCCTAATCTCAGCGGTACAGCCTTTTTTCTTCTCAGTGAGAAGTTACATGTCCAACAGTTCCAGACAACTTTCTCCAAAAGTGTTATCACGGATTTTTAACACGTACAATAATTTTAACTAATGTATGACTAATTGCCTGTAGGCAAAGGTAGAACACGGGCAGTAGATGTCTCAAGGGTGATATGGCACAAAGGCTGGAAGGAGATGCAGTGCACTGGAACTAGAATTGCTCACGTGTAAATCCACATGGTCGAGAACTGCATATGGTGAGGGAGTAATGAACAGAAAGTTTTACAAAAACAAAACATGTCAGGAAACACATAGTAATAAGGACATCAGGATAGGATGAAGGCTATGTGGAGTGATAAAGCAGACAACGAGAGGTTAGGAAAATGGGCGGAGGTGTTAAGAAAGGTTTCACATAGTTTCGAACAATGATGCATATCTAAATTTTTCACCGCACTCTGTGGCGCATGTACAGCTACACTGTTCTAAAAATGGTGGTTGTACTAAATTTTTAAATGTTGATTCATGTAAAAAAATTGTAATACTCAAGCGTATGCACCAATTTAAAACTTGTTGGTATACGAATTCCTTATGGTAGATAATGGCAACTTTTCAAAGTACTGAATAAAGTGGAATGTGGGTCATTTTGTAATGAGGGTGCATTGTGGTTGAAACTTAATCTGATGAGTAGGTTTCAAATGAGTGGCAAAGCAGGTGTCTGCTAATGTGGTGACAATTGTATGCTGCTGGATTTCAATAGGCACAAAATAATTATTTACAAATAAAACTACAACAAGCAGGTTCCAAGCAATTGTAGATTGCAGTAAACCAGTTTTCAGGCTGAAGACTAACATCGAGGGAAAAGGGGGGGGGGGGAGGGTGAGAGAGAGGGAGAGAGAGAGAAGAAAAAATTTTGCTTCACTATGAGTCCAGACCACAAAACATTTGTCACTGAACGAGGTTAACTTAAAGTATGGATATGGCGTGAGTTCTCAGTATAGAATGAGAATGATGCTGACCAGTGTTTTGCCCAGCTTGGCCTCTTATACCCTTACCTAAGCTTCCATTTTTCTACTGTTCTTGATATTTGATTTTACTTACAGCTGACTGTCACTCTTCAAGATATTTTCGAACTACTTCATCAGAATTATTTATTTTGACTTTGTTTAATTTTTATGTTTTTAATATTTATTCATTTACCAATCATTTATATCTGAGAAATGTATTAAAATTTTGATATTATGCTCTTCCATACTTCTCTCATACTCAATAACAGCTCTCCCTCCCCCAGTAAAAAACACAAATCACGAAACAAGGCTCGACTAATACATTGCAACCACATCACCATTAAATTTCATTTGCTTACTGAAATTTCATATACTGCATTCCAGACAATTTGATGATGTATGGATGTTCCTCTGCCCAAATTATCATAAAAAACTACAGACTTGAGGACTTAAAAAGGTAAGAACTTATTATAAAATGCAAATTAATGGTCTGAATAAATGAATAATTTTTATTCTACCTTCTTTCTGACTTATTAGATGAACCAATATTGACAGTCTTTTAATCAATGGTATATAAAAACAAATCATTGGGACGTGCAACAATCAAAACAAATGCACAACAAATTAATGAGGTATATTCATATGATGCACAGTAACTGATCCGATTTTAAACACAGCACAAAACAAAACAAATTAACTTTTAATCAATGAGGTGGCGAATCATTTATGAAATAGTAATTACTGTTGTATAGAATCCATGCAACTGTTTCACATTAAATAATTCTCAATGATATGCAACAAGAGACATTATCTGTCTAATTCCAAAAGTTCTTCAATGAGAGTGTCAATTTTGTGCAATACCAAACTGTGCCACTTAATACTAAAATAACTGAATAAATGAGATATTGTTTAGTTCCCTATTATAATAGACAAGACATAAAAGTCACTTCATTCTTTTATTTCACTTAGTAATGTCCCTGCTCATTTCCATACATTTAGTATTTAGAATGCACAATATCATATATTTTATTTGATAAACCAGAACATTTAAGTACACTAAAATGAAACTGATGCCTACAACGATTTACAGTGAGGTAACTAATGAGTGAAATATTAATACTGAAAGTCTTCTGTACTCCAAGTCCAAGTGAAGTCTCGGATCAGTACATGTGACAAGTGGCACATACACACACACAACAATAAATTTTGCAAACTATTTTCCTTTATTCTATAACAACCACACAGAAAGATAGCTTATTTGTGCTTTTAAGAATTTGAAGAAAGAAAACTTAAGTTATCACTTAGGATATGTAACACAGCAAAATATCACTTAGGATTATTCTGCTTAGCTGCATGCTGAGGCAAGCAGCAGCTGCAGGGACTCTGCCTACACATACCCACATAATTAAAATTTTCTGACCTCTGATATAAAAGATGCAATATCCAGATCTTTTTTTTAGAAGCGGCTGCACTTTTGAGCAGTATTTCAGTACTACACAACTTTTATCCACCAGCGTGATGACTAGACTCGAGAAGGTTGCTTACTGCAATTAGTCACACAGTAAAAACACATTAACTGGATGTCCACCAGTTTCATCGTCATTTCAACATTCTCAACTGTTAAACTATGTTTAATTTTCAATGGTAGACTTTCCTGGGACATCAATGTTCTATATGAAAGTTCATGTAAATGCACAGTTAGAAACAAACATCCACATACCCAAACTTTTTTTGGATGTCTACAATAGAACCTCAAACAAAAAGATGAAAAACACATTTTTCAATAACTGTAGTGGTGTGGCAGTTTGCAAATGAACAATGAAGAAAAATATTGTTATTTAGTATTTAACTGAGGAAAATTTGTGTACAACATCCACCATCAATGTATTTCACACCTTCAATTCGCTGATAAATTTTAACCGATTAATTCCAACCTGCTCCTACTGCATCATAATGCACTGAAATGCAACAGTCATTTCCCAGATATTAATCTGGCTTGTGGATTTTGTCAAGCCCAGAAGTGTCTATAAACCTCAGTCTAATTTTCTCACTGTTTCCTCAGGCAAGTAGAATTAAAGGGCATAATGTTCCACCAGGATCTAAAAAATGAAAAAACAAAATAAGGCAAAATAAATATAACATTCTTATTAATAACATCAAGCTCAAAGGTTTAACCTAACATTAGTTTTTTGCAACATTTCTTCAATATCTTCTGGCTAGCTATGGCTCACAGGGCAGTGATTACCAAAGACATCACAAAAAGATAGAGAAGATGTGAGGGTGGATGCATAGGAGCTCAACTGAAATTTATCTGTCTGTAATTTGTAAAAAATATAACAGAAAAGTAAGTAAGGGTTATATATAAACTACCAGTGAACGAATGCCTTAAATACAAATAACAAAAATAAGTTACAGTAAAACAGACTGGCTATAAAAGAAGTGTCCTTGTTATTGCTGCTGTAATTTAGGTAATGTTAATAATTCAGATCTGTAGGTGTGAACAATTTATAAAACTTTAGGCACTGAGCTGCTTAAATTACAGAGAGACAATAATGTTTTTCATGAAAATTAATATGGCATTTTCACACTGTGAATCACTGTTTGGGTGTGGTTGCAAAAATTGGGGATCTTATTAACTGTCATAATGTTAGTAACAAATAGAGCTCCTACAACAAATTTAATGATGTATGAGATGCATGCAAGATAAGGACCAAAATATTAGCCACTGTTACGGGCCACATTACAAGGCCAACAGAAGGAATCCAGTTGTATGGAGGGTCCACAACACTGACTAGCTTTAAGCAAAATATTTTGTTTAGAAAGCACTGAAAATAAGAGATGAAAACACCCACATAATGGTAGTATAATCCTTGGAGAACAAATGAGTAAGAATTGTGGCATAAGAGTGTACAATGATTAAATAGACATATAACAAGAAAAAATTGAAACAAAGTAGTTAATAATGGACTATTTGGCAGACTGAAGGATCAACTCCTCACTGAATGGCGATTCTGACCGAATCATAATCGAGAACACAAGATTAAATGGTTCAGCACAGAACCAATAATTTCCCTGAGAGTGTCACTGTAATGGCACTTTGCACGCAAAGACTTTTTCTCTCCAATCTTAATGTTCCATGCCTACAACATTTTCTGATACCTCTCCCACACTTAGATAAAGTTCACAATTGAAGTTACATTTTTGATCTTACTGCTGTTCCTTTATAGATAAGACTATAATTCAGTTCTTTTTCTCCTTTCCATAACCTCCACTTTCATCAAACCTATCATAACCTCTCTTTTGAAAACCTCACTATTTAAACTGCAATTAATTCAGGACCACTGCTGAACAGCAAGAGTTTGGACATAAAGTTAGCTTTAAAAAATAATAAATCAATCAGACCCATGACTTGTTTCCAATGGTTTATCAAACATTAATCTACCTGATACAATAACCTGAAAACGAATGTGTGTTTTTTTAATAATATAGGACCAAGAAAACAAAAATTAGATTGGTTTTGTTATTTTTTTAAATCTACTGTAATCCACTGTTAATTTTGTTTCCCCTCACTTTAATCTCACAAAATGCCAAGTCAACCACTCATACTCTCTAAATTTGGCTCTCTTCACAACCTTCCTGTTACCTTCTCCCTTTTGCTTTTCGTTATTTATGCGTAATGAGGAACATTTGAAATCACATACTAACATTCAGTACCTGCTGCTGCCATAAACATCACAATGGCAGACTGGGGCAGCAGCTGTAATATTACGAAGAAAAATTTTTGAAGGAAGATTTAATAATGCTAATCATCCCTGATCAGCACATTTTCTAATGACAGAGCAAAACAAGGGGACAAAAACAATATTCCTGAGTTTGAATTTTCAGTGATAATAGCATAAAATGCCTTCAAGAGGGAACAACTATGGATTTATAGTGTTTTAAAGTGTATTTATTATTTATGGTAAGTAATGCATTGCAAGGAACACTGATGAAGTTTCACAACAGCTTTCGTATCTAAACATGCGTCTATATTCTCCCTTCGAAAATAAAAAATGCAACAGCCATAATGCAAAAAATAAAAAATAAAGTTTCAAGGAACAATTTGACATTTTGCACACAACACTACTCGTCTGTAAATGGAATATTACTGAATTGCGAATTTAGTATAATTTTTTTCCAAGAATCAATACAAAGAAACTAACAGAAAAAAAATAAAAATAAATTTTTTTTACTAACTGTGACTGTTAATTCCAGTTGTACAAACTGTATCCTCCACCCATACCAATGGGATTATATCGGTTATATGTTTTATCTTGTCTCATGACGCCTGGTTGTCCTCCAGCACTTAATACGCCTGCTCCACGAGCAGCAACCCCCGTTCGTGTTATTAAACCTCCCCGTGCACCACCACGAGCAGTAGTTCCGCCGCCTGCAAGATCACACTTTCAACTTCCCTGACCTTTACATGGTGGAATGAGGTTCAAACACAGAAGCAATTATTGTGGCACTGAGGATGAAATACATCTTATTCTAAAAGAAAAAATAACAAACATTATTTTTTTTCCTTTGGAAAGCAATTGTTTTATTTGAAATAATCATGTACTTAGCACCAAACACAACCAATTTATATCTGATGGCAATGCTATCGCCATCTGTCAGAGAAAATACAATATAATACATTTTATTTACTTTTAGACATAAATCACAGCAACTTCCTTAACCTGAAACTAAAAATAATATGATGAAGTCTAAGGTAATAAATTATACCAAGTTTTTCACTTGCAGAAAGAAGTACACAATGCAAAGTTATGTGAAATGACTCTTCTTTAATTACTATAAGGTAAATTTTCCCATATTTCAAGGACAAAATTCTGTACAATGAAATAATTATAAACACAAATGCTTTTAAGAAAGTTACAAGGCCTATATTGATCAATATCTGTGCATCTATTTTATGATGCAAAATGTTACAGAGAGAAGAGATTTCATTTTTAAGGCCATTTGAGAGAGAGAGAGAGAGAGAGAGAGAGAGAGAGAGAGGGGGGGGGGGGGGGGGGATTTAATTTTTCCCCACCAACTTACAGTCAAAAAGTTCAACAAAGCTCATAACTATAGTTTAGTGGAAATAAAATGCCACAAAGGAAAGTAATGGTCTTCTGAACCCACTAAATGTTGTAATAAGTGCATCTTTATAGCCCGTAAGATGCAATGGAAAACAGCAACAGTCAACAACATAACTGCTATGCAAACTCATAGTGTAATCATAATCTACTTCAATAACAATTACTCTTAAGTTACAGGTTTGGATACATATACATATATATTTTACATACACACAAAAGAAGTTTCTACTATTCACTGATGGGCATATTAGACCTAACACTGATAAAACAAACATAAAAGACACAAAAACTGTTCTGGTAATAGTTGCAATGAATTCTTTTCAAAGCAACTTGTATTGTTCATACATTTGTATGTTCTGTGAATGACACAGATTGTTATATAGGGTAAGAGTGCTGCATATTTTGACAATGGGATGCTTTAAATAATATATGGAACAATGTACAAATATAATGACAAGCAAGAGGTTGCTTACAAAACTAGCTGTAATATGCTACAACTTTTCAAAATGGTTGCATTATTGAACTGAAATACTATTTGTTTCTGGACATAAGTTACATCAAGATTTAAGTCTGAAAATGGTATTTAGGCATTGATATTCTCATCTTTATGTCCAAAGTATACTTGGGGACCATAGGATGTGTAACTTTCAATAACTTCTCTGTTACTGAAAACTAAAGATTTGTAACTGCATCTGGAAAATTCTAGTCTACTAGTTTGCTTTGTGTCCATTATCACGAAAATGTGAATTTATCAATTTAGGGAGTTAATGTTAGTCCTCTGCCATCATTCAGTGAGTTTGGCAGAGTACTGCTAAGGACTGCTAAAACACAGTTTTCCAATGGTTCAAAAGCAAAAGAAAGAACAATAAATAGAGAAGACATCCATTTTCAAGTCATTCTGGAGCAAGGAAGGAATAAATAAAGCAAGAGGGAGAGGAAGAAAGATGGTCTTACTAACATAGGAAGGAATTAAACCAAAGGATTGTTAAGACTTCAACAACCCAAATGAGCAAAGAGCACATGTTTATTTAATAATCTTTCATAGTTCATTTCAAAGTTAAAATTGTATTTATTAACATGACAGTCTTGCACTTTAACTGCTACAGCTATTACTAAAGGATTCACAACTGTTTTCTAAGTTAAGAAGATTCCTAAAATGAAATTTCACCCACATACATTGTTAGAAAGAAAACTTTCTTTAAAATGCTGGGTAGCAGTTCCACTGCAAGAGCATCATTCACACACATGAACACAGTTTTATTTTTGAAATAAACCACCAAAGATTATTGACTACAATCTTTTACCAACCATGGAATCACTCCACATTTTGATTATTAAAGTCTCAACAGTCTTTAAATTTTATTATCTTGTGTTTGCAACACATTTCTCTTCATAAATATTCCTAACCCCC
Organism: Schistocerca serialis cubense; assembly: GCF_023864345.2. Taxonomy (NCBI): domain Eukaryota; kingdom Metazoa; phylum Arthropoda; class Insecta; order Orthoptera; family Acrididae; genus Schistocerca; species Schistocerca serialis. Next base: position 344,378,907 of record NC_064646.1, read on the forward strand.
TTGTTCGGATGTTTGTTTGTTTGTTTGTTTGTTTCTTTCTTTCTTTCTTTCTTTCTATCATTTCTTTCTTTCTCTCTAGCTATCTATCTGTCTGTCAATCCACCTATCTTTTCTTTCTTTCTTTCCTCAATTCCTTCAGAACTATTTGCAAACTGTTTTTTCTCTGTACGCTTATGAGCATGGAATAGTGATTGTATATTGTAAAGGAAGATACTCAAAATTAAAAAGCACAGACCACCTTTTTCTGAACCTAAGGTTCATAAACTTTGCTTCTACATGCATAAATGCAAATTCTCACATGTAAGTGCAACCAACACTAAGGGATAATCAAAGATTGAGACCAATTGCAGAAATTCAACCTTTATGATGCCTGGAACCCAATTATTAACAAAGAGGCTTCCAAAACATTCGGTTCACAAGAATAAATACAAGTACATACTTACGAATTTCCAAAACACGAACAATGGAGCACAGCAGGCTAACATAAACAATCTCAGAATAAAAATACTGTCTAAATGAAAATCATGCAAACCCCCATTCTAAAAAAAACTCATGACACTCCACCGCAGCTACTGAATTTCTCTGGCAATAATGAAGCTTGGCGCTCATTTGATATTTAATGGATATTGTTGTAAAAGAGGAAAAGCTGTATATGTCAGTCACAAAGAAAAGGAATCAAATAAATGATCAGTCTAGAAATAACGTTGTGTGAAATATGTCTATAGATTACTTCCAAGCAGCTTTACATATCTTTACATATCTCCAAACTGTATACCACCCCCCCCCCCCCCCCAAAAAAAAATCAAATAAAAAAAATCAAATAAAGCAATACAATGTATTCTTCATAAAATTTGAAAATACATGAGATGCTAATTTGCTTCAGTAATAAGAATTTGCATACCCACACTGTATGTATCACATGCAGTTCTCATTTCTGGCAGCAAATGTAATAACATCATGATATGGACAGGGGCTTTATAATATAGTACAATTCATTTACAAGATACATTTAATAAGAGCTATATTTTACCATTCAGGTACATATTAACTTTCTTAAAGTAAGTGAAATAACAGTGCAGATGACCATAACTCCCTTGTGCAAAAAAGGTATGTCCTACAGTTCACATAGTCTATTATGGGAACTCTCTGCAGAGATTAAAAAGTTTCAAATTCTTCCACATATGATGGGCATGCTAAAAAGATTGCAATTATTCTTCTTGTTCATTTATATTAACATACGAAATGAAGATACCACATTGAGCACACATGGTCAAGTGTTTTCTCTGTATTATAAATAATACATAAATAATTTCATACTTTTCCACAATTCAAACCTAGGTTAATGTCATATTAACATGTTTCAATGTAGCATGTGCAGTTATTACTTTATGTGCTTAACTTTACTTCTAACATGAACTGGATCTTCCTTGAAGTAGATTGGGAAGGTGAGATACCAAAGAAAATTTTAGCAGTGGAATAACACTCAGTAAAGATGAAACAAACTGAAACTAAATGTCAGATGTGTCTGGTATAACTTGTATTCAATCAGTAACAGATACTAATGTTATTAGGTAACTAACAAATGCAATAACAAGGCATTTCATCATAGAAGTTACAACATATATCTTAAAATGAAAAAGTCAAACACACTGAAAGCCTGCAATAGGAAGTGACGAAACAGGTAAAACAAATCAGACTCTCAAAGCAATAGATATCACATAAACAGGATTACATTCTTATGACAGTAAGACTAACTGAGAACCAAGCTAAAGTTCAAATCACCCTGATTAATTTTTTGGGGAGATATGGGAGTTATAATCTACAAGTGAATAGTAATGTAAGAAATAACATACAAGTGAACCACAGCCACAAAATAATTAATCTGAGAAATCAAACACAAACAATATGAAATATGAGAAGAATAATGCTCAAGAATTTGCTGTTGAAGGGCAAGTGACCGTGTAACAAATGACAATTTGAAAGCAGTCAGCAAGGCAGTGAGATGACAAGAATGAGTGAGAACCGAACACATTCAAAAACTGATAAGTGCATGAAATGTACTCGAGATAAATTATTCAAGGACGCAATGCAAGCCAAAGAGAAGGGATTATTTCTAACACATGAAGCACTGGTACAAAACTTCCAGTTATTCAGTCAATTTTTCTAGTTTGTCACTTAATACTTAAATTATTAGTGGCTTCCAATGCCCCAAAACTGATTTGTGTGTGACTTTCCTTTTGTGTGCTGTGACTGTGTAATTATTCTGGTCTTTTCTGCCAGTGGATTTGAAAAGTTTGTGACATAAAAGAAATATACATTTCTGCAAATAAATGGCACAGAGATAAAGAGAGAAGATAATCTATCTAGCACATAATGTAGTCAGAGGTAGGTGTGTGTGTGTGTGTGTGTGTGTGTGTGTGTGTGTGTGTGTGTGTTTTCTGGGTAGGAAAGGGAGTGGGTTAGGGACAGCTGTGTTTGTAGTTTGCACTGAAGCTGGAAGAAGAGCAAAAAGCTAGAGCAATTGTAATTATCTCTAAATGTACCTCTGTACCATCTATCATGCAAGTGCTGTTGAGTGATCATATGCTATCGTCTATTCATACAATGAACTTTCCATTACTGAAAGATCCATCCTAACATTCATGACAAATTATTTACCTCTCAGACTCTATGGCACTTATATGGAAACAGACAATTTATGTTAAGACACTGGTGCAAGTGCTCCAAATGCAGAAAATACAAGGAAACAGTACACAAATTACGTATAAAAATATTTAAAGAGAAAAGTTGAGAAGAGTCCAAGCACAAAGACAGGTTTTGAACTGAACTAGCATTTGCAGAGGGGGGGGGGGGGGGGAATTATCTCACACAACTCACATTTTCAAAATGAGCGAGAATACGGGTCAGAAAACAGAAAATAGAATTAAGTGAAATGCTCATGCACCTATGTTAGTTCTCATCAATAACAGGTCCTTTTATGATAATGATCAAAACTCTATTTTATAAATTAACAATATCAGGCAAAACGAGAGTGTTTTGGAGGAGATCAGTTCATTATAGCCGTTAATAATATAACCGCTACAACACAATCAGCATAGTTAAATATGTATCTAGCACTTGTATAACAAAAATAGACAGAAAAGAAGATCTGATATATAATATAGCCTTTGCAGTATATTAAATCCTTTTAAACAGAATATGAAATCATCACTGCTCGAGCAATGTATCTTGTGCTCAAGTTAAAAACTAATACAAAAATAAATGTCACTGCTCAATTTCATTATCATACAATGCCTCCCACACCTTCCTCAAGGATGCTGTATCCTCTTACTTCACCCACACGATTTTTGAGGAGTCTCTTGCATTTCTGTACTATGACAATGCTGTTCTGTGTTGCATAAAATCACAAGCGTACATGTTCCAGACTAATGTTGTGATAATGGCTTTGGTACGGCCTTAATCTCATAAAAAATGACTATATGATTATTTGAAATATACTGTGGATTCTGCAATATTTAAAATAAATGCCCAATACATGACAGCACTTGTCAGAGATGGTTTCAATAACATAATGCACATACCTCTATAACTATTGGTAAATTGTTACGCAAAATCATTCAACGGATTCTATCAGAAGGGAAAAAGTGGCCCTAGCGTACGACTAACCACTACTTTACAAAATGTATTTCTAACGAATTGCCTATTAATGTAATTGCATTAACATGAGTTATTACAAAATTTATTTTGAATAATCCATTCATTAACAACTGCTTAAAAATTAATATTTATCTCGTACTACAAATGTCAATGTTCTGCAAAAACATCTTTTGAGGACAAAAAGAAATAGGAAGGACAAGAACAAGAACGAAAATTAATGCTCTTCCAGTTATTAAATAAAGTGGATAAATAAAAATTTTTGTCTTTCAAAACAGCTGCAAATCTTTTAAATATGCTTCTTACAGATTACTTAAACCAAGATATTGAAATAAATAAAGAAAAAGTTTTCCTTGTGATATATTACAAAAATACTGTACAGCAAAAACATATGTTTTAAAATTCTCATCACATGTTATGTCACTAAATGTCTCTCTCAGTTCAGTACATAACTGAATACAATGCAAAACCAAATTTTGGTATCTTACTTGCTACAATTCTAATACTTCTGAGTACAAGAATTTCTTTGCACATGATGAAATAAACTCACAATAACATGTAATGAAACATTTTCCTAACAGTTAACAGCAACAAATTAACAGTGCCAGGTGTGCTGTTTTCACATTCACATGAGAGATACCAGATCACATCTTGACAACATATATGTTGTTGCTGACACAAACAGAGAAGCTTTCATTGAAAGTTACCCTAAATCAGAAATTACTGTTTGTTTATCTGTTTCTTTTCAAACTTTGTAGCTGAAGCCAATTACTGAAAGCAGCTGAGCATTGACAAGCTGTAAGAACATTGAATGGAGACTGCAAAATCAATCAATACTCACATTATTTATAATTATATATTTAGAATGTGTCTAATACTGATAAATTCCTTTTTTTGTTATACAAACCATCAGCTCCTTTAAAAAGGCATATAGGGAAAGGAAAGAAAAAAACATAACACATGTAAGTATTTAACACATGTGAAAATAGTTTACTAGATTACACTGTAAATATAATACTAAGAGTTGAAAGTATGTGAATTACTGAAGGACTAAGAGTAATAAATCAAAGATATATTTATACATATCATACATTTTTAAAATAAGGCTATATAAAGTAAACACAATATTGACAGAACCTTAAAAAGCAGACATGTACTTCTAGCTGCAAGACAACATGAAACTATATTACTTATGTTCATGTTTATTATGCAAAACTGATCATATTTTGACTGGACTCTCATCTCCCTGTAGCAACCAGAAGAAAGCCTTTGACAATCTCTCTTAAAGTAAAAATGATCCAAAAATAGTTAACAAGCCTTTGACAATCTCTTTTAAAATAAAAATGAGCATAAAATGTTAGCAAAAATGTCAATCTGCATGAAGATAACGATATAATTCTTGTTCTGTGCCTATGTGCACATATGTTACACATATCGAAACAGAAGAAAAAGTTATAGTTCAGTATTTTGGAGGGAATATGCAGTACAAGAGAGTCATGCATGCTGAATTGACACAATTGGTATATGTTCAAAAAGAGCGTAACTCTTTGGAGTGCAGGCATCATCGTAACCTACCACACATGCAGATGCTTTGAAAAGATGATTGTCACTGTGGCTAACCATATATTTTTCTCAGTTTACCGTTCAGAGGTTCTCTCAACTAACCAACCAATTATTGACTGAAGTTTCACCAGATGACAGGAGAAACACAGTGCAGTACTTTTGCCATGTATTTACAACACGAGCTGATATTTCATGGATTGTCGTTCTTGTTGTTCATGGAAGTGTTTAGTGTCTCTCTGTAGCTCTTATTTATATGGCTGTTTATGGTAGGTAGTTGTTTATACAGAGTGGGGCAAATAAAAGTGGCTTGGACAAGAGTATAGGATTGTGTATGAATTTCTGGCAGCATTAACAGAGTAGGAAAAGGCCTACAGTTACTTCCAACAGGATGGAGCACCTGCCAATGCAACCGGCCGAACCTTGGAGTATGTTTACACAATCTTCACGCCTGACGAAGTTGTTAGCAGAGGTCAGCCTGGTCGCAGTCCTTGCTGGCACTCAGATCAACTGATCAGTCAGTATGTGACTACTTTGTATGGGGAGCCCTCAGGTCTAAGGTGCATCACAACCACCCTCATAATCTTCAAGAACTGCAGGAGAACATTTTGAATGAGAATGCAGCAATTCCAGCAGTTCAGCTTCGATCTGTCTTCAGCAACTTGCTGAACAGGATCCAACAGTGCCAAGAGATGAATGGTGGTCACTTCCAACATCTGCTATAGTTAGATTACTAACCTATTTCCTTTCCTCTGCTGTGGCTTCATGTATCCTGGAGCTCTGCTCTCTGGATCACTTTTATTTGCCCCTCCCTGTATATATGTATGTAGCAGTTTCAGCAACTGAGGTCAACTGGCTGTTGTACGCATCAACAACTTCAGCTGATGATACTGTCTGAAGATGGCCTAAGTATAGGCCGAAATTGGTCATTTTAATAAAGTACCACTGCAATCTAGTCTGTTTTTTCACTGCTTTTATCTGTATTTACGTGTTTACCTTCGATAAATCTACAAGTGGTATTACTTTTTATCCAAATACAATTTTCTCTGCTTCACATATGTATTTTTGGGTGGTTAGTGCTGCTAACTACCACCCTTCTTCTCCATACAGTATGTCTCACCAAAAAAGAAAAACAGAGGAAGAACGTTACCAAATATTTTTGAGGAAATTCCTTCAAATGACAACAGTGGTGACAGTGATGGAAGTGATGACAATGACTCAACGTTCACCACAGGCTGTGCAAGTTCTAATCTTGTTTACAATCGTGTCTCGAACAGTAGTGATTCTGAGGATAACAGTGAAAGTGATGAGATAAGCGAAAACAATGTGTTGCCCCTCTGTTCCATCAACAGTCACAATAAACTGTAACCAAGAAACAAGAGTTAACCAAGTGTCATTATTTATTTTTATTGGACAGGGTGGTGTGGCTGCAAAAATAAAGAACAAGCTGAACCTAAAGCCATTTGATTTACGTTGCAAGATTTTTGATGGAACACATATAAACCACATAATGTTTCAAACTTATTTGTATGTATGCAACACAGGCACTCAAATCTTTCATCCCCACCAACGAACATGAAATAAAAACTTTTATCGAAATAAATCTTTACTTGGGACTCACTAACTAAAAGACCTAGCTACAGAGATTACTGGAGCATAAGCTGAACCTAGGGGATAGTTTTATTTCTATGTTAATACCAGCACAAAGTTAATGAGTAACTTACACCTCAATGATAGTTCGGTGACTCCCGACAGAAACAGTCAGAATTATGATACACTACACAAAGTATGTCCGTTGCTACATCATTTGAACTGGAAATTCCAAGACTGCTACACAACCACACCAGACTTGATGATGCAATGGTTAAATTCAAGGGCAAATCACCTCTCAAACAGCACATGAGAGACAAACCTATCAAGAGAGGATACAAAGTGTGGATGTTATGTGAAGAATCATCATACAACTTAAACCTTGATATTTATACAGGAAATGTTTCACAGTCTCTAGAAGCAGGGTTATGATTGAAAGTGGTTCTAAATTTAACCAGTGATCTTCATGGAAAGAATCATATTATTTTTATGGACAATTATTTTACATCATAACAATTATTTTACATCATAAGATCTGTTAAAGAACCTAAAATCTAACAGTCTGTGCACTTGTGGAACAATAAATCCCAGAAGGAAAACATGCCAAAACTCAAAGAGGAAAACGAACTTGAGAAAGTGGAATTCAATTATAGAATGAGTAATGATGGAATAGTTATCTACAGGTGGAAGGATAACAGGGCAGTCAACATGATTGCTACATATCATGCACCATCGAATGTGTCCACAGTATCCACACAGATAGAAGATGGAACAATAACCAATATCACTTGACCTCTTATGTTGAAAGATTACAATTCCAGTAGGAACTAAGCGGATAATTTTGATAGACTGAAGTCAGACTATGCTACAGACAGAAAAAGCAAGAAATGGTAGATGATACTGTTCTTTCCCTTTGTAGACTGCTTTGCAACAAACAATGCATTCATCATGCCATTATGCACAAGGAGAATGAAATGGAGCAGTTCTCCAATAAAGACTTTCATTGAGTGGCATGCAAAAGTTTGTTGGCTCCAAAAGTAGTTTCAGTGGCTGCTTCTTCTACCTCTGTATACAAAAATAATTTATCATCTCAGATCAAGGTACACAAGCCATACACAGATGAAAGTATTTGCCACAAAAGCACTAAACATTATCCCATTCACTTGTCTAAAAGAAGCGCAATTTCCAGATAAAGAAAAAACCCCAGTCTGAACTCTGTGGATGTGTTCAGTGTGCAAAGTATCTTTGTGCCTGAGAGCCGGCAAGAACCGAAGTTGGACCACTAACTATCAAACCTGTATACCGTAATGGGATGATGGTTATCTGCGGTGCCCACATTTAATGCTAACATTTTTTATTGTTAAGGTGAATTTTTACAAACGTACTATATAAAACATATTACAATAATACAACTTAAGTGTTGCTAGTGGCTCAAATTTGAAACATGTAAATTATTGTTCATGCCCTCTGCGATAAATATTTATGGCGTTTACTTGCCCCTCAAAGCGTTAAAATACAATCTCAATAATATGACTGAATATATACAGATCAAGTTTAACGGATAAGGATATAAACAGAGGGATTACAATGATTAGATAAGTATATCACAAGACTAACATTAATAAACATTTTTACAAGTTCAAAAAATCATTTAGTGTGTAATCACCTTGTAGGCTAGATTGTACATCATTCATTATGTATAACTGAAGTAGCCTACATTAGAGTACTTCATATACTTGTTAAGAGCTTTCCTTTTTTTTTCTTTTTTTTTAACTTTTGGTAACAGTTATACAGAAAATAACATCCGGATTTACATAACTAATAATGCTGCCATAGAATACTGAATGTCAGTGACATGAACCCCATGAATGAAAGACCCTGTCACAGTGGGGTAGCTTGCATGCCACGAGACAGATAGGTGCATTGTAAGTACAACTACACTGAAGAGGTGTCTGTATAGAGACGATACTAACACATGGTTATTGAAGAGGGAAAACACCCTTTTCAGCAGCTGCAGGGGCAACAGTCTTGATGATTGAATGATATACCTTTTAACATTAGTCAACATATATACATTGTGGGAATTAGTTCAGGGAAGCAACACAAAATCAGACAGCAGTAATACAGGAGAAGGTCCAAAATGAATAAGAAAATAGGAATGTGGGTGAGCTACTATGAACAACTTAGTGAATGCATTATCATAGCCAAGATAATGGTAGAACATGGACTGCAAAGCGGAAGATACCTAGAAGAATTTTCACAACAGTTTATTCATTTGTAACACTTGGATTAAGAACAATAAAAGACTTTTTTTATCCATGAAAGAGACCTGGAGACATCACACGGTTTCAGGCAGATTATATAACTTTACAATGAACAATACCAGATAAACTGTTGACAGGCTAATTAGTAATGTTTCTTCTTTACTAAAGCCAAAAAGAAAACATTATACAATGATAATGTATATTTTCTGAAACCAGATTTTAAACTTTAAAAAATTTTCAGAGGCAGATGTGCATTCCAATCATAATGTATTATTGGTTATGAACTACTGATTACAATTGAGTGAACTGCAGAAAGACATGGAATTAAAAAGATGCGACTTGGAAAAGTTGAAAGAACCAGATGTTTCTGAGAGTTTCATAGAAAACATTAGGCAACTATTCATTGAAACAGGGGATAGGAACATAATAGAGGACCAATTGGTGGCTTTGAGAGATGGTAAAGTGAAGATGGCAGACAAACAACTAGGCAAAGACACAAGGCCTAGTATAAACCCTTAGATAACACATGATGCTGAATTTAACTGACAAAAGGAGAAAAATATACAAATTCACCAAGTTAAACAGGCAAGAGGGAATATAAACAAACAAAAAATTAAACTGACAGGATTGTTAAAAGGCAAACAAGAAATGACTAGAGGTGAAATGCAAAGACAAAACATGTGTCACTATCGGAAAGACAGAAGCCACCTATAGGAAATATGAAGAAACCTTTGGAGAAAAGAGATGCAGAATACCAAGATCTTGGACGGCAGGCCAGTACTAAGCGAACAAGTGAAAACCGAAAAGTACAAGAACCATATAGAATGGTGATACAAAGAAATTGAACTTGTGGACAATAATGTGGCTAGTGAGGAGAAAGTGAATGGAGATAATACAGTGACAATAATTTCACAGAGCACAGGAAGACAAATTTAGCAAGGCTCTTTAAGACAACATTCTCCCAGAATTACATAGGTCCCTGGGAGAACACAGCAGATGGCATGAATACACAGGAGGCACCTGACTTACCCTCAGACTATAATAATTCAAATTCCAAAGTAGACAGGTGCGAGTATTACAGAACCATCAGTTTAATAAGCCATGGTTGCCAAATACTGACACACAATATTTACAGAAGGAAGGAAAGACTGGTAGAGGTTGACCTTGGAGAAGACCTGTTTAATTCTTGAGAAATGTGGGAATATGTGCAACAAAACTGACCTAGATTAGAGAAAGACAAAACCTATGATTGTAGAATTTGCAGATTTTAAGAAAGCACTGGAGAATTTTGGCTGGAGCACACTCTTTGAAATTCTGAAGATACCAGGGATAAAATGCAGAGATCATAAGGTTATATCTAACTTGTGAAGAAACCAGACTGCAGTAATTAGAGTCAGAAGTAATGAAAGGAAAAGTGTAGTTGAGAAGGGAATGAGACAAGCTTGTATCCTATCTCCAAAGTTACTCAGTCTGTGTATGGAGCAAGTAATATTGGAAACAAAGGAGAAATTTGGAGAACGAATTAAAGTTTGGGGAAAAGAAATAAAAACCTTAGGCGTTTGTCAATGACACTGTAATAATGTCACAGAAAGCAAAGGATCTGGAAGATTAGTTGAATGGAATGGTCTGTGTCTTTAAAAATTGTTTCAAGATGAACATGAGCAAGAGTAAAATAAGAGTAACGGAATGTACTTTGATTAGATCGGGTGAGGCTGAGGGGAGTAAATTAGGAAATGGGACAGTAAAACAGTTGATAACTTTTGGTTTATGAGGTGTAAAATAACTGATGATTACTGACAGGGAGAAAACATGCTCGAAACACAGTTCAACACGTTAAATTAAACATTAAACAAATAAAAATGACTGGTGGCATAAAGTACAAATAAATAATTATTCCACATGGCCATGGTTCCAAATGTAACCAGTATGGCCACGATTAATTTAATATTAATAAATTATGTTAATTTCCATGGAAATCTGAGTGTTATGTTTTTGTCATTCTTCCTCTTTTGACTTTGAACTGTACTCCTGTTGTTGTTGTTGTTGTTGTTGTTGTTGTTGCTTGTTGGTGGTGGTGGTGGTGGACATAACTGGCAGAAGTTAGTAGGAGCCAGATGTAGGCGGTGTATGAAATGTTAGCTGTGTGCATATTCTAGTCCAATGTTCAGGTCTTGGAATCTTTCTGGAAGTGTTTTGATTGCTTAGGATTATTGATTTTAGAGTAGTGAGGAGTTTAATCCTATCTCATGGATAAAAGCGAAGCTGGACACCCTTCTTTGAGCCAACTGGGTAGTGTGGCTGTTCTCAGACATAATCTCAGGCTGCCAATAAACACTTCTGATTAAATCTGTGGAGCAATCTGTTATGTAATTAGTCTTGCATGCTGTGCACCACTATGGGAGCACGACTTCTGGCTGTAGCACCAACTGAGACTTGGTGTGACACTAGAGAGGCTCCAAAAAACAAATGAAAGAAATGTTTCATACTTTTTACCCAGAAGAGAACTAAGAATTTTACACATGGGCAATGAAACAAAGGAAAGATGTTACAGCAATGACAATAAACATGGAAAAAACTTTCTTTCTTTACCATTAAGTGAAGCATCTACTCAAAAGAATCATAGTGGTAGAATTACAAAAAAAAGCAGTAGAATGAATAATTCCCATTAGTTTCCAAATCCTCAGTACATCTGACTAATTTGTGGTATAAGAAAGAGTTTTCTTAGAGCTGAGATTACTGTCCATTGTACAGAAATCATTAAGATTATGTAACCAATATGCAAATACTTAAAAACAATTTACTGTATGAATTAAGTTTCTTTTACACATTTCCATAAATTTTTATACTGTTTAATTTCATATCTATACTTATTTCATTTTCTTTAAAATTGTGGACATATTCGATAAAACAATGCTTTAGCATTGTATGGTTACACTGTTTAACAACTGTTTCAATTCTATGCTCGAGACCTGCTTCTTTAAGCCCTACTGAAACGGCACCTTTACTGCCTTTACTGTGTTTACCTCTGCTGAATATATATGAGTGAAGACAGAAATGTTTGTTTTCACACTCTGAATGCACATAACACCAATGCCTCATTTGAGAGGAGTATTGACTATGTGAATTAATTGGTGCCTCCAGGATAAGTGAGCAGAGGATTAGCAGCATAGGAAATGGGGGCTGGGACAATTTTATGTCAAAGAGGGTGCATCCTGTCAATCAGGTAGATCAGCTAATCCCACCAAGTGTACAGTGGCGCGCATAACAGAATTGAGCAGCCATTAAAAGAAGTCCCAGAAATTTAATGACAATCACAGCTCCCAGAAAAGCCATGCTGCATGCATAATTTGGGACTTGATGTGCAGGGAAAGATTGCACTTAATTGGAAACCATCCAAATCTCAGGAAACAAGTTCAGTGGTTGGCACTAATGTGCGCCAGTACTAGTGTGCCAAGAGGATATGGAGTAAGGGAGGAGTTTTAGTACCAATATTGAAGCAGCCAGTCAGGAGTAGTTTTTATATGGAAAATATTGGCCAAGTTAGCTGCTATCAGTTAAGATGAATCATTAACATGGAAAGTTGGTGGACAGGGGAAAGTAAGCATGAACAACACTCATGAATTAGGTCTGAGGCCTGCTCTGGTTGGCCAACTGCTGCTTCCAAGGCTGTACACGGAGCAGTCTACGATTGTGGGACATGTAATCAGCATGTTGCCAATCTCTCCAGCTGTTATTGCCAGTAGATGAATGCCAGTGATGCTGCTGCTTCTTTATTCAAAAAGCTCCTGACTTTGTCTCACATGTTGAGTGGTACTAGTACTAGGGTTCCCTAACTCAGAAAAAAATCTTCTGAGTAGGCACCAGTCCTTCCACACCAAAGGCAATGGTACTAACCATTTGGCTATGGAGGCGGTCACAGGAGAAAGTAAAAATTCCAATACTTTTGTAAGAACTTTAAAATTTGGTGAGCATGAACAACACTCATGAATTAGGTCTGAGGCCTGCTCTGGTTGGCCAACTGCTGCTTCCAAGGCTGTACACGGAGCAGTCTACGATTGTGGGACATGTAATCAGCATGTTGCCAATCTGTTGTTGTTGTTGTTCTTGCGGTCTTCAGTCCTGAGAGTGGTTTGATGCAGCTCTCCATGCTACTCTATCCTGTACACACTTCTTCATCTCCCAGTACCTCTTGGTCTCCATCTACGGTTTTTACCCTCCACGCTGCCCTCTAGTACTAAATTGGTGATCCCTTGATGCCTCAGAATATGTCCTACCAACCGATCCCTTCTTCTAGTCAAGTTGTGCCACAAACTCCTCTTCTCCCCAATTCTATTCAATACCTCCTCATTAGTTATGTGATCTATCCATCTAATCTTCAGCATTCTTCTGTAGCACCACATTTCGAAAGCTTCTATTCTCTTCTTGTCTAAATTATTTATCGTCCATGTTTCACTTCCATACATGGCTACACTCCATACAAATACTTTCAGAAACGACTTCCTGACACTTAAATCAATACTCGATGTTAACAAATTTCTCTTCTTCAGAAACGCTTTCCTTGCCATTGCCAGTCTACATTTTATATCCTCTCTACTTCGACCATCATCAGTTATTTTGCTCCCCAAATAGCAAAACTCCTTTACTACTTTAAGTGTCTCATTTCCTAATCTAATTCCCTCAGCATCACCAAACTTAATTTGACTACATTCCATTATCCTTGTTTTGCTTTTGTTGATGTTCATCTTATACCCTCCTTTCAAGACACTGTCCATTCCGTTCAACTGCTCTTCCAAGTCCTTTGTTGTCTCTGACAGAATTACAATGTCATCAGCGAACCTCAAAGTTTTTATTTCTTCTCCATATCTACTCCGAACTTTTCTTTTGTTTCCTTCATGGCTTGCTCGTTATACAGATTGAATAGCATTGGGGAGAGGCTACAACCCTGCCTCACTCCCTTCCCAACCACTGCTTCCCTTTCATACCCCTCGACTCTTATAACTGCCATCTGGTTTCTGTACAAATTGTAAATAGCCTTTCGTTCCCTGTATTTTACCCCTGCCACCTTCAGAATTTGAAAGAGAGTATTCCAGTCAACATTGTCAAGAGTTTTCTCTAAGTCTATGAATGCTAGAAACGTAGGTTTGCCTCTCCTTAATCTTTCTTCTAAGATAAGTTGTAGGGTCAGTATTGCCTCACGTGTTCCAACATTTCTACGGAATCCAAACTGATCTTCCCCGAGGTCGGCTTCTACTAGTTTTTCCATTTGTGTCTAAAGAATTCGCGTTAGTATTTTGCAGCTGTGACTTATTAAACTGATAGTTCGGTAGTTTTCACATCTGTCAACACCTGCTTTCTTTGGGATTAGAATTATTATATTCTTCTTGAAGTCTGAGGGAATTTCGCCTGTCTCATACATCTTGCTCACCAGATGGTAGAGTTTTGTCAGGACTGGCTCTCCCAAGGCTATCAGTAGTTCTAATGGAATGTTGTCTACTCCGGGGGCCTTGTTTCAACTTAGATCTTTCAGTGCTCTGTCAAACTCTTCACGCAGTATCGTATCTCCCATTTCATCTTCATCGACATCCTCTTCCATTTCCATAATACTGTCCTCAAGAACATCGCCCCTGTATAGACCTTCTATATACTCCTTCCATCTTTCTGCTTTCCCTTCTTTGGTTAGAACTGGGTTTCCATCTGAGCTCTTGATATTCATGCAAGTGGTTCTCTTTTCTCCAAAGGTCTCTTTAATTTTCCTGTAGGCAGTATCTATCCTACCCCTCGTGAGATAAGCCTCTACATTCTTACATTTGTCCTCTAGCCATCCCTGCTTAGCCATTTTGCAATTCCTGTCGATCTCATTTCTGAGACTTTGTATTCCTTTTTGCCTGCTTCATTTACTGCATTTTTATATTTTCTCCTTTTATCAATTAAATTCAATATTTCTTCTGTTACCCATGGATTTCTACTAGCCCTTGTCTTTTTACCTACTTGATCCTCTGCTGCCTTCACTACTTCATCCCTCAGAGCTACCCATTCTTCTTCTACTGTATTTCTTTCCCCCATTCCTGTCAATTGTTCCCTTATGATATCCCTGAAACTCTGTACAACCTCTGGTTCTTTCAGTTTATCCAGGTCCCATCTCCTTAAATCCCCACAGTTTTGCAGTTTCTTCAGTTTTAATCTACAGTTCATAACCAATAGATTGTGGTCAGAGTCCACATCTGCCCCTGGAAGTGTCTTACAATTTAAAACCTGTTTCCTAAATCTCTGTCTTACCATTATATAATCTATCTGAAACCTTCTAGTATCTCCAGGGTTCTTCCATGTATACAACCTTCATTCATGATTCTTGAACCAAGTGTCAGCTATGATTAAGTTATGCTCTGGGCAAAACTCTACCAGACGGCTTCCTCTTTCATTTCTTAGCCCCAATCCATATTCACCTCCTACGTTTCCTTCTCTTCCTTTTCCTACTGTCGAATTCCAGTCACCCATGACTATTAAATTTTCGTCTCCCTTCACTACCTGAATAATTTCTTTTATCTCATCATACATTTTATCAATTTCTTCATCATCTGCAGAGCCAGTTGGCATATAAACTTTTACTACTGCAGTAGGCGTGGGCTTCGTGTCTATCTTCGCCACAATAATGCGTTCACTGTGCTGTTTGTAGTAGCTTACCCCCACTCCTATTTTCCTATTCATTATTAAACCTACTCCTGCATTACCCCTATTTGATTTTGTATTTATAACCCTGTATTCACCTGACCAAAAGTCTTGTTCCTCCTGCCACCTAACTTCACTAATTCCCACTATATCTAACTTTAACCTATCCGTTTCCCTTTTTAAATTTTCTAACCTACCTGCCCGATTAAGGGATCTGACATTCCGTGTTCTGATCCGTAGAACACCAGTTTTCTTTCTCCTGTCCTGTTGAGTAGTCCCCGCATGGAGATGCGATTGGGGGATTATTTTACCTCCAGAATATTTTACCTAAGAGGAAGCCATCATCATTTAATGATACAGTAAAGCTGCAGGCCCTCAGGAAAAATGACGGCTAAGGTTTCCCCTTGCTTTCAGCCATTCGCAGTACTACAACAGCAAGGCCGTTTTCGTTAGTGTTACAAGGCCAGATCAGTCAATCATCCACACTGTTGCCCCTGGAACTACTGAAAAGACTTCTGCCCCTCTTCAGGAACCACACGTTTGTCTGGCCTCTCAACAGATACCGCTCCGTTGTGGTTGCACTTACGGTCCGGCTATCTGTATCGTTGAGGTACACAAGCCTCCCCACCAACGGTAAGGTCCATGGTTCATGGGGGGATAGCATCCATACACAAATTAAAATGCAAAGATGGACTGCAGAAAGTAGGAAAGGATTGTACATGAGGAACATACTTTTAGAGAAATTGGAGGTAAGGGAAGAAAGAGAGAGAACAAATGGATGAAGAGAAAATGAGAGAGCAGCAAACAAAAAAAGAGAGAGAGGGAACATAATGACCCAAAAGGACAGAACACAGAGAAGTTAGAGAAGCAAGCAAATTGAGAACAAGAAGAGACTATTAGACAGGGGGAAAGGGAGAATAAAAAGCAGAGAAAGAGAGGGAATGAATGGAAAGTGGAAAGGTGCAAACTATGTTTACAAGAGCTATAACTGAAAACCTGAAGCTGAGGAAAGAGAAATTTAATAGCTTATAATTTTAAATATTTGAGCTTCATTTCCCCTCACCATCATAAAATATGGGGACCTCTCATCCAAGGGTTTTAGTGACTTGTTGCTTCTTTCTTATCTATACATCTTTCCTCCCTGAGGAAGGAACTAACTACTCCAAAAGCTACAATAATGTATTGTACTTTGTTTTGGCAACAGCACTAACATTTCCAGTTTCTGTAAAAGTGATCTGCCTACATCTTTGTCACACAATGTGTGCTTGAGAATGATGGCAGCATTGTGCAGTGGTTTGGAAGAGCGGGAGCTAACTGGGTGCTGAGCACAAATTAAAAGTGGAGTGAATATGACTGTTTTCCACAGAGAAGAAATGCAAATACATAAATGAAAAAAAATTTTACTGATCACAAAAACCTGTTCTAAAAAATACATCAAAATATAAAAACCGACGAACTATCCAATTCTTGTTGCTTTGCACCTTGTTCTCTTATTGTTGTTACTTCTGAAAACAACAGACAGTACCAGCCACGTGGTTACTCCAGTTCAAAAATGTGTCACTGATGCTCTACGCAAACTCTTTGAGCATAATGTACAAATAAATGTGTGTACATATTACTTGGCAAGATGAACTGGTTACCTGGTCGTAGTGGTAAATAACTTGGTCATATCACAAATTACAGTTAGATTTCAATTCAAAAGTAGTGCTTGTTACCTAGCAATGTAAATGTGAAAAATGATCAAGGAAAATATCTTTGTGGGAGACCACAACAACTTGCAATTAATGTCACCTATGTAGCACAGGAATTAAACATTGGCAGTAAATACTTCATTGATGATATACACAAATGTGTTACTAGACATATTTGTGCAGCATTATAAACACCACAAGGAAATACCATATTTGCAAAAACTTCACTGCTGTTGTCAGATGACTCTGGACTTCTTTAGCAAAGAAACTGAGGAAAACTGATCCATCTATGGGATCTGATTTCAAAAAGTGCCATGATGAATGTGTCGTGTGAATGAGAGAATACATTTGCAGAAAGAGCATACTACCTTAGATTTTTTATGAAAAAATGAAGCACCAGGATTAAACACGCCAGTAATTTACCTAGATGAACTTTGGAATCTCACACATTGCACTGTGAATAACTGAGATAGTGTGAAGATTATTGGCAAACAACTGTGCCAGGCAACATTTAGTGACATAAACCGTATATGAACTGTCAACGTAAATGTGGCTATCAATACATGCTATTTTTCTTGTAATGATTAATTACAGTGAGGGCCGTTATACTCACTGTTTTATTATGTAATTTCATAAATTTCATATGTTATGCTACTTTTATTCTTTATATGTTGTTTACAATGCTACTCTTTTTTAAGAACAAAAACAAAAAAACAAAGACAGTCTTACCACTGCTGGCTGCAATTTGCATCTATTTAAAACTGAGCATTGACTTTTACTTTTAGTAATCGACACACTTGCTTGGGAAGCAAGTGTGACAGCCATATGCCAGGGGAGAGGGGCTACCTACATATTTTAAGGTTGTACTTCATATCACAAGTTTCCTATTACAGGTAAAAAATTTGTAAATGTTTCTCACACTAGTATTTTAACTACGTGCTGCGGGTTTTTGATTATAGGATGGCCTGAGGATGGTACTATACTGAAACTGGTAGCCAGTAGGTAAATAAAACATTGCAACTACAGACTAAAACAAATATATTTTCCGCACTGGTCACTGATTCAACCGCCAGTATTTCGAGAATATGTAATGTTCATTGTTGTGAATAAACAGTTTTGTTTCATGTCATTTTTCCTCTATGACTATAACAGAAACACTTTGAACTACTTAAGAACAAGGAAAGCCAAGGGTTTTCTCCTCTTCATTCTTGTGGCAAAATTTCACAAGAAAATGGCTGCCCTCTTACTGCCACCACACCATCCAGACCTAAATCTTATAGTACTGATCTGGAATCTTGCAAAGAATAAGATCCATAGCCTTAATATGGAAAGCATCTCAATCTTTAAGTGGAAAACTAACATTGACACTGCTATTAAATAAATGTCATGTTACACCCAACCTTATGAAAGCATTTCAATGCAATACTATTTTGGCAAATTATTTGTCAATTTCAGTTCTTTTATATTGAAGCAGCTTTTCAGTTAACCTAACGAGACCGACTGGACTTACTTCCACATTTTTCCATCAGGGAAAAATGTGAGGTGATGACCCAGAATCAAATTTGGGACCCTGGCATTACTACTGAAAAGCACTAACCGTTAGACCATGTGGTCAGTTTGCTTATGCTGCTGTGGCATTGATGTCTAATATTGTGGCATTAGAAGACTAGAAAGGCCATGCACTACACAAGAAATGTGTTATAACTACTGGAGGAGAGTTACTTTGGAGCTTTGAAGCATGAAGGAAGTGAAAATACAAAAAATTCAGTCAGCACAGATTTGAACAAAAAGTTGACGTTATCATCCATGAATGAAACAGCAGATGACAAATCAGCTGATGCAGCTGCAGAATATACCAATATCATCAGGAAAGATAGTTAAAAGACTGCTGTTGTAACTTATACTACTGTCTAGTGTGGCGTAAAACTCTATCTGAAGTTGAAACAATAAGAGCAGAATTAAAAGGCAGTGAAGCAATTCATTGAAGACACAGCACAAAAGCATGGGGAAACTCAGCCGAGCAAAGTAATTTCAGCACCTGTAAGCACTATGTAACATGTGTCCAAGTAGACAAATGTCACCTGCAACTGTTCATTAATATAAGATGATGATATGAGTTATGTTTGTAATTAAGGCCATTTCAAAACTCCCTATTTTTCATGAAACGTGGTTTCATCTTAAGTCAAATATGGAAGTAAAGAGCAAAAAAAAAAAAAAAAATCTATTAAAGTAAGAAAGAGAAAAATTGGTATGTGTTGTACAACCATAAAGAGCATACAAATACCTGGGCTTGATTGCTCCTGATAATTTATAGTACTCTGCAAAAGTGTATTTTTTGAGGGTGGATCGAATATAATAGTCCAGTGAAACTCAGAAAAAAAGCCTGTACCTTGCAAAAGGTGGGGTAGAAGATTTTATTTTTTTAACTCGTTCATATTGTTGGAAAGGTTACAAAACCAAGTTTTGCCAACAAAATTTCTCTTGGGAAAACTTTCTGCAGTCAAAAAACTTCGAAAATTTTGGACTTTTTTCAGTTTTTTCAAAATATCTCAGTTTCATTTGCTCCTATCACTTTAACGTCTATTTTCTTTTTTAAAGAGCACAAAATTCTCTACAAATTTGATTATTACCATTTTTTTCTACTCCCAGTATCTAAGGCGCTACAGCATGTCAAAAAATACCAATTTTTCAAATTTCGAGCAAAGTGGCAAATTATCTAATTTTTGAACACTGTTATTTCAGTTTCTATTTGTGTAGTATAAACATATTACTCATCATGTTATTCATTGGAATTTACCATCTCACTCTGCTGCAGGGCCAGGACAAACAGCATCATATTCAGTAACTACGAACAAATTCACGTCGGATTGCGTGAAGTTTATTTATGTTACAATATGTAATACGATTGCATCCAGGTGCCATACATTTTCTACAGTTAATTGACATTAATGATCAGTTATAAGAAAAAGTATGTAGGAATAGTTCTTTAGCGGACAAAAGCGTATTTATTCTTTGGCGGGCGGAAGGCGATTATCTCTGGTGATTGTTCACAGCACGCTGACAGCTATTAGCACACAACAATAAGGGTCCTACAGTTTGGAGTCGCTTCCATTCAGTATATGTTGTGGTGCTGAAAATGAGTATGTCTGACATGAATTTGTGTTTCATTTGCGAAAAAACTGTGGTGAGTGGTGGACGTAATGTGAAAAAGAAGCCGGCCGGTGTGGCCGTGCGGTTCTAGGAGCTTCAGTCTGGAACCGCTACAGTCGCAGGTTCGAATCCTGCCTCGGGCATGGATGTGTGTGATGTCCTTAGGTTAGTTAGGTTTAAGTAGTTCTAAGTACTAGGGGACTGATGACCATAGATGTTAAGTCCCATAGTGCTCAGAGCCATTTGAACCATTTGTGAAAAAGAAAGGACTGAGCACACTTATCGATTGTAGTGCTAAACGCAGGGAGTCTGCCCATCCTTTTTTTGAAAATGCTCAGTGAAGCGATGTTGCATGAAGCATGCTACAAGAACTACATTAATGAGAGAATGATAGCAGCTGGCCTTCGACATCTTCAGGAACCAACAGGCGTGCTATGTCGGTCGCAGGAAAAAGATCAGTTCAATTTCAAAGAGAAATGCTTCTTATTTGCAAAAGGGAATTCTGATGACATTTTAACCAAGCAGTTAAGATTGCCATATGCCAAACGAAATTTTGTTTACAAAGTAATGAAATTGGAAGTGCAATCGACAGTATTAGAACAGGCTAAACGACGTGGTGATGAATTTGGTCAACAAGTGATAGAGCGGATTCAAAATGTAAATGATTTGGTTGCTGCAGATGGATGATACCACAGATTTTGCTACAGAAAGTTCTTTCACCATGTTTCAGCTACTGGACAGAATCGAGGTTACCGACCTGCAACACAAGTAGATGAAGGCATGGAGGCTATATTTGCCTACCTGGAAACCAATACGGAAGAACGTCAATTTTCTATGGAAGATCTGTTAGAGCAAATACCCACATCACCTCGTCCTGATATTCGAACTGTCAAAGTTCGCCTTTTCCAGAAATATGGTGACGATGTGGTGATAGCTGAAACACCTTCATAGCCAGGCACAAGAAGATGCTGACTTTATGATTGTAACATCTGCCATTTCAAGAACCAAAGATTTTGGAGGTGTTGTCATTGTAGGAGAAGATGTTGACCTGCTTTTGCTCATGCCCGGTTTGGGGCAAGGCATTGAAAACTTATTTTTCTTAAAGCCAGAAAGAGGAAATGCAGAAGACAAGTGGTTTTCCACTGCATCTTACAAGTTTGACAGTGAATATATTCTGTTCATTCACGCCTTTAGCGGATGTGATTCAACATCCACTTTTTTTGGTCAGGGAAAAATTAAGTGCTTCAATATTGTTGCGAAAAATGAACACCTAACCTCAGCGCTTTGCACGTTCAATAAACCACATGCTACCCGTGAAGAAATAATAACAGCAGGAGAACAGGTTACTATCGCATTGTATAGTGGAGGTGTCAGCAGTTCCCACACATTAGACCATTTGCGGTACCAGCTATTCGCCAAGTCTGCCACAAAAACAAACTGAATCTTGCATGGTTGCCACCTACACAAGATGCTGCACAACATCATTCGTTGCGGACTTACCAACAAGTCCAAAGTTGGATGGGAAACTGGAAACCTCCTGAGAAATGGGGCTGGAATCACAGTGACCACAGTCCAATATTCGTTATAATGAGCTAAGATTCAGCACCTGAAGCACTTCTTCACATTGTTTCATGCTCATGCAAGCTGAACTGTGGCGGAGCGTGCTCCTGTAGAAAAGCGCGTTTGAAATGTTCTTCAATTTGCGAGAAATGTATTGGGGTCAACTGTGAAAATGTGCCAAAATTTTTATATGAAGACAGTGAAGAAGATGTTATGGAGGATGTTGAGGAAACGGCTGACGAAATCAACGAACTTGCTGAGGCTGACTCACTGTTTAAAGAAGAGGTCAATCTGGGATCAACTTTATGTACAGACCCTGAATCCGTAACTCAAGGTATTTCCGGTGACACTGAGGAACCTGGCCCATCAAAACGTTGGAAGTGATGCTCATACCTGTCTCAAGTGCGCTAAAGTGCGATATTACAAGTATTACACACCCAGAACTGTCAACATTTTTTAGTAACTGACAATGCATTTTAATTGTAATAAAGCTACTTGTTTTTAATGTCAACTGTGTGGCCTTTATGCACAAGAATAATTACCTACCTAATTAGGTTGCCTATTGCACTAATAGTAGTTCAGTTTCCTGAGACAATTTATTGTGTGCGTGTGTGTGTGTCTCTTAATGATGTATTTTTATATTTATAGTTTTACAAGTACCAGGGCTGAGGTGGCCCATAGTGAACTTCAGGTAGTGATGTAAGAATCACAATAGTTGGGTGCCCAGCAATCCTCATGTTGCATGCAGAGAAACTGAATACCTGAAAGTGAGGTGGTAAATTCCAACATATAGCATGATGTATAATGTTTTTATACTACACAAACAGAAACTGAAAAAATAGTGTTCAAAAATAAGGTATCTTGCCACTATGCTCAAAATTTGAAAAATTGGTATTTTTTGACGCGCTGTAGCGCCTTAGATACTGGGAGTAGAAAAAAATGGTAAGAATCAAATTTGTAGAGAATTTTGTGCTCTTTAAAAAAGAAAATAGACGTTAAAGCAATAGGAGCAAATGAAACTGAAATATTTTGAAAAAACTGAAAAAAGTCCGAAATTTTCGAAGTTTTTTGACTGCAGAAAGTTTTCCCAAGAGAAATTTTGTTGGCAAAACTTGGTTTTGTAACCTTTCCAACAATATGAACGAGTTAAAAAAATAAAATCTTCTACCCCACCTTTTGGAAGGTATATCTGCAATTTGACTGGACTATAAATGAGACTTTGTTCTGAGTGTACAAGTTGAAGAGAAAGGTTTGCCTTCACAGACTCATCCATTAGTACTCTTCTCAATCTCTGAGCAGCTCAGGTGCATTGTAAAACTGCACAACACATCATCATGATCAACACATTTTTTACTCATGAAGGTGTGAAACCCACAGAAATTTTGCAGAGATTGAGAGCACAGGTCAGTGATGAAACACTTGCCAATCTTATGAGTTCACTTGGCATGAGTTCAAAAAAGCCATAAACAGGTTGAAAATGACAACCACAACTATCGACCAACAGCATGCCTTACCAATTAATACTATTTGTGATCTATTAAGACAGTATTTAAAATTGCTTCTCCCATCTAATTAAATTATGGCAGCAGTTAAGCTATCATTACAAATGAATACGACACCATAGACTACACATCTGGTGGTTCTCTTAACTTTTGCCTGAATAAAAGAAGTAAAATATGTGAAGTTTACAGAAACATTATCGCCAATGTTTGAACCTGAAGGGTCAACATTTTTAAGACGTAATGTGACCAGTGATAAAACACTGGTTCACCACTACATACCCAAGTCAAAACAGGACAATAAAAAGTGTCGAAGGAAGGGTGAGGCAATGCCAGTGAAAGCCAGCACTATAATGTAACTGGCAAGATACTATGTATTTCTGACCAGTGTGGTGTTATGCATATTAACCTTCGATTTTTTTGTACAAGCACCATATTATCAGCATGACATATACTGTGACCTTTTGAATGAAATTAAACTTCCTTAATTCAACGAATGACATGATCAATTGATACAACATTCCTCTACACTGTTGTATCTTTGCCAAGCAGTGTCAAGGTTATTCCACTGATGGGCAGTGACATGGAGGTGGAATCAATTTGTCGCCTTAGTAGGGGGTGGACAATACACACTGAGCCATGTACATGTAGAAGCTGCCAGAGGGCTCAATTCAGATGGGCAAACCTTATTTTTCTCGGCTGCTTTAAAATAAGCATACAACACAGTCGAAAAGCTGTTCACATACTAACACGAAGCACCTGAGTATGTGCCATTATAACAAATTTTGTGATATTTTGTCATATGAAAGTTGGCAGCTGTGGTTTTTCCATGTTTGTTAGCTGCAATACTTCCCATTAGTAGCCTAATAGCTTTTGTGTGGTGAGCATTGTAGTTTGATGTTTATTTTCATCATGGAGCAGGTGACAACTGAGCAATGTATCCAAGTAACAAAAACTTATTACAAGAACAGTGGAAGTCCCACAGCAACTGTTCATGAATTATGTGTGACACTCGTACGTAATGCTGCTCCAACCAAATCATTAGTTTGGAAGTTGACCCGGAAGTTAGAAACCATGTGTTCTGCTTCAAATGTTAAGAAATCACAATGGCCACATTCTATTGAAACACAAGAAAACACTGCTGTGAGTGTAAGCTCCAGAAAATCGGTTCACCGAAAAGCTCAACAATTGAATTTATCACCAAGTTCACTGCATGAAATCCTTTCAAAAGATCTGAAAATGCATGTCTACAAGATTCAACTCACACAGGAGTTGAATCCTGCAGATCATGGAAAGCGACATCAGTTCGCTCAATGGGTCTTGGCTTGACAATCAGAGAACAAAAACTTCACAAAAGGAATAATCTTCTCAGATGAGGTGCACTTCCACCGCAGTAGGTTCACCAATAAGTAGAATTGCGTAATTTGAGGTAATGAAAATCTGCAAGTGACTGTGGAAGATGAGATGTCTCCACAATGCACGACCGTGTGGTGTGGGTTCTGGGCAGGGGGCGTGATCGGCTTGTACTTTTTTGAAAACGATGAGGGAGCTGCCATCAATGTTAATGGCGAACATTACCGAAACATGCTCTCTGATTGGTTTTTCCTCTTATTGATGAAAATGGCAATTTTTTGTTTTCAACAAGATGGTGCAATATGTCACTCATCCCTTGAAACAACTGCTCTCCCTCAAAAATTTTTTCCATAGTAACCGGGAATGGCCTGCCAGATCATGCGCTCTTACACCTTGTCACTTTTTTTGTGGGGATACGTGACATCAAAAGCTATACGTGAAAAAACCACCAACAATACACCAACTGTAGAATGAAATTAAAAGGATTATTAATGGCATACCACCAGATTTTTGTGAATGCGTCATCGAGGACTTTAATGAACGCATTACTCATTGCTGCGCAGCCTTGGGTGATCACAAGGAGAATATATTTTCAAACATATATGGAAGAAGTTACTTAATGTGTAAAAAAAAAAAAACACACTATTCGTCCCTGCTTTCAGGACACCCTCTAGTAATGTGCTGATTATCTTGCTGTGGGTTCTGATTTCAATTTGTTTAACACAGGGACTAATTCCTCATTGTTTACAACTTGGCATCCATCCTGGAATTAGTTGGCATGCAAACTTCCTATGTGGTGTCGCACATTCCTGTCTCCCAACTTGTACCATTTGTGAATGAGTTCTGCATCAGTCTGAACTTTACTGTAAGCACCTCATTTGTGTTCGTAGCCAGTGGGATACACAACGCCTGTCACCACACTGCAGCTCTCACTCACCAGAAATTGTCAGAGAGAAAATGAATGCTCTTCAACCAACCCCCTTACATCCCAGACCTATGGCTCTGAGATTTTTCATATCTTTGGATCATTTGAGGAAGCACTACTAGGAAAAGTATAGGACAATGACACTGCCATGGAAGACTTCAAGCAGAACTGGCTGGACATGGCCCCAGTCCATTAACGATAATACCATCACGAACATGCAACGAGGTAAGCTAAGTGTATTTTAAAAACAGGAGGTTATACACAAAAGTGATGTATAGATGTATACTTGATTATGTCACAACACCAAATGAAAAAATAAAACCATTAAAAACAAAAATTTCATTTACATTTGATCCATCCTAGTAAAACAAGGATTTCTTGTTGATGCAAAAAGTTACGCACATCATATACTTAATTGAAGAGGAACAGCCGTAGTGCTAACTAAATCAGAAATTATTACACCAGATTTTTAACATCACTTGCATTAAACAAATGATAATTGAAAAACTGATATCTGATCGGACTAGCAACATCAATTTAAGGCTTAATATGTCAACCAGTAGGCAAAAATTAGTTTCTGGCATGTGATTTTCATCTTCTGGAATTTGTGTTGCATGTAAATGTAGCATAAGAAACCCTTATTTCATTCAAGACAGACTGAATTTCAAAACTACGTATTAAGGCAGAACAGGGAGTGCGGGGAGGATCACTATTTCATCCACGAAGGAACTCGGTACACTCACTCGGTGACTATCATTTGCCAACAGATTATTGAATGAAACAACAAATAACAACTGGCTTATTGAGGTCTTCTCCAACAATATTTAAAAAAAGGAAGACAAAGCACTTTTGCTGAATGAACACTGTATTTATTTGCAATTAGTGTCAGGTCCCAGCAGATGGCATATTTCTTGTGGAGATTTACAGGTTTGTCACGAGGAAGCTTGAGCAGAAACCCATATTTTGTGTGCAACTTTGAGACATTTCTGATGAAGTGTGCTATGTTACACAAGACATATATGCTAGGGACTGAGGATGTGGTTCAACTCATAACTAGTTCTGGATAAATAAATCATTCAGACGACAAGCTCTAATCCTGCTCTCTCTTAAGAAAAAAGCTTCGCAGCAGTCTCATGTAACAGCATGTATTATATCATGCCCCATATTTTTTTATACTCCAATAAACTAAATTAAACCTCACAGCCCCTCTCAGATAAGGTTATTCAGTATGTATCACAAATAAACTGCCAGTCTCTTTTATTGTTTCCTATGTGTTCTGTGTTGCATAATATCCATATGCCAATACAATAAGCTCTAAAATTATTAGGCCATTAACTAAACACTACTTTAAATAACAAAACCAAATTGTGTGTGATGATTTCTAGAATTATTTACAATAAAATGCTTTACAACACCCAAAACTGGAGCACTAAGTGTGACAACTACTTCACAAACAGGCAGCAATGACATATGAACAGCTGGAAAACATGAGCAAATGGTAAATCAAAATAATGATTATGATTTACTTGTTATATTCTGCAAAAATGCATTTTAACATCTGTTTATAACTAATGGATCAGGGAGTTTCTCACCTCTGCTTTGATTGAAGCCTGCCTGCCATCCTGCATAATAAGCTGCCTTCTGCTTACCATGCTCTTCAGCAACTTTCACCGTAAGAGGTTCAGTACCATCCTCAGGAATAACACCATTAAGGTTGTTTATTGCCAGCTGAGCCTCTTCACGGCGGTCATACCTGAAACAATAGTCGGTTACTTGTGTCATCATTTCTCTTCAGTTTATTTCAGTATGGTCAGAACAATTGTCCTCTGTCCTAGCAGTCTCAGCATGTTACGCTACACAATAAATGGACTTTACAGCTCTGATGGAAAGATGGTATGCATCATCCCCATGTTACCAAATGTGAGGCTAATCACACAACACCACAACTATCAAACATGACTACAAAAGGCCAGCTATGTATTCCTTTTACACATGGATTCAATGTACATACAGTCTCAATTGTCTGTCAATCTTACTGAATGAAGGAGGAGGAGGAGATTCATGTTTAACGGCGCATCGAGAACAAGGTCATTAGAAAGGGCACAAGCTCAGCCTTGGGAAGGATGGAGAAGGAAGAAGGTAAGACGTCATGGCCTTTCAAAGGAACCATCCCAGCATTTGCCTTAAGTGATTTTGGGAAATCACAGAAAAAGTAATCAGAATGGCAAGAAGTGGGTTTGAACCACTGTCCTCCCAAATCGGAATCAGGTACACTTACTCTGTACTACCCCAAACTGTCAATAGTAGATGATGTTTTCTGTGCTGTCCTCCCAAATGGGAATCAGGTACACTTACTCTGTACTACCCCAAACTGTCAATAGTAGATGATGTTTTCTGTAGATGAACACTTTCTGTTCTGTTAAGAAGTTTACAAAAGAACAGAAAATACAGAGTTGCGTTTATAGGAGAAACGAGGGGTGGATGGGACATGCGTTACCCACATTTAGGGAAACTCTTAGGGGAACGAAACTAATTTACAGTAAAAAGTAATGAGCCACGTAATTTTTTGAGAGGGGAGTGAGTAGAAGGCGTACAAGATGTTGATGATGTCATTAGAGACAATGCATCACTACAGTCTTGTTGACAGAACCATACAAACACTTCCCAGGGCTTTAAGAAAGCACTGAGACTCTTAGAAGCCCCTTTAAGTAACACTTTAAACATAATTTTTTTGCTCCCGATTCATTGGTATGAATATTTACCACCCTATAACTCATGGTAGTCTTAGAAATACATAATGAATTCAGCACTTTTATTCATTACTATTCTCAAAGTGTACATACTGAACGGAATTCATTGTTACGATGTATGTGTGTGTGTGTGTGTGTGTGTGTGTGTGTGTGTGTGTGTGTGTTTGTTTTCAAAATGTGGTGTACTAATATGTGCACCGCACACGCACCACTTACCTACGGGCTCTCTCATTAAAGCAATACATAAACCTGTGCTGGAACAACTGTAAATGGCCAATCTGGCAGAATTTATTAACCCTTTACCTACCATCAGGCATCAGAGGGACGTCCATTATGTTTAATATTTTCTCTATTAGTAACTACACATTTTATTTTTATGAAATTTTATGACTTTTCCTAATTTGTCTAGAGAGTCATAATTTTGGGAAAAAATTATAAAAATTTACCTATGCCTTTTTGTTAAATTGTTGGAGCACATTTCCTTTCGTACAGGCCTCGCAGACCCATGTAGCTAGAAGTAATTTTTCGACAACCACACCAGACTAGAAGATACAATGCTACAGTGTGGAGAAGAAAACAAGATGCTGGCTATTGGTGGTTTTCTTCAATGTGATCGATGTGTAATGAATGCATCCATAACTAGGATAAAGCTGGCTACCAATAAAAAAAAAATGATACATCTGACTTCCATCATCAATTTGGGAAAGAAAGTAGCAGTGGTAAACAAGTCAATTAATTCATTAGTAGCACTGGACCCAGGAAGGGCACTGAAACACCAGCTAAAGAAAGGAGAAGATGTGCATATTCTGTAGGGGGGGAAAAAAAGTCAAATTACACGTTGTAGGTGCAACCAACCTGTATACTCAGAACATTCTGCTAAACAAATTCACTATAAGAATAAAAGTTTCATTATAAGAATAAAACACACCAGTAAATGTGCATTTCTTTTTTAATGCAAATTTTAAAAAAATAAAATTATTTTAAATAATATTTATACCTCAAAAATCATTCACACCGTAAGTAGTCAAAGTAGTGTCAATTTAAAAAACCAGGCCTGACTGGTAGGCAATGCTATACAGGTTTTCTGGTAAGCGGAGGGTTAAGAATGAATTAAGTGTGCTTAGCCTGAATTGTCAATTTCACTGGCTACCTTATTCCTCACTTCCTGCTACTTTTGTGTCCACACAAACAACAGCCTCTAGATTACCCATTACACAACGTACTGTTAATGGATGTCGTAAACTTAAAGCAGCATATTCCTGACAGGCTACTTTAGTTACTACATCAGGCAGCTCATAGCCCTATAACCACATGTCGAAGTACCCAGCATAATACTACATACTTTCTGTTTGGACCACATTAACTCCATAACTTATCCAGGTAAGTTTAAAGCAATTTGTGTACTGATGAGATTTATAGTGATGAACATCCATAAACCCAATTAAGGGCTAATATATTAACCTATTAGCGCCATTTGTAACACTTTTTTAAAATCGTTGATTCCACGACATCAACGAAGCAAGAGTGTTTGCAGCACTGAATTCCGTTCCGCAAGACTGTAAAGATCACTACAATGCAACAGTTTTAACAATACATTTAAATTCTGCAGCGTAAGCACTGTCGGAAGTCGTCGTTTGCTGAATGACGAAGAAAAATGGAGTGGAAGTTCGAGTAAGTATGTTTTACACAGTAACTTACGATATATAATTTGGTTTTTTAGTATGGTTGTGCTTTAAATACTTACATATATATTCGTTGGAAGCTACTGCTTGCTGTGAAATAAATTACGTTCATTTAGGCCATTTGAACATCGGTGTTGCCATATGGCAACACTAGGTGCTTGTACTCAGTAAAAGGACAAATTTTCTCTTTTTTGTTTTAGAAGAGCTTTCTCGCTTTCTGAGGTGCTGGAGATTCTTTATAGTGACGATATTGAAGGTGATGTGTTTGTTGAGCCACAAAATTATTTTCCAAGAAACATCGGCAATATTTTGAGACAGCAATAGAGAAGAATGATGGATTATTGTATGTGCAGTGGCTGGACAACTCAGTTGTCAAAATGATCTCTTCTTCATGTGGTGCACAAGAAGTTGGCCAAGTCAAGAGATTCTCGCAACTAAAAAAAGTGAAATATAATGATTCCCAGACCAAAACTGGTAGCCAAATATAATACATATATGGGAGGTACTGATCAGATGGATCAGAATCTAGCATGCTATCGCATTGCAGTAAGAAGCAAGAAATGGTACTGGTGTCTCTTTACATGGATGTTAGATGTCACCATACAAAACAGTTGGATTTTGTATAATGAAGCAAGAAACAAACTATTTCTCAGCTTGATTTCAAGAGAGAAGTAGCAACAGTGTACTTGCAAAGACACCAAGCTTTACAAAAAGGAGCCGGGAGACCATCTGCATCAAGTGCATGTTCCGACAGCCGCCTATCAGATTCAATTAGATTTGATAAGACTGACCACCTCGTCCAGCACAGAGAAGGAAAGAAGAAGAAAAGGTGTGAGAACAATGTGTTCAAAGTGTAATGTGGAATTGTGTATTGACTGTTTTATTCCATTCCATGTAAAATAATGCCGAGTTCAAGATTTGATTTTTGATTATTAATTGTACTGTGTTATAAAGTATCAATTGTATGAAGAAGACTGAATAATAAATTTGCACATAACTTGTATATGTAATAAGAAATTTCAATAACCTGCTTATTTTAGTTGAAGTTGTAATCCATATAAATTTAGGTAGTGAAAGCGCCTAGCGTTGCCATATGGCAACATCAAATATCTCGCTAATAGCGGTAATGACTTTCATCAAAACAACTCTGTTGTGTAATTTATGCCTTTTACGGACATAATAACACAATTTTTTTTTAAATCACGAAATAATTAATTCCGGCACTAATGGGTTAAGGAAAATGATCAATTTTTGAAAATGCAATGTAAATGGATACATAAAAGTCTACTCACCAAGCGACACATATACAAAGGTCACAGAAATTCGCTAGCTTTCAGACCCAGTGGCTCCTCCTCCTCCTTGTCTTTTCTTCGTATCCTGTCTGCAAGTCTCCCCTGTCCTGGGGTTCTGAGCGAGTTTCCCAATCTCTCCCCATTTCTTAAACCTTGCCAATCCTTTTTCTTCATCCTTCTTCCTTTCCCTTAAACACTTCTGTCAGAAGAAGAAGCCATTTGCCCAGAAGCTTGCAAATTTCCTTAATGGGCGCGTGTGCACGTATGCTCCTGCTCGCACTTTGTGAGTAGGTTCTTTATCTATCTGGCTAAGACAGTTTTGGAGGAAAGACAGCCTTCTACGCCAGGAGATTTATAATAGTAAAACAGAAATGACTAAAAATGCCATTCCATCAGTTGGACCGACAGTAATAAAATAAGATGAAATAAATAATGAGATCAGTAGATAGGTGGGGCCACACAAGTGTCCCCCGGGCTCTGCAAGCATTAAAGGTGGAAGCAGCACCCACTATCTTGGAGCAAGAAAAAATCCAGTTTAGCCATTATTTCATTATCAGCTATCATAAAGGATAAAGAATCCTTAAGGTCATGCCTTCATCATAGCGCTACCACTAAAAAAAAAAGTAGGGTGTGTCAGACACAAGGACGAACTGAATCTAAACGCAATTAACAGAGTAAAAGAACGGTGACCAAGGCAGCTGGCACAGGAGGTAGGGTCGAGGGTCACAAAATATACACTACTGGCCATTAAAATTGCTACACCAAGAAGAAATGCATATGATAAAGGGGTATTCATTGGACAAATATATTATACTAGAACTGATATGTGATTACATTTTCACGCATTTGGGTGCTTAGATCCTGAGAAATCAGTACCCAGAACAACCACCTCTGGCTGTAATAACAGCCTTGATATGCCCGGGCATTGACTCAAACAGAGCTTGGATGGCGTGTACAGGTACAGCTGCCCATGCAGCTTCAACACAATACCGCAGTTCATCAAGAGTTGTGACTGGCGTATTGTGACGAGCCAGCTGCTCTGCCACCATTGTCCGGACATTTTCAATTGGTGAGAGATCTGGAGAATGTGCTGGCCAGGGCAGCAGTCGAACATTTTCTGTATTCAGAAAGGCCCGTAAAGGACCTGCAACATGCGGCCGCGCATTATCCTGCTGAAATGTAGGGTTTTGCAGGGATCGAATGAAGGGTAGAGCCACGGGTTGTAACACATCTGAAATGTAACGTCCATTGTTCAAAGTGCCGTCAATGCGAACAAGAGGTGACCGAGATGTGTAACCAATGGCACCCCATACCATCACGCTGAGTGATACGCCAGTATGGCGATGACGAATACACGCTTCCAATGTGCGTTCACCGCGATGTCGCCAAACACGGATGTAACCATCATGATGCTGTAAATAGAACCTGGATTCATCCGAAAAAATGACATTTTGCCATTCGTGCACCCAGGTTCGCTGTTGAGTACACCATCGCAGGCGCTCCTGTCTGGGATGCAGTGTCAAGGGTAACCCCAGCCATGGTCTCCGAGCTGATAGTCCATGCTGCTGCAAATGTCGTCGAACTGTTCGTGCAGATGGTTGTTGTCCTGCAAACGTCCTCATCTGTTGACTCAGGGATCAAGAGGTGGCTGCATGATCCATTACAGCCATGCGGATAAGATGCCTGCATCTCGACTGCTAGTGATACGAGGCTGTTGGGATCCAGCACGGCGTTCCGTATTACCTTCCTGAACCCACCGATTCCATATTCTGCTAACAGTCATTGGATCTAGACCAACGCGAGCAGCAATGTCGCGATACGATAAACCGCAATCGCTATAGGCTAAAATCCGACCTTTATCAAAGTCGGAAACGTGATGGTACGCATTTCTGCTCCTTACACGAGGAATGACAACAACGTTTCACCAGGCAACACCGGTCAACTGCTGTTTGTGTATGAGAAATCAGTTGGAAACTTTCCTCATGTCGGCACGTTGTAGGTGTCACCACCGGTGCCAACCTTGTGTGAATGCTCTGAAAAGCTAATCATTTGCATATCACGGTATCTTCTTCCTGTAGGTTAAATTTCGTGTCTGTAGCATGTCATCTTCGTGGTGTAACAATTTTAATGTCCAGTAGTGTAAGAGGCAATTGGAGACCATCAGTTCTTGTAGTTTGCACTCCTTCATTAGAGTAATACACTTCGAGGATTGGGGAGGGAGTTTCTACAGCATATCTATTGATTTCTGTCCCATTCAGATAATTCCTTCATGGTGCGTCGTTCTTTATTTTGTCTTAGATGTTTATCCGAAGCACTGATGTTTACAGCACTGCATGGTGTGGGGCAGGGGCCAAAGGAAGGGGCAATTCAGCTGCACATTGCAGTGGTAAACCATGATTTTGACCTCCTCTGGAAACGAATTCCTGACAAAGTGAGGATAACTGCTCGAGTGTCACCCTTGTAGTTTGGCAGTCCTCGATGTGTGAATCTGATTCCTCACTTCTCCAAATGTTCACACAGTTCTTTGTGTATCTGCAGTGTTACATCTTGGTGAAAAGTTAAACTCTGTCCCATGATTAGGCTCTTATGAGGTACAATTGTAACAAGTACATCACTAAGTTGTTTACAAGAGAGTAATGCCTAGGACTGGGAAGGATTTGCTGTCATAATTAATATGGAACCACTTTGTACTTTACTAAGGGAAGAAAGTTCACCAAATATGTTTTCAGTATTCTCCACAAAGGGCATTTGCTTAGTACACAGAAAGGGCCCCACTTGTTTCGGATGCAAACCAGAAACTGAGGGGAGTGAGTGCAAGTCGTTTGATTTTGCTTCCCTGCCACGGAGTGGTCAAAGAGAAAAGGTTACTAGGGTCACAACAATCTGCACAGTCTGTCAATAGAGATTAACGAAGCCTTGCAGCCACAAGCAGATAATTTCTGTCTTCTTACGATGTCTGCCATGATACTGCCTATTCTAAATGAAGGCACACAGTCAAAGCAAAGGCCACCTGGCTCAATGGTCGGTGTCCAGAGACATGATGTCCCCAGACAAACAGACAGACACTGTGCCCCCAGACAGATAAGACTCCTTGGCATGCCCAGGAAAGTGAAAGATCGGGCAACAGTAGTGTGATCCCTGCATGATCATGACACTGTGTCCATGTGAACTGCCTACCATGCTGAGTATTGGGCAACATTCACTGTATGGCCAGGACTTCTATAAAAAAAATTTAGAAAAACTGGAGGCCAAACCCAGATGTGGAGACTGAATATAAATTAACAGATATACATGGGGTAAATAAATGAAGAAAGTGGAAAAAGTCATAATCTACATCCTACAAGCGAGCCAGGTTGTCATTAAGGAGTAGTCTGAAATAGACCCATTCAGAGAGGAAAACTGATGCACAGGAAAAGAAGTTTAGAAATGAATTGGTATCCCACATGTCAGCCACACACACAGAATTTTGAGCCCTACCAACATGTAATGTACTTGTAAGAACATCATTTGGTACTTTAAATATTTCATACACATGTCAGGCTTTTTTGCCCCCAACTGTTCATATAACAAGACTC
This sequence comes from Schistocerca serialis cubense, assembly GCF_023864345.2. Taxonomy (NCBI): domain Eukaryota; kingdom Metazoa; phylum Arthropoda; class Insecta; order Orthoptera; family Acrididae; genus Schistocerca; species Schistocerca serialis. The sequence goes on from NC_064646.1 coordinate 344,414,118, forward strand.
AACTCTACAGCTGCAAGGGGATATTGCAGGCTGCCACTTTTAAAGATTCTCCGGGTATGGAATTATGTACTTAAAAGTTACAATATGGTTAACATGTAACAGATCAAACTATAGAAAATATAACAAGAGAAATATTAAGAATTACAGAGGATTTTGAACTTATCAGGGAGCTTAGCTGTGATTTTAGTTTTGAATGCTAACTATTTACTCACCTACTTGTGTCATGGTGCCTGAGGCTAGGTACAGGAACGAACTTATGTTGTGTAGCAACTCAACTTTACAGCTCATTAGTGTCGTTCTGCAGTTTACCATACTGTAAACTTACCTTATTACTTTATTAATAGAAATGCTCCCAGATAATCCATCTCTCCGAGACACCTGCCTTACGTCAAAACGCTAAAATGAATTTAGGCCAGAAAAAGGGATTGTTAAGCCCACAAGCACAAACAGAACCACATGATGCTGCCTCTAAATGACTGTCTCTGGACCCAAAGCTCAATGAGCCTTCATGCAAAACCATAAACTCAGAATATGTCCCCTGCACATTCAACACGAAGCTAATACTACCTTCATCTTCACAGAGAATGTGAGCTTAAACTTACTTGTATCAATAACACTCTTAAGTTACTTTCTCTGTCATGCGGGTCTTGAAATAAATTGACTGGAACCCTATCTCTACTACTAGGTTTCACGGCACACACTCTGGCAGCAAGAAGAATGTTACGCATTAATTGACCGCACTACACTGCAACCACTGGGTCATCTGTGATTAAAAATACTGATACAGAGAAACTAAACAATGCAAGGTGAAACATACAACGTAAGCATACGTACTTTATCAGGAGGGATCCAAGAATCTTCAATGCACAGTTCCTTTCCCAAGCATATAATTTGCAGACTCAAAAAATATCTGAAAGACAATGAAGCACATGGACTGAATCAGAAAGCTAACAGCTATTTGATCTGCTACTTTCGCAATTGCAGGACAAACACACTACAAGGCTATTGCGTAATCTGTGTGATCCCTTGGATAACTTCAAGACATTGGTCTCCACCCAATTGCCACTACTGAGTGTCCTCTCGATGTGACACTCAGGGATCCACATGCTATATCTTTCATACTTCATCATTATCATGTCTGATACCACTTCAAGCGTTTCTAAAATATTTCACAGACATCAGCCTTAATTAAGCTATTGTCACAAGGTGTACTCCGATTTTAACAATTGAAAAAAATAACCAGTTTCTACCTCACTCTTTTGCCTTCTACCATCACCCAAGTCGGATAGACAAGTTCATTTACTTACTTGATGCATGTGTTTGCAAATTTACCTATGGAGTTAGCATGCAGATCCACAGAACAAGAATTTTGTCACCAATAGTGATCAAAAAGTAAGGGAATTTTTTTTAATTTCATGGGCTTTGTGCTTCCAGTATAAAATTATTATTATTATTATTATCTTTATCACCCTGTTGGTACACTTGTTCCTGATGTATGTTAGCATTTAGATTTGCATTCAATTTTGCTTCAATAATGGAATGAAGTGCAGCACCATATTCGAAATATAGACTTTGGCCTTTGGCGAATATACTATGAGTAAGACAAGAGTTTACGAGTGGTATAAATATTTCAAAGAGGGTAGAGAGGGCACTGAAGACAACAACCACCCCGGATGCCATAATGTATCAATTACTGACAACAATGTGGAATAAGTGAAGAAAATGGTTCTCGAATATTGTCGAATCACCTTATCAGAGCGGTTGCTGATGATGTCAGCATATCCTATGGCTCATCCCAAGTATACATTATATGAATGTGTCAGACATGTCTGAAAAAACAAGACATCACACAGTATTTGCAGTTGTGAAACATTATATGTGAATTGAAGGGGGATCACTGCTGTCAGCTGCAGCATGAGATTAAGTGGAATCAGCAGTGAGAGTGAAAATGTGTACAAGACCAGGATTCGACTCCGGGATCTCCTGCTTACTAGGTAGGTGCGGTAACCACGGCACATATGGGACACAGCATTATCTAACTGCACAGATTATCTCGGCACACCTCAAGGCCTATCCACACTCCCACCAAGCGCCATCTATCCGCAGTCCCTGTCCACTATACTCCTGTTCACTACCCAGAGATTCCCACAAGACGTCTGATGTATTTGTACATTTACAATTAAAAAGTTGGATCCATTGCCCAGCTAGGCTTATCAATCATATGAATGCATGGTGTCTGTCCTTTTCAACATGTCCAAAATAACAGATACCACACATACACATAACATATAAATGTCTCAGATGGCGCAATGATTACCACATCTGCCTAGTACGCTGGAGATACCATGTTTGAATCCAGATCCTGCACACATTTTCACTCGTCATCACTGTTTCCGCTTAATGTCCTGCTGCAGCTTACAGCAGTAATCCCACTCAATTTACATATCATGCCAAGCAGTTTCTTTGGATGTTTTGGGCATGAAACATGTAGCAGCAAAGTTTGTTACAAAATGGTTGAATTGTGATGAAAAACGACGTCACACAGACACCGCTCACAAATTGCTGAATGAGGTCGACAACAATCCAGAACTTCTAAAGAAGCGATGAAACATGAGATATGGGTATGACATTGAAACCAAGGCCCAATCCTCCCATTTTATTCAATGGTAATGGGACAATTCATAACAAGTTCCTGCCTTATGATCGCATGGTCAATAAGGAATACTACCTGGAAATTGTGTGCCGTTTGCATCAAGCAATCCGAAGAAAATGACCAGAATTGTGACAAAATAATTCATGGAAATGGCATCACGATAATGCTCCCACTCACACTTCGATGCTTGTTCATGATTTTTTGGCAAAAAACCAAACTGTTATGTTGCCTCAGCCACTGCATTCGTCCTGTACGGGGGACTGCAACTTCTTTCTACTCCTGAGGCTGAAGAAAACTGTGAAAGGACATTTTGAAATCTCCATTATATTGGAGCAGGTAACCATGCCCTTACTCAAGTTAAGGGTGTTACGCAAATCAGCCTCAACTGGGCCTTACATCCCAGAAGCTTAGATATTTGGTTGGAATTAGCAGTTTCAACTAAAAGTGTTCCATTACAAAGTCGTTTGAGATTTTTCGGAGACCCAGCAATACCTTGCAATGTCTTGTGAATATAGAAAGGTGAGATCTTCTCAAAGGTTTCCCCTGTTCGCTTGATTACAATGAAAGTGTTATGGCACACTAATGCCCTGTTACTATGATTCTGAGATTCCTTTTCGGGAGGACTAACCAACCAAGCTCTCTCTGAGGAGTGGGTGTAGGTACTGCCTGATGGTACACCCACCCCGTTAGCAGTAGTTGTTTGATGAGACCGTTCTACAGGGATCCCTTGAGATGCTAGGGAAACAAACCATCAACCAAGGCATAGCCCTACATGCCTGAGCAAGCCTTATACAACTGGGGAGTGGCAGGTGCCCCAGAGGTTGCTCGCTAGAGACCTCAACAGCCATTCATCTAATAAGCACATAGCACACGTTGAGGTTGAGGGTGTTTTTATGAACGTGTGTACCTTCCTCATGATCCAGGCAGTGAAGCCAAGACCCCCCCTCCCTCCCCCAAAACACAACATTCCACCACTGCGCCGTATGGTGGTCACTGAAGCATGCCCAGAGTTTACAGTGACAGAGCGCTGGCGGACCTTACCAGTCCCAAGTTAAGGAGCCCCAGGGTTATCAAGCCCGTACTCAGTAAATGAATGCTGAGCCCCCTGAGGGGGGTCAAGAAACTGAGCACAACTCGAAGACACATTCCACAGGTGACTGACAAGAGGACTGGGCTTACTCGTTACACTGATTTAATTAAAATTTATTATATAAGCTGGGTTTGGCCTGAAACAAAAGTAACAGAAATTGGAGCTCAAGGTCGCCTAACATTAAAAAAAATATCTATTTTGGGGTGAATCAGGTGAAGTGCGAGTCATGTATGTTAGTATAGTTTCCAGTCAGCGATTGGCGCAATGGAAAGAGAACAGAACAGTAATCCAAGAGTCTTGGGACTGAATCACTATGTGGAAACTTTCCTTTATTTTCAATTTTTATGTTACTTATACTGCAAATAAACATAAATAATAATCAGTATATTGTATTTATTGATATTTTCATGAAAGTCGTGAAAAAAAAACAACACCTGGGATTGCAAATAAATTTCCAGAAAGAAATTATAGGCTGTACACGATGACTTTGTACATAAAGTTAGATATGTTTATTACTTTACAGCTGCTAATTTACATGTGCTGGAATGATATTCAATGTAATTTATTTGCATACCCAAATTTTCTTTTGGTTTTCCTTTTCATGCCTTTCACAAAAATATTAATAAATACAACATACTGAGCATTATTTCGGTTTATTTGCAGTGTGAATAATGTAAAAACTGAAAATATAAAAGACAAAAATTCAGTATAGGGACTCAAGCCAAAGACCCTCAGATTACCATCGTTATTCTTTCCGACGCGCCAACCGCTGCATTTAGACTACACGAACATGAGGTCTCGTGCCTTACATGACCTGTACAAAAACTGCTATTTCTTCTAAACACTAGGCCATCTGGAGCCACCACTACTCTCATTTTCATTTCTGGCCAAGTCCTGTACATACCATAAATTTGGACAAAATCGGTGATGAAGAGCAGGCACAATCACCTTGTGAGTACAGAATTAATATGGAGCCCCGGTTTTCATAGTCTTAATTGCAGTTTCATCATATCCATGGAACTCTTCACTCTATAGCATTCAATACTTGATTTAATTTCACCTTTGTTCATTTCCTCTAACTACATGTGATAAAATAGTCCTGGAAGACCAGCTTTTAAGAGTTATGCATTTTTAACTGTACAAATAAAATTTTGATTAAACCTGTCCAGAACTGACAGAAAACAATTATTAAATATTTTACACAATTCTGATGGATCACTAACTGTTTCATTCTCAGAGCTTACCGTATTTACTCGAATCTAAGCCGCACTTTTTTTCCGGTTTTTGTAATCCAAAAAACCGCCTGCGGCTTAGAATCGAGTGCAAAGCAAGCGGAAGTTCTGAAAAATGTTGGTAGGTGCCGCCACAACTAACTTCTGCCGTCGAATATATGTAGCGCTACACAGGCATGCTTTGTGGGCACAAAAATAAATACTTGCGCCAAAACCTCTGCATCAGTAAATAAATTTAAAAAAAAGGTAGAAGACGAGCTTTTTTTTTCTCCGTCCCGAGTTTCGACCACTGCATTTTCATACATTATCCAACGAAGTAAATACAAATTCCGTATTGTTCATCTTCGAATGTAGCAGAACTTCAATGTATTACGAAAATCCGACTGGCAAGACTGTTAGGGATGTTTGTCAATATGGCCAACTCTACGTTCCGAGTTTTTTCCTACCTGTGAGAAGAGATGGTTGCTAATAGGAACCTGATGAAATGTGAATCACATGCAGTATTCTCTTCACCATAAGAATAATACGAATATAAACATTTTGCCATGTATTCTTTCGTGTTTGCTGCTATCTCATTTAAATCCTGTCTGCCTAATAAACTACGAAACTAGAGTGAAACAACAGCAAACGCGGAAGATTATACGTATCGTGTCTTGTTTATATTCGTATTATTCTTATGCCGAATAGTGATACAGTCAGAAATGAAGCACGGCAACTGACTAGATTTTGAATGTAAGATGACAAATTTCTGTGCAGAATTTGATGTACTAAAGAAGCGGCCGCAAAGATTTTCAAACGGAGAAAAATTTTCGCTAAACTCTCGTTCAGAACATGTTCTATCATACGCAGTCTATTATTTGGTTCTTGTTGATCATTATCAAATAAAGCAGCAGTGTAAGTAACAACAAATAGCAGTCTCTTGCCATTGTTTCGCTAATGAGACGATTCCTCTTTTTTTTTAAGCGGTGGTAAAACAAAAGAAAGTCATGCCGCGAGCGGCAACAGGCCGTAAACACGCACTATCAAAATGCGACAAACAATGCATGACACAGTACAGTAATGCATTTTCAGCTTAGAGTGACGTAAACACTTATAACAAGGAAAACGGCACTTATCAGATCAAAGCAAAATAAGCAATCGATTCAAACCAGACGATGCACGTGAAAAAGGAAGGGTACCCGTATAAGTATGGACTGAGCGCCTGACGCATAACAATGGCTACCTGGTAAAGCTTAATTGCTAAGCTTACGACTCGAACCAAACTACTGTAGCTGTATCGTCTTTCATTCGACCTAAATTGTGTCTCATATTACAATGGACCAACTTTGTTTCGATTTGGAGGTGCGGCCTAAAACTTTTCTCTCCCCTTGAATTCCGAGTCTCAAATTTCAGGTGCGGCTTAGATTCAGGAATTTTTTTTTTTTCCTTTATTTCGAGTCTCATTTTTCAGGTGCGGCTTAGATTCGAGTAAATACGGTAAATACTGGCGCCAAAACCTCTGCGTAAAAAAAAAAAAAGAGATGTTTGTCAATATGGCCAACTCTACATTCTGAATTTTTCTCTACCTGTGAGAAGATGGTTGCTAATAGGAACCTGATGAAATGTGAATCACATGCAGTATTCTCTTCACCATAAGAATAATATGAATATAAACATTTTGCTATGTATTCTTTCGTATTTGCTGCTATCTCATTTAAATCCTGTCTGCCTAATAAACTACGAAACTAGAGTGAGACAACAGAAAACGCGGAAGAATATATGTATTGTGTCATGTTTATATTCGTATTATTCTTATGCCTAATAGTGATACAGTCAGAAATGAAGCACGGCAACTGACTAGATTTTTAAATCTAAGATGACTCTAATTTCTGTGCAGAATTTGATGTACTAAAGAAGCGGCAGCAAAGATATTCAAATGGAGAAAAATTTTTGCTTAACTCTCATTCAGAACATGTTCTATCATACGCAGTCTATTATTTGGTTCTTGTTGATCATTAACAAAGAAAGCAGCAGTGTAAGTAACAACAAATAGCAGTCTCTTGCCATTGTTTCGCTAATGGGACGATTTTTCTCTATCTCTCTCTCTCTCTTTTTTTTTATTTATTTATTTTAAGCGGCGGTAGCGCGCACAAAAGCAAGCCATGCCGCAATCGGCGACAGGCCGTAAACACGCACTATCAGAATGTGACAAACAATGCATGACACAGTACAGTAATGCATTTTCAGCTTAGAGTGACGTAAACACCTATAACAAAGAAAACAGACCTTATAAGATCAAAGCAAAATAAGCAATTGATTCAAACCAGACGAAGCACGTGAAAAAGGAAGGGTACCCGTATAAATATGGACTGAGCACCTGACACATAGCAATGGCTACCTGGTAAAGCTTAACTCCTAAGCTTACGACTCGAACCAAACTACTGTAGCTGTATCGTCATTCATTCGACCTAAATTGTGTCTCGTATTACAATGGACCAACTTTGTTTCGATTTGGAGGTGCGGCCTAAAACTTTTCTCTCCCATTGAAATTCGAGTCTCAAATTTCAGGTGCGGGTTAGATTCGGGAAATTTTTTCTTTCCTTCATTTCGAGCCTCATTTTTCCAAGTGAGGCTTAGATTCGAGTGCGGCTTAGATTCGAGTAAATACAGTATTATGTTATGAGTACTCTCTTTCACAGATGACTAAATAGTTTCAATTTTTTCAGAGAAATATCTATTCTCTTAGAGTAATACTGTACATTGTTTTAGCTTGCCTGATGACATTCTTCTACATTCTGCAGTGAAGTTCCATAATTTGTCTATGAATGGCTTTCATACTGATACAGCTCCAGTCCCCTTCTATATGATGTTCTAACATAATTTGTTATCCAAACTGGTTGCTCATTAGCACAGAATATCTGCCTGTATTTTTCTTTTTTTAATGAATAAGAGCTGTCGAAGAAAGTGATAAAGGTTTGTACAGATGTATTACATTTACTGTGCAAGCTGTCTGTATTGCAGACTAGCGAAACTATCAATTTCCGCAGCTGCAAAATATTTGTGGGAACTGGAAATATTCCCTAATATCTTTCTGCCTCCCTCTCTGTCTATCACCTCCTCCCCCTCCCTCTCTATGTCCATTTCCTACACTTCCAACCCCCCCCCCCCCCAAATACCTCTGGCCATTCTGGCCGAAAGCTCAATGTGTAACAGTCTTCCACCATATCCATCTGCAACTCACCATGACATTTCTACAGTGAGTAGTAATCTATCCTTTTCATAATATTATTGATATTCCAACCTGGTCTTTCTATAATAGTGTATAAATAGATACAGATTTCTTACCAAGTTCACCTTTTGAGATTGGCTCAAAATATCTGTGCTGCACATGGATTCATGTATCTAAGTTTTTTGTTTGCTACTTTGGAACACAACTTTGTCTTGATTCCTTTCAGTATTTCTACCTGTGTATCATGATCGGAGAGGCTGCTGTGCCCACCAATTAGAGAACAGTCTATGAAGACAATGTCTTTGAGGGTGAAAACTGTATCCAAGAACTCTAGTTGTAAAATAAACTTTCTGTGCCGGGTTGGTAAGATTCAAGTAAATCCACGAAGATTCTTTTCTCTGGGGTATCAGTTTATATTTTGTGTTAAAATCCCCACACATAAAATTACTTTCATGTCTTTCTTAAGGAATGAGTGTCACACAGCACAACATCTGGAAGTAAAACACTATACTCTAAACAGGCTGATCTGTGGTAGTCAAAAATTAAAAGTTTTATCCTTAAAAAATTAAAATCTCCGGCTCGACCTTCAAATATTTCCTCTATACTCTGTTTCAGTATGCCAACTCTTTTGAACTGTCATGTGCAAATGCAATACTGAAAGTCAAATTAAGAAAGTAGAAAACAAAAAATTGCAATGATATAGTCTTATCATGCACACATAGGACCAACTCAAACAACAACATACAATGAACAAAGCATAGATACCTACTGTTTTGCCCTTTAAACAATGCAAGTGTATTTAAATGTTTCTGCAAGCTTGCAACATGATACTTGTTACAGTACTTCACTTACCTCACAAACGCAACACCTCTTGGAAGTCCTGTTATTTTGTCTTTAAGTAAGTTCTTCTGCACAATTGTACCATATTTCCCAAATAATTTATCCAAGTACTCCTCAGTAATGTTTCTGAAATGAGGAAGAACACTACTGCTGAACGACTGAATGAAGAATCATCAAAAAAGAAACAGAAAGTGAGTGCAAAGAAATATAGCTCTACGTTCGTCATACACACACTCCTACATAATATCCTTTTATTACCTCTTACTGATCAAACAGTAATTTAAGCATCTACCGTAAACCTATGAGTAAAAGCATCACTGGTTTCATTAAAAATTAAACAATAGATACAGGCCTTTCAAATCAAGGTAACACTTCCTTGACATTAGTGGCATCAAATTAGATCAGTCAATGAAACACATTACACTTTATGAAATACTAAAAATGTATACTTTTAGTACATCTGGGATTGTCATAAACATAAGGCTAGGGATAGTAAGAAATTATGAACACAGATTTATCATCAATTACAACCTTGTGGACAGGTAGCAACCACTTGTGCTACTTGAATCTCCTAACTACATTGTTAGCCATCAAACAATAATACTTCACACCATGATATTTGAATGTAAGGGTTCTGGGATCTGAGACTTAACAGTTATATAAGGAGCAGTCACACGAAAATAAGTCAGATGGAAAAAAGTAAGGAAACTGTTTATTGTTTCAAAAGTAATTGCTTTAACTGTCTACATTTGTCCCACTGTGACACAAAATGGTCAGTGCCTTAATGGAAAAATGTTTGTGGTTGCCTAAGGAACCATGATTGTACCCTGGTATGCACCTCTTCATCCGAATCAAATGGACAGCCACAAATGTCTTTCTTCATGTCTCAAAAATATGAAAACCACATGGGGAGAGAACAGGAGTCTATGGAGGATGGATATGGGCTTCCCAGCAAAACATCTGCAACATTGCTGAAACAACAGGCATAATGACCATTTTCTTTTGCTGCAAGGCCCCATTGCTTGCTGACTTTCTGGAACACAGGGTCACAATTAATGCACAGCGGTACAAGGACGCTTTGCAAAAATTGAAGTGTGCCATTAAGTCCAAACACCCACGAGTATTAACAGATGGTGTCATTCTGTTGCAGTATAATGACCACCCACATGCAGCCAAGGCTATTTCCAACTCTGCTGCAGAAGTTTTGTTGGAAAGCCGTTATACATCCTCCATACAGTCCTGATCTCTCTGCATGCAATTTCCATATTTTTGGAACCCGGAAGAAAAACATTTGTGGCCGTTCATTTGCTTTGGATGAAGAGGTGCATGCCTCGGTACAATCATGGTCTATAGGCAACAGCAAACATTTTTCCATGAAGGCATTGACCATCTTGTCTCACAGTGGAATAAATGTATTAACACTTATGACAATTACTTTTGAAATAATAAACAGTTTACTTAGTTTTTCCCATACGAATAGTTTTCATTTGACTGCCCCTTACATAAATGCATTGCTGCTAACAATAAAACCATCATGGCAGACTAGTGTTAGGCACATGCCCCATCAGCAGCAGTGTATGCATTACAGAAGACAAAATTTCTTTCAAAATATATTTATCGCTGGTTTATAGTGATTTGTATTGCTTAATGTGACTGCTACTTCTTCATATAATTTAGCTTTCCTCATACACTAGTTTCTTATCACGTACCAAAGGCATTAGGTAATAACAGTCATATTATTACCGAATTATATGACAGTTTTAATTTTGGATGTCAGTGGCAATGCACTTAACATCTAAGAGATAAGAGAGATGGAAGAACGAAAGAAGGAAACAACAGAGGGATGAATGAACATAGGAAAATGACGGGAGCAGATATAATAAGGAGAATAAGTAAATGAAGATGAGAATATGGAAGAGAACAAGTGTTAGGGCTGGAGAAACGACGGATATCTAAACCCTCACAGCTATTGCTTCTAGTACAGTAAGCATTTTAATGCTCGAATAAAAGATAGTGATTTCCAGAGAATCATGTTCCTTGTAAGACAATGCAGCATCTTTTGCCACCTGTTGGTATGATACAGTAGCAGTTCGAACTGACAAGGAACTTTCTCCTCTGCAGCCTTGAAGACTACTTCATACTCGATCTCAACATTAGAAATGTTTTCTCGGAAGTCATCAGAGGTCACAAGAGAAACATGGTTCTGTAGGATTGGAGCTGTTCTTTTACGTTTGCTGCTGTTATTCATCAGATTTTTAAGTCTCGGTGATGGTGCTGAAGCTTCATTTTGGGCTACAATGCCCTGTCCTTTGCCTGAGAATGAATAACTCTTTAACCATTTGAGCACCACAGGCTTCTGCCACAAACCACCATTTTTATTCATTTTATTTCGAAGTAGCAGTGCCTTTAGTATGAAACCACCAATGTTACTAAAGTCCTAAATCAGGCTTTAGTAGGATCAGTGGTCTCATATTAAAAGACACTGGTACATTCAAAACAAAATGAATAAAAAATGGCTCCAAGCACTATGGGACTTAACATTTGAGGTCATCAGTCCCCTAGACTTAGAACTACTTAAACCTAATTAACCTAAGGACATCACATACATCCACGCCCGAGGCAGGATTCGAACCTGCGACCATAGCAGCAGCGTGGTTCCAAACTGAAGCGCCTAGAACCGCTCAGCCTCAGCAGCCAGTCAAAATGAATAAAATGTTGGTTTGCAGCAGAAACCATTGTGGCTCAAAGGATTATCAGTCTGCAGTTCCCTGGTCGTTAGCCACTCAGCAATCCTCCGATCTGAATTTTTGTCAACTAGAGTATTCTGGCAATTACATTTGCAGATACAGGTGCTTCCAGCAACAGTACTTATCATGGACTGTAAATATACAGACATTAGGAGTGGTCAATTTTATTGCTGAGTCCAATGATTCTATAAAGTAGATGGCTTCATTAGGCCTACTTGAAATGCTTTCTTTGTATAACCTGGAAATAACCTTTAGCACATTCTTAGCTATACCAACTCATTTTCCTTAATGTTTACATCTAGTGGAGGGGTACTTTACGGCCACCACCAAAAATTTAAAAAACACAAATTCCTTTAATTTTTGTTGATTTTTATTCACAACACACCTTTTAAAGTTACACATATGTGTAAGAAGAGTCCTGAACCTGAAAATACGAACACAATATTTATTGCAAAAAGTTGCATTCACTACTAAGGCTTCAACTTTTGAGTAAAGTTTTACTGGAATATTTAAAACAGTTACAGGATCTGATATAAGCAATCATTAAAAATAATAAATATTTTTTTCAAAATTTTAAGATATAAAATACCAGACTAGATTACAGTAATTTCAACATATGGGCACAAAGTCTCCGCCCCCCGCCCCCCCCCCTCCGTACATACTAAAACGCATAATTCAGCTTAAAGTGCACATTTGTAAGTCTAGATTCGGTTGTAAATTTTCTTGGAGTACCAGTACTGTATTGTCTCATTTTTGGTTTTTTTATTATGGCATAATACCATACATGCTATAAGTTGAAAACATGCTCTTTTGAGCCGACCGTGGTGGCCGAGCAGTTCTAGGCGCTACAGTATGGAACCGCGCGACTGCTACAGTCGCAGGTTCGGATCCTGCCTTGGGCATGGATGTGTGTGATGTCCTTAGGTTAGTTAGGTTTAAGTAGTTCTAAGTTCTAGGGGACTGATGACCTCAGAAGTTAAGTCCCATAGCACTCAGAGCCATCTGAACCATGCTCTTTTGAAATACAGCAAACAGTTGAAACTAGCCAATAGTGTGGAATTAAACACTTGGTTTCAAATAAATTGACTGCCTCAGTGGAAAAGATTAATAAAGCCATATTTCTTTAGCAAAACCGACAAAAATAACTTCATTGTTCTGCGTGGCGATTAACGCTTGACTGAAATTGCCTCCCGAGGCAGACACTCCGGTTTGCTCCCAGTGAATGTGGCAGCTCGCGCGCGCCAGTATAATTTTTCCGGGAAGCATCTTGCTGCTTGCTTATACAGCTAACAGCCATACTTTTGTAGCCAGAAGTGCATGCATGCGCTTGGGCTCGCTCGCAACTGCTCACACGAATCTAATGTAAACAGTTTTGACGTCATGCTCATCGGAGGCAATTCGTTGTTATGAAGCTTTGCATAGTCTTCCTAAAGCCTTTGACACATTTTTCTACTGGCAGACGCTTGTAGGAGTACTGTGTTATGTTGTGTACATGGCACATTTCCTTTGCAACTTAAGTTTTATTTTATTTTTTTCCCTCATTCATGTTTTATTGCTGCAGTATTATTCTGCAGTAGCGGGATGTAGTTATATCCTTTGTTAGAGTATTATTTCTTACCAGTCAACATTTAAAAAAAATTACCTGAAAACTAAAACAAAACAAAAAGATCCCAGAATTCTAAAAAATTCCCGGGTGTTTCCCGGTTTTCTCCCGGATGAAAAAATTCCCGGGTTTTTCCCAGATCTCCCGGGTCGTATACACCCTGTCTTAGCTTCATCCCAATATAGTTCCAACTTCATGACAGAGCTAAATGCCATAGAAGATACAAATAATTTATTGTCAACCATTTTGGCTATGGCTACCCCTCTGACCACCCCAACCCCCCCCCCCCCCCCCACCTCCCTCTTAATTCCTGACATTTACAGATAATGGTGTGCATTCGTGTATCACAACTGAAGAAAACAGGCAGTAGTAAAGGAAGCTGCAAATACTGAGGCTGCAGTACCTTAAAACCTTCCTTTTCTCTAAGCATAATATTCATTTTGAAATATTCAGCTTCTGAAGAACCTTCTCCTTACCAGACATTCAAAACGTCATACACTTTGGTGAGAATACCAATTGTTACATTAAGTTTGTGAATGTCTTCTCATTATAAGAAAATATCAAATAAACGAAAGCTGACACTGAAAACAGAGCATGGTATCTGGAATACAAGGACAGACTTCCAAGATAGATGTAGTACCCCTCATTTACGTACTGAGGCAGCAGTGGAAATGAGAACAGAAAACTTAAGTTTCTCATTATTACTATTATTATTAGTCATTCCTTGCTGAAAAACATCATAGCTCACAATTCAAAAGTTAGTGTCTGTCCAGTAATCAAGTCACTTCAGTTGAACAAAAATTTTAACAGCACACTAATTTTAAAACTTTCAGTAGATAAATATGAAAAAAATTTCAAAAGAGCATTCATCCAAGTTGGTACAAACTTCGCTCTGCATCCAGGTTATAGTCAATGGTGTCATGTACAAAACATCTGCAAGTTATAAATACATAGGTAGAAGAGTGACAAATACACAGCTAGAATAAACAGCAAAATAAGTGAGCACTGTAACAAGGTAGGAGCAATGTTCACAATTCCAAATAAGTAACTAAGTGAAAAGAGTTTTGCCAAAAATGGGCTGTACTTAAACAAGTTCTGATCTTTAGCAAAATATTTGCTAATATTAGTAAAATTACAATTATTGGGGGAACTAATATATAGTAAAGGGGATAACAAAATCTGGGTGGGGGAAAAAAGACCAAAATGTTACATGAAAAATAGTGTCCAGGAAACCACAAACATGAATGACCTTAAATGCATCTAAATGAAAATGGGGTGACCGTAACTGAAAAGATAAAGGAAAATTGACGAACTTAAAAAAAAGAAAGAAAGAGGACAAACTTCATCTATATCTATACTCTGCAAGATACCTTAGGTGTACTGCAGAGGGTACTTTGGATACTACTATCTTTTCCACCCTTCCCTTTTCCATTTGTGAGTGGTGTGCTGGAAAAATGATTGTTGGTAAACTTCCATATTAGTTCAAATTTCTCTGATTTTCTCACTATGGTCATTTCACAAAGTGTATGCCTGACTTTTCCCTGAATGCACTCTCTCAGAATACAGTAAACCTCTCCTTGCTGCACAACACATCTCTTCTAGTGTCTGCCACTGGAGTTTGTCCAGCATTTCTTTCTACACCAACTTAATGATCTAATGACAAAATGAGTTGCTCTTCACTGAATCTTTGTTATCTCTTCTATCAATCCAAGGTCACGGACTGATGATCAATACTTGTGAATCGGCTGAACAAGTGTTTTGTGTCTCAACAACATTTCCTTCAAATTATGCTCTTGAATCTAAGCCTGGCATCTGTTTTTTTCCCTACAGTTTGTTTTATATGGTCATTCCACTTTACATCACTGCAATTGGTTACTCCTAGAAATTTTACAGTAGGTAATGTTTAGGATGGTTTATTGCCAATAGAATAATCAAACTGTCATGGATTTCTTTGGATATTTATACATAATATATTTATTTATATTCAGAGTCAACTGCCATGCCAGTATGACTCTTCAGTCTTCTGCAGGTCTTTCTGCAATAGGCATCTTCTGGCATTGCTACCGTCTTATACACAACCACATCATCAGCAAATAGCTCAAGGAACTTTCAATGTTATCCACAAGATCATTTAACTATACTGTAGACAGTAATAAAGCTATCCACTTCTTTGTGTACTCCAAAAATTGCTTTTACATCTATCACCTTAGTTTGACTAAGGGTGATGAGCTCTAATAGCAAGAAAGTCCTGAATCAAGGAAGCCCTCAATCCAGTCACAACTCTGGTCTGATACTCTGTAAGCTCACATTTTGTTCACTAAACGGCAGCATGCAACTGTACAAAATTCCTTCTTTATATAAAGAAACATGGCATCAACCTGAGTGCCAATGTCTACAATATTCTGGATATTGCAGCGGAACAAAGGGAGCAGAGTTTCGCAAACCCTCTGTTTGCGGAAGTCATGCTGACTATTATAAAGATTTTTTGTCCTCTGAAAACATCATAATACGTGGGAATACAGCATATACCATAACTCAACAATAGAATGAATTATGTACAACTGTACTATACCCTTCTTGAAAATGGAAAGGGCTTGAACTTTTTTTCAGTTGCTAGGACCCATCGCTGCTCCAGTAACCTATAATATACTACTGCTAGAAGTGGAGCAAATTCTGTTGCATTACTGCTGTACAATCTCACACATAACAAGTCCAGATGGCCCACCACGATCGAGCTCTTTTAGTTGATATTTTTCCATTTTGGCACTCTTGAGAGGTTGGAAAGAAGGAACTGTATGGCGATCTCCACGGCGAAACAGTTCTGGAAGAATGACTTCAATATTTCAGCTCTCTCTCCATCACCTTCCGTTTTGGTGCCAGTATGGTCACTGAATTGCTGAATGAATGTTTTCAATCCACTTACTGACTTTATATAACACAAGTTATTTGGCAAAATTTCACTCTCAAATTCACTGAATGCTTCTTGCATTGCTCTCTATGTAGTTATTTTTGGTTCATTCAGCTTTTATTTGTAAACTAAACTTTGACTTTGCTTAAGTCTGTGATGAAGCTCTCCTTGATTTTGCAGCAACTTTCTAACATGCATTTTCCATGCCCTTAAAACCTTGCTCAGCACATAGTGATATAAAACAGCTAAGCACATACTGGTATAAAGCATACTGAACAACAATTTTGAATCTTATCCATTTGTGCATCACAGCTTCATCATCTGACCTGATTACTTGATGTTTACAACAGGTATTCATGTACTCTGCCATTTGTACCCTGTCACTCTTGTTAAGTAAAAATATTACCTTTCTCAACATGCTTTGTAAGACCCATCCTCATTGAGGCTATTGCAGCCTTGTAAGCACTGATGCCCTACTACATGTTAACCGATTCAAAACACTGGGGTCTGTTTGTTGTTACGAGGTCTAAAACACTGCTCTTATGAAGCATTTCTCTAACTGCTTGAAGTAATTTGCATACAATACATTCAGAATAATCTCACACAAATCCCTGTCTCTGACACCAGGTTTAATCTTATGACTCTCCGATACAATAGATGGCAAATTGAAGTCTTGCCTTATCACAAAAACGTTAACAGGAAACTTACTCGCAACATTCTGCAGGTTTTCCCTGATGCGCTCTGCTACTAAGGCTCCCGATATAGGCGGCCTATAAATGCATCTAATTACCATGTTTGTACCTCCTTTCATGCTTAACTTTATCTAAATTATTTCACAGTAGCTGATAGTGTCCAAGTATTTATTTACTTTGCATTCGTGGAATTTATCTTTGACTTATAAAGCTTCTTTGTATGCTATTTTTGAAGAATTATGAGAGCGGACACAAACGAACAGTTTGTTTGCTTCACCGACAAGAGAGAGAGCCACGTAGAACTGGCAACCAACTAACACTAAGGTCCATGTCCACAACACAACGTTTCTGGCCTTGTGCTTTGTTTATGGTCACGATAAAAACTCTCTTGCTTGTGCCACTACCCATCAAAATTTCTGCTTCCGTAATGTTACGTTGGAGAGGAGTACCTACTGGCTGCTTATAAATAAAGTGCAGCTATTCATGGAGGTACAGTGTGAGCTGTAATTATCATATGGCAGTGAAACTTGGTAGACATCCTAATGCATTAATATAGAATCTATTTCCATTGGAAAAAAATTACTTTCAATTTTGGCCATCAGGTGCAAATTTGGCACTATACAGCATCTCACTGACATCTCTAATGTTCATACTGAATGAAGTGTGTAAGTGGCATTTAAAAATAAAATCAACATTATGCCTTTCTCACTTGTTTGACCTTTTCTGCTCAGGTCTCCTTCCTAATCCATCACCTACAGAAACATTTATATATGCCTCTCCCGCATTCACAGAGCCAGATTTGCATCTGGTGGCCAAATATTTGAACTAATTTTTTTCCAGTGTAAATCAGTTCCTTATTAATGCATTAGAATGTCTACCAAGTTTCACTGCCATATAATAAGTGTAGCCCACACTGGACCTCTGTGCGTAGTAGCACTTTAATTATAACCTCCCAGTATTAGCCTCAGTGAGTGAAGAACTCTGAGAAGTGAGATGATGCATGATGCTCTCAATCAGAGTTACATCATATCTCACTCTTGGAAAGATATACCAAAGAGCAAGTTAAAGCCTGATGTTCTCAAGCCAGAGCAAGTCTTTCCGCATGTCACTGGATTCTCGAGACCATATATTCATAGTGTTTTAGCTGTTCTGTTGCATTCAGAATGACTCTACTGTTTTCTAGGCATATTTACTTATACACAGAACCAAATCAAAATGTTATGAGTAGGCCCACAAACCACAAAGAAAACTTAACAAATTTGTTAACCCTAGCAAAGAATGTAAATGAAACACATCAAAAGGAATAAACCAATGTCATTTTTAATACACAAAGCAAGACCAGTGACTCCGTGTATCGCAGCCAAGCGAATTCGCACTTAGTTTCACAGTCGTAAAGACAAGACTGCATAAACTTCTGAAAATACATCTGTCACTGAGTTGAAAAAACTAACAGCACCACCTATAGGTTCTTTGGTGTACTGCACTGTGAGCAGATTTTTTAGATAAAGACTGTAAACGATGATACTTTTTAATTCATGTTCTGATTTTCATGAAATAAAGTCGTGGGCCAAGCTATACTTAAGTTACCTGTGAAATCCCATTTTTTGAGATAGTGTGTTCGTGTGTTCAAACAGATAGACAGACATAGCAGTTTTGTTATTAGTCTACATTTGGAATCTGTAATAATGTCACTAAACACCATCAAACCTTTCACGGCAATAAATGGGCTGTGACCATGGGCATTTAACCTATTCTTGCAATACAAATTCATTGGTACTTATCCTATTCTTGCAATACATATTCCAATCTCAACTCAGGATTTTGCTACCATCATAACATTGTTACTAAGCAGGTCATATTACCTATAATAAGCAGTACTAATATCACACTAGTATTTTCTCTTTATGATTTGCAATGACAAACATTGTCTGAGAGTAATGTGGATGATCTATCAAGCAATTCATCATCGGTGATCCTAAGGAGAGCTTCCTCTTAACATAAAAAAATAAAATAAATAAAAAAAATTAAAAACAGCCCACATACTCAGCTATCTGCTGACATTGTGCTGTGCTCAACAGACCTATTTGTGTGTATGTGTGTGTGTGTGTGTGTGTGTGTGTGTGTGTGTGTGTGTGGGGCGGGGGGGGATGCTCCATAACTCTCTGGTTGATAACAGGTGTCAAGAAATTCACACATGAATTATCACAAAACTGCCTGAGCCGCTGGTTGAGACCCCCCCACTCAGCACAAAATCAGAGAATCAACTCTGGTATGATGCTGCAAACTATGAACCTTGTTTGCACCCCATATACAATGCTAGTCCAGCCAACCACTTGAAGGAACAAAGGATAGCCTCAGAACTCTAGCAGGAAGCATCATTCATGCAGGTATGAGCTATGATTTGCAGCTGGTAACATCCTGTGTGTTCAACAGACATCTTCACATCTCACTTGAGACGTCCTGTAAACATAAAGGGTGCACACTGGCTTCTTTTGCCAACTTGCCTGCTTTTTCCCTGAGGAGCTTCATTACCCATTTAACACTGGAACTCCTGATAATCAACACACACTGCCCGTGCCTGTCTCGACATGGCTGGAAAACTGGCAACTTGCTCAACATAAAGTAATCCTCTGCTGGCTCAGCTATGTTATCAATGCAGGGCAGCACCTCATACCAGTTGTGAAGGCATAACGGGGCAGCTGTGTAGCCGGTTCCAGAGATACATGAACATGTCACTCTGGCACTCACCCTTAAGTGAGGATAAACCATGAACTGGTCAGATGTGGTGCATCGGAAGACACAACAACACTGGGATTCCTAAAAGCACCGAAAGGCACTCCAATATCATTGTGGCTCAGAAAAGTGGCCTGAAGCCTATAACCAAGTGATAGTTGACCTGGTCCCTACCACCCACTGGTGGGCATTCCAGCTTGCATGGTGGGCAACAGACAAGAGGGATTTGAAAAACATTTACATCTGGTTTTCATAAAATTTTGACAAAGTATTTGGTAAGTAATTATTATTATATGCTTTAACTTGCTGTAAATCTGCTTTATAAATTTTATATAGTACAGTTACTTCCTCACTTTATAAATCACCATTACAGTGGAACTGATGGGCAGTTAGAAAACTTTACTACAAACAGAGATACAGAAGTGGGCAAGTAGGTAAAAAAGGTTGACTACCCCAGCAATAAACCATAGCCAACATCGCTTCTTAAGCCAAGTCTCCTTGTGTTCATACATAACAAGTGCAGTCACTATCCATCTCAAATTACTTTTCAGACATAAGAAATTTTAAAGTGATCTGCATAAATGAACACTGGCATATGAAATACTGCATGGTAACTTTAAATAAACTAAGAAATTTCCTTGTTGCCTATTGCTTTTGTAGATGCAACAAAATCCATGGATTTACCTGCTTCTCATGAAAAGCCTCACCGAACTAGAAAGTTGCAAATAAATTTCATTTGCTAAACAACAAATCTGTATTTGAAATTTATTGTGTGGAATTATAAACAGACTCTATTACAATTATGTCCTTATATAGGACTCAAGGAAGGGAATTAAAAAGATTTTTACCTAAACCTCAATAGGCAATCACAAAAACTAAAAAAAGACAATAAAAAGAAATTTTGACAGCTGCCGATCTTAACATGGATGCGACAAGCATAGTTCCTCAGAAAAGTAAGAACATGATATGCCAAGCATATTATATACCAGTTCTGTTGTGTGCTGCAGAAATCTGAGCCCTAAAATAAAGCAGGGACAAAAAAAAGTGTGATCAATTGAAATGAAGCTTTTGAGAAGTTGGATAGGTGTAATGAAAATGGGAAAGATGAGAAATGAGACTGTTATGTAGGTGCGGAACCTCTACAAGAGAAAGAAGGAAGTAATGGTTCCAAAAGTGAGGACAGGAGCATCACTTTTATGTATCGGCAATACGAAACATTTCTCTTCCTGAAAGTTAGTACTTGCCAACACTCCTGTCTCATAAGTCATTAAATCAAACAATTTCATCTGTATAGAACGTGACAACAAAATTTTGACTCTGGTGCAATGACTGTCAGAACAGTTGTATTTTCATACAATCCATTTACTCTTTTACATTTTCTCTCTTAACTTCAGTCAGTCGAATAGTTTTCTCAACTCTATTTTCCATTCCAGATGGTCCTAGCATGTAAAACTATGCCCTTTCTCTGTGATGGATTTCTATCATAACGGAGTACTAAGCAATTTTGGTGGTTTGTAGTACCCTGGCTACCTTACGACCTCTGCTTACAATAAGAGTGTTCCATTCAATCAGTGCGTGATAAATTTCAGATGTTCACATTCTATGGCTTTCTGTACATGTTCCTTAACAGAAAGCATTAGATGCATGAACATTAACCTCCACCTTGTGAATAAATAGTGACTTGGCATACTGAATTTGTATTTGCAGTCTTTTTCACCGTTATGAATATCTATACTCTGCAAACCACCAGAGGTAGATGGCAGAGGATTAGTCCCATTGTACCAGTTGTTATGGTTTCTTCCCACTCTATTCTGTTCATTCCATTCAAGCACAGATTTAGATCTTCCTGTGGCAATATGCATTTCCAAAAAAAGCTCATTATAAATTTAATAACAGAAAATGTAAAATGTTGCAGATGAACATGAGAAGTCATCTTGACACTATAACTCATCAAAAAAATGTCGTAACAGTTTACAAACCAAACAGCTACTTTGCATCACAATCTGAATGGATCTATTTCATGAAAATCTGTGACAATGGCTTCTTGCTGTCACACTTTACTGAAATATCATTTACATCAATTTACACTAATACCAGTACATTTTCCTTTGCAGCAGTCTTCCATCAAACACTATGTTCACATAGATGAAGGACCAAATACAGTTTCCTTTCAAACAAGAGATGTCATTACAAGCACTTCATAAGAGGACACTATATCAGGTCTGGTTTGAGCACTTCATGGTATAACATTTGAAAAATGTTTTAACAAAGTTTCAGAATAGATTGAGCATAAAGATCAAATCCTGGGATGAATCAGATGATGATTGGCAGCACATATAATCAGTTTCGGGGTAAAAATTTCAAACACTTTCTGAAAGCAATTCATGAAACTACTTAGAAAATCAATTCACAACACATTTCATTTCAATATATCACCTAAGATATATTTTCTGCAGCACTGTACGGCTCAGTACAAGAAGCATTAGTAAATATTTGTGGAGCCACAAAGGTGATTAAACATCTTAATATAAAAAAGTCTTTACAGCATTTTAGATTCTGTGACACCTTATCAGCTCTATTCAATTTTCTTTTCCATTACATTTACAGGTACAAAAATTTATGGACCAGATGGTACTTAGGTATTCTTGCATACATGTGCAAACTTTAACACAATGAAGTGTAGTCTAGGCTACTGTGATTGTTGCCTCTACAAAACTTTTGTACCAACAAAAGAAACAGATACTAGATCGTGCCAGTTAGGATACACTATTACATTGCCCCAAATCCCATAAATGGTCTAATCAAATTGTAAACCAAGGCATAAGCTACTATTAATTCACACTTGCAAATGTCGACCTATTTTGTGAACTTGGACTATGATACCATGGTTTTTCAGTTTCTGTTGGGCATCCTAGTGATGCCACTGGAGACAGCTCTGTATTTTCAATTCAAACAAATGTACATTAAAGTGAAGTCAGGAATTATTAAAGTATTTATAGAAAGTAGTAGTAAAGATTTTCCCGCATGCCAGAAAGAAAGACAATAAAGAAAATTAAAATAAAAGCTTACCGTGGCAAGTTTGTTACATAGAGATTCGTATCTTTAATATCATAACCAGATGGTCGTGCAAAAGAAACTTTCAATCTTTTATTCTGCACCTGGAATCCATTTAGTGTTGCGATGGCACGAATAGCATCCTCAGGTTTTTGGTAATTCACAAAACCAAAACCATAGCTGTATCCAGTCTGCAACACAAACATCCATTACATAAAATAAAAATATATTATCATACATAAAATCCTCATCATGTTATTACAATTAGAAAAGAATATGAACAAACTAGACTGTTCATACAAGCCATTTCTCTATTCTCTATTAGATAAACCAATCACTTTTTCCTTGTGCCACAATTGAATGAAACAGGGTCTGCAGAGTAGCATCTGCTAATGAAATAGTCTCCTTTGCCACATTTTTCAGAAGCAGGAAAGTACGAGTGGGTAAATATGTTAACTAACGTATTTCCTATTTTACTATGAAGTGGAAATCATTACTCAAAATTTAGCATAATTTACCTATTTTAAGTATGATATTTACTCGATTATAAGATGATGCTTCTTCCCAAATTCGTCATTGGTAAAATACAGTCATCTTATACTCATAGATAAAACTACTGCTGCTTAAGTCAACATTTATCTATTGTTTAATACATTAATTCAGGAGTTGTCTTTCATTTAAATATGAAGCTTTGGCTGGTCAGGTCATGTGCAGATTTATTCTGAAGAATTCGGAAGAGTGGGCCTGGGCATGCAATACTCCGTTCAAACAGGCTCAAGATTTTCCGATATACCAAAGCACTCCATACGGTATCAACCTTGCCTGAACAATCATGTGACATTTGAGATGCATGGCATACTGCAAGGGAGCCTATGGACTAGTCACTACAATACTCTATCGTGCTGCTTAAAATCTGACAATTCTGTGAAAGACAGGAGGAAATAGCATTACATTCTGCCATATTACAAACTACTGTTCTATTTGAACATGTTTGCAGTTCTTATATATTTATGGATACGGAATGCAAACTTTTGTGCTGCTTTTTAAGTACAGCTTACATTCAAAGTCAAGAATGTAGTCGTTAAAAAAAACATTAATTGATTCTGAACCCAAGTCAATATTTAGTTTGGTTGTGCAAGAGTTTAACAATTTACCAAATGGTTTGCACATGAGAAATTCGGATGTTGTTCACATATTAGAATTATTATGTAGTATTCTGCCAAGTGGCAGGTGCGTGTCTTTGTATGAATTTCTGACAATAATGTTTTCTGTCTACAGCTTGCGCCTTCAGTCTGCAGTATACTTCCATATTTAATGTCATCCAGATGTTCAAACCTTCTTCCTTGGACTGTAGTTGTTCTGATCTTCCTTTTGATGACATTGTGTGTGAGCCCATCATGCCTAAGTATGCATCTGATCCAGATGACTTTCCTCTACAGCAGTGGTTGCTAGCCTTTGTGACAACAGCATTACCCCGGAGTGCAATATGATATTAGCTATTTATTCCCATCCACACTGTCACCAACATTAGCACCTACATAAATTTTAGAGTGAAAAAAAACTTTCGTTGATCACTCATTTTAAAATCACGAAAGATAAGCAATGTTTAGTTTTTGCGAAACACCTGTGGTTTTATTAAACCATGAACTATTGAGTCAATGAGACTATTGATACTGTACATTTCCAACAACATTTTTTAATAGAATGATGATGCATTTGTCAAGCACAACACGAGTGCTACCTGCAACTCCTCCTCAGAAAAGAAAGCTAATTGTCAAGGGCTGGACACTCGATACAAAACATGCTTCCTCTGTACTACTATTCTCACTAGTGACAATTGCTCAGTCAACTCCATTTGAAATCAACCGAATCAAAATATGTGCACTAAACTTAGGCCCCTGTTTGTTTGTCACTTGATTGCTGGCCTCGTTACTTCTAAACTGGCAGAAATTTAAAGACTTCAGGCTGCCAGTACTTCATGTCAGACCACTGTCACTAAATAATAATAATAACAATAATAATAATAATAATAATAATAATAATACAGTATAAGCCCTGCAACAGGTACTAGTCATTACGAAGGGAATAATGAAGCAATTCCCAGTTTATCCTGGCAACTACCTACAATCCTGCAACAGGTATTTTCATGAGATATTTAAGCAAAAGTGAAGTACAGGTCGCCGTCACAGGTGCATGGTACTATGTACAGAATGCATGTGTAGTGGTAGGGCAATGTGAGGAAGAGGAAGAAGAAGAAGAAGAAGAAGAAGAAGAAGATGATGATGATGATGATACATTCATTTCACAAGTTGTAACCTCCATCATATTGCGTCACACATTAATGCTAGTATTTGAAGAAAATGTAATTGTTGATAACTTATGTAATCAGTATTATAGCCTTGCATGAAACAGAGATTAAATTATTTTTGAAAGTCCATTACCATAAAACTCCTTTGTTTTCATCATTCAGAAAATTACATTTTACCCGTAAGGGGATAATTTACCCCAGGCTGTGAACCACTGCTCTAAAGAACTGTATTCAGAATAATTTTCTTCTCTCCTCCTCTTCTCAGTACATAGTAATGTGTCACCAGATCTGTTCACTTGATCTTCTCTATTCTTCCCCGGCATCACATTTCTAAACTTTCCAGGTTATTTTTTCTTCATTCTTCTCATGGTACATGTCTCTGCTCTGTACAGGCCAATGTTCCACCAGTTTCTTCCTTAATTCCAAGCCCAAGTTGCCGGTCAGCAGAGTCCTATCCTTGTTTCATGGGGACTTGGCCATAGCAATTCTTGCTCAAATTTCATTTGTGTAGTGGGCATTCTTTGTCAGCAAGCTTTCCAAGTACTTGCACTGTATCACATTCTCCAGTTCAGCAGTTATCTTCCTCGAAGGTTCCTCCTGTTTTGATATCCACATAACCATCGATTTCTCAATGTTGAATTCCATGCCATATTTTGTTTCAGTTCCCACCAACCATCATGTGTTACAGCTGTCTTTGATTTTTGGTGACCACTGTTAGGTCACCTGCATACTTGATGGTGCTGATG
This sequence comes from Schistocerca serialis cubense, assembly GCF_023864345.2. Lineage (NCBI taxonomy): Eukaryota > Metazoa > Arthropoda > Insecta > Orthoptera > Acrididae > Schistocerca > Schistocerca serialis. The sequence goes on from NC_064646.1 coordinate 344,439,932, forward strand.
AGTCGTCGTCCTATCCTGAAGTTTCCACATCCTTTCAAAGCTTCTCTCACCAACCATTCTCCATACAGTTTGAAGAGACTCAGTGACAGACAACATCCTTGCCTGACTCCTCTTCGTATTTCCACAGTGTTTATTTCTCCGCAATTTAGTTGCATCTTTACCCTTTGTCCCAAGTACAAGTTGAAAATACCACATAAAAACATTATCAGCTTTCAATCAACTTTAGAGCAAGATGGCGACATTCAGGAGAAACCAGAATGAGCACTTATTGAGAATTAATTGTTTAACAATGAAATAAATCATATTAAACTAACTGTAATTGTTATCATGAGGCTTAAGAACAGTGGCAAGACCTTTTGTGGAAATACACTCCAATTAAAATTACTTTGAGACTGATGTTTCAACAAGTCGAGTGGTAGGGGTCAGCCACTAGCCAACCATAGTTCCTTCTCGAGCAACACACATTCACTGTGTTGCTAGCTTTGTGGGTACCCACTGCCATTGCAATCTGCCATCCGCAAAGTACTCTTAATTGAAATACAGCACCGACAGACATCACTAGATTGTGGGGTGAGCGAAAGTTTGAGAACAGAACTGAATCATGACTGCAATCTTTTATTTACATATTAGTTACTGTTACTGCAAATGAAACACACACCAGAAGACATTTCAGACCATGTTTCACAGTTACTCAAGTACAGCATTACAGAAAGGTTTCAAGGAGAACAGTCATGCCAGCTTGGCTGAGAACTAGGGTGAATGTGGGGAGGGAGTGGTGATCAGGCAACAGACTTCATCATAGTGTCAACCATGGGAATTTTTGTCGTATACTTTGACTTTTTATGAACAGCTACAATGTTTACACTGTAGTTTACTGGAATCCATTTGTAGTTGGAATGAACTGACTTTAAAATAGGACAGATACTCAAGAATACTATACATTTCTGCACGAGACAGTAGAAGTCTAGACAGGTGCCAGTGGCTACTTAGGTGATGCGTGCATGTTGTTGATTCTCACCATAAGGCATGATGAGAGCAAAAGAAGTGTGTCAACTACTGGTTCCACGCAGCCCGTAAGAGAGCAAAGGGCAGACTATATCCTTGGAAGCAAGACACAATTTGACACTCTCAGCTCAGTATAGAAGAGAAATTTGCTATGGTGTCACAAAAAAGGGCTGTGTTCTCAGTCCCACTGTAACCACAACCTCACCTATTGCAACATATTTGGAAGAAACAACCAAATATTTGGTTCAATGAAGATTTAAATTTCACTGTGTGCTACTTGGATGAGAATGATTGGTTATTACTGTCGTTATTATTAAAAATAGTGATAGCATAGACAACAGGCTTTGTAAGCAAAAGATGTAGTGAGGATAAAAATTAATGTAAATCATTTCTTTTTGTTTATTTTACTTCCCTGTCTTATGAAAATGTAAACAAGCAATAAATAGCATAAATTTATAATTGGTAAATGTTATATAAGAGTCGAGGGACATGAAAGGGAAGCAGTGGTTGGGAAGGGAGTGAGACAGGGTTGTAGCCTCTCCCCGATGTTATTCAATCTGTATATTGAGCAAGCAGTGGAGGAAACAAAAGAAGAATTCAGAGTGGGAATTAAAAGTCCATGGGGAAGGAATAAAAACTTTGAGGTTCGCCGATGACATTGTAATTCTGTCAGAGACAGCAAAGGACTTGGAAGAGCAGTTGAAAAGAATGGATAGTGTCTTGAAGGGAGGATATAAGATGAACATCAACAAAAGCAAAACGAGGATAATGGAATGTAGTCGAATTAAGGTGGGTGATGCTGAGGAAATTAGATTAGGAAATGAGACACTTAAAGTAGTAAAGGAGTTTTGCTATTTGGGGAGCAAAATAACTGATGATGGTCGAAGTAGAGAGGATATAAAATGTAGACTGGCAATGGGAAGGAAAGCGTTTCTGAAGAAGAGAAATTTGTTAACATCGAGTATTGATTTAAGTGTCAGGAAGTCGTTTCTGAAAATATTTGTATGGAGTGTAGCCATGTATGGGAGTGAAACATGGACGATAAATAGTTTAGACAAGAAGAGAATAGAAGCTTTCGAAATGTGGTGCTACAGAAGAATGCTGAAGATTAGATGGATAGATCACATAACTAATGAGGAGGTATTGAATAGAATTGGGGAGAAGAGAAGTTTGTGGCACAACTTGACTAGAAGAAGGGATCGGTTGGTAGGACATGTTCTGAGGCATCAAGGGATCACCAATTTAGTATTGGAGGGCAGCGTGGAGGGTAAAAATCGTAGAGGGAGACCAAGAGATGAATACACCAAGCACATTCAGAAGGATGTAGGTTGCAGCAGGTACTGGGAGATGAAGAAGCTCGCACAGGATAGAGTAGCATGGAGAGCTGCATCAAACAAGTCTCTCAGGACTGAAGACCACAACAACAACAAATGTTTTATATTCCTGACAGTGTCCACCTGGGGACGAGCTGCAATGTATGATAACTGCAGAAAACTTCAAAAGCCGAAACCACTCAAAGGCATTTTATTGGATGGCCAGATTCGAGAGAGCTGTGCTCTCATCATCGGGTCTTGTAGTTTAAAATGTTTTACAACATGTTATCCATCACTGTTGCAAATCGCTTCACACTAAATCAGTGGTTCCCAACTTGTGGTTAATTACCCCCTGAGAGGTAAAACGAAATTTTCTGAGGGGTGAAAACCAAATGATTCTATTTTGTTTCAGTCATAAAACTAAATTATTTTCTAACGATCATTACTATTACCACAGTTCTGTAAGACTAATACTGATGATATAAGTTATCAATAATTACTATTCCTCAATTAGTAGCATTAACATGGTGGAGGTTACACATTCCTCACATAGTCAAGCCACTACACGCATATGTTGTGCTTTGTGCCATACATTGCTGGTGATAAAAGTGAGGCATATACGTAAGAAATGCTAAATATCTGAAGAAAATGTCTTCTCCAAGTTGTAGATAGGCCTGAGTTATACTAGCTACTTTAAGATCCTAGAAAATCACAGCAAACCATTTAATTGGCTCAGTTTTGGCCATACTTCAGTTTCTGTGCAATTCAACTACAGTAAAACTTGCTCAAATTGGCACGTGTAGAATTCGAAAATCTGCCACATCGTACAAGTATTTCATTCCCAACGCATTCAGTGCACTTTTACAGGCTGATTTTTTGCATAAAGCAGAACATGTCTAACCAGAAATGGAAAGCAAATCTTAGAACATATTTAATAATTCATTTATAATGTGGAAAAGAGCCTATACAGTACTATTGTACTACAGTACATTAGTTATTCACGACTCTAAAAGGACGTTACTTTTAACACCTCTCTTAAGTATCGCAAAACGAAGAAGAGGTACAGCACAGTGCAGTGCTGCTGATGTGAACCTAAAATCACACCACTCTGTGCAACAACGAATGAGTTACACTCAGTGTCGGTACAGTACATCAAACAAAACAGTTCATTCGTCAACGTTCTGTTTGTCGGCTTTCTCGTTTTCCTCATTATTGACACATGCTGGTGCATACAGGAACATTGTTGCGCATCTATCAACACACTGCTGCAATGTGTCCAGTGAAAGAGGTGGGTATTGTTCTGTTAAACAACGGTTTTACCCGGCATGATCATAATTTTCTGCCAGTTTCAGTTGACTAGTAGCGCTTTAAGAGAGAGAATAACATGACGTCAAACAAATGGTGTATACTATTACCAATTAATGAAACAATTAATGTAACTGAGGCAAGTGAAAAAGACACTCTCTCTGTGCACAAAATTATGTTGCGTTTCAAATGTGGTAAAACAAATTTATGACACTTTAAGAAATAAGGATAAGTTTTGAGACAAATGGATGAAAGGGAATGGGCAAATGAAAAGAAAGGCAAAGAAGACCGGAAATGAAGAAATTAACGAAATAGTGTGGGAATGGTTTGTAAGTGCGCAGGCAAAAAAACTTACCTTTATCTGGACCCACATTGCGGAGTGAGTCTCTGAAAGTCACTAAAGGGCTTGGAATTACGAAGTTTAAGGCATCCAGAGGATGGCTGGAGAGCTTCAAAGCTAGGCACAACATCATGTGGAATGAAGTATGTGGGGAAGCTAAGGATGAGCTAGAAAGTGTAGTAACAGAATGGAAGACAATACTCTCCAACTTAATTATGAATTACAACTCAAAAAACATGTTCAGTGACAACGAAATGGGACTGTTTTATTGTGCGCTGCCTTTAAAATCGCTAGCAATTCAAGGTGCAAAGTGCACCTCCAGAAAAATGTCCAAGGAAAGACTCACAGTACTGCTGTGTGGAAACATGTTACATGAAATGGAGAAGCCACTGGTGATTGGAAGGTGGCAAAACCACATTGTTACACAAACATAGATGTCAATAAGCTTCCAGTCACATGGCGAAGCAATAAAAAGGCATGGATGGTGAGCGGTCTTAAGGAAGAATGGCTGGACTCTTTCAACGCCAAAATGAAAAAAGGAAATCGCAAAGTTCTCCTTTTCCTAGACAATGCAACCTGCCACTAGAAAGTAACGCTATCAAACGTAAAATGGCTTCGTACCCTCCAGGTTCAACTCGCCTCACACAATCCATGGACTGGAGGGGGGGGGGGTATTTACACTTTCAAGTGTCATTATAGGCGATTATTGATGCAATCTCTTATTCTTAGTGTTGAAGAAGCCAAAAGTGCATTTGCTCTTGCACGATCAGTTTCTGTTCTGGATGCACTAAGTTGGACTGGCTTGGCAGTAAAGGAAATAAAACCCGAAACTGTCACCAAGTGCTTCAACAAAGTGGGGTTTGAGGGCCATGAACAAGATACTTCAATGGCCATTGAAGATCAAAAAAATGCAGCAGCAATTGCTGAATTAATGAAAATGCAGAACATTTCATGTAATGCAGATGATTACATAAGAAGTGATGACTTTCTGTCAACTCACTCTGCTTCCACTTCAGCAACAGATTTAATAGGAATCCGCAACACAGAGGATGATGAAGAAGAAGAAACAAAGGAGGAAGAAGAGGAGCAAAATGATGCCCCTAGAAAAATTAATATGCCTGAAGAAGCCATGGCATACATAAACGATGTTATGCAATTTGCAGCACACACAAATTCTCCCAGCTTGTGGGAACTACTGTATCATGCAAAAAATTGCCTAGAAAAAACAATTTTGAACAGCAAATCAAAACACGTTTCCCCTTTTCATATGTGGCAAAAAAAGTGAAATGTAAAGCAAATAAACATGGGAATAACATGTATGTACATACAACAATAAACGAATTTAAAGTTCAAGTAAAAATATAGAAATGCTGTGTTATTTATCAATTAGTATAATAGTCCAGTGTTCTGTTTTCCAGTGTACAGTAAATGAACTCTAATGTGCTGGAGTGAAGGTACGTAAATACAGTATATGCATAATTAAAAATTTTACTGTACTTTTGTGCATGATACCTGACAGGTTTTAAGTATCCCAGTAGTTTAGCGTAATCTGGAAACTTGTCCAATTTGGAAAACTATTTTAGTCCCAGGCAATTCTGATTTTAGCAAGTTTTACTGTATTTGTTTTGTGAACCTAGTTGGTGCCATTATTTTACTGTGCCCATAAAATTTAAGTCATTGTTTGCTAATGTCACTTTGTATGTCTGTGCATTCTTCTATTTCCTTATTACTTCTCAGCCTATAAGTTTCACCATCAGTAATTTTGGGGCCTAATACTTTCCTAACAATCTTTCTTTCTCTTGGATTTCTTCAATAGCCCTCTCTCTATTTAAAATTAAAGTTTATGCTCCACAAAGATATTTAAGTTTTATTACAGTGCCTATGTTTACTAAATTTAGAAAGTGATTTTTTATAATAAAAATTTGTGTTGAGCTGAATGCAGCTGCCATCTTTTGACACCGAACTTCATTTGCAGCTTTTCCAGACTGTTTTCTTGTGTGATTCTCCCAAGTACTTAAATTGTATAACCCTTTTCATTTTTTGTGTTAAAAAACTTCAGTGCTTGTTTGTTGCATGTCATGTATGCCGTTTTTTCCAAATGATATTTGTAGTCCTAGTTTTTCTGCAACTTCTTTAAGAATTTCAATTTGTTTTTGAGCTGTGGTAATATCCCTTCTTAAAATTTCCAGATCAACTTCCAAGGTGAGACAATCTACTCAATATTACTTCTACCTCACTTGATTGATTGACATGACTTTTGCTCTCACCATTCTGTAATTACCTTTTCCAAAACACAGTTAAACAGTAATGGAGAGAGTCCATCTCCCTATCTAACACCAGTCTTTGATATCAAATGAGAAATTTCTCTCATGAATTTAACTTTAGAGCTAGTGTCAGTTATCATTTCCTTAATCGTGCTAGAGTTTTACTGTCTAGCCTCTGTTCCTCTAAAATTTGGAAAAGAGATTCACAATCAACTGAGTCATAGTCCTTTTTAAAACTCCACAAATGTACATACAATATTGTTACTAAAAATCCTTTGGTGCCAGTTTTAAATTAAGAATTTGTTGCGAACAAGATTTGTTTGGTCTAAAGCCTGCTCGGTATTCACCAATTTTACGTTCTAACTGTTCTCGGGCTCAATCAAGTAAACGTTGCGAAAGAATTTTGTATGTGACCGGGAGAAGAGAGATTTCTTTGTAATTATTAACATTGGTTCTAGTTCCTTTTTTTATGCATTGGATGAATTAGGGCCGTTTTACAGTCCTTAGGTATTTTCTCAGTTTGCCAGGTACGTGCTATTAGCTGAGCAATCTCTTTTATAGTGTTCAGGCCAGCTGATTTTAGTAGTTCTGCAATTATAACATCTTCTCCAGATGCTTTATTGTTTTTAAGTCTTAATTTGTTTAGTTATTTTGGTTTTGTCAGGTTCTTTAGAGCCACGGTTGGTGTTATTAGTTTGCTGTAGTTGGAAAGTATTCTCCAGTTCTGCACAGCTGAATAGTTTTTCAAAATAATTAGCAATTTTCCTGATTTTAAGAGCCAAACTGTCATTTTCATTTTTGAAGCAAAGACTTTGATGTTGGTAACCGGTTAGCTTTGTTTTGAATATTTTATAAAACTTTCTTACATTGTTATTTTGGAAGACTTTTTTGATTTCTAAAATTATTATTACTGTTACTATTAGTGGCTGTGGTTAGACACAAAGCATTAACAGCCTGAAGTCTTCCAATTTCTGCCAGTTCAGATGTAAGGAATGCAGCAATGAACTGGTTTATGAACCGTAAGTATAGTGTGCATATTTTAACTTGATTAATTTTAAATGGGGTGCAGTGTGCAGGTCAGTCAAGTACCACAATGGAGAGGATTAAAGCAGATGAAGTATGTTTTGTAACAAGTGTCTACCTCCATTTTGGGTAGTTAGCTTCCTTATCTGTGGAGGAGTTGTGGGTAGTACTTGCAATGCACCACAAATCCCATTTCCATTTCCATAATATGCCTTATAGAATCAAAGATTGTGACATAAGTGACTTTTCAGTTTTACACTATATATAATAATACTAAAAACAGACAATAAACTAATAATACTTATGGTGTAACATCTTTAAAGAGGTATTTTAATTACAATTATAGTGCACTGTTGCCAGTCAAGAAATCTTCTACACTATAGTAATATTTATCTTTCAGACATTTTTCCAGGTCTCTTTTGGTACCTTTTACATTTGGGCCATCCATACCTTTCCATATTTTATTTACAAATTTCATGCCCATATAGTACAGGGTTTTTTCATATGATTTTAATCGGTGGGTGGGTAACATGTAGCTCGTTCTACATCTAGTATCATATTGATGCAAGAAGCAGTTACCCTCAAAAAATTGTGGGTTTCTTTTTGTGAAAGTGAGAGTTTCATACATGTATATGCTTGGAATGCTCATTAGATCTAGTTTTACAACTAAAGGTTTATAATGTTGCTTTGGTTTTGCTCCCACCATTGCTCAGATGATTCCTTTTTTAAGTCTAAAAGCTGTAAGTAAATTTGTTTTTCAGACCACCAGAATATTATACGATACCTAATGACTGAAACAAAATATGCATTATATATAGTTTTTCTTACAGCTAAATCACTAATACTATACAAGATATTTATAATAGATACAAGGCTATTCAGTTGACCCAGTATGTTGTCCACATGGTGATTCCATAACAGGTTTTTACTGACTAAAACGCCAAGGAATTTGACACAGTCTGCAGTCTCTAATTTTTTTGTCCATATACCTTATTTCACTTACAGACTGTGCAGATTGTTTTGTGGTGACATGAACACTTTATGATTTTGTAAAATTTAATGTCAAGTTATTGTTTTTGACCCATGCCTCCACTTCCCCAAGTGTTTGTTCAATATGACGATTAGGTCTATCTCATTTTTACAACAGACTACAGCTGTTGAGTCATCTGCATAGAGGATAGTATCAGACTGGACCTGGCATGGCATATCATTAATACAGAAAAAGTAGTGGCCCTGATATTGAACCTTGTGGAACACCCAGTTGAGTGTGTTTCCAGCCAGAGAGAAATTTCTTGCCATTGATGTTAATAAGTACTCTTTGTTTTCTGTTTGCCAAATATGATGACATCCAGCTAAGGGATTTGCCTTGAAAACCATAGTGTGCCAATTTTTGGAGAAGCAGGTCATGATTAACCGTGTCTAAGGTTTTGGACAGGTCACAAAAGATGCCTGACACACACATTCTACCATCAAGACATCTGCTGACTTTTGTGGCTAATTCATTTATTGCATGGACTGTGCTGCGGCCTTTTCTGAAACCATATTGATTGCATAAGATAATGCTGTTAGATGAATTGTGATTTTCGATCTGATCACATGCTGCTCTTTCAAATATTTCTAAGAAAATTGGTAACAGTGAGATTGGCCTATAGTTGCCCAATTCATCTTGTTTGCCTTTTTTATGTACTGGCCGAACTTCTGCATATTTTAATCGATCTGGAAAACATCCCACATCAAAAGATTGGTTGATTATGAAAGAGAGTGGATATGCAATACTGTGACGGACTATTTTTATTATTTCAGTGGAAACCTCATTCCACCCCACAGATTTTGAATTTTAGAGGGACATTATGATTTTGATGACATCTGCGATGGAAACATGAGAAAATTTAAAACATGGGCAATTACTGTCTGTCGTATTGGGCTTTGTTTTTGGTGGGGAACAGTCAGCAAATTTGTTACAGTTTATGAAAAGTTCATTGAATGATTCACAAATTTGTTTTTTGCATTTGAAATGAAGTTATTATTCGCAGTACATTTTGCTAGTTTAACTAGTTTGTCAAATGTTTTTTGTATGTGCTTACATACTTAAGAAATTCAGGGCTTCGATTTACTTTTGCCTCCATATGCAGTTTCCTCTTAGTAGCACCAGACACTCTAATTCCTTTTGTTACCCATGATCTACTTTTATGGGACCTGGTCCTCACTGTTACAAAAGGGAAGCATTCATTGAATATACCCAAGAATTCAGCTAAAAAGTTATTGTAATTGTCACTTGTGGAAGTGTGTTTGCTGGCTGTCCACTTGGTTTGGCTTTCATCATTCATCCAAACACAAACACACACACACACACACACACACTTTAAATATCATTCATCTATCATCACTTTAAAAATAAAAGTGTTCCAAGAAAAATGTTTCATCCTAACGTTTATTTAGGTGCTGAAGTTGATGATAATGTGGGGGAGGGGAAGTGCAGGGTACTAGCTGATATCTGATTGCATTCAGAAGTAATGGTCTAAAAAAGGTTGGGAACCATTGCACTAAATCTTTGGCAGTAGCCATTAGAGGTGCCAAGCTTGCCAACAGCTTAAACATCCACGACCACATCACTGCTTTTCAGACACTATTTAGCTCAGCAATGCCACATGTCCAGAAGCAGGCCACACATCAGAAAATGCTAATAGAAAAGGCAGTTTGTGATCTGAGGGCCAAGGACTGTATGTTGCATCATTGTCAAAACTGCCCTGGTGATGATGCAGTTAAACATTACTTAGAAGAAATATTCCAGGACAGGGATGCAGAGGAATCAATTTAATTCAAACAGTGGGTTCACAGCGACTGTGAAACAGTAGAAAATAATGTCTGAACAATGGAGAAATTTATTGAAAAACTCTCAAGCAGGATTTGGAAGCTGACAGGCCATCATTTCACTGTAAAACATCAAATGGAATACTTGAAGTAATTGAAGACTGACTTGAAAGCAACAGGATAGTTCTGATGGACGTTGCCGAAAACTACTCATTTGCAGCCCAGGATGCTGCCCAGGACTTTCATTAGGATAATTCACACGCAACAGTACATCCAACTGTTGCTTATTATGTCGATAACATGGGCTCCTTGCAAGATTTAACTGCTGCATAATTTTCAATGAATTGCAACACAATACAGTGTCAATACGCATTTTTCGAATTTTTGGTGACTTGATCAAACGTTAGAAGCCATGGGAAATTTCCCTATGATGGAGTTGGTGGCATGACTAAACAGTTGATGCACAGGCAAGCCTCCTAAGACCTTCACCTGACAAATATTGACACCAAAGGATCTCTTCGATTTTTGTAATCAAAATATACATGGAATTAAATGTATTTTTGTCACAAAAGCTGAAACTGAAGAAAGCAGGAAGTTTCATAAACAAACATGGCAAGAAAGCAGCACAATATCTGGTATCAGATAGCATCACCAATTTGTACCAGTTGACTCAAACGCAATTTGTGTCCGCCAAGTTGCCAATGACACGATATATTTTGTTGCTGGAAATTTCTGACAACACTATTGCATATTTGAAATTGCCTGAGCTGTCCCCTGGTTGATACATTGCCTGTATTTATGAAAACAACTGATGCATTGGAAATGTTGTTGAAGTTTCAGTTAAAGAAAACTGATGCGCTGATAAAATTTATGCATCCATCATCAGGTCCTGCTCATTCATTTTATTGAGCCACAAAGGCAAGTGATATGTTGGATTCTGGAGTAACACCTGATTTGCATGGTCCCTGCACCTTCAGTTACATCATCTTGCCTATATCATCATTTTCCAGAAACTGTGCTGAAGGAAGTGGCTTGTAAATGTAACAGAATGTGGAGACAGATTACTATCAATTAAAATCAAACTGTGAACATCAGTTTCAGAACCGTATAAGACACCTAGTTTAGGCTTGAGAACCTATGATAAGATGCTCCATCATTGGCATGCTCAATCATTGGCTTGACAACCAGGCAGACACCCATTGGAGGCTTCAGAACCGCAGCTAAGAAACCAAATTACAGGCTTGGGAATCTAGACTAAGAAACCCACCCTAGTATTCCACAGCTGCTGTGCGTGACCCTACGGGGAGTGGAGTTGCCAGTTCAGGTTCTTGAACTGGTAATGACAGAGTCACCATGGACCAGTGCAACAGAATACTGATAGTTTCTGAATAAAAAAGGCATTAAAAGAAGTTTGGAAAAAAAAGGAAAACAGAATTTGAATATTAAAATAAAAATCCTTATTTTGACCCTTCTCTTAGGGAACTGTATGCCAATGTTAGTCAGTCAAATCCACTTTTCTAGGATGTTCAAAACATGCTCTTTCTCATGAGAGTGGTTTTAAAATGTTACTAAACAAGACTTTTGTGTGCAACGTGGGACTGAAAATACCCTAATTTAATGTTTTTGCAAAAATTGTCAACTTAACACAAAATTTGTAAAGTCACAGAAAGAGTTCGCAACTTAAATAAATTTCAAAAGAACAACTTGTAGACGCACTATGCATCACATTTGGCATCTATTACTTAATTATTTATGGAGCTACATAAAACTTTGAACTTTTAATCTTTTCAGAGTGTCAATTTTTTAGGCCAACTATAATTATCTACTTATGGTGCATACAGAAATAACTGTTGCCATTAAACACAGTGGAAAAATTGTAAAAGCTAGCTAAGTTTCATGTTTTAAAACAAATACTAAGAGAGGTATTAGGTCTCAAAGTTGGTGAAATCTTACAAAGTAATGAAACGGTAAGCTGCTACTCACCATATAGCGGAGATGCCGAGTCGCAGATCGGCACAACAAAAGGACTGTCACAATATAAGCTTTCGGCTGCCAAGGCTTTTGTTGAAAACAGACACCTCCCCCCCCCCCCCCCCCCCACACACACACAAATGCAACTCACACATTATTATCATTTATTTTCGACGAAGGCCTTGTTGGCCAAAAGCTTATATTGTGCCAGTCTTTTTGTTATGTCTATACGCAACTCAGCATCTCCGCTATATGGTGAGTAGCAACTTTCCTTTTCATTATACTGTTACATTCCATCCTGGATTTTCCATTGTTTGGTGAAATCTTAGTGTTGGCCTGTACATGGTCAGTGTATGGGGTCAAACAAATGGCTGTATCTCAACACGTAATCCACTGGAGAATCTAAAACTTAGCCACAGTTCGTTTGAGACATGTTGCACTCTACATACAAAATTTCAGCAAAATCCAAGATTGTTGAATGGGGAGCCCTAGACCACTTGACAGGGATGACGCAACAGAAACAACTGTTGATATGGTCAATGGATTAGTTATGTTTTTCAAAAACATTCATTTGCCTTAAAGGAACCAGGAAACGAAAAACTGTTGAAATAATTTTTGTTGTTGTGTTCAGTCATAACCCTTTTCTTCCTGGACAAGAATATGTATGGTCTTTATACGTCTATTGCATACTGATTGGAAAGAGAGAACATTGTTTAATCAGTTTGTCATTTATTCAGCTGTGTTTAACCCAGCAGCAAAGACATTATTTGTCTTTATTCCAATCATTCTTTGACCACTGCTTTTCAAGCTGCTCACCCTTGTGCTGAGTGAGTGTAGGTAACAGCTGAACATCAATTCAGCATTCTGTTTAAGCTTTAGTCATAGTGATTTGAAGGAGACTTTTGGGAAAGTTACGGATTTCAAATGCTTCTCCAAGTACTATATACAAACACAGAGAAAGGAGCACCAGATGCAAGAGAAATTTTGGTGGATACTGTGGAGGAATGGAAGTTACTGGTGCAGGCAACATGTCCAATCTTTCACAGGCGAAGCTCAGTGTACAGACTGCCAAGTATTTGGGTGATGGTGACAGCAAGACTTTTCAACATGTGCTACAACATACGCCATACCAAGGACAGCACATCGTAAAACTTTAATGTGTTGGCCATGTCCAAAAGAATTTATGTTCAAGACAAAGGGAAGTCCTTTAGGACCTGAAGGGGGCAGAAAACTTCCTGACGCTAAGCAAACATCAAGGGATGGCAGCCTAACAGATTCTAAAGTAGGTCTGCTCAAACATATTATGGACAAACAATGTGGAAAAATTGGCTACTAATAATTTAGAAGAAATATGAAATACTGTGTGAGTTACCTTCTTTCACAAGATTGCTACGGATGACAATTCCTATCATTCCCACTCCCCAAAGGGCTCACACTCAAGGTGTAAATATGACAGCTAGTGTAACTGGTGATGAACATACATAGACATGACCACCCCTAACAATGTCAGTAGTATACGCCATAAAACCTATCTATAGAAACTTAAGTTAGCAAAAACTTGCTTCCAAGGGCCTGACCAGATAGAAGGTGGATGGGTGGCATTCCCACTGTGACTCAGTACCACCCAGAACTCTAGCAACGGAATCACATTCTCCGTCAGGGACATGGAGAAAATACACCAAAGAAAAACAGAGGTCAAGAACTAAAATTTAAATGGCCTTCACCATATTGCTATGATAAAAAGTAAAAAACAGTTGACAGCCTGTGCATAGTTTGCTAAAACAGATGATAACTCAGATGGAAAATGCAAGCAGAAATGTAAACGGTTGAAAAATGGGCATTCAGTCAGAAAATGGTAGACAGTTAAAACTTGGGAACAATGTGCACAGAGTGGTGAGGGAGCCCCACTTAGCAAATGATGATGGCTAAAAAGGCAGTGCCCAATACGCAACTTACAAGGGCTGACTGAAAAGTAATGCCTCCACCTTCGTAACTCAACAGTTGGCAGCATTGGTATGCGGAAGGTACTGGCTTGTTCCGTAGCCTCTTCTCTACAACTCCAGTTGGCGGGAAGCCTTAGCACTGAACAGTTGTGTTGTTACAGTGTAAAGTATGGAACCCTGTGCAGACAGTCGGCCAATGCGATTCAAGCAACATGCAGTCACTGAATTCATGAAAGCAGAAGGTGTCACTTCAAAGGAGATTCATCAGAGAATGGAAGTAGTTTACGGTGATTGTGTTGATATGAGTACTGTGTGTCATTGGAAGAGTCAGTTTAAAGATGTTGAGGTGGGAAGATCTGACCTGCGTGACAAACAAAGAGTTCAGCGTCATGTGACAGCAATCACTGAGTTTCACAAGCAAAATGTTGACAGACTGATTCAGGATGATTGTCGTATCACTCAGAGAGAAACTGCAAGCACAATCGGCATTGCACAAGAATGTATGGGTCACATTATTGCTTTGCTTGGCTATCTGAAGATCTGTCCACGATGGGTACCCCCAGATGATGACTCCTGAAATGAAAGTGCACAGACTTGAAATTTGCCAGTACCTCCTTTCCACCATACAGTCCAGATTTAGCACCGTCTGACTTCCATCTGTTTCCAATAATGGAAGATGATCTGTGGGGACATCATTATGCTTCTGATGAAGACGTTGAGAGAACTGTGACATTGTGGTTGCGGAAACAGTGTGTCGACTTCTAAGTGACGGCTTCAGAAAACTTGTTGGTGATTATGTGGAAAAGTGAATATTGGTAATCAAAGATCACATTCTAAGGGTTATTTCTGTGTTTGATTTATTAAAATATTCCCATCCAAACCCAGCTAAGGAAGGGGGAGGCATTACTTTTCATTTGACCCTCGTAGTTGAAATGACCTCCTTGCGGTGGGAGGGCTGAGAGGATGTCGTCCAAGCTGCTAGGAGTGGCTTATCTGGAGCATATTCCCATGAAGGGAGAACCAATGGCGATGCCAAAGTGACACCACCTCCTGACAGACAGCAACACAGAGATCATCGGAGGGAGTACTAGAACTAGTGGGCTGAGGCACGAGGATTGCAGCCTTGGCAGTAGTGTCAGCAAACTCATTTCCTGTCACACCAACGTGACCAACATGAACAGCACAGTGGCTCCATCAAGAGTGAGAAAGTGACAGTCTTCCTGGACCCACGGCACAAAGGGATGGGCAGTGTACAGCGCACAGAGGCTTTGAAAGGCACTGAGAGAGTCTGAGCAGGTGACACAATTGAAAGGCCTGTGTCACCAGATACATGGCAAAGAGCTCTGCTGTAAATACTGAGCAGTGCACCGGAAGCTGATACCAAAAAATGTCAGTGGCAATGACTAAAGCACACCCAACAAGACAGTCAGTCCAACAGCCATCCGTGTACACAAAGGTACAGTCGCGAAGTTCCATGCAAAGGTCATGAAACTGAAGGCAGTAAAGTGGGACTGGAGTAGTGGCCAGGAAGTGAACGAAGGCCAAGGTTGACAATGACCAATGCACGAAGTCTAGTTGCTGAAGGGTTCACACCCACCAGGAAAGTTGCACAGAGTGAGAAGTTAAGCTGTCAGAGCAATAGCCGAAAGCTCTCCAGGAGGTAACAGAGAAGAGGGATGTGCCCTGTACTGGCGATCAAAGGAGTCATTGAAAAAGGAGGCATGGGATGGATCGCCACGCAATGCAAACGGCACATATACCCACTAAAGAGAAAGTCACGGTGGTAGGACAGCAGTAATTCAGAAGCTTCTGCATACAGGTTCTCAACTGGGCTAGTGTAAAAGGCACCAGTGGCCAAACGGATGCCACGTGGTGGACAGTATTGAGACAACATAGGAGAGATGAACATGCAGATGCATAAACAAAGCACCCAGTCTAGTTTTGAATGGATAAGGGACCGGTATAAACAGAGGAAGGTAGTTCGATCTGCACCCCAGAAAGTATCATTGAGGACACGTAGGACACTGAGGGGCCACGTACAACGGACTGCCAGGTAAGACACGTGGGAATACCAAGAGTTTCCTATTGAGAGCATGAGCCATAGGAAGGGAGCCGGAGATGCCTGGCAGGTGACTAACCATTAAGGGCTAATGACAATAGCAAATAGGATGACACTCAGGACAGAACCCTGAGGCACACCGTTTTTCTCGATAAAGGTGCCCAACTGGGCAGAACTCACACGGACCTGGAAAACTCAGTCTGTTAAAATTCTCAAGGAAGACGAGCAGGCGGCCACATTAAGTCCCTCATGCAGAGAGTACGGAGGATACCAGTTCTCCAGCAGGTGTAAGGGGCTTTCTCCAAATTGAAAAACATGGCCACAGTCTGGGATTTCCGTAGAAAACCAGTCATGACATGGATAGACAAAGTGACAAGATGGCCAACTGCAGAATGGCACGCCCGAAATCCACACTGTGCAGTGGTTAGTAAATTGCGAGACTCAAGCCACAATACTAGCCAGGCATGAATCATACATTCCACCACCTTGCAAACACAGATGGTGAAAGAAATGGGGCAGTAGCTAGGGGTAGTTTGCCCTTACTGGACTTAGGTATGGGTATGACAGTGGCTTCACACCAGCGTCTGGGAAATTCGCCCTCTGCCCAGATGCGATTGTACACATGAAGTACAAAATACTAAACCGCTAAAGAAAGGGGCTGCAACATCAGAGTGTGACAGCGTCTGGCCCTGAGGAGGTGGGTCAGGATGAAGTGAGAGCATGATCTCGCTCCTTCATAGTAAAGGTGGCATTGTAGCACTCACAGTACTGAGAAGAGGAGGATATTGCTCAAGCCTCCTCCACTCGTTTCCGATGGAGAAAGGCAGGGCGATAGCGGGAAGAGCTCAAAATTTCCGCAAAATGGCAGCCCAAGGTGTTGGAGATAGCAATAGGGTCCACAATGACATCGTCTGCTACTGTCAGGCAGGAAACTGGGGAATGGATCTTGGTCCCAGAGAACTGTTGGAGGTTGGCCCACATGACAGAGGAGGAAGTGAACTGCTAAAAGAACGAGTGAATGAAATCTAGCTAGCTTTTTTGATATCCCGAATAACGCACCACACTTTGAACGTGTTTGTTTACAATGAATGGAGTTTGCCATCGTAGGATGAAAATTAAAAACCCCCCACCTGGTCATCACAACTGGGGAAATTGTGTTCATCGAAGGGTAATCATGGAGGAGTAAAACCGCCAGTCGGCCTTAGTAAACTGCCATTTGGGTGTGCACGCAGGTGGGGTAGGAGTCAGCAAATGGACAGCACAGGGGAAATGGTTGCTCAAGTAGGTGTCAGAAAGAACGGACCACTCAAAACGATGGGCAAGGTGGGCAGTGCAGAAGGATAGGTCCAAATGGGACTAAGTGTGCGAGGACTTGGAAAGGAATGTGGATGCTCCTGTGTTAAGGCAGAAGTGATCAAGAAGGTCAGCCAAGAGAGCACCTCTTTGACAGGTTCTGGGAGAATCCCAAAGAGGATTGTGTGCATTAAAATCACCGAGCAGCAGAAATGGGTAAGGTAGCTGCCCGATAAGCTGGAGGAAGTCTGCCCTGGTGACATCAAATGATGGAGGGGTACAAATAGTATAAAGGGAGAACGTCAGGTGAGGAAGGAAAAAGTGAACTGCAACAGCTTGAAGATGGGTAGTCAGGGAGATGGGTTGACTCTGAACGTCATCCTGTATGAGCAACATGACTGCCATGAGATGAAATGCTAACCTCAAGGGAAAGTCAAAACTGACCAGGAAGAAATGCCAAAGCTCAAAACGGTCATGAGGACGCAATTTTGTTTCCTGAAGGCATAGTACAAGGGCATGCTGCGATTCTAAAAGCAGCCGTAAATCCTCTTTGTTGCATCGAAGGTCTCAAACATTCCATTGGAGGAAAATCATGAGGAGGAAAAAATGAAGGGTAGTCACCTCAGCGGTTGCCGGGTGCCAGCCTGCAACGACTCGCTGCTACAGGGCATAGAGGCAAGAGGACCCTGCTCCATGAGGACCACAGAAGCATCGGCTTTCTTGTGCTGTTGGTGTGTGGAGTCCAAAGTAGTAAAACGGTTGGTGGTGCGCACCGAGGACACGGAGCTCAGCCAGACGACTGTATCACATGGCAATACTGTCAAAGAGGATCTTCGAGTGAGCAAAGGAGAAGACCGTTCGCTTTTGTTGGACTTCTTTGAGCCTTTCTGGTTAGCAGAGGAAGACTACGTGTTGGTTGGCTGGAGGGATGTAGGAAGCCTTCACAGGAGTACTCCTCCTGTCCTTTCCAGCCTGCTGGTTGTGTGGCTGGCGACTTCACACCTTGAAGCGAGAGTTTGATGGTTTTATGCACAGCTAGACAAGGGGACAGTGATGCTACCTTGACACTGGGCGAATTCACAATCCCAGAGCTGAATTTGAGGTACCATGTTTGTGTGGCTATGTCCTTCATGGAGCGAGATGGGGCGAGAACAGTACTATACATGCCAGACAGTAAACGGAGGGTTTACAACCAGCCAACAACTTGCGAGTAACTGGATAAGGAACTTTTTCTTTTACCCTTATCTACTGGACAGCTCGATCATCAAGAAACATGGAACAACCTCAAGAGAAGGCAGCATGGTTGCCGTTGTAGTTGATACAGCAGGGAGAACGAGGCGGACAAGCGCTCTCGTGTGCATCCCTACCACAGGTTACACATTTGGCCGGGTGTCGACAAGATGATGTTGAAACGATGATACTGGTGGCAGCACATCGGGTTAGGTATGTACAGTCAGACTGTGATAACTTCATAGCCCTTCATAGCCTGCTTCGAGCTTGGACAGAGGCACCACTTTATCAAAGGTGAGAAAAATAGTGTGTGCGGGCACTAAGGAGGAATCTACCTTTTTAATCACCCGATGGACGGCAATGACATCCTGATTAGAGAGGTACGTTTGGATTTCAGCATCAGTCAGCCCAGTGTAAATAACACCATGGGAAGAAGTCACAGTTCTATGGGCCTCAAGACAAACAGGATAGCTGTGGAGAAGCAAACCAACAAGCAGTAGTTGCGCTTGAGAATCAGAAGTGGTCTCCAAAAGCATTGCATAAACGGGAGGAGCATTTCACAGGGCCAGCAATTGCATCAACACCTTTCTGAAACGGATTTACCATTGCATAGGACTGACTGCCTGCAGTACGTGAAATCATGAGTAACCATGGTGCAGCTGGAAGCGTCTTTCAATTGTTTGCATCATACCGTTTACATTTCGTAGACACTGATTGTGAAGGTGATTGACTCACAGCAAGAAAATCCCCCATGGCTGCCAGGGTCTCCGACGGCGCGCTCCTTCCAACTGGGGGTGTCCTCCACAAGGTGGCGCACCCACCTTAGGTGATTATTCACACCTCAGGTTACACCTCCCGAACACCTGACAGATGGAGCAATCGGCAATTTGGGAAAGTAGCAGCTCAGGCAATCTCCCCTCCCTGGGCCTGGCCTGTAGCAGGGGGTACGTGAAAATCCTACCTGTCAACATGTTGCTGGGAATTACATGTTACACAGTCACCTGCGATGAGTCAGACGCATGGGCTGTCCTTCAGGAGCGCACACGGAGGAAGAAGAAAAAGAGGAACCCCAAACGCCGAAGCAGAGGTAAACAAAGAAAGGAAAAGAGAGCAAAAACAGTGGTGAGACTGTTCTTATGTCAGCAATGGACAATGCAGAACATTCCCAATAACATACCAGACGTATTCCCCAAGGAAGGGGAAAAAATAGCAAGAGGATAGACACAGAAGGGAAAAGATGCTGCAAAGGCTGGGGCCCCATGGTAGCCAAGCACAAACCCTGCAAAGAGTGATGAGCCCCTTGGGGAGGCGGAGGAGGAGGGGGAGGGCGGTAGGAGGGGGGGGGGGGGGCAGTGTTTGCACGAGTGTGTGTATATGTTGTCTATTTCCAACTAAGGCCTTTTTGGCCAAAAGCTCACTTTCTAACAGTCTTTTTGTTGTGCCTATCTGTGACTCAGTACCTCTATTGTATGGTGTATTTTATGCTCATCACACAAAAAATTTCAAAGAAAGCAAATTTTGTTGACTGTTCCAACATACTTTTTAAGTAGATACTAATGCGTAAGTAGGGTCCAGAACCTGAAAATATCTTTTAGCACAATCTTAGCAATACCAACACATTTTCCAAGAGTACACAGAGGGAAGGGATGCTTTAAGAAAGCAACAAAAATTTTTAAAAATACAAATACAAAATAAGACTTAAATTTGTGGGTTAAGTATTACTGAAAAATTTAAAACAATTATGTAATTTTGCATAAGAAATCATTAAAACAAATATTTTTTGTTAATAGTGCACAGCAACTACGGTTGAAGTTAAGAACAGTAGCAGTGGTAGCCACACTCATTACTGTCCCAAGAAATGGAACCTCCTCACATTATCCATGTACCTCCTATATCAAGTATCTGGCTAAAATTGAGAATGAAATATACAAAGGACGTGGTCACATACAGTACTGCACATACAGCAGATCATACATATGTGGAAAATTAACACCTTAAAGCAACAGTCCCACACGAATGACATTTTGTTGCCATATTGAACAGATCACACACTATATGGGATCACGATCTCAGGACAATCGTCATGAATAAGGATTACAGCTACACGCATAATCCCCTCTAATTACAGCGTAGTTCTAGAACTGTGCAAGTGATAACAGAGCTGATGGATGTTACCTTGGAGGATAATTTTCAACAAATATTTTACCTTTTGTCACTATTGGTGTAAGGAGATTGCTGCTAAAAGCAATGAAACAGGACAGATCGCAACACACCTCAAAGGCAGCATTGGATGGCAGACAGGCAATTTGAAATAAATTTAAAAGCAGACTAAGCTATCTGACAGAGTGGCTCAAATGGAATTGATCCTAAATGATTATGCTGTGTACAATAGATGTACATGTAATATAGGACATATCAAAAACCGAAAGCATTCATTATCATTTACTTCTCAGTAGCTACAATTTTGATTACACTCTCCAACATTACTGATAGCAAACAACAACATACACAAATTTAATTTAGTAGATACTTTTTAACACTGTAAAATTCCTTTTCCGTCAGGCAGTATTTGGGTTTCTTTGAATAGTTAAGTGTCACATATACTATAAAGCAGATGTTTTGGTAGACTTCTTGGTAGCTTAATACCAGAGTACTATCACACTCTTTCAAGCATTGTCATTCAAAGGAGGTATGCTTCACATATTGTTTTTACTCCATGTGTTTTAGGTATGTGCACTAACATTTATAATAACTCTGAAATATCTCATCACGTATATTACTGTTTTATATGTGTGCAAAGATGTAAAAGCTAAAACGCCTAGCTTTTTAAGCTGTTTCTGCACATTTCAGAAGTCCTCCTTAAAATGATCCTAATTGCTTTTCTTCATAATGTGAACACACTTTTTATTTCCTGGATATTTTCAAGATTTTCCACACCACTACTCCATACTGCACATACAGTTCAAAGTGTCCATGCTATACCATACACAGAAGCTTCTCATCTGCATATTTTGATGGCTGCTTCATTATGAATATGACTGAATTAATATGCTGTTTGCATTTCAGCTCACTGTGCGCAATAATACCTAAGAATCTAGTGGATTCTACTTCTTCCAACTTTGTATCATCCACATCTACGTCCATATGCATAGACTTCTCTTTGTTTCTGAATCCTGCATACAGTTCATTTTCCACGAGCCACTGAGCTGAGATGTTTGCAGAAATATAAGTTCTTCCACCAAGCTGCTCCACATTTTGATCAATGTTCGGTATTGTCATGTCATCTGCATAGAATATTGTCTTCTCTTTCTTTCAAACACCTGTATCATTCACAATAGTTTAAACAGCAATGGCCCCATTATCGATCCCTGCGGCACTCCATTTTTACAGCTTTTGTTTCTGGCTGGTATGAGTTCCCTATTGAGACATTCTGTTTCCTGATCCATAGGTATCATTGCAAATGATGTCAGATGAAGGCGATACAAATATAACAAAATCTTGCATACTTCCCTTACTTTATAAATATAACAAAATCTTGCATACTTTCCTTACTTACATTCTATTATGTCATATGGGATCATATTTTGTGGTAACTCATCAAACTGACCAAAAGTTTTTATAGCGCAAAAGCATGTACTAAGACTCATTTGTGGTATAAATTCAAGAACATCATGTAGAAACCTGTTCAAGGAACTGAGTATTTTAAGCTTTGGTTCTCAGTATATTTATTCTGTCTATTTCCAGACAGTAACTAAATAAATAGTATCAAAACTAGGAATAAGAACGATGTACATAAAGACCTAAAATCACTTATCTAAGTACAAAATGGGGTTCAATATTCAGGAACACGCATTTTCAATAAATTACCAGCAACTATTAAAAAACTGATAAAGCAGAAGCATTTTTTGGTAGGCAACTCCTTCTACTATATGGATGAGTATCTTAACAGGGACTGTTAGACCAACTTAAGTAAAATCTGTGTTACATTTCACTTTTGACAACAATTGGTCACAACAGTCAAGATTAGGTATTCTGAGTATGATAAATTTATTAAAATGCTTAACTATGTTTCATCCTGACAGTGCGTTAATTCTGTAAATATTAGCAGTTCCCGTTTACTGTAATGTAACATATCCTGACAATCTCCTGACAAATAATTACAGAAGTGAATATTATATTCAAATGTTCTATTTTTTATGATATAATTTCTGGCATGTCCCACACCCACGAGAATTATCTCATTTTTGGGTATATGTAACGAAAACTGAATCTAATCTCATCTATTCACTCTCCTACTTGCTCTCAAAAACCATAGATTTCCAATTTTTGTGTCAGTATCTTATGTGCGATGGTGGCCAATGCTTCAGACAGAGCCAGAAACATTGCAGATATAACCCTTATTTTGTCTAAGACTTGTATAATGCATTCTGTCAGAGCCCATCCTCAGCACTGAACACACGACCCCCCCCCCCCCCCCCCCTCAAAACCCCCTACCCACAAATTAGCAACTTGCACAAAAGTAACCACTGTCGTTTCCAGGCACTGAGGCTTGAACACCGTGAGTAGAGATCTCGGCTAGGGTGTGCAAGAGGGTACACAAGAGACATGGTGGAGGAAGGATAGTTGAGTGGGGTCGGATAAAGACAACCTATCCACATTCATCCAGACCAAGCACAAATGAGACCCCCTTTGTGACTAAGTATCATCCAGGACTGGAGCAACTGAATTGCATTTATTATTTTATTTACACTCAAGTTCCATAGGACCAAATTGAGGAGCAAAACTCCAAGGTCATTAAATATGTCAGTATGTAAAATTATAACATAAAAATAACAACAAATGAAAATAAAATGTTTATGAACTCGAAAAGAGTCAATCCATAAATAAAAGCAATCAACTATACAACAAGAATCAGCTTAAGAAGGAGTGACCCATGAGGAAACGCTTCAGTTTCGATTTGAAAGCGTGTGGATTGCTGCTAAGATTTTTGAATTCAAGCAGTAGCTTTTTGAAAATGGATGCAGCAGTATACTGCACACTTTCTGCACGAGAGTTAAGGAAGTCCGATCCAAATGCAGGTTTGATTTCTGCCAGGTGCCAACTGAGTGAAAGCTGCTTATTCTTGGGAATAAGCTAATATTGTTAACAAGAAATGACAGTAAGGAATATATGTACTGAGAGGCCAATGTCAAAATACACAGACTCGTGAACAGGGGTCAACAAGAGGTTCATGAACTTGCCCCACTTATTGACAGAACTGCCTGTTTCCGAGACAAAAATATCCTTTAAAATGGGAAGAGTTACCCTAAAATAAAATTCCATATGACATAAGCAAATGAAAATATGCAAAGTAGACTAATTTTCATGTTGAACAATCAGTCACTTCAGATACCGTTCGAACAGAAAAAATGGCAGCATTAAGTCTTTGAACAAGATCCTGAATGTGGGCTTTCAGAAATTTTAACTGTCTGGTTTTGCTAATCATATGCCCATTCTGCGAAATTAAATTCAGCTCTTGTTGAATTGCGTGTTAGAAACTGTAAAAATTGGGTCTTACTGTGATTTAGTGTTAGGGTGAAGTGGGATAAATGTAACCACGTTCTGGCATAGTTCAACTTTGACACCAAATTGCCAATTTGTTATTGAAGAAAAAAATTATATGGTCAAATAAATGTTTTCAAAATTTTGTGTTGTGAGGTTACACTTGCCCCATGGTACGGGGCAAGTGTAACCCCGCATTGTTGTACCCATACAGAGCATTGTGAAAGAGACTTGGGGTAAGTGACCTGATTACCCAATTTTTACTGAACTTGAGGGTTTTTAAATTATTAAAATATCTTAAATTTTACTCAAGATATGAACTTTTTTGCACACGCTTCTTTTTATATTATGAAATACACAGAAAATGTTAGCTAAAGTAAAAAATAGGTGTTAGCCTAAACCATAAAACACTGACACAGAATGCATCATAGATGATTTATTTTTGTTTTAGACCAGTAATTTATTGGTTTAAATTCTACAAAAGTAATATTTTTTTTCTTTAGTAGGCAATTTAACAAAAATAATAAAATATCTAGTCTCAAGAGAAAAGAAAAATTCACTTTATAAGTTCACTTGCTATTATTTTTCATGGTAATTGAACTAAAGTTGTTGGCAATTTGTGTTTAATGCTAAACTGCCCTAATTGAACTTATTATATTCACACTTAGGCCCTAACTATTATTTAGTCACTGAATGTTGTATGAATCAAATGTAACACCAAATGTCAGGTCTCCCTTGTGACCCAAAGTAGGCTCAGGCAGCACTGAAATGACATCAGAGGATGGAACTTCCGTCTCATCTCTTCTATCAGGCCAGTGGAATGTGGTGCCATGCTTTGTCTTATTTTTGCATCTGAGGAAAATCACTTCTGGATCTCCTAAATCACTAATTTTGGTAACTTGGCCAATACAATGAACTTCCTTACATTTTGTTGCAAAAGCTACCAGAACAGTTTCCATCTGTAATTTTATCTTTGGCTTCAAAAAAGTTTGCCTCTTTTTCTTCTTCTTCTTCTTCACAGTTTATCATTTCTTTCCTGAGATCATCCAGTGTTGTTATGGTCCCATTTTCTTCATCACTACTTATTAAAGATAGGCCTCCTTCAGTTTCACTTTCTTCACTTGTTGATTCAATTTAGTCTTTTTTTCTTGTTACCCATATGAGCAATCAGGGATTTTTTTTCCTACAACATTCTGAGATGCCATTTCGGATCAAGTAACAGCACTTTGTTTGGAAGATTTACTTTTCATTACCAAGCCCTTTTTTATGCCGATAATGCTTTTTTGTTTTGCTTTCTCCTTATTATTCTTGTTTCCTTTAAAATCTTTTTCTTTATAAATGGCATCTTGAGAAGTGATAACTTCAGCTCCTGGTGCAATCCTTTTCTTCGTTTTACCAGTGGGACTACACTGTCGGACTGTTTCCAATAATAAGCTTTCAAATGACAAATCAGAAGTTCCAGAACATAATGAAACATTGGTTAGCTCGGGAATGGTTGAGAAAGAACTCCGACACTGGGAGAACTGCAGGGCTCAGTAGATGTAGGCCTATAAAATTCTGGAGGTTGTTCAGCTGGAAGCTTCCCAAAAATCTGAGTACTTTCTGTTAAAGACATAGCTTCCACACAGTCTATGGCTGCATTACCATTTTATCAATTACTTCTCTACTGTAAGGGAATATTCCTGCTTTTTGAAAACCACTTTTCAACAATTCAGGTGGTGTTTCATTCCATACAGCAGCGAGGAGATTGGAAAAGTCACGTTTGCTAATTTTTACCCCTTGATGATGTGACGAGTTCACTTTTGGTCCCAAGTAGATTTCACACTCTTTAACACTGCTACATCCATTGGCTGCAGGACTAACTATCATGCTCAACATACTGTACTGTAATTGAAATGGTGGCATTCTTTACAGTTCTGTGTCATATTTCATAAAAGGAAATGTGGTTTAAAAATAAAGTAGACTTAAATAAAAAATAAAATATATCTCACACAAACTCAGTAGACCTACAAATCCAGCACATCAGGTATTCTGGTATCCATATTTACAGGAAGGCCAGTTTAATGGATCTAGTGTGATGGCAAAAACAAGGTTACGGCTTAAATAAATAAATATGTTCCGGTGAGTTTGTTTGGGGCAAGTGTATGCAAACAGTATGAGAAAGTCACACTGACAACAATTCTTTTGCTTCTGTATTGGTTTTTGGAATACAGATTGTGGTGACAGAAAGACAGACACGTCATGCAGCCCGAGGTCCCAGTTAGGTTGTAAGGTGAGAACCTGGTTGCAAGTTGGCGAAGCGTGATCTAATCCATTAATTGTATCACCAGTCAAATTTGACGGGTTGTGTCACATTCTTCACTGGCAAGATGGCTTTTCGTAACCAGGACAGCTGGATTTTGGATTGCATTTTGGTAATGTGAGTAGTGTTGTGCACAGACACGATTTTATGTTAGAATACATAGCCCCCACACTAGAAGAAAGGCAACAAGGAGCTGGACGAAGTACTGGATGCATGCTGTACCCATTAATGTTCCACAACAGGTATCACCACTGTATGGACATCATCGGCTACAGCTCCTAGCACCATAACATCTTACGTTGGTGCTGCAATGGGATAGCCGGCCGAAGTGGCCGTGCGGTTAAAGGCGCTGCAGTCTGGAACCGCAAGATCGCTACGGTCGCAGGTTCGAATCCTGCCTCGGGCATGGATGTTTGTGATGTCCTTAGGTTAGTTAGGTTTAACTAGTTCTAAGTTCTAGGGGACTAATGACCTCAGCAGTTGAGTCCCATAGTGCTCAGAGCCATTTGAACCATTTTTTTGCAATGGGATAAACTTTACAAAGCGCAGTCCACACATTGCACTTATTGCAGAGGTTGTCAATGTATCTCTGTATTAAGTTGGAGGCACACCATGGTAGCTGCTGAATAATGTAACTAAGTCAGTCTTCATTTGCTAACACACAAATTAATTGTATTTTGTGGATAGCCTTTCCTTCACATTCCATTTTTGACTAATACTGACGTTTCTGTTACTGATACTGTACATATTTATGTTGAGATGTGTTAATGTTTTTGTCTGAAATATTGCACCAACCTTGATTCAGGTTGCAATATGATTGTAATTACTCGCATTATGTAGATGGACCTTTCTTCTTTCTGCTTCTGCCAAATACATGTGTTTCTTTAACCGACATGTACAGCACTTTTGCACTGTCTGTGTTGAAATAAAATTAATGATTCCATCTCAAAGGCAGAATCTATATTGTAGTGACAGACATATGTCGTGTAGCCTCAAATTCTAAATTAGGCTGGAAGGTAATGGCTGTGAGTTGGCAAAGTGAACAAATGTGAATATTGAAATATAGACTGTTCAAGTCGCAGACTCATCTGTAGAACAGCCTAAGGTACAGGTTAGGTATATGGGTGAAAATTTG
The DNA here is from genome assembly GCF_023864345.2 of Schistocerca serialis cubense. NCBI lineage: Eukaryota > Metazoa > Arthropoda > Insecta > Orthoptera > Acrididae > Schistocerca > Schistocerca serialis. The sequence goes on from NC_064646.1 coordinate 344,467,467, forward strand.
GTTCTATGTTGGTGGCAAACGAATGTGAATGTGAAATCTAGGTAACAATGACAAACTGATCTGAGCTTAGGCCAGGGTTCTGGTTATGATGGAAGATGACAAGCTAGCTCCGAGTTGATTGAACCAATGAAAGGAAAGCAAAATCTTCCTTGAGTTGATAAGTTTCATTGCCCATTATTTTCTGTTTACTTGTGCCCAGAGTCCTAAACTGCTGCTCTAACAGTGACTTTGTCAACTGATTGTCTTCACACTAACCAAAGCAGATTCTGTCCTTATAAATCAACATAACTTGGGCCATTTATCCCACCAGCTGCATCTTTTAGTACATGATCAGAGGTATACTTAATGGTGAGATGTGAGCCTATGGGGCAGAATACTCAACTCATAGCTGCCCCTTCTCCATCAAATGGTTCTTGGCAATCGTAGCTGATAATGGCTAAAATACTGGTTGTAATTTATGTTCTTGTTCATCTGCTTGCACATTTGATGTACAAGTGCAGGAGCAAATCTGTACACCACTACTATATGGAAGCAGAACAACTTGGGTTACTCTCCTTGAACCACAAGCATGCATCTGATACCCACATCCAACATGTTGGACATGTTTTCGGCATAACCAATCAGTCTCCTGGAGAATCACAATACAACATCAGTGAAATTCAATTATTTGCCTGAATGCTCAATGACATTGCCCTCTACTATATGGAAGCAGAACAACTTGGGTTACTCTCCTTGAACCACAAGCATGCATCTGATACCCACATCCAACATGTTGGACATGTTTTCGGCATAACCAATCAGTCTCCTGGAGAATCACAATACAACATCAGTGAAATTCAATTATTTGCCTGAATGCTCAATGACATTGCCCTGAAGGTCTTCAGTTTTTTATTACACCAAAATAATGATGCAAGCCCTACTCCAACCTAAGTTTGTTGTTCCGAATGCTTTTTACTGCTATCATTACTCCACGAAAGTATGATATTTCTAAATGTCTTTTAGATGTGTTTTATTCTTTGTTTTCCACTATTGCATTTGATGAAGAAAGATGTCAAATTCATGGGGCACTCTTAATGTGACAAGACTGTGCATTTCAGTCATGTACACTTATTCACAGGCAATATCCAAACAGACTCTGAAGTATGGCCAGACACAACAGCAGGCAAATGCTTAAACTACCAAAGAAGTTTATACACTCCTGGAAATGGAAAAAAGAACACATTGACACCGGTGTGTCAGACCCACCATACTTACTCCGGACACTCCGAGAGGGCTGTACAAGCAATGATCACACGCGCGGCACAGCGGACACACCAGGAACCGCGGTGTTGACCGTCCAATGGCGCTAGCTGCGCAGCATTTGTGCACCGCCGCCGTCAGTGTCAGCCAGTTTGCCGTGGCATACGGAGCTCCATCGCAGTCTTTAACTCTGGTAGCATGCCGCGACAGCGTGGACGTGAACCGTATGTGCAGTTGACGGACTTTGAGCGAGGGCGTATAGTGGGCATGCGGGAGGCCGGGTGGACGTACCGCCGAATTGCTCAACACGTGGGGCGTGAGGTCTCCACAGTACATCGATGTTGTCGCCAGTGGTCGGCGGAAGGTGCACGTGCCCGTCGACCTGGGACCGGACCGCAGCGACGCACGGATGCACGCCAAGACCGTAGGATCCTACGCAGTGCCGTAGGGGACCGCACCGCCACTTCCCAGCAAATTAGGGACACTGTTGCTCCTGGGGTATCGGCGAGGACCATTCGCAACCGTCTCCATGAAGCTGGGCTACGGTCCCGCACACCGTTAGGCCGTCGTCCGCTCACGCCCCAACATCGTGCAGCCCGCCTCCAGTGGTGTCGCGACAGGCGTGAATGGAGGGACGAATGGAGACGTGTCGTCTTCAGCGATGAGAGTCGCTTCTGCCTTGGTGCCAATGATGGTCGTATGCGTGTTTGGCGCCGTGCAGGTGAGCGCCACAATCAGGACTGCATACGACCGAGGCACACAGGGCCAACACCTGGATCATGGTGTGGGGAGCGATCTCCTACACTGGCCGTACACCACTGGTGATCGTCGAGGGGACACTGAATAGTGCACGGTACATCCAAACCGTCATCGAACCCATCGTTCTACCATTCCTAGACCGGCAAGGGAACTTGCTGTTCCAACAGGACAATGCACGTCCGCATGTATCCCGTGCCACCCAACGTGCTCTAGAAGGTGTAAGTCAACTACCCTGGCCAGCAAGATCTCCAGATCTGTCCCCCATTGAGCATGTTTTGGGCTGGATGAAGCGTCGTTTCACGCGGTCTGCACGTCCAGCACGAACGCTGGTCCAACTGAGGCGCCAGGTGGAAATGGCATGGCAAGCCGTTCCACAGGACTACATCCAGCATCTCTACGATCGTCTCCATGGGAGAATAGCAGCCTGCATTGCTGCGAAAGGTGGATATACACTGTACTAGTGCCGACATTGTGCATGCTCTGTTGCCTGTGTCTATGTGCCTGTGGTTCTGTCAGTGTGATCATGTGATGTATCTGACCCCAAGAATGTGTCAATAAAGTTTCCCCTTCCTGGGACAATGAATTCACGGTGTTCTTATTTCAATTTCCAGGAGTGTATAATGATTCTACTCTTTTCAATATGTCTTACTTATTAATTCTCATTCATGAAAAGCCAGATATTGCCTCTATCATGTAGGAAACTGAAAGGCTTACAGAAAAATACTTGTATAAAATCAATCATACCTTGTAATGCTTCATTACTCGACAGCTCTCAACTGGGCCGATTGTTACAAACATGTTGTACAGCTCTTTTTCTGTCAGAGTCTGTGGTAAGTAATTGATGATAAGGTTTGTTTTCGAATCATCTCTCTTTCCTTGTTGATCAGCCATTGATTTGATGTTGAGTTGACCGTTTCTGGATGAAGTTTTGGAGGAGCCTTGGTCCGTCCAACTATGAGAGTGATAAAAAAAAATAAAAACAAACTGATGTCTCTATGTGGCATAAGTGACACAAAAAAATAATAAATAAAGCACGTTTCCATGTCTTCCCTAAAGAAAATAAAGAGCGTAAGTGAGATACCTATTAGTATATCCAATATACTGCTACTCTAACTCAACAAGAAAACTTTAAAGCTTTGATGCTACTGATAACTACATTCCCGGATGAAGTCTTGAGTGATCCTATTAGGACACTGATAAAAAAAATTAAAACGTGTTTTCGAATCATGAGAAATGCTTGGAGTTTGGAATAGCCTACATTGTAGCAATTATAAAATTTGCAACAATACTTGCAAGCTTACTCCAAAACTCCGTATAAGCGATTACCCATCATTATCAATTTACGTAATTTCTGAAGCATTCTAATAGCAGAAAATCAGCAATCGTCAAAACATTCAAACACGCCATAGGATGCCGGTGTCATAATTGTCACAATAAAATGCGTAGTGCAGTTAAATTTACTGATTTTTTGCTAAATATCACACAAGAGTGCAGCTCCAATGCTTATCAGAGATGCAGCATCACAATAAAAACGATATTTCGGAAATTCTTACCTTATAATACACTACAAATAAGGAGACTGAAAATGCTACATTAAACAAATCAAAATAGTTATTTTGTCATTTTCTTATCGCAGAATGTATCGGACGTGTAACTTTCGAACTGATATCCTCGATGTAACCAACAACTGTTGTTTAACAGCTTCTAGAAGTGTATATATTTGCAGATATTGCTCTTTTCAACTACCGTACCTCGTATCTTGGTTAACGTAGTGAAGTGTCCTCGGATAGGCATCCATTTTCAATATACGTAGTTCGACACTGCAGTACGACGTTGCATTGTTTTTCCGTTGTTATTTTGTCATTAATGAATCAGGTGCGTGTTTGAACAGTTTTTGCAGCGGATGAAGGAAATTCTGTGAATATATCCAACTGTGTGAATATTTGCGACGATGAGGCTACCAAAAGCTCTGTTTTTCATTGCGGTGCCTCGACATTATCCCAACATTTCTTCAAAAGAATACTGTTGATTTTAGTGTTTTAACAATAGAAACAGCAATTAAATATGCATATTAAAGGAGACTTCATTATGTCACTCCATTTTCAGGACGTTCTCGAGCGGCCGATATATCGTTCCTTGTTACTATTTTCTGGTTTTTCATTACGTTGCTACTTGATTGCAGTACTGTGCTGTTTGCGTGTTAACTGAATTATTTATTTGTCATGTGCTTGATAGTGTTTGACTCTTAAACTTCTTATCCATTTTTTTAATAATTTCATAGAACGGCATACTAGAAATTGTTTACCATAGACAGCTACATTACACCCTGTAGAATTAGGTTACTATTTACTAATGCTTAGTATTTTGCATCAAAATGTTTCAATTTGGGTTTCGAAATAGCTTTACATTTCGGTGACCGATGGCGTATTTAATTTCGATAATATGTTTTTATTAAAATTTGCAATAACCTGCCTCAGTATTAGCTACACAGATTTTCTTTCTAATCTCCACATTTTTCTTTTTGTGTTAGGAGATATACTGTGTTCTTGCACATAATGTTACGGTACAACCAAATTTTAGGAAGACCACTTCATGGTTCTGTTATGAAAATCAATGATACACAGTCTTCATGGTCCAAGTTCAAATATGTACATACATGCCTATTTCACATTCTATGGATTCCAACATGAAGGAGAACAATTGGGGGATATGTGCCCCAACAGACAGAAATTACTGTAGTACTGTCCCACCACCTGTGATGGTACAGTGATGTAGATAAAAATGACAGTTGAAAGAGATAGTGGCCTATTAGTTGAGAATGTTATGCCTTTGTAACTAGAGTAGTAACAGTCACGGATATTTAGAGTTGTCTAGCACTGGATTATTTTCCACGATAAAATTACTTGCAAAGATTAAAGGACATAGGCCAAGTACAACACTCATTAACATTTGGTTTTTTGACACATCAGTATTAAGTGATTTTGATGTAAAAGCAAAGATTTAGCTGATAATGATGGTCAAATGCTCACAATAAATAATACTGACTAGGTGGGTTTAGATCATAACAGATCATAACATATACATCACAGAATTCTAAAGAAGAATCAATCACAGAATTTAGAGGAAATTGTGGGAAGAGATTTATGATCAAGAATACCCAGGGCCTGAGCTACACAAAGAGGGGGGGGGGGAGGGGGGGGGAGTAGGGATGAAGGCCAGATTATTTCAGTTTTGTGGTGAATGACAAAATAGTTTAGAGATTTGATGACAAATGGTTCTGTGTGCGCATGCCTCTAGTTAATGTATTAATACATGTTCTGGCTTCAAACAAATTCTGACTTGATATGAATGTTCGGCAGGGAGAGCTCAGGCTATTTCAGAGGATAAAAAAAATTATTACCTAAATGAAGCTGAAACTAGAAAATAGCTGTGGCAGATTGGTGACAATTTCCAAACTTTTGGCCTTCAAACTGAATGATTACTTCCTCACAATGACAGCTAACTTTGCACCCACTCATAAATAACTAAATTAACTTACATATTTACTTCAGTAGGCTTTGCATTTCATCAGGTCACCAAAAAAAAAAAAAAATGATAGTTCAACAGGCTGTGAGTTTGTTTCGAGAAAAGTAGTAAATCCTGTGCTGACATGGTAGAACAGACTTTAAGCTATCTTTGTAATCAAACAATGACTCTGGGCGTATTTTCTGACAGATGTAGGTATTTTGTATTAACATTCATATCTAAACTAGAGCAAACCATTTCAAAAGCTTTTATGAAACTGGCGTATGATTCAATACTGGATTCTCTAAAGAAAAGGCCGTACAACATGTAGCGAGTCAAGTACTAACAGAGCTAAGCAAGAAAAATTATCTCATTGGTATAGTCCATGATCATGCTAAAAGCCTTTGATTGCATGGACCACAGAATTCTACTTGACAAATCAAAATCTTATGCCATTAATGGCATCCCTCGCACATAGATAAAATATTTCATAACAGAAATCCTGATAGACTGTACCTCTGGCATGAAACTAGCATCAGAATGGGGATATGTAACTTGTTGCGTACCACAGGGATTGGTACCAGGTCCCACTCTTGTTATTAAGCTACACAAATTATGTCGTAATTACTAAAGGACGGTTCAAAAACCATAAATGACACAGGCATACTGATGTAAAGTCAAGTGTAATATTACCAGAAACAGCTCAAATGACAGCTTAATAGTCCTGCAACTGGTTCACAGCAATCAGTTGAAATCTGAATTTCACAAAGACTTATATTACACAGTTTAAAACAAGCAATAAAGACTAGCAAACACTAGAAATAATAATTGCCATAAACTAGATAGAACACTGTGGAAAATTTATAGTGTACTAACTGCATAATGAAGTTGCAGTGGAGTCAACACACTCATAAACAAATCAAGAAACTCAGTTAAGCTTATTTTGGCCTAAGGAGTTTCTCTTATGAGAAAAGTTAGGCATGTCAAGCAACAAATTAGGAATTTTTTTAAATTACTCTGAGAAAGATAGTTGGTACGAAACTATGTAAGCACAAGACACAAGTGAGACATATGATGCATTTCTTAATACAATAATGCACCATTCTCATTTAGACTTCCCCAAAATGACCAAGGCCACCATAAGGAATGAATTATGAAAAAAATAATCGAACTACGGACTAAACTAAAAGATCTCAGACAAGCAGGGAATCTGGAAAATATTAACAGTGTCATAAGAGGTACAGCCAATTAATAAGAGAAGCTAAGGCAAGTTTGATGGACAGAACCACAACAAATTTCAAAAACTAAAAGTAAAAAAGCATGAGGCATAACTAACACTGAAAGGTAACAGTAAGGAGAAAGCATGCAACAAAAATATTTCCACGTTAAAGAAAACTGAGGACACCATAGCTACAGAAGGAGTAAATATTGCTAATGTACTAAACAACAATTTAATGGACGCTGTAAGAAAATTTAGTGTGTAAAAGGAATCACAAGAGACATAAGCATCCTAGAACACTTGGACAATCATCCAACTCAGTGTTCCTAGAAACAGTGACAAAATGGGAATGCATGAAATAAAGGAGATGGTGAAATATTAAATCAACTTTTAAAGCATGTTAGTGGGAAAATAACTGAGCCATCACTGCATATAGCAAACTGCTTGTTTGGTGGAGAACTTACACAAAAATAAAAAATAGGTGTAGTAGTACCTATGTACAGGAAAGGTGACAAGGACGATTCAAATGACTAAAGACTAGTATCTTTTTAATATCTAGTTTCTCAAAATACGATAAATGCTTGTACACAATAGATTCATGAAATTTGTAGAGAAATACCGTAGTCTGATTAAAGTGCTTCACCACTTCCGAAAAGGGGGAGCTACACAAAAGCTGTCTCTAGACTAACAGAATCTGTTAAGAGAAGCTCAGCATCCATTATGTTTCAAAATGCTGGCAACTAAAAGCAGTATTTGACAACAGCCGAGTGGTATAGAAGGAGGAGCAGTAGTTTCTTTCAAAGGAGCTGTTTTTCTTGTAACATACATATGTAAAGTAATCTAAAAGTGAACACTATAATTATCGATTTGAATAACTAGTGCTTGTCATAATTCGTTGTTAGCATTCTTTACAGGAGTAATCAGCAGCGGTTGCTTCTGCCACGAAGGCTATACTTCATGATGGGATTTGATTTACAAAATACGATGTGTGAATGAATGAATGAATGAAAAAGATACTTGATGCGGATTTGAAATCAAAAATATGATGTATGGTGTGCTTCAGGGGTCTGTACTTCATTCATTGTCATTCAGTAGCTTCTTAAACACTATTGAAGCAGCGAGAAGGAACTAAAAAATAGTGTATGCTGATGAAGTAATATTAGAATACCTAGAAAAAAATCTGGAAACTCTTGAAAGAAGTGCATTTATTTCAACAGATAACGCAGCACAATAGCTTATACAAATGACTTACTTGTTCATAGATAAAAAAGCTTAAGATAACATGGATATATTTATACTGCAAAAAATACTGACCAAACAGGCCATGAATGCCCAATGGTATTGACTGTCGGCCGTTTCATCCTTAGCCCACAGCATCACTGGATGCGGATATGAAGGGACATGTGGTCAGAACACCACTCTCCCGGCCGTATGTCAGTTTACACTGCTGGAAAAAAATGCAAGACCCTCATGGACAAGGTCATTTCATTGACAAGCATTGTGGAATGTAGTTCATCAGTAGGAGTGTATGATAACAAATTAAGCTGAAATGAAACACGTCACATTAAAGCATGTCCATATAATCCCATCAATGCATGTTGTACCCCCCATCAGACAGCAACTCTGGTGTGTATCTCACGTGCGAGTGATCATAAAGATGCCAAATGGCATCCTGCGATAGATTGTTCCAAGCATCCTGTACATTTGTTGCAATTCAACAGTTGTTCGTATAGGCTTTGGAGAGCAAGCAAGTGCCCACTTCATCATGTCCAATATTTGTTCGGATGGAGAGGGCAGTTGTATACCACAAGGAGCGTGTTGCATCACAGCAACCAGATATGCTTTGCCCTTCTGAGAAACCACATAACCTACCAGTCAATTACTTTACCATGCAGAAACACCAAATTTGACCACGAGTTGTAGCTGATGGTTCCCTACCCTATAAAGCCTGGTATGGGACCTGTGTGTAGTGGTTGAATGCACCCTGAAATATGTCACTCAGTAGATCTATGCCTTAACATGTATGTCCATAATTCTCATAGAGACAGAACCTTCTCTCATCACTGAAGAGAATAGAGCATCATGCCACACTCTCGTCAACTCTTTCACGACATGAGAGTAGCCACGTTTGGCGGTGTTGTGGTGTCAGTGATAGGTTGGCCAGAGGCATGCATGATCATAGTCGTGCTGCAAGCAGACAGTTCCCAGTGGTCCTTGGTGACAGTACAGGTGCAACATGTACCCGAATTTCTTCCCTGGATGATGTTAATTCAGGCAATGCTGCTTCTGCATTGTATCAAACTTGACATGCATCCGTAGCACCCAAACATCAAGAACCTGGTCTGCATGTTTGGAAATGTTCTGCAGACAATAGCTGAAAGCAGCAGAATTCCACAGATTCATTGTGCCGAACATGTGTAGCAATCTATCAATACACCCATCCAATGTCCAGCAGGCCCACTATCTGACTCTGTTCAAATGGCTTGAATTGTCCAGTAGGAGCATGTACTCATCAGTGGAGCGTTGTTGTACCCTTGAATGAAAGTTGCAAATACTGTTCAGCTCCAAACTCAATACTGTTTCAACCTGCAGAGTTAAAATAGAGGATGCACAAGCAGGCCTTGTTAGCGGTACCTGGTTGCCGATTATCATGACAAATAAATTATTGATTCTTTGTTTCGACCTAAAAACAAGAATATTACCTTATTTTGCATATTTTCACTCCTTATTCTTTGATGGTATAACCGTCTGGAACAGTGTACCTGAAGTAAATAAAGTGACCTCTAAGAATATTGTGTGATTAACCATACATCATGCAGAAGCATCTTCTATAATTTGTTTGTACGTTCAAATTTGCTCATCAATAGTGTTTCTTCCTGACGATAAAAATAACTTTCAGGTGAACTGTGAGTCATGCCATTATACTGCCAGCAACAAAAATAATGTCCATGTACACTATGTCTACTCATCTATGGTTCAAAATGTACTCTGGTGCAAAGATATTCTTCAAGCTCCCATATAACTTTAAAGCAAACAATTTGGAATCCCAACTAGTTAAAAAGAAAATTAAGAATAGCCAATATTTTTTTACAAATTTCACTGATACATGGAAACATATTTGAATTTTGAATAAATTTAATTATTGTTTGAGAGATCAACACTGTCTTCTAAAAGGGACCAGAGAAGGACAAATAAGTATGTGATTTACCCATGCCAGTCCATGAAACTAGTAACCGGCTAAATAAGGGTTATTATTTACAGACATGTTTATTTGTGTGTGTGTGTGTGTGTGTGTGTGTGTGTGTGTGTGTGTGTTATTTATTTATTTCATTCTTTCATTTATGTGCTTATTATGGGATCATAAGTTGACTCAGGATGTGCAGCCATCAGTGAGAGCATATATATGCTGCTTGTTAATACAGTGGAGAAATCTACTCACCAAACAGCTACGGACGGAAACGATTTTAACAGTATTTCAAAATTTTTTCCCTCTTTTGCCTTTTCGTAAATAAATTTCTCTCTATTCATATTATAAATAGTTCAATGCACTGTTTATATGGAAGCTTTCCTTAGCAACTAGTTAACTGTACTAGCAAAACAAATAACTGATCAATTTATGTTGACATGCAAACAAACAATTTTGTGTTTTCAAGCACTGGTACATGTGTGCAGTGTCTCCAAAATACTGTAATAAAATCTATCAGAGTTGACATTAAACTGAGGAAAGAAAGAATAAAAAAAAGATTAATTTGAAGGATCCAACCTGATATTTCTTTGTATTGAACAAAAAATAATAAATAAATAACCATAAAAAATTGCCACTTGCTTTCAAATTACCAGCAAGAGATTTCAGTCTTTAGAAGAATGTTTAAAGAATAAAATAATAAAAACAAAAATCTCTGCACTGCCAGCCAGATTTATTAAACAATGAACTTTTTAGTATTATACATTACTTCTAAGCCAAATATGATTCCGGAACTGGAATTCCAGTCATGTCTGTTCATGTAATTATACCATCAGTAGTTTTCTGCTTTATCTAATAAGTGGCACTGGGCATTGATTATTTGCTAAAACCAGGAACTAATAGCATTCAGGTCTTTGGGGTATGAAACATTGCTCACATTTTGTCATTCCATTTGTTTTTTCTTCTTCAGTATATTCTTAGTGGACACTAGTGCCACTTAGTAGTTATCATAAAGAAGAACTTATTCACAGGGCAATGTATGTTGGTGGTGATGGCTGTAGATTTAAAGAGACTAAATAACTTAGTTATCAGGCTCAAGAACTTGAGATGTAGGTACAAGTTAGGACTGACCAGGGGTTTTGGGTGACTTTTCTAAACTCTGCCTCTTTTCCTAAACCTCCCCAGCCCCTTTCCTTCACCCTTCTTCGTCAACTCCTCACCAACCTTTCTGCCAGAAGAATAAGTCACTGACACAGAAAGCTGGCAAACTTTAATACTACTTATATGAATGAATGTTCTCTTGCCATCACTTGGTGAGTAGATATTTTATCTAAAAATTATCATCTCAGACTTTTTTGTTTATATGGTGTAAACATACCAAAAGCTATGTGCACATTGAATTTTCCATGTATTGATGCCAATAATGTAAATAATAATTGTGACTGTATGAATGAAAGGAAACACATTTTAGCCATGATCCAAAACCACATTATTACTGTGCAACCTAGGTAGATTGTTACTCATCATAAAGACGACACGTTGAGTTGCAGATAGACACAACAAAAAGACTTACAAATTGAACTTTAAGCCAAATTCTTCCTTAGAAAGGAAAAGGAGCACCAATAAATTCTTACAAACAAGCACCTCTCATGCATACACGACCACTATCTCTGGGCAGCTCATTTTGTAACAGTCTTTTTGTTGTGCCTGTATGCGACTCAACGTTTCATCTTTACAGTGAATACCAATGTATCCTTTTCCTAATATTGTTGATAATGCAACATGGATTTACCATTGTTTAATTTTTGTCATTATCTACTCATGAATTAAGGCACCAAGGTTCTTATCCTATGTGGAGTTTGCAACCTTGTCTAAAGGTCATGAACAATTGAATTACATTTTCTCTTTCAATAATTTCTGTATCCCTTTACTAGTGCATGTGAGTTTGAGAGCACAGGGCCTGGACAGCTGAACTTCACAGCCTTAACAGTAAATGTCAGTTCATCACTGATGCCCATAATGACTCTTATGCAGACTGTGGTGCACAATGCAATTATCTGTTAGCTCTAGACAAGGAAATGCACCAGAAGGCTTTACTCCATGAAACCCTCCCTTTCGCAGAAGTTTTTCAAACAGTATAACATTTTGAAATTTCTTGGACAGCGGGTGACCAAATTGAAGCATGATGTGATGTCACAGTAATGTCACAAGACATGCCCCCTAGGACGACAGATAGTTTGCATAAGGAAGTGGCAGTGGCAGTGGTAAACATGCGGGCCCAGTGCTGAACAGACCAAGGCCGGGCTAAACAGTTGTGACTGCCACAGTGCCAGTGTCAGCATTCTCTGTTTCCATCTTGCCCTTTCTGTTTTGTCCAGCACAGATATTTGGTGTGCTCTATGTGCTGAGCTACATGTAATGCATGCTAAAAGACAGGGTACATCACCTCCATGTGTAGTTTGCTGAAAGTTGTTCAGGTTATGGACTGGGATGTAAACTGTGTGACTCCAATGCTTGTGACTTCTCCCGTGTTGTTTATCAATTTAAATGTTTTTCACCAAGTGATCCAACTACAGGTCAACACAGGTGTCTAATGAATTAGTTGAATTCTCAAACCCGTGAGCATTTAGGCACTTTGCTGTTGACATCAGTCATGCAGAAGCTGGTTAGTTATAATAAGAAAAACATTGCACATTTGGTTCAATTTATGGTATCCACCTCTTACAAGTCAGTGATTTGTTCCTTTACATTTTGGTGGTTGCCTATGTCGGTGTTAAGAACTTGTTCGGGATGGACACATTTCAGACCTTTGGATTTTCTGTCAGTGACACGGTCCACAGCTCGGCCTACTTTTCGACATGTGCAACCTATTTGTGTTACCCTAAAAGATCAATTGAAAGCCGTATTGGACAGATCTCAATCTCTAGCGGTGATGCAATCTGTTGGCTACTGAATGGTCATCTTCACTGGTTGTAGTTTGGAAACTGTCGGGGCCGCTTCACATGTGCTGACTTCAGTACTACTGTCAGCACACAGTTGATCATAGATACATAATCTTTCCCATGCCAGGAGAAACTGTTGGTGAAAATATCAGATGGGCAGTGCTTTTCTAAAATTGGTTTGTCTGAAGCCTATCTGCATGTTCCTGTGGTGAAGAGTTTCTGCTAATTCTGGTTTTGAATACTCCCTTTGGTCTCTATCAATATTTGCACCTTCTAATAGGTCTGACTAGTGTGTCTGCTATTTTCCAATGAGTTTTAGAGCAATATATTATGCCTGTCTTGTGTTACAGTAATTATCTGGATGATCATGTTTCCATGGGCTCCTCCGCAACCAATTTCCCAAAAAATTAGCACACTTTGTTTTCTGTTTTACAGTCTGTAGGCTTACAGTGTGGCCTCATGAACCCTCACTTTCTCAACCTTCTATTGTTTATTTGGGGTTCAAGGTCTTGTGGGATAGTGTTCACTCTCTGCCAGACGACATCTCCGCTGTCTATGTCTCGCCCCTCATCCATGAAGGAGCTTCGGGCCTTCCTAGGGAAGACAGTTGACTACCATAAATTCCTGCTGGGGGCAGCCACATTGGCCCACCTATTCCATGCTTTGTTATGCAAGAATGTACCTTTTGCTGGAGCCTGTATTACGAACATTCTTCCTCTGGACCAGCAAACAGTTTTGGCAGCAGATGCCTCACAGTATGGCCTTGGCATGGTCCTAGCGCACCAATATGCCAGCGGCTCTGAATGACCTGTTGCTTTCACCTCTAAATCCCTTGCTCTGGTCCAGCAGCATTACTCTCAGGTGGAAAAAGAGGCTCTTGCTGTAGTCTACGCTCTCAAGAAATTTCATGTTTTTTGTATGGTTCCAAGTTTCACCTTATCACTTACCATAAATGCTGGGTTTCCTTGTTTAACCCTCACACTCCCTTGCCTGACAAGGCAGCACACCGTCTACAACACTGCGTGCTGTTCTTGTTTCGTTACAATTACGAAATCCATTTTTGACCTATATACAAACATGCCAAGGCAGATGCCTTGTCCCAGCTTCCTTGGGATCCGGTTCCTGACTTTGACTGTAAAGAATTGCTTTGCTTCCATCTTGATACTGAAACACAGGCCATGGTTGAGGGTTTCCCAATTACGAACTCGCGCATAGCAGCTGCCGTTGCTGCTGACCCATTTTTCTGCCAGGTGGTTCTGTTTCTTCAACAGGGCTTGCCATATAAACTGCCAGGTCAGTCTTTAGAAGCCCCTCCACAACTATTTTTTTTTTGCATTACAGCACAAGCTTCTCAACAAGGGCCATTTTGGAGTTTTGTGCACTAAACTGTTAGCTAGGAGACCCATTTTTTGGCCAGGAATTGATGGCAAAATTGTCCGTTTTGTTGCGGCTTGTGAGCAGATTGCTCAACAATGGACGCCTCCCAGGACATCTCTGTCCCCCTGGGCCGCTCCCAGCCAGCCGAGGGCACACATTCATGTAGACTTTGTGGGTCCCTTCTTGAATTCCTATTGGCTCTTGGTTGTGGGTGACTTTTTCTGGTTTCCTTACATTCTTTGGTGTGTGTTGACTTTCGTACACTTTTGAAGAGATTTTCTATTGTGGGCTTGCCTTGTGCCTTAGTTTCTTATAATGAGCCCCAGTTTGTTTCTCACATCTTTCAGTTGTTTTGTTGCCGTCATGACATTCGTCTTGTTACAGCTCTGCCATTCCGCCCTCAATCAAATGGCAAGATACAATAACTAGTGCATACGTTCAAGTCCCAAATGAACAATTTTGTTGTGGATTCTTTGCCAGATGATGCCCTTCTCTATTTTCTGAGCACCAACTGCTTCACACCTATGGCTGAGATACTTCACTGCCAACAGCCACACTTGCTACTCCACCTTCTGTGGCCTGCTCTTCACCTGCCGCAGTCGGGTTCATCCGGCTGCTTCGCACTGGGATTGCCCGTATGGACATGAGGGTTTTTCTTCAGCCCAAGTTGATACCAGCCAGTGTTGTCCACCACTAGGGTTGTCGTCTTTGTGATGACCATACAGCTGACAGCGTGATGGCATGTCATTTTGGCTGAAGGCTGGTGGCGTGTCATTTTGATCATTTGCACCTCAGCTCGCTGTAGCAAGCTTCCAGTTCACGAGTGTAGCTCCCGTCATCGTAGCCTGCTCTGTCGCCAACTGCCTTGCACCTGCCATCAAGATTCTTCCATCCTATTGGTTGCCTCCTTCACATGCGGCGCCCTGGTGTTCCAGCTTCCAAGCGTCGGGTGCTGCTCCATCTTTGGCATTGAGTCCATTGCCGCAGCCTGCTGTTCCATCTGGACTGCCTCCAATGGCCCCCTCGTCATCATCGCCTTGGCCCTTGTTGCCAGTGGGTCCAGCCCTGTCTTCTCCGCACTGGGGCCTGCTTGCTGATGACAACACAAAGATGATGTTGGCACCCTCCTCTTTGGTGCTGGCACCGGCCACCGTGCAGGCCCATCGCCCTCGGATGTGCCAGTATCCCTGCACGGTGCAGCCCTATACTTCGGTGCCCGCCTGGCACATTGTCCTATTCCCTTCATTGGCATCAGCTCCGATGGGTGTGCATCTAGTCAAGCCACTAGTGTCTCCTCCGTCAACTGGGCACCCACATTGCATGAGGAAGAGTGGTGCTGTATCATGCTACTAGTATGTGTCAGTGCGAGTGTGCTGAGTGTGGGTCGCCTGCCAATGTATTAGCATGGGCTGGGCATTAGAGGCCACCGGTAGGAAGCATACACATGGGCCTATCTTCACTGCACCATCTACTGGCAGCCTGCACCAATATACCGGTATCAGTGGAGCAGCACTGCCTGAATCTCTTGTTGTATTTCTAGGTTTCTTCATGCACACCACTGTTCAGTGTCCTTTGGAGTCAGGGGACTTGGTTCCTACAATAATAAATGTGGGGATACACACATCTGTTTCTTAATTAATATTTTTAATGAAGTAAGTTTTGCACACTTTCCCTTTGTATTTAGCATGTTTACGTCTATTATGTATTTGTGGTGTTTGTTTAAGCCTTGTGTGTCAAAGATTGAATCTGGCTTCTTAAATCTCCAGCTTCTATAGTGCTTTTTGGGCATAATAGAGATTGCCTCTTCATCTGTCCAGTATTGCATGACTGACACTCTTGGCATATGATCTCATACACCCCACTTTTTATGATGGCTGGTTGTCTACCAGTATTTTTTGGACTGAAGAAGCATCTACCTAATGTCTGTGGGACGTAGAAAACAAATAGGATCACCTATATCAGGTTGTCACTATCGATGTAATCGAAAGGGGGAGGTAATGGTGGTCTTTTGTGTGGGTACATTATGTTTTTTTAAAAAAAACTGGAGGGTGGACTGTGAAAAGCTGTTTTATGTGTCACAATGCCCTGGAAGTGCAGAATGTTGTATGATCAGGGCTTTTATCATATTGTTCCTTTGAATTGGGTCTAAAGTTTTTGTTATAAAGCTTTTATGTTGCCCTATGGAGCGGTTGTATTGCAGAGTGTGTTCTTGAAGTAACATGCTTTGCTTCTGTAGAATAATAAAGTGGTGCACCACTGCAGTTAGTAAGTTTTAAGTAAGGGTGTTTGGCTGCAACTGATGAGCTGAGTACAGTTGCACTGGTTATTTAACATTGTTTTTCACAGCATCTTAGTGTCTGCAAAGTGTGGCCAGTGTTCAACCTGGCTTGCATGGCTATACCCTGTTAAGGTTAAACTATTGCACTGCGGTTGTGGCTCCATGAGCATGTAGTGCATCTGGGTGACAGTAGCTTATTGTTGGAATGTAGTGGTCATTGAGCTTGGTCAGAATTAAGTTTAGTGTAGTAAGTTTTAAAAGACATGTTGCTAAGCTCTGTTGCATATTCTATTTGAATGTAGTAATCATGTGTTTGACTAGTACAAAGTTTTTTTTTAGCATAGTAAGTTTTAAAAGCTTGTTAGCTTAATTATACGTTTGACCATTATTAAGTTTAAGTTGTAAGAACCATGTTGCTAAAGCTTGACTCTGTTTTGCGTGCCATTTACGTGTTTGATGGTTAAAGCTGTACCGTAGTATTGAACCTGCCTACTGCCCTTTCTTGTTGTGTGTTATTTATACTCATTGTGGGACTAATTAGTTGAGCTTCGGGCTTGGGCCACACCCATTGAAGCTGAAAAGGGCTGATAAAAGAAATTTAACTGTTCATTGGAAGCTTACACTGTTAAGCCTACTGCTATGTTTGTGCTTAGTTACTTCTAGGGTGAAGCTAGTGTGTAGCATGTTTGGCCTGGGTTCAAGTATCATCATCCAATCTTGCAGGGGTCTTCCTACGGGAAGGGAGGGGGGGGGGGGGGGGGTGGGAGCGAAGATCCCAGAGCTCAATCAGGACCGAGACAGTGTTTGCTTCCTGCTATCATGCAATGGACGACAGGTGCTGATCATCCAGGAGAGCCTGTTTTTTTTAAATTGTTGAAGCCCATTTAAAGAAATTAAAAAGATTGATTCCATTTCAGGCTCAACACCTAATAATCCAGCCCTCCAGTCCTATGATAAATGTTTTGCCAATGTTATACTCTTAAGAAAATCATTCTTCCATGTGACATGAGCATTTTTGCTAGCAAGGAGGGTGAAGGTGAGCCCACTGCCATACCATCTGCTTGCTTATAATATTGAAAGCAGATAAAATTTTTGTTTAAGCAACATCCATTGTACTAATTATGCTCAGCTGTTCTTCTCAATTACTTTTGTGTACACACAATGATTGTGACACAATTTTATATTCTGGGCAACCTCAGCCGTAGCAAGGCATGATGTCAGGAAGAATTCTGCTCCTGATGGGTTTCACGGCTTTAAGTCACATCATCAGGTGAACAATGTTAAAAGATCATATGCATACCCACACCTGATGATGTGGCTTAAAGCCACGAAACTGACAGTCTTTTAATAAACAATAATTTTACCAGCTGTGAGCAGAATTCCTTCCTGATGTCATACACTCTATACAATATTTCATAGGAACTGGGGATATCAAATTGTGTCCATAAAAGAGGCTAATTTTGCAGTTGTTGGAATCTTAACATCTTTTAACTTATTTACTGAATCTAAACTGTTCTTTATGCTGTGTGTGTGTGTGGTTTTTTTTTTTTTTTTTTTTTTAGAAGTTCATTTATTATTGAATGAGGAAACTCATTTCAGTTTTACACCACTTCTAGACAATATTACAAATTTCACATAGGAGAAGAACCTGGGTGCCTCCATTCAGTAGTAGATAATGACAAAGATTCCATTTCCTGTGTGCAGTTCTCCTCTAATCTATGTTTAGACATATTTATTGTAAATGCTGCTATAATGAATTTTGTATATCCATACGTAACTGTGTTAAAATTGTCAACAGCGATAACTTTTATACTTTAAGCCAAGAATTGATAAATTAGAAATTTCACCTGTTTATCTTTGCTCGGTTCTCATCTTTGGGACCAGTTGTGTATTATAAAACAGGTTTATAATGTGAAATGTAGGTCTTGCTGTAATAATAAAGTTTATGGAACAAGGCTAAAAATGTGTTTCCCTTCATTAATACAACAAATAATATTCCATGAAAACCCTGCAGTTATATCAGTTAAAATGAAGAGTAATTATTTGATTATTTAAGGAGTAGCGCCAGGCCAGTTCCAGAGGCAGTTTATCTATGATGTTTCTGACACACGCTTGCTATACAAAATACATGATAATGTGGCACAGAAGTTAGTGTTTCATTCCAAAATTTGTGTAAGTCCCACACCAATCAGTGAAGATTGTATTAAGACTGGTCATCCCATTCATTTTTTCTAAAATGGGTGAGAAAATGAAGACTTGCAGGGAGTAGAGGTTATTGGCTTAAACAGTTTAAACTAAAAGAATTTGTATGTTTGTAGTGTATGACAATGTGGGGGCTCAATGCAGCCAAAGACTGCTAAGGTGCTCCTTCCACACCCACCCTGGGAACTGGCACAAAACTGTTAGGTGCATTAAATTTTGTTACAAGATCCACTTTTTCTCATGAAACATGTTGAGCAGCTATCCCACTGTCCTCAAATATCAACAGTAAGAAAAGCACTGTCTCAGATTAGCCAGAGGGGACACTTGGTGAAAATGTCGACTACCACAACTGCACAAGGGTGGATCCTCTTGCCGTAAGAGAAATTTAGAGGACAGTCTGACTGCTTATTGTGAGAGGCTTGAAGAGAAGTATGCCATGCCTAAGTGGACCCATTGATCGCCCTCAAATTTGGTGCATCAGTTGCAGTTGTAAGTTCATTCCTGATCCTGCAAACTAAAATTTTTGTCTTTCCATTGCTTCTTTCGCTAATTTGGTAGCACATTCATTTCCCAGTACTAAAATGTGGCATGGTGTTCAGATGAATGTTATAGTGGTTCCAGTAGTGTGTAGGACCGATAAGAGGTCTCATATCGGATACCAGGATGTTTTGGGGTACACTGATGTATTCCTTGTAGACAGCTCATGAAGTCACTAAAAACCAGAAAGTTCTTCATTGTGAAAGTTTTTATGTATTCCAAGTCGTGAGCTGTGGCTGCCAACTATCAACTCTATGGTGAACATGTTGCATGAACTCAGTAGAGAATGCCATTCATGCACTGCTCATGCTGTAGCTTGTATCTATGGTAGAGTAAGATTTGTGTGCTGTATTAGTGTGTGTTGGATCTCTGATGTCAAGTAGGGAGGGCTCCAGCTCAAAAATTAATTGCTCTGTTACTTTGTCCCTACTAGATATGTTTTTGCTGCCACACAGGTGATTGTGGGCAATTTAGATCCCCCATTAGAAGGAATGATAGGGCTTGTGATATGGCGTGTCTCAGTCAGGGAGAAGGCAAATTTTATGGTATTGTTACCACAATGGACAAGTGCACATCAGCTGCCGAAGCCTCCAATACACTGTTTAGTCGTAAATGTTCTTTAAAGGCAACCAAGCATATGAGCATGGCAGCATTCTTAGACACCCTCTAGATATGAGTATAATTTCTGTAGGTGTTATAGGGACAATTGTTTCAAAAATAATGTAGAGCCACACAGAGTGGTTATTAGCTGACTGAGCTTGGACAGTGGGATGGTAGCTGTTACAATTCCATTGAAGGAATGCCAGAGTTTGGTCTGGAAGAGCTGTGAAGTGTATAGTGAGTACAAGTTATTTTATTAGAAGTCAGATTACACATAAGACCATGGTTCCACATCAGTTTTCATAGATTCAGTCTCAGGAAGGATGAAGGCAGAACAGCAAAATCAAGTTTCACTTTTGATGTTTTCTTTTTGTCCCTGTGAGGTTTCAATTTATGTGAGGATTTTCCTGTTTTAAATTTGGGACAGAAGATGACAGTTCTTTTCTACAACCTGCAGCTCTGTCAGCCATAGGTTGATGTTAAGTTCCTTAACTATTTTATTCTGAGAGGTGTCCTGCTCTTTGTCGGTGCCAGAGGAAAGTGAGATATCTTCAGCTGTACTTGGGTTGGGGGGGGGGGGGGGGGGGTACTTACCATTAGTGCTGTGGGTCTGGAGGCTGATGTAACCCGAGCCTCTCCTGCAGCTAGATAACTGGATTTGAGATGTTGCTAGTGTTGGCAATTTGTGTTTGAGAGCTTGGCATTGCTGTCAGGTGCAGACTTTGTCACTATGTTTACAAAGTTTGATGCCACGTGTATAGCATGAAGTTGTCCACACTTTTTCAAGCATCTTCATGTGATAGGCAGGGTAGTGTTTTGAATTCTTTAATCTTCTTCTCCACATTGAACACTGATCATGTGGTGTTCTGCACAGTTCATGAATGAAGGTAGTTGTTTGCAAGGTCAGTCATCTGTTGCAATGCCCTACCACACACCCCACAGATAAAGACATTAATACAGCAGAAGGACATATGTCCAAACCTCAGGCACCTAAATTATCTCATACACAGGGGAAAATAATAATTGACATCACACATGTAAGCCAAAACCTTTATCTTATCAGGTAAAAGATTTCCATTCAAGGCTAGGATAAGTGTACCAGTGTCCAGCTCCTTGCTGAATGTGGCAAACAAAATGTACTCTCCTTTGCTCTATGTTAGGGTATAGTTCCTTGTGTGTTTGTAATGTTAGGGCCTGGTGAAAGATAAGATGCTGAATCCTACTGAATGTTTTAAGAAGATGAATAGTATTCAGTATATCTCCAAGCTTGTCATAGGCCTGAAGAACCTGTGATTGGTTAGAATTCAAAGTTTTGGTCAACAGAGATCCATTGCTCTTTTTTTTTTTTTCAGATGCTTCTCCAAATTTATCTGAATATTTTTAATGAAAAACAATGACTTAAATGTTGCGAAAGATTCTTCATTGTTTCTGGAGCATACCAAGACCCCCATTTCTTCTTCCATTGTTGTCATCCCAATGTGTAACCAAAGAGGTGAATGCTGTGGTTGTAACTTCGGAGTTGTGTCTTTGCTAATGAGATGGCTGTGTTGGCATGGCCACCAGTTTTATCTGTTTCATTGCAGCTTGTTCACCCTGAATGCCACTCACTGTAGGTGCACCTCTTCCCATGTGTGCCATTCCATTGACTCCACCACGGGAAAGGTTACCTGGCACAGTAACTGCTGCATGGAGTCCTGGATTGAGCAGGCACCTATTCCTTGGCATACCTGGGGAGTTTGCAGCTCAATTATCAGCAATTTGATCCCTTCATTGTCAAAGGGATGTAACTATGATGGTACGTAATGACCCAATGAATGACAGAGTGGCAGCTGCACTGGATTATGGGTGTGAAAGTAAATCCATTTGAACAAGAGTTGCATCTGATCTTCATGCTCAGTGCATGGATTATGCACTACATACAGTGTCCTCCTACAAATGGCCTGCACTTCTGTTTAGAAAATGAGTCAGTCCCTAAAAGGGGATCATACGTAGTTAAGCCAAAAAAGTATGGAGGTTTTATAAGAGGAACTAATATGAAGGTTGTCCTGGTATCAGCTTAGTCATCAACCTGGAAGTTTACCTAGGTACAGGACTTCGTTTATTGCGTCTTGCAGCAGGCATGAGTTATCGTGGGTCTGTTCTAGTCTCAAACCCCTCAGGGAGAAGGCCGGGTTTCATTGTGTTAAGGGGAAGGTGAAAAATATAAATGAAAATAAGGCATATGCATGTTTTAAATACTTAAATGGGAGTAATATGAAAGGCAGCGAGTCCAGGAGCACCAGTATATAAAAAATAGAAAAAAGTAAATACTGCAGTGAGAAAAAATTATTGTCAAACTCTGTTTGTGTGTGTGTGTGTGTGTGTGTGTGTGTGTGGAGGGGGGGGGGGGGTTATTCCACAGAAACGAGCAATCAGAATATTATGCAAAGCTGATAAGTAAACATGAGAAGATTGGCTTGGGAAGTTACCCTTACTTATAAATGTCCCACATACGGCAAAATTTTTTGATGACGGGGGAGGAGGGGGGGGGGGGGGTTTGGTAACATCATCTCAGATGCCTGAAGATAAGTAACGTTTCAGTGTAACCTATGAACTAGTGTGCAATGAGGATGCTAACTAATTCAAGTTAGTTATCTCACAACAAGGATCAGAAACAAAAATTAGTTGCAAACAAGAAGTAAACTACGAACAAGAAGAAAGGAAACAATCACATATGTAGTATGCAGTTTGTTGAGTAGCTGAGTAGAATTGAGCATTCGGGTACTTGGCAATCAGTGCACCTGTGAATAACAAGGTGGGCAGAGCCATTTGTTGCAGATTTCACAGAATGTAATTACCTTTTTCACTCATTGCAAAGCTTCAGACCCTCCGTGAGTTTTCAGAGTTCTTCAAGTAACTCTTGTGGCATCTCTTTCACACTTTTCTATTTCTGTTATCTTTTTTCTTGTGAAATTGCTAGGCAGTGACCTTGTTACCGATATTGGACCATGAGATTGTAGTAATTTTTGTGGTGCCTAGAGAATGTTGAGCAAGATGTATCTGGTTTTTTGTACACTGGTGCAATCAAGAAATACAAGTTAATACATCATACTGCAAGGAATCTACAGCAAGTAGAACTTTAAGAAGCTTTAAGTGTGACCAAGGCTAAACTGATAATACATCACCAACCTAAGAACACATTTCCAGTCCACATTCATCTACAGCATGTTTTACATCAACAAGCTGCAAGTGACTGATTGTATTAGGGGAAAGATCCACCGTGGTATAACAATCATGTACGAAAGGTACTACGGAAACAAAGAAAGCTTCATCATAGGTTTAAGAGTAGTCGAATCATAGCTGATAAGGAAAAGCTGAACGAAGCGAAAAAGAGCGTAAAGAGAGCAATGAGAGAAGCATTCAACGAATTCGAACATAAAACATTGGCAAACAATCTAAACAAGAACCCTAAAAAGTTTTGGTCATATGTAAAATCGGTAAGCGGATCTAAATCCCCTATTCAGTCACTCGTTGACCACGATGGAACCGAAACAGAGGACGACCGAAGAAAGGCAGAAATACTGAATTCAGTGTTCCGAAACTGTTTCACTGCGGAAAATCGTAACACGGTCCCTGACTTCAGCCGTCGCACGGACGCCAAAATGGAAAATATTGAAATAAACGATATCGGAATTGAAAAACAACTGCTATCACTTAGTAGCGGAAAAGCATCCGGACCAGACGAGATACCCTTAAGATTCTACAGTGATTATGCTAAAGAACTTGCCCCCTTTCTATCAGCAATTTATCGTAGATCGCTGGAAGAACGTAAAGTACCTAGCGACTGGAAGAAAGCGCAGGTCGTTCCCATTTTCAAGAAGGGTCATAAATCAGATGCGAATAATTATAGGCCTATTTCGCTTACGTCAATCTGTTGTAGAATAATGGAACATGTTTTGTGTTCTCGTATTATGACGTTCTTAGATAATACAAATCTCCTTCATCATAACCAACATGGATTCCGCAAACAGAGATCATGTGAAACTCAGCTCGCCCTATTTGCCCAAGAAATTCACAGTGCCGTAGACACTGGCGAGCAGATTGATGCCGTATTCCTGGACTTCAGGAAGGCATTTGATACGGTTCCGCACTTACGTTTAGTGAAAAAAATACGAGCTTACGGAATATCGGACCAGGTTTGTGATTGGATTCAGGATTTCCTAGAAGAAAGAACACAACATGTCATTCTTAACGGTTCAAAATCTGCAGATGTAGAGGTAATTTCGGGAGTACCGCAGGGAAGCGTGATAGGACCTTTATTGTTTACAATATACATAAATGACTTAGTTGACAACATCGGTAGCTCCGTGAGGCTATTTGCAGATGACACGGTTGTCTACAAGAAAGTAGCAACATCAGAAGACTCGTACGTACTCCAGGAGGACCTGCAGAGGATTAATGCATGGTGCGACAGCTGGCAGCTTTCCCTAAACGTAGATAAATGTAATATAATGCGCATACATAGGGGCAGAAATCCATTCCAGTACGATTATGCCATAGGTGGTAAATCATTGGAAGCGGTAACGACCGTAAAATACTTAGGAGTTACTATCCGGAGCGATCTGAAGTGGAATGATCACATAAAACAAATAGTGGGAAAAGCAGGCGCCAGGTTGAGATTCATAGGAAGAATTCTAAGAAAATGTGACTCATCGACGAAAGAAGTAGCTTACAAAACGCTTGTTCGTCCGATTCTTGAGTATTGCTCATCAGTATGGGACCCTTACCAGATTGGATTAATAGAAGAGATAGACATGATCCAGCGAAAAGCAGCGCGATTCGTCATGGGGACATTTAGTCAGCGCGAGGGCGTTACGGAGATGCTGAACAAGCTCCAGTGGCGGACACTTCAAGAAAGGCGTTACGCAATACGGAGAGGTTTATTATCGAAATTACGAGAGAGCACATTCCGGGAAGAGATGGGCAACATATTACTACCGCCCACATATATCTCGCGTAATGATCACAACGAAAAGATCCGAGAAATTAGAGCAAATACGGAGACTTACAAGCAGTCGTTCTTTCCACGCACAATTCGTGAATGGAACAGGGAAGGGGGGATCAGATAGTGGTACAATAAGTACCCTCCGCCACACACCGTAAGGTGGCTCGCGGAGTATAGATGTAGATGTAGATGTATTACCAACATGCCATCCGAAGATCTATTGTACTAAACAGAGTGGAGCTTGTGGCCTTTGGTGGGCAAATGGCATCATGGGTCAGGCTCTGCTGTGGCCTCATGGCAGTTAACATGTTGAACATTTTAATACTTTGGCACCCCTAAAGCCCAAGACTCCTACTCTTCACTACCATGAGTGATATGTACTGCTTCCAATAATTAATAATCCAGTACTCACGATATGAGCTAAAGAGAACAGATGCAGGAATCCTGCATTACCGCCCATGGCCAGGTCCTAGTGGATGTGGCTTGCCATTGCTTTCCGCCAACCCGTTATGAAATGTTAAGTGTGTATCTGTGCCTAATGGATGACTGATGAATGTTTGCACAGTGTAGTGTTGTGTTAGTGTTGTTATGGATGAAAGGAAGGGAGAGGGTGAAATCCGATGCCAACACACAGCCTAGTCCTTATGAATAGCACTGAGGTGCTGCTGAGCTTAACATCCCCATCCGGGTGAACAGATCACCATCAACAGTGTCACATGCCTTCACTTCATCAGACACTGCAGAGAGTTTTAGTATCTAAACCAGGACATAGGCACAAAGACTGGTGATAAGGAGCTTTACACCACTCTCTCTCCTCACCTCGCCGACCAAATACTGGCAGTTAAAATTTCATCCACCAACTGGATTTGAACCAGCTTACCTCATGAGTCAAGTGTAACTGCACAAATATGCATTAATGACCTGAGCTTTAAAATTGTTTAGTAAGTGGAGTACAACAAGCAAGTGAATAAACTCTTCATGTTTTTGTAAACATTAACCAAAGAATGAACAAAGCGTGTTTTCGTAGTTCTACTGTGGTATTACCTATCTTGCCTGTGAACAGGTTCATGTCATACCTGTTTCAATTGTGTTTATTATAAAAATGCACAGTTCCTCCCATAAGTATATATTAATGAAAATAAAGGACGGTTTCAGGATCAAAATATTGGTGTATGAGTCTGTGTGTTCATTTTTTGAAATTACTTCCCTGTAAAGTTTATTCACATGGACTTACCCCTTCTTCCTCCACAGTCTTCGATTATTGAAGTTAAAATATGCTATTTATTGCTGCAAAAGAAAAAAAAAAACACTAAGCAACTGGCAGTTAAAAATCATTCTGACAGTGGAACAGAAATATTATCTTATGACAGAGGCAATGAATTTTGGTTGATTGGCTTGTTTAATGATTACACTGGCCAAACTAAGAGGTCATCAGCCTCTCCTATCTGGAACAGGCAACTCAACAAAACTACATACCACAGAAAGGCCTACTGCACAAAACCCAAGGAAAAAACACTCCAAGGTCAGCAAAGCCTAGAGGAAGGAACAAGGAAGAAGAAAAGGGGGGCAAAGGAAGAAAGGTAGGTGAGACACCCCATGCAGGAGCAGCCAGCAGCCCCCAAGAGCACAAATTGCCATGGGAGACATACCCCTTCCTATGTACCAGAGGCACCACACCTAACAATAACCATAAAATATAAATGACATGGACAGAGTGGGAGAAGCACAGAAAAACAGATGAAGATGACCAAGTCAAACAGAACATGTGAGAAGGGGAAAGAAGAGCAAAAGAATGGTTATGGCATTGTCTGTGGTGGACTACCAAGCCCACACAGCCGCTGCACATTCGGGGCAGAGGAAGCAACAGGACATCCTGCCAACCCCTCAATGGTCCAACAAGGCTGCAGCGCCCTCCCTTAGAGATAATGGTAAAATCCTCCTCCATCAATAAACTGTAAAACCAAGTCATCCTGTGAGACATCATCCAGTAACACCAGGGGTAGCAAGTTAGGAAGATAAAGTGTTCACAGCAGGGCGGCTAGATGAGGACAGTCCATCAAAATGTGGACCACTGTCGAACAGGCATCACAACAATAGTGGAACAAACCCTCGTAACAGAGTAAATGACCATGAGTCAGCCGAGTATTGATGGAGCTGGCAAAGGACAGTGGAGTCCTTACGAGAGGTGCACGTGGAGGACCTCCATAAATTCGTGGTCTCCTTTATCGTGTGTAGTTCGTTCAGCAAAGTCGGAGTATGCCATTCCTCATTCCAGATCCTCAGAACTTACAGCGTAATTCCAATCAAAGGTCTGATTCCAGAATACCATTTCAAAAGGCGGCGTGTCAGTAGCCAATATGGCCAGCCTGTTAGCAAGTTCATTTCCCCAGATCCCAATGTGACCCGGTGTCCAGGCACAGACCACCAAGCATTCACATTGTTTGAGGGCAAAAATGGAATCCTGTAGAGTCAGACCAAATGGTGGCAAGAGTAACACTGGTCAAGAGCCTGTAAACTGCTCAAAGAGTCACTACAGATGGTGGACGACTCACTGGTCCAGCAATGAATATTCTCAAGAGTACGAGAGATGGCTACCAACACCAAACTGAAAGAATGCAGCCATGCAGCAAGGAGTGGAGTTCATTACATCCTGCATGAACATAAGCAAAGCCTGTGTGACCGGCAACCATCGAGCCATCAGTGTAGACTACTTATGAACCTCGAAAGGCACTGCTGGTGGATGGCCTCAGGATAAGTTGAGTCTTTCAGACCTTGTGACAGGTCGAGATAGAGCTGTGGACAGGGGATGCAACATGGAGATGTACATGAGCAGGCCTGGAGAAGAGGTGGTAAAGGGGAAAGCCAGAGTTCAGAAAAAAGGGACCAGATGTGGAGAGCAATTATAACCCTAGGTGGAGCTCCATATCTGGAAAGAGGAGATGATAGTTCAGGTGCTCTGGGGAGCAGCAGATGCATAACGCATAAATGATCAACTGTTGTTGGTGCAGAACTTGCAATGATAGAATCTCTGCCTGCACTAGGGGATCGATCACAGAGCTAGCCGGAAAAGCACCAGTTGCCAGTCATATCCCCCATCAGTATATCAGGTCTAGCATCAGTAACATCGAAGCTGATGCCGAGCCATATGCAAGACTCCCATGATCTAGATGGGACTGGACCAATGCTGTGTGGAGCTGTACCTGCACCCCAGCTAGTGTTCATGAGGCATCGAAGAACATTGAACTGTGACGAACATGACTGTTTTAGCTGATGAAGATGAGGAAGCCATGTCAATCAAGCATCAAAGACCAGTCCCAAAAAAAGATGAGAATTCACCGCATTGAGGGATTGGCCATCAATGTACAGATCCAGATGGGGTTGGACTGTATGGTGACGACAGAAAGGCATAACACGTCTTGGCAGCCAAAAAATGGAAGCTATGAATGAGACCCCAAGACTGAACTTGATATATTGCCCCATGCACTCTGCATTCAGCAATACCTATCACAAATGAACAGAAATAAATGCAAAAATCATCAGCCTACAAAGTGGAGGACACCGTAAGCCCCACAGCCACCACCAGACCATTGTTAGCCACTAAAAGGAGAGGGACACTCAAAACTGTGGCATGCTCCTGATTTTTATCCAGAACTTACTTTCATGTTACACTTTTCAGATACAGGCCTCCCATATCACCTTCCATAAGCAGGAGAATGGGGTTCTGCAATGTTCTGTTTCGAGATCCCCTTCATGTAAGGTGGCAAGGATGTGGTGGCGCCATGTGGTATCATAAGTTTCATGCAGACCAAAGAAGACTGCAGCAAGTTGTTGATGCCAGATGAAAGCAGTTTGGGCAGCAGAGTCCAGGTGGCTTAAATTATCTGCAATTGACTGGCCTCAGTGGAAACCATCCTGGGTCAAAGCCAAAATGTCCCGAGATTCCAGGATCCAGTACAGCCTTCAACTTACCATATGTTCATGTAACTTGCAGGGGACATTGGTTAAACTGATCAGATGAGACCCTTCCATACGATGAGGCGATATACCTGAGTTCAGAACTGGAATAACGATGCTTTCTTGACATTAGGAAGCAAATTCCTTTTCACTCTAGAGATAAGGGCATGTATATGACGTTGACTGTGCACCAATAAGTGTTGAAGAATTTGGTTGGGCAAACGGTCCGGTCCAGGATCCATGTCAGAGCAAGGGCAACAGTGAATAGTGGACCCACAGGAATGTGTCATACCTGGGTATTATAAGGCTACAGGTGGTGGGGAAGGAAAGATAAACGGAGGCATTCCAGATGGTGTTTAATATGAATGCGGGCAGATAGCGGGCCGACACTGAGGACAGGGCAAAACAATCAACAATAGAATCCAGACTGGTGAGGATAATGCCATTCAGGGAATTATCCAGGACAGCAGTAGGAGGACGGCAGCCAAAAAGTGCCTGATCATTGCCCATACCTGTGAAGAGGGAGTATGCAGTCCTAAAGCACTGACATATAATTCCCAACAAATCCATTTCTGATGTTTACAGGCCCAGGCACACAACTGTGTAAAGGCCACAAGGTGGCTGAGAGATAGACACCATTTGTAGCGTTGGAGGGCACAATGGCATAACTGCAGCAATTTTGGGCGTCCACAAAGGGATACTCTTCTGTCGGGGAGAACCCGAGGAGGAAGAAATCACCAATGCAGCTGCTGAAAGGATGGCATTGATCGAACTCCATATGGACTTATCAGTGCCATAATGTGGTGAAGTGGTTGGGTTGGTGACCAAGGAAAAGGCATCCCAATCAGCAGTGGCAGAGGTCCACCTGGCACGTTGTCCAGGCAAGTGATACTGAAGAAAAGACATGATGATTGGAAAGTGATTGCTGTTGCACAAATGTTAACTAACTCCCCACTGAACAGAGGGGAGGAAACCAGAGCTGCAGGTGGAAAGAATAATGGCTGAGAAAGTGCTGCATGCTACACTAATGTGTGTGAGGGCTCCAGTGTTTAGGAGGCAGAGATCATGCTATGCTAGCAGGACTTAAAACAGTCCTGCCTCAGTCAGTAGTCACAGTACCATCCCACAGACGGTTATGGGCATTAAATCCCACAGGAGGAGGACATGGGGTGGGAGATCTCTAAGGAGAGAAAGAAGAACAGAAAGTGAAATTTAGATTACAGTGCTGTAAAAATATTTCTGAATGTGAAAACTAAGGCAGGCAAAATTTGCATACTGGCCAGTGGATAATCATAAGCATTGAAGAGTTATGGCGTTTCTTTGTTTGTTTCTCCATACAGAAATTAAACTGGTTATGAGGTAATAGAAAAATAATGCCCTCTTCAGTGACACAGATTTCTCAAGGAGTACAAGTAAGATCTGATTTCTCCTCATGCGGCAGTCTCCACAACTTATTCTCCAATAATTTAATATTTAAATGTGTCTTAATTATAGTGTTTTGTGTATTGAACCCCAAAACGACGGAGAGACTTCGTCCCACCGTAGCCCTTGGCGGTTCACAATCCCCCAAAACGCCACAGCAGTCCACCCACCCCACCACCGCCCACACCGAACCCAGGGTTATTGTGCGGTTTGGTCCCAAGCCCCCCTCCCTCTGGGAATGTCTCATACCAGACGAATGTAACCCCATATGTTTGCGTGATAGAGTAAGTGTGGTGTACACATACGTGGAAACAGTGTTCGCGCAACAATCGCAGACATAGTGTAACTGAGGCCGAATAAGGGGAACCAGCCCACATTCGCTGAGGCAAATGGAAAACCGCCTTAAAAACGATCCACAGGCTGGCCGGCACACTGGACCTCGACACTACTCCGCCAGACAGATTCATGCTGAGGACCGGCATGCCTTCCCGCTTGGGAAGCAGTGCGTTAGACCGCACGGCTAGCTGAGCGGGCCTTAATTATGGTTTTAATATCCGGATCCATTTAAACATTCGTATAGCAACCCCCAGCACAATAGATACAAAGTTACGACATGCAGTCATTTCACAACAGCAATTATGATTCAGTATTGACTAGTGTGTGCCATGAAAAACATAACAAGACAGAACAGGTAGTTGGGCACTAAATTACTGCAGCCAGTGGCATCTCTACAATCTGAAGCTGATGGAAGATTCGGGTTTAATATCCCACAGACTGAAAAGATGATCTGAGACAAAGCACAAGCTTAATTTGGGGAAATGCAGGGGAGAAACTTAGTCCTGACATTCACCTTAATCAATTTAGGAAAAGAACAGAATGGTCATGTGCTTAAGCCCCAATCCTGCTGAATGATATCTGGTGCCTTGATGTCGCCTCATTTGGTGCACTTGGACACTCAATGAGAGTTGCAACAGCTTATCACACCAATTATATAAACTCCTACAACCTTATTATTGACATGTTTAAAACGATTCGCTGGTCATTACTGTAACACCAATAAGTTCCAACTCAAGATCTAGTCAACTATCTCATCACCAGAAATATGTGTGGAAATCTTAGGCAATCACTTGTCAAATTTCAAGGGCTTGTACAATCCATGCCACATCAGATTGAAGCAGTTTATTGCACAAAACAATTATGTATATTGTTTCTGTGTTATGTATGATCAGTTCTTAGACTGAGCGGGTGAGATTTTAACATAAAGATACGTCCTACTGAGATACAATTGCATCCCACACATTTGCAAAGTACATTACAGTGTCTGTACAAGCCAAAAGACAAAAATGTGCCAAAAAGAAATGTCCATACTGTAATGTAGCCCTCGTTACAGCTGGGCATAGACATACTACATTCAGACAAATTATGTGTAAAACTGACGTGTACAAGGCATCCCCCCAAGAACAAAGACGTGATTCAGTAAAACATTTTGTACATCTATTAAGTTTAATTTTTCATAAGTTTTGTAGGAACAGATTTCATTTTTTCAAATGAAACACTGCATGTATTTATTGTATTCATAGTTACTAAGTGATGATTTTTTTAAAATTATGTTAAAAGTAGTAGTCCAGCTGCCCTAATCAAGGTGACAGAGTCTAATCTCGAATGCGTTTGATGTGAACAAGCATGCAGAATCTCCTTATCAAATGTCTGGACCCATGTGAACATGAAAGTAATACTAGTTATAATACACATGAAGGTGGCAGTAGTAACCTTGTCCCTCCTAAAGCCTCACTGCTTGTCAAGCAATACAACATATATCACAAAACCAATTTTTCGTATATTTTCAAGGATAGAAATTTAACTACAGCAGCCAAAACTTTCATAGATGCAGCTTTGTTGAAAGTATCCTTTCCAATGATATGCAATTGCATGAATTTGTACTGTACATACAAGGTACATTGAAGCGCCAAAGAAACTGGTATAGTCATGCATATTCAAATACGGAGATATGCAAACAGGCAGAATATGGCACTGTGGTCGGCAGTGCCTATACAAGACAAGTGTCTAGTGTAGTTGTTAGATTGGTTACTGCTGCTACAAAGGCAGGTTATCAAGATTTAAGTGAGTTATAGTCGGTGCATGAGCAATGCAACACAGCATCTCAGAGGTAGCAGTGAAGTGAGGATTTTCCCATATGGCCATTTCACGAGTGTACCGTGAATATCAGGAATCCGGTAAAACATCAAATCTCCAACATTGCTACAGCTGGTAATAGATCCAGCAAGAACGGGACTAACAACAACTGAAGAGAATCGTTCAACATGACAGAAGTGCAATCCTTCCATGAGTTGCTGCAGATTTTAATGCTGGGCCATCAACAAGTCCAGCGTGCGAACCATTCAATGAAATATAATCAATATGGGCTTCCAGAGCTAAAGGCCCACTCGTGTACCCTTTATGACTGCACGATACAAAGCTTTACACTTTGCCTGGGCCTATCATCACTGACATTGGACTGTTGATGACTGGAAACATAGTGCCTGGTCATATGAGTCTCATTTTCAAATTGTATCAAGCAGATGGATGTCTACGGGTATGGAGACAACCTCCTGTATCCATGGACTCTGCATGTCAGCAGGGGACTATTCAAGCTGGTGGAGGTTCTGTAATGGCGTGGGGCACGTGTAGTTGGAGTGATATGACTCTTGACAGGTGACACATACATAAGCATCTTGTCTGATCACCTGCATCCATTCATGCCCATTGGGCATTCCTACAGACTTGAGCAATTCCATCAGAACAATGCAACACCCCACACACCCAGAATTGCTACAGAGGGGCTCCAGGAGCTCTCTTCAGAGTTCAAACACTTCCGCTGGCCACCAACCTCCACAGACATGAACATTATTGAGCATATCTGGGATGCCTTGTAAAACATGCTGTTCAGAAGAGATCTCCACCACCTCGTACTGTTATGGATTTATGGACAGCCCTGCAAGATTCGTGGTGTCAATTCCTTCCAGCACTACTTTAAACATTAGTCGAAGCCATGCCATATCATGTTGCAGTACTTCTGCATGCTCGAGCGGCCCTACGCAATATTAGGAAGGTGTAGCAGTTTCTTTGGCTCTTCAGTGTAACTTTGCAGCACTTTTTGTGTAGGCATCTGGAAGCATGCGATTGCCAGCAAGCACCGTGGTTGCTGCGAAGGGAATGAAACTGCGGGGCACATAAGCTCCACCTCCTCCAGGGGGGAGAGGAAGCAGCAAACCAAAATCAACATTGCATTTGCATTACCTATTCCAGTGCTGCACTGCTATGGAGTGTTTTATTGTTTCCTAACCAGGGTTGGCAGCAGGTGGAAACAATACATAACAGCACTGAGTAATGAAAGTTCCATAGATTCCTTAACTTACCATTAGGTACCATGTTACATTGTGCATATAGAGATAGAACTGAAACTTTTTTCATTGCTTTCTCATATCTCTGATGTATTCCACATTCCCAAAGGTTATACTGAAAATGATGATTCATTTACTTCTGCCTCTCTGCTCCTCTTGTCCTTCACGCATGTGCATTTGTATTTCCTGATGATTATAAGAGCACAGCTTATACAAATTATAGAATAAATACTTAAAAACATGCAAAATGAACAGGATATACATTTTGCAGAAAATTAATTGCTTAAAATCTTTCTGAAATTAAATTTATTTATTTAGCAGTGACTGGGAGATATTATCTATTAGGTTTCATAAAAATACTTTATCCCATCACTGGAATATACATAGTCATCTTAGTGACTAATAAACATCTGGTTCATACATGACAAATATATTTCTAAATATTAAAAAATAGTGAGTAATATAGTTTACAGACACACTTTCAAATTCTTCATACATTTGTTCTGCCTATCTCCAATAACTCACAATTTTTTCACATTTTCTGTTGATAATTATAAAATGCACAATGTTTTAAAAGAATATGCATGGCACATTACAATTTAACTGAATATACTGCTATAGCTACATAAAAAAACCAACATCTTATACAAAATATTGTGCATATAATTTGCAAATGCAGTCTGGGAGTATGAAAGTTTATCTAGTGCAAAAACAGCAGAGGCAATAGAAAATAAATAACCACATTAAAGTGACTGTTCTGCAGATGAACATATCAGACACATTAAAAGTTAAATAGTTGTATTTTTGTAGGCACAATGTTTATTAAAAAAGGGATTTCTTCTTGTTTAAATACTTTCTCACATGGTAATTTATTTCTGCTTTATATCAGTACCACAATATTTACACATACTGCTTAGGGAATCAGAACAAAAAATAATAAAATCTTCAGATTTATAAAACTGTTACACTCACACATTTTCTAATTTATAATATTAAAGCAATTACAACTAACTCCTATCACAAAAAATGTGAAGTTATCCATGTCAAAACTATTAACAGTCATTAGTCATCAGGAACAAAATATCTAAGTACAAATGTTATGATTGTGAAAAATGAGAAGGAAAACCAGTCTCATTCCACTAACCATTTATTATGCTTCCTCACTAATATGCATTGAAACATAACAAGTAATAATAAGTTCTTTTTGATCATAGACTAGGGGAAAAAACTGGTCTTATAATGAACATGAAATATGACATTGTTATGTCATATAAATAATGCGAGGACAAAGAATCAGATCATTGGCTGGCCTTAATATCAATTAGCACAAGAGTAATGTAAACATTTCAGCATGAAGAGACAATCAGCTTAGGACAAAGAGTACTTCATCTTATTTGAAAAAGAATTCAGAGGAGGACATATATTTCAAACTACAGTATAATGAATAGACATTTAACACACCAGGAAGGAGCTACTAATAAAGTACAGCACATTTTAGATGAGGTAGCAAATCTGTATGACTGCTCTGTACAAAACAATATCCATTATGCTATGGAATGTGCCGCTTTATGGTAAAAAAAAAATTATACTGACTGACAGAAGAGCAAGCAGATATACCTCATCTAACTGCCATTATACTGTTTTGTATAACTAATAATAAAATAAATTCCGATAAGGTTGTTTTGAATATAAGAGAAAAATAAAGTATTATTTCAAAGATACAACTGTGCCAGGAATATTTACTAGAATTTTGTTTTAAATTCTAATGCATGCACAGTTAAGTTGTTCTTGTTAATAATAAATTATTTTCTTTCACATTTTGTCTAACTGTTGTGGGTGTTCTCCGACACATATTTGCACTATAAAATGTTTGGAAAAAGTGCCTTTATCAGACATGTAATAATGTTAGTGATTAAACCTTATTATGCTGAATCAAGTGCAAATTATTGTAAGGATCATAGTAACACTCCTGCCAAAACATTTTTGTTCACTGTGTACATTGTAAATTTCTGTTCATTGCCTTTGTGAGAAAGAGTAGAGTAATCAGATGGACTGGTGTGTCTTAAATTCAACAGAAATCATTTGCACAGTCAAGGGAAAGTAATACTGATAGACAATGGAGGCATTTATCCACAATTAGTATGTTTCCTGTATAAGCAATATCAGCATGGAACATAATTTACTAGCAACATTCAAACAGTACATATTCATTCCTAAAATTACAGTTGAATCTGTGACATTCCTAACTGAAGTAAGTACATTCACAGCAAAGGTGTTTCTTTCCTGTACCTACTGAAGGTACTGGCTATGGATGCAGCCACCAATCAAACAAAAAGAATGTTTCCAACAATTTGTATGCAGATGTTCCTACATCAACAATGGTTATCCTTTATATTCTTATGCAACATAATTTCATAATAATTTCGAAAAATTAAATCAATGTAATGAAATTGACTTAATAACTCTTCACATTACTCATTAAATAAAATGAAAAAAAAAACACCACACATGACATTACTAAGGCTGTTGCTGCTGCATTTGTGCTTGCATTTTGGCTAACATCTCTTGCATTCGTCGAAGTTCTGCTTCTTTCTCTTGCAGGATACGATCCTTCTCACCTGCACCAACTTTCTCCTCTGGCAACACCCTACCCAGAAAAAAGACACACATAGTAATGTAGAATTCAACAATGCGAGTCAATAACCAACTCACTGTATAGTGGTGACATTGGGCAATACACACACAGATAAATGCAAACTGGGCACGAGAGTAATTAAACGCAGATTCTAAACAGAAAAGACAAATGAAAAGCTCTCTAATTCTAATGTTCCTTTTTTCTTTGGTAAAAGAAGATAATACAATATGCAGAGGGTATGCAGGTGTTCTCAAGAGAAGGATAAATCAATAAAAGGTGGTCAGCAATTAAAAGTTCTGAAACATCTCTGGGATATTATGACAAGTTTCACTGCATGTGCAAAATAGTGATTTATTGATGGTCAGTTTTGTGTAGGAGAGGATGTCTATGTGTGATACTTAGAACAAAACAACTTTGAGAGTTCCCTTGTTATGAAATATCAGCTCACTTGTCTCTGCAGTCTTGTGCATGTTGTCACCCACAGAACTCATCCTGAGTGATAGCTCAGTATCATTGCAGCAAGAGATCTTTATAGGGCTGTTTTTAACACTCTCATTTGGATAAATACTGAACAATATGCCTCTTTTGGCAAAACACAGGAAAATGATGTAGCTGTAAAGAGGAATGTCATCCTCATTCTTCCTCTTAACCACTATGGAGCCCAACGTTTTAATAGGTATCCATTTATGTACAAGTAAAACCATAAAAAAAGGTCCCAACAAAGCTTTAAATAACACACACACTTGTGTGCAAAACTTAATGACGTACTGTCACATGGCGAGAGGTGGGAACACATAATGCACCCAATAACACTGTCGAACATAACTGTTCTGGTGGTGCAGGTGCTAAGGTGTGAGCAGACATAATTGGGCATGGGTGCATTAACCTCCAAATCTCTGAACACAGTACACTCACTGGTCAATGTTATTGTGACACT
Organism: Schistocerca serialis cubense; assembly: GCF_023864345.2. NCBI lineage: Eukaryota > Metazoa > Arthropoda > Insecta > Orthoptera > Acrididae > Schistocerca > Schistocerca serialis. The sequence continues at coordinate 344,504,641 of NC_064646.1, forward strand.
GTACTCCTTCCCCATGTGTGTCATTTCAGTGGTGCATTTTCAAGCATTACATTGTTCGGTCGCATCAAACTGTGCAGGTAGAGGGGCTCTTGGAACAAGAGTATATTGAATGATTGGACTATCCTGCCCATTCCCCTGAATTAAATCCCACTGAGAAGCTGTGGAATGTGTTGGGGAGACGTATTGCAGCACACAAGTACCAACGACCATCCAGTGCTGGTGAAAGAATGGATGCCATAGACAACCATCATAAATTGCAGTGGCTTCAGTGTAATTACTGTCTTTAAATAAGGGTGTAATTTCTGTTCATCTCATTTCACAATTCTTTCAGTCACCTTCTGTACTACACTGTAGCAGTTTTTTTCTACGTATGGTCCACGTTTCATTGAGCTGCCATACACGGCAGTGACACATTATGCGAAAGTTACTTTCCTCCTTTAGTTTTGTACACAAATGTGCTATTATATTGGTACCGGAAGATTGTATTTTGTTTGTGGATAGTTGAAAATGCAAGTGCTTATTCACCTTACATTTATTAGGTGTAAGCAACAAAATATTTTTGTATTTGCAGTTAAATGTTGTAGCATTAGCATTTATTGTGTCTTTGCATAATAACTGATTCATAAGTCTGCTTAATTTACTTCAGGAGCTATAACTAATTTCTCTACTTTTTTTGTTTATTTATTTATCTTTAAGTTTGTGCAGAGACAAAACTGACCACTAGTGATGGTTGTAGGAACTAATGGAGGTCCATTAGCAGAGGGGTATGATACGAGTTTTTATTTATTGATGCACAAAAATTATGAAGAAACCAGTGAGGCCCTTCTCTTGAAATGCAGAGTGGGTAAACTGAGTAAACTGTTAGGGGAATAAAAGAGAATCAGTATTCTTCACACACATTTAGAAGCAGCAAAACATGAACTTTCCAGGTTGTGGATAGTGGACCATTCAGAGAATGCTTTCTGAGATTATATTCTCATCATTAATATTTAAGCTGGATGTAAAAACAGTGCAATTAACTAATTGTTTTAGGGCTGTGTAAGATTATTTCAATTTTTAAGCAAAGTACATTTAATTGTGGTCTTCTACAGATCTCCCATTTTATACTACAGGGTGTAGACTTGAAAGTGTGCTAAGCTCAGGTCACAAGCGAGATCAGCATTAATATTTGAACTACACTGTTTCCAGTTTTATTTACAGGTTATTTCAGGAACAATAATAAATATTTTAGGTGGTGTTACTACAGACCAATTTGAACAAATCGTTCCATACGAAATGTGTCCAGTTTTTATTGCTTATCAAGATACAGATTTTAGACTGTAACCCATACAAATATTCACAAGTGGTGCTACATAAAGGCAAATAATTAACACAGTAATACTTGTTCTGGACTCACAGTGTTCCAGAATTTTTAAATGACTTACGTTGACCGTCCATTTATTAATGATATCGACTATAGCAATTCAGATATTTTGGTCATATTCAAGTGGTTACTGGTGCTCAGAACAATGCAGTAGCCAGTGTTAATAAGAAGTATAAAAATGACAGGAGCTTCTATGGCTTGTGTCAACCTGTGTCACATGGATAATAATAATCTGATGCATAGGATACTGTGTTTTCCGCACCTGTGCACTTGAAAGATTGAATTTTCAATGGTGGATGTTGTTAATAAATGTACAACCAATGCCCAACATAATCTCATTAAAAAATAAGAATGATTAAGTTTGAAGCTGTTTTCCATAAATCACACCTCCAACTTCAATGCACTTTCAAACTCTCGAGAGTAGTTTTTCTGAGGTCATCTTGGCATTATTTTATGAGAAATGCATTAGTCATTATTCAAATGATCAATTCCTGTACTTTGCTTACTTTTAATTTGTAGACTTCACCTTTCAAACCATACCCTCAGGCAAAAATCTGAAGAGGTGATGTCCTGAGACCTATGCAGGCAAGAAATATGATGATTTTTGTTGATCCATCTACATGGGGAGATATGGTGCTACCTGATGACTCGAATGTGCAGGAGATCCATCATGCTGGGAGAACGTAGCTATCCTTGTAGCCCAACAAACCTCTTCGAATAATTTTGGAAGCTCGTTCTCAGGGGGCTAGATAACTGGGCCCTGTAAGACAATGCAGTAACACAACAGGCCAAATCCAGTGACTGTCTATCATACCAGATTGTACATAAACAGAGAAGTGTTACTGAAAATATGTATCCACAAAGGCATGTGGATTTTCATTGGATCATTGATGTGAGTTATGAGCGTTATTCATACCATCACGAGAGAAATGGTGTCAACAGTAAATAGTATTAATGGGGGTTACTTGGTAATTTTCTTTTAATTTAGATCTGAAAATCTGAAGTTTATCACTCAATGCTCTTCATTTCTAGTTACATGACCAACACTTCAACAGATACGTAAATTATGCCACAAAAGCCTACTTACAAAGTTTGAAGAACCAGCTTTAATTGAGGATCTAGAAATATACTATGGCTACCTATATATTGCTCCAGTGGAGACTGCAAAAACACTTAAGAGATTAGACTAATTACAGTGAACAAAGAAGCATTTATATAGAAAAGACATGTGATACAATGCTTTCTTCCACGCACTTCACTCTGGTTAGCAGACTATAGGCAGACTACAGATGTACACATAGATTGGTTTAGAGAGCAGGCTAGTATTTAATATCAGGTTTAAGCAACAAGCATTTAATATCAGGTTTAAGCAACACTAGTCCAGAGCAAGACCCTTCTTTGTGCTAATGTCTTCCAAATGTGCAACACACAGTCCTAGAGTGTCGGTAGGAGATAATTGCAAGTCCCATCTTATCAGCTTCCTCACACTGGCTCTTATGTTCTCTATGCTATTCAAGATGAGATCCTTTGCAGGCTAACAGAGGAGTCTGGTTTTACAGCTCCCAGTAAACCTAGCCATTACACATTTACAGGCAATAATGATCTCGGAATCATACCTGTTGGACATCGTACCATCACAAAGGGTAACACTGGAGATTACCTGCTACAAAAGATCCTGAATGGCAGTAAGGGCACAATCAAATCAATGAAGTATTTCAAACCCTCATGACAATCTCCATATCAACCTGAAACAAATGTATACATACTGAATAAAGGTGAAACTAACCCCCTCTAAGTTTGTATGCATACAACTTGTCATGACTTCTTTTTCTATTCAAAACGGGTATTCATCATTGAATATTATGTGTCTCCACTTTTCATTAAAGACAAAAGCATGTGGTGGTATATTTTGCAGTCCCATCTTTTGAAGATGCTTTTCAACAGGACAATGTAGCTTCCTTCAGTCATTACCAAATGCTCTTGGAACTCCAGAGAAATAAAATAAGGACACTCCTGTAAGGTTTCAGTCAGCAACGCATCTTCCTTCTTTGCTGAAGTGGGTTGCAAACCACCACTTGGAATCATCTCCACGTATTCTATCCCCTCATCCAACTCAGTACTGTTTGAAATGGTGTTCAGTACCGTAGAAATACAGTCCTTGCAAGTCCTATAAAATTGTCTTCAATACTATATCATAATTACCTGCCAAGTGTGGCTCTCCCCCCCCCCCCCCCCCCCCCCCCGCACACACACACCCCGATTTCATGCAAGGACACAATGATTTTAAACAAATATACAAGGACACACTGATTTTAAACAAATATAAATCACTTATAAAGGGTGTTTAAAAAGTTTTGCACAGTCGTCTCCAATTTTTTTTATTTTTTGCAGGAGGAGAATGAAATTTTTTGTGAAGATACTTGGAACATTTAGCTATACGTTGGTATATAAAAGTATTTTCTTTAATTTACAGGTGAGCCATAATGGACCGTGAAGCAGATGTCAGGTTGCGACAACGGTCGGTGATGGAGTTGCTTTTCAAGACCGGCGATGACTCTGCCACATCGGTTCACAGTTGCTCCCTGTTTATGGGGAGGACACAGTGGATCGCATCAGTATCCAGCAGCAGTGGTTGCAGAGGTTTAAAGACGGTGATTTCTCTCTACTTGACAATCCACGATGCAGTAGACCATCGACGGCAGTGAGTGACGTGAATAAGGAGACCACTGATCAAATCATCCAAAATGACAGATTGTGTGATGACACGATAGCTTGCTGAAGTGACTCTTTTGTCACTGGGTTGTGTGGTATCACTGGTACAGTCACTAGGTTACAGAAAAATCTGTGCATCTTGGGTGCCTAGATTATTGACAAGAGAAATGAAAATGATGAGGAAGAATGTGCGCGAGGGTCTCATGAAGACCTTTACTGAAGAATGGACAGTGTTTTGACAGCGTCATTACCCAGGATGGAACATAGTTGTTTTTGTCTGAACCTGAGAGGAAAACCCAATCCACGGAGTGGTATCATCTGGGTTCCCCTCGGAAGAAGAAACAGACTTTCATGAACAGCAGCCTGAAAGGTGATGGCCTCCTTCTTCTGGGATCAGTGTGGTGTCATTTTCATTGATTTTTTGAAACCTGGCAACACAATTAACTGGGACCGTTACTGTTTGTCATTGGACAAGCTGCAATGTGCCATCAAGACTCACAGACCACAGCTTCAGGGTGAGCTCATCAGACTACACCATGACAATGACAAACCCCATACAAACCTTATAACGCAGGAGAAAATCAAGAGAATGGGTTGGAAAATCGTTCCTCATCCTCCCTACAGTCCGGACTTGGCTCCATTTCATTTTTACCTCTTTGGTCGTCTGAAGGCCCACCTGCACGGTAAAACATTTGATAGTGAGAAAGACCTATTTCTTGTGTCAAGCAATGGTGTAAAAGTCAATCCCCAGAATTTTACCAAAGTGTATTTACATCATGGAAAGAAAAACATTGGGCCCGATGCATCATAGCTGATGAAGGCTACATTGAGTAAGCTCAATTTGTAGCTAAATGTTCCAAGTATGTTCACAAAAAATTTCATTCTCCTCCTGCAAAAATAAGAAAATAGAGACGACTGTGCAAAACTTTTTGAATGCCCTTTGTATTTTGTTGTTAGAACGCAGCTTTCAAAACAAGAAATTTGTCACTATGAGTAAGGTTTCAATGGCCTGGAATAGTTGTGATGACTGAATATTCTTTACAGGATAAACACTTACGGTGATATTTTTCTCTGTTTTGAAAACAATACATATAAATTCTAAATGACGAACCTTGAGACTAGCACTGAGCTTCTATCTAGAGGCAAATAAATGCATATTTATGAATGGCCATGCACCCAATTCATTATATTTATTGTTTGCAGCATAACTGATGCGTGTCTGACAGAGCAGTATCTTTTGTTCCTTCTGAATTACGAAAATTTAATCTTATCACCACCAATGCCCTATAGTATTGTGACTCTACAGAATGCATAAGTATTCCTCATTTTAATGAGTCACTTTGTTTGCTGTGGATTTTACAATCATACTTAATCCTTCCAGGCCTGAAAGTTGTTAACATCTATACTATATATAACTTATGCATCTATTTACACTGATGTGACAAAAGTTATGGGACAGAGATACGCACATATACAGATGGCAGTAGTATCAGGAATACAAGGTACAAAAGGGCAGCGTTTTGGCGGAGCTGTTGATTTATACTCTGGTGATGCATATGAAAATATTTCCGATGACATTATGGCCACATGAAAGGAATTACCAGACTTTGAATGCAGAATGGCAGTTAGGGCTATATGCATGGGATATTCCATTTCAAAAAACGCTAAAGAATTCAATATTCTGAGATCCAGTGTCAAGAGGACCAAATATCAGGTGTTACATTTCACCTCAGACAACGCAGTGGCCAACAGACTTCACTTAATGACTGAGAGCAGTGGCATTTTCACTGAGTTATGCCAAACATAACCATCAGGAAAGAGCGGGTAAATTTGGGGCAGCAGATGACTGAAATGAGTGCCTTTGCTAATAGCATGACATACCTGCAGTGCCTGTCCTGAACTCATGACCATTCTGACTGGAAAACCATGGCTTAGTCAGATGAGTCCCAATTCCAGTTGGTAAAAACTGATAGTAGGGTCAGAGTGTGGCACAGACCCCACGAAGCCATGGACTCAAACAGTCAAGAAGACACTGTGCAAGCTACTGGTGACTCCACAATGGCATGGGCTATGTTTACTGGGTCCTCTGGTCCAACTGAAGCAATCATTGACTGGAAATGGTTATTTTCGGCTCATTGGAGACTACTTGCAGCCATTCATAAACTTCTTGTTCCCAAACAATGGTAGAATTTTTATGGATAACAATGTGCCATGTCACTGGGCCACTATTGTTCACAACTGGTCCGAAGAACGTTCTGGACAATTCAAATGAATGATTTGGCCACTTGGCTCACCCGACATAAACCTCATCAAATATTCATGGAACGTAATCGAAAGATCAGTTCATGCACAAAATCCTGCGCCAGCCACACTTTCACAATTATGGCAGTATGGCTCAATATTTATGCAGGAAACTTAATAGAGCTGTTGAGTCCATGCCGCAATAGTTGCTGCACTACACCAGGCAAAAGGAGGTCAGAGACAACATTAAGAGGTCTCCCATGCCTTATCACCGTAGTGTATTGTTCAAATGCAATGTCCATATGTAATTTTATTACTCTGGTTTCAAAGTATTAATTTTTTGTGCTTCACCAAACTGATTAATAGAAAACACATTTTTGTTTATCCAGACAATTGATGGCCTGCTAACCAGACTCAAAACCAAGAAATTTATTTTTTATCAATAACACTTCTCATGCCTTAGATATCACTTATTGAATACTTCCAGTTTCAACATAACAGAAACTATAAAACACTTACGTTTGCCTTTTTGGCACCGAAGCTCCTTTAGCAAGTCGCTCAGATCTGTAATTTTCGTAGTGTACTTCCTGTGTCACTTCCTGCAAGTCCTGCATGTGGGTTCTGCAAACAAATGAGATTGTTAATATTCCATAAGTAATCCCTCCATTTTTCCTTAAGATCTCTAAACTGCCAATGCCCCCAAAAGCTTTAGAAGCTCAGAACTTACGAGGGCAGTTCAATAAGTAATGCAACACATTTTTTTTCTGAAACAGGGGTTGTTTTATTCAGCATTGAAATACACCAGGTTATTCCCCAATCTTTTAGCTACACAACACTATTTTTCAACGTAATCTCCATTCAATGCTACGGCCTTACGCCACCTTGAAATGAGGACCTGTATGCCTGCACGGTACCATTCCACTGGTCGATGTCGGAGCCAACGTCGTACTGCATCAATAACTTCTTCATCATCCGCGTAGTGCCTCCCACGGATTGCGTCCTTCATTGGGCCAAACATATGGAAATCCGACGGTGCGAGATCGGGGCTGTAGGGTGCATGAGGAAGAACAGTCCACTGAAGTTTTGTGAGCTCCTCTCGGGTGCGAAGACTTGTGTGAGGTCTTGCGTTGTCAAGAAGAAGGAGAAGTTTGTTCTGATTTTTGTGCCTACGAACACGCTGAAGTCGTTTCTTCAATTTCTGAAGAGTAGCACAATACACTTCAGAGTTGATCGTTTGACCGTGGGGTAGGACATCGAACAGAATAACCCCTTCAGCGTCCCAGAAGACTGTAACCATGACTTTACCGGCTGAGGGTATGGCTTTAAACTTTTTCTTGGTAGGGGAGTGGGTGTGGCGCCACTCCATTGATTGCCGTTTTGTTTCAAGTTCGAAGTGATGAACCCATGTTTCATCGCCAGTAACAATCTTTAACATGAAATTGTCACTCTCAGCCACATGACGTGCAAGCAATTCCGCACAGATGGTTCTCCTTTGCTCTTTATGGTGTTCGGTTAGACAACGAGGGACCCAGCGGGAACAAACCTTTGAATATCCCAACTGGTGAACAATTGTGACAGCACTAACAACAGAGATGTCAAGTTGAGCACTGAGTTGTTTGATGGTGATCCGTCGATCATCTCGAACGAGTGTGTTCGCATGCTCCGCCATTGCAGGAGTCACAGCTGTGCACGGCCTGCCCGCACGCGGGAGATCAGACAGTCTTGCTTGACCTTGCGGCGATGATGACACACGCTTTGCCCAACGACTCACCGTGCTCTTGTCCACTACCAGATCACCGTAGACATTCTGCAAGCGCCTATGAATATCTGAGATGCCCTGGTTTTCCGCCAAAAGAAACTCGATTACTGCCCGTTGTTTGCAATGCACATCCATTACAGACGCCATTTTAACAGCTCCGTACAGCGCTGCCACCTGTCGGAAGTCAATGAAACTATACGAGACGAAGCGGGAATGTTTGAAAATATTCCACAAGAAATTTCCGGTTTTTTCAACCAAAATTGGCCGAGAAAAAAAATGTGTTGCATTACTTATTGAACTGCCCTCGTACATCAATTATCAGATTTTCTCAGTTGGCAATTTTTAGCACAATACAAATTGAAACCCTGCAAAACTAACTGCAGATGAGACACGAGAGAAAATCACCCTGAATAGTGAATAGACTGAATGGTCCTCCTCCTCCTCCTTTGTACTTCCAAGTGTAGATGGTTGGTTATTTTATTTTTAATTTTAGCTTTGAATAAGAAAATTTCATTTTCATGAAAGATGCACACAACTAACTCCAAAAAATTTGACACCTAACTGTTTACAACCAATTACACGGCACTGGTAAAGCCAAAATTTAAATGACACTCATAAGAACAGAGTCAAAAGGTACCACAGATGCTGATGAACTGGCACCAACAGAAAAACAATAAAAGAGAAATAATGGTGAAAAGGCAAAAAAATAAGAAGATTATATGATGTGGTAAATATAAAGGAAGGAACAATGAAAGAAGAAGGTTCAGATTACATGTCACAGTGGAGCAGCACTTGCTTATGAATGGCTAAAAGATTTTCAAGCTCTGGCCTAAAGTACCAAAAATGCTTCTTTATGTCTGGATAAGTGTTATATTATCCAACAAACTACTGTAACAAAATTTGTCAGTTTTGTTACACTACACATGTCTACATTTTTCATTCTCTTTTCACATGACCCTCTTCGATGAAAATCTTCCTAATGCACAGGTCCCTCAATTGGTATCAGATATTTTAATCTTGTGGATTAACGAATACTTAAAATGAAGGGAAGCATGCAACTCTGACATCTGCAAGAGTTATGTCAATAATTTTGATGTGACTAGTAAGTGGTTTCTTTGGTTTCTAAAGCCTTGCCTGCTTACACTACTGAAATTCACTAGATTAGCATATTCGAAAAAATATGATGGTCGCAATAAGTTTTTAAATCAGCATTACATATTTGTTCCCTTCAAACAAATCCAAACTAGTATGATACAATGAAAATTAAATGAGATTAAACTTGGAAAGGAAATTCTTTTAGGCCTCACAGTATTGCTGTTGGTGGCCATGACAAATCCGGACTGAGCTGTCTAGCAACACTTTACCTCCCAACTGTGTTGGTTGGTTGGTTTGTTTGTTTAAAAGAGGGGGTGAGGGACCAAACTGCTAGGTCATCGGTCCCTCATTCCGATTAAACTAATTCCGCAAGGGCAGGAGTAAAATAATCGAGACATACAAAACACAGCTGGAAGAAAGGAGAAAACCACAAGAATGACAGAAGGGCAACAAACATTAAAATGGACAAAATCAGACAAGAAACACACAGAGAGATGCAAGAAACATGTACAAGAGATCAAAGCAAGGGAGCAGATTACCATGTCTGCCTGACCGTGAGAATAATGAGGAGAAGCCAGTCACTCTGCAATACATTAAAACCTCCACCCTAAAAGCACTAGGGTGGAGGATACAGATGAACAAAGGATCAAATTATAAAACCCATCCTTATGCATAAAATGTAAGACTAAACCTGCTGTTGAGGCATCGTCACCCAACACCGAAGGTAGGGTGCTGGGAAAGTTAAAAGTCCACCGCAGAGCGGCTAAAAGTGGGCAGTCCAGCAAGAGGTGGACGACCGTCATTTGTGAGCCACAGCAACACCGAGTTGGGTTTTCGTGACAGAGGAGGTAACCATGCATTAGCCACATATGGTCAATGTGGAGCCAGCAGAGGGCAACTGATTCCCTGCGAGAGGACTGCATGGAAAACTGCCACACATTCGTAGTCTCCTTAATGACATGCAGTTTGATGTACGTTCTGTTATGCCATCCCATCTCCCAAAGCCAAAAAGCCCTGTGGCATGAGACAACGCAGGTCAGTTTCGGAGATGTCCATCTCCAGAAGCAGTTTCCGCATAGTCTGTTTAGTCAGCCTGTTGGAAACTTCATTGCCTGGGATTCCAACGTGTCCTGGGGTCCACAAAAACACCACTGAATGATGGGACCGTTCCAGCGCATGATGGACTCCTGAATGGATGCTACCAAAGGATGGTGAGGGTAGCACTGGTTGATAGCTTGTAGGCTGCTCAAGAAGTCAGTACACAGGAGAAATGAGTCACCAGGGCATGAGCCGATGTGCTCAAGAGTACAACATATGGCCGCCAGCTCTGCAGTGAAAACATTGCAGCCATCTGTCAAAGAGTTCTGTTCAATATGTCCTCCATGAACATACGCAAAGCCTATGCGACCATCAGCCATTGAGTTGTCAGTGTAATCCACTTCATGGCTCTGGTACATGTCGGGAATCGAGAGGAAGTGATAGCGGAGAGCCGCAGGGTTAATGAAGTCCTTAGGGCCATGCGAAAGGTCCAGAAGAATCTGCAGCCTAGGTGTACACCATGGACGTGTACGTGTATGGCTCTCGAGGAGAGGTGGTAACGGGAAGGACTCCAGTTCAGACAGAAGGGACTGGACGCGAACCGCAACGGTACGCCCTGACCTGGGCTGCGGTTCGGAAAGGAGACAGTAATTCGGATGCACAAGAGAACTACTAATGAGTGCAACGTAACTCGCGAGCAGTTGTGCACGCCTAACCTTCAATGGAAGGACTCTGGCTTCCACCATGATGCTGGTCACCAGACTCATCCTAAAAGCTCCTGAATATGAAGGGAACTAGGGGAGGCACCGGCTTGGACACGTAAAGTACGGAGGAACAGTAAGTTTTGGGTGAAAATCGGGAGTGGGCCCCAGAGACCCCACTCATACAATGTGACAGGGATATGATGTCTCCAGGTCATGTCATATGCTTTACGTAAGACAAAAAAGACAGCAACCAGATGTTGGCATCTGGAAAAGGCTGATTGGATGGCAGACTCGAGGGACACAAGATTATCAGTGATAGAGCGATCCTGGTGGAAGCCGACCTGACATGTAGCCAGTAGGCCACGTGACTCCAGGACCCAACCCAACTGATGATACATCATATGTTCCAGCAGATTACAAAGCTACAAGGCTGATGGGCTGGTAGCTGTCCACATTAAGCAGGTTATGACTGGGTCTGAGCACCAGAATGATGGTGCTCTCCCACCATTGCAATAGAAAGATGCCATCGCACAAGATCCTGTTGAAGACCACGAGGAGATGTCGCTTGTAGTCAGACCACACAGGTCGTCATGTGCTCTCCAGTGGATAGATGGGAGGCCAGGACTGCAAACCGAGAGATCAATGGCCAAATATGTGCCATGTGCCACGCTGAAATGTGTGGGGCCACCTGTGTTTGAGAAGCAGAGGTCAAGTTGAGACAGTAAATTTTCAACATCCTCGTTTACGCACGTTAAAATCTGCCAAAAGGTTTAGGGAGTTGCTCAATCAGTGCAACCAATGTGTTCAGGGATACTGCACCATCTGGAGGAAGATATACATTGTAGACAGTTATTTCCTGCATTGTCCTTGTCCTGACAGCCACAGTTTCAAGAGGAGTTTGAATGGGCACAGGTTCACTGCGTACTGAGTTCAGGACATAGATGCAAACTCCACCTGACACTCTATTATAGTCACTACGGTTCCTGTAATATCCCTTATAGCCGCGGAGGGCAGGGGTCCGCATTGCCGGGAACCAGGTTTCCTGGAGGTCAATGCAGAAAGCAGGTATAAAGCTTAACAATTGCTGTAGCTCAGCCAGGTGGTGGAAAAACAGCCGCAATTCCACTGGAGGATGACGTTATCGTGAGGCTGGGAAGGCATTAAGCATACAAAAAGGTAGATTATGCCTCAGGTTGAGCCACTGGCAGGTGTCCGCAGTGGCTTAGTGGAGACCTTGGGAAAGAGGGCCCCACGAGACCCCTTCTGCACGAGAGGAGGCTGTTGCTGCTCCAGCAGGGGAGAGGGAACCGATGTCACTTGCGTTTGGGGGGGGGGGGGCGGGGGGGGGGGGGCGGCCTTGCACCTGAAGTAGGTGCTTTGGGAGCAACGGAGGAAAATTTGCCCCCTACCACCAAGGGGGTGGATGTATTCTGGTGGCCCAGAGGGCCCACTGTTCTTGTCACAGAGTGAGTAGCCGCTGGGACTTGGGACGGCGATAGTAATGTAGCTGCAGCATATGTCGACAACAACCGAATAGTGTGTAATCTTTTGAAAGTATGTTTAGCCTCTGTGTAAGTCAACCGGTCCAGGGTCTTTTACTCCATGATTTTCCACTCCTTTTGGAGTACTGGGCAGTCTGGCGAGCAGGGAGAGTGGTGCTCTCCACAGCTGATGCAATTGGGAGGTGGCGCACAGAGTATCTGGGTGCAGTAGACGTCTGCAGTCCTGACATGTGGTGCTGGAAGTGCAGTGGGAAGACGTGGCCGAACTTCCAGCACTTAAAGCACCGCATAGAGGGAGGAACGTATGGTTTAACGTCACAGTGGTAAACCATCACCTTGACCTTTTCAGGCAATGAATCACCCTCAAAGCCCAAGATGAAGGCACTGGTAGCAACCCTGTTGTCTTTGGGTCCCCCGTAAATGTGCCGGATGAAATGAACACCCCACCATTCTAAATTGGCACAGAGCTCGTCGTCAGACTGCAATGATAAATTAGTTCCTGGACCGGCCTTTATGGGGAGTGATGGAAACAGGAATATCACCCGGCTTCTCACAGGTGAGTAACACTCAGGATTGGGCTGGGGATGCTGTCTGAATCAAGACTGCACCATTTCGCATCTTGGACAACGCTGTCACTTCTCCAAACTTATCCTCAAGCTGTTCAACAAAAAATGGAGGCTTTGTAGGTAGAAAAGAGTCCCCATCAGTTCTACAGATTAAAAACCGAGGCGAATATGGCTCTCACCATTCTGTAGCCCTACGTTCCTTCCATGGTGTAACAAGGGAGGAAATCAATTTAGGGTCATACCTGTTGGCATTGTATTCTATCTTGCCCTTCTTAGAGATTACTGGTGCCGTACAGTCACCAGCAAGAGATGCCATAGTCCGCTTCATTGCGGGTCATCTGCGCTGATGCCACCCACTGCGATCAGGGGCTCTCCCCACGGGCGCCGCCCAGCCACAGCAAAGGCCAACTGGCATGATGGCTGTTGCCAGGAGTCCCAACACCCCAGGAAGACAGGCATCTCCTTGGCATACATGGGGAGTTTACAGCTCAGGCATCAGCAGTGCGACCCCTGTGTTGTCAGTGGGCTACCACCAAATGGATACATGATGGCCCCACCACAATGGACAATACTGGATTATACTGTGGCATATACTGCACCTTCCAGTGTAGGTATCAGTTGTTTTATGTTATGATCATGTTATTTTTACTTAGTTTTATTTGTGTTACCTCAGTAAAATTGTAACAACATTGCGGAGATGCTGAGTTGCAGGTAGGCACAACAAAAAGAATCTTGGAATTCACTGCAGTAGTGTGTGTGTGAGTTGCGTTTGTGTGAGTGTGTGCACATGTGTGTATGTCTGTCTATTGTTGACGAAGACCTTAACAGCCAAAAGCTATAATTGAGAGTCTTTTTGTTGTGCCTATCTGCAACCCAGCATCTGCCCTGTATGGTGAGCAGCAACTTTCCTTCTCATAATATTGTTACATTCCATCCTGGACTTTCCTCAGTAAAATTGTTTTTGACAGCTTTGACAACTCCAGAAATGCTATATGTTTACAATGGAAATTATATTTTGTGGAAAGTCAGTACGTTTATTTTCAGAGATAGATTATTTGGGTTTTACGCAAAAAAATTCTATTGGTTTGTGTCATGATAATTTACTCTCTTTTCTTTTATAGTGCCAATTAAATTTTCCACTTATTCTTTGTGTTTAAAATCTGTTTTTGATTAAGTTTGTCTTCTGGATATTTTGGGGAAATGGAAATTTATGATCATACAGAAAAATTATGAGCAAACAGATTTTAAATATCAAAAATACCAGGAAAATTTTATTAATATCATAAAAAAATGTAAATTAGCACAACGAACACAAATCAATAGAATATTATTTACATAATACCAAGAAATACCTTCTCTGATAATCAAATGTACTCACTAAATTTCCGCAAAACACTATTTCACTGTAAACATATAGCATCACTGGACCTTTTGCAGTCAAAATGCTGTCAAAATTAATTATACTAAAATTATACAAAAGTATATAAAAATAACATCATCAAACACAAAAGAAAGGTAACCGATACTTCTGCTCCAAGATGCAAGATTGATCATGACATACCAGCCAAGATGTAAGCATAATGTACCATACACGGACAAAGAATCTAACACAGACATTAGGAACAATATTATATGTATTGTACCATCTTACAAGTACACCAGATAATATAAAACACCTAAACAAGTTCACCATGGAAATTTGTAATACCTAAAAGTGAATAAATCAATAGTGCAGCAGAAACCTGCAACAAAAATAAAATATTTTAGTCAAAGAATTCGTGAAGACCACATGCACTGCTAAAATTCGACCTTACTAATCATCATGTTTTTGGACTTACATAACTTACTTAAAAGACCCCATTCCCATCTTTGTAAAGACCATGTTATCTTTTCCGGAAACTATACATTTCAAAAGTTATCCCAATTAAAACTTTTATCATCATAAGTATTCCAGAGTTTTTCAATTTGACAGGGTAATCCTTTCAAAAATTCATTGTCATAGTATTGTAGCCCAAATTTTGCTGATTCAAGAAATGAGGAAGTCTCTTCAAATAACATGTTAAGTTTATGAAATATTCCAATTAGAGAATTTTGAGTTTCTTGGTAAGCTTTGGTAAATTTTCGTATGCGCCAATACTTCCACACTATAAAATAGCACCACCATTTGTACCATTTTAAGGACATTGAGCCAATGGTTCATTAAAATAATTTCTCTGCCTACAGCATATGTATGTCTTAAGTTACTATCTAAAATGGAAGGACATTGCATTTTAACATTTTATGATAACTATGCTACATGCATCTAAATATGTCTCGCTGCACAAAGCCACATCTGGTTGGTGTCTGTAGTAACCAAAACCAACTGCGGGAACGCCTTGGGCTGCGGATTGGAGCCGCCAGGCGGGGAAGCCGGCGGCGGTGGAGCACGCACCACCGGGTAAACACAGGACGAGTCGCACGACAGACCAACGACAACTGACAACAACCGACCACGACCGACACAACAAGGAAGAGATAAACAACGGAGGCTTGTGGAAACCACAACACCAAACACCAACAGTAAATCCACTCGGAAACAGAGCCAGGCAAATGTCAACAACAAGCAACGACCAGAACGCAGTACCACCGAGATAGAAACGAAATCCAGAGCGAGTACCAGACTGACTGGGCTAGGGCAGAGCGGGTCCCTATACACGAAACCGGAGGGAGCAGCTATTGGCCGCTGTCTGCACGTGGTGTAGAGGTGGTGCCCTCGCTGCGCAAGAGCCGCTGCCCGGAATAGCGGCCGCGGAGGCGGAGCCGTCCATTTGTTCTGGCACGTGTTCCACTACCGCGGCGGAAAGTACTAGAATGTCCAACATTCACATTATCGTAAAAGGAAATCAGTTGGAAGTAATGTAATAATTCAACGAAAATTATTAATTGTTTCTTTCAACAGTCTCACTGTAATTTTATTTGTAAAAACAGGGGGAGTAATATATCACTGATTATAATTGTGATGGACAACAGTAATGCACATGTGTAAATGTGAAAAATCTATTCCAACAACATTGTCTGCAAAGAGTCTTACAATCAACATATAGAGTTTTAAGAAGAAGGAGGCTATCGATGAACACGATTGGTAGGTCAGTAAAATTACTATCCCACTTTTACAAATTGGGGAGGCAGGAACACATACAACATGCATTATGGGGCAGAAGAAAATGTGAAACAGTTGTGACAGGTAGCTGTTGCATAGTTGTTTGGTGTGATACTTGGAAAAATAAAATTACTTGACTATATTTCACTGATGGAAGCCTCAGCTGCACACTACTAGAATTGCAGGAACATATTCCACTGCACTGTTGACAAAGTATTCAGTATCAAAATGATGGCTGTCCATCACATCTTACACATCCAACAGTGCTGTCCAGAAAAGAAAGTATCCAAACAAATGGATTTATCAAGCAGAGCTCTTTGACTGAATGATTTCTACTTAAGTACATTGTCTACTGCCATCCCCCAATAACCCAAGAAAATATGTGAGAAAGTATTCTTAAAGTATGTGACATAATCATAATGGAATGTTATGATAAAATGATTTCAAAATTGTATCAAATCAGATAACTTCACTTTGAGCAGCTAATAAAATAAACAAAAAAGTAGCTCACAATTCTTAATTTACACAGTAAAACTCTTTCTGAGTTGAGAAATATCACTTAAGTTGTAAAAAGACTAGAAACTAGTTTCTACATTTAATCACACTTAAAGGTAGTCACATTATACATGTCTGGAATTGGCTGAAATCACCTGCCACTCAGTGAATACGAGGTGCGATCTAAAAGTAATTAGAATTTCTGTTTTTCTTAACGAATCTTTCCTTATTCATCAACATCAAATTTGTCCCCTTCGAAGTAATCCCACTCTTTTTCCAATCTTGAAAGCACTTCTGGAACTTACTTTTCATTACAGTGTTGAGCTTCTTCAGTGATTCTGTTTGTATCCCATCAATGGTGACAAAACTATGTCCTTTTATGGTCCTCTTTAGCCTTGGGAATAGAAAGAAGTCAAAACAGGGATATGCCTGGCAAATATGGTGGTTGAGGCAACATAACAGTTTTGATTTCTGCCAAAAAATCATGACCAAGCATTGAGGTGTGAGCAGGAACATTATCATGATGCAATTTCCACAAGTGGTTTTACCATAATTCTGCTCGTTTTCTTCACTCAAACGGTGCGTATCTTCCAGGTAGAATTCCTTATTGCTCATATGACCATAAGGCAGGAACTCGTGATGCACTACCCCACTGCAACCAAAGGAACCAGTCAGAAGAACTTTCAAGAGATCAAATTTGTCAATTTTTTTTTTTTTTTTTTCGGTCTTGGGCCTTCAGGCAGTTTTCATTGGCATGACTAGGCCTTGGTTTTGATGTCATCCCACTACACCCATGTTTCGTTACCTGTTATAACTTTCTTTAGAAGTTCTGGATCATTGTTGACTTTATTCAAATATTCCTGAGCAATATCTATGTGACATCATTTTGGTCGAAATTTAACAATTTTGGAACAAACACTGCTGCTACACGTTTCATGCCCAAAATGTCTGAAAAATTTGCGCAGCATGAGAGAAAGGATACGCCCACATTGTCAGCAACCTTTCTGATGCTGATTCAGTGACTTTCCAGAACAACTCTCACTACTTCTTCCATACAGTAATCAATAATTGATGTGCTAGGGTGTTCAGAGCAGTCATCAAATTCATTGTCTTCTCGATCCTCTTTGAAACATTTACACCACTCAAACTCTTTTCTTACTCAGTGGATTCTCCAAAAGTCACAGACAATTTTTAGAACATACTGCTGGATTTAATGCAAATTCTTTGATCCATCTTTTTTGAAAGCAAAAATTTGCCGAGCACCTGAAGACACATAAATCTTTTCGAATGTCAATAATGAACTAAATATTCAGAACAGCCAAAATGCAAACATACATCAGGAAAGTGTGAACCAAAAACATAAAAAACTGAAAATCTAATGTATAAGCCCCATGAAATTAAAAAAGTGCCATTACTTTTTAATCACATTTTGTATTTAAAAATGACACTGATCTTTCTTTTTTTAGAATATGTCATTCAAGCAATTTTCATTAGCATGACCAGTTAAGGCTTTTACAGCCAAATAATGTTTATTTGACCCATTCCTTGTCAAATAAAACTTACCATGGTTTTTGCAGATGCACGAGTTAGGTTGGACATCCTGCAAATGGCATTTATCCACTATCCTGAGAGTTATGCAAAGAATTTTGTGTTGCTACACTCTGATTAAAATTATTTTGTGACTGAAGTTTCAGTGAATTGAGTGGAAGGTGCCAGCCACCATCCAATTGTAGTTTTTCCTTGAGTGCCATATGCTCACTGTGTTGCCTGTTTTGCATATTACAAGCAGTGCCCTGTGAGGCATGGGTGGCTGCATGCCAGCAACACTGCACCTCTCCACTGCAAACTGTCAGTCACAAAGTTTAATTGGAGTAAATGAACACAACTAATCTCATATATCAACTAACTCTTACAGCAGCACTGAACATTCTATTCCCAAATACACTTGAAACATTACAGTACAAACTTCTTCCTTCCCTTTTCTTCTCTTTTACTACCGCATTTAGCTTTTACCATACAGCTGGCTATCCATCACATTAGTATTTTTTTTATATATGATCTCTTCTCAATCCTCATGAACAGCTTTTTTCCTTTTCTTTATAATTTGCTTTCACTTTTTAGTCTGTCTCTTCCAGTCTCCTTTTCCAATAAATTCCTAGATATGCAGTGTTTGGGTGTGTTTGTGTTTGTGTGTGTGTGTGTGTGTGTGTGTGTGTGTGTGTGTAAGAGATATCAGTTCTTAGCCTCATTACAGCAAATAGTGTGTCTGTTGTTAATACACAAACTAGCCACACAGTTCACATCTCCTTATATTTAATAATGTTACAATCTTCATAAATCACACAATCAAATGGAGTGTGAGACTATAAGAGAAATTAAATAGAAAGACATACATAAGCATTGTGCGCAGCTTGATAAAGTCACAATGGTCTGGATTCTCCACTTCCACCACCCCCCAAGGATAGAGACGGCCTCGCACCTTTCGTCCTCTCACCTCCAGAAGTGTATTTGCACCACATACAGCAAAAGGAACTGCTTCTTTCAACTGCCGGACCTGACAGAAAATAATATATATTAGTTATCATTATAAAATATTTATCAATGTTAGCACTGATCGAGGACAAGTATTCAAATTAAAAAAATTCTGACTGTCAAAAGATGAGTTCTGTAGGTCAGCATACACACATGTGACATTTTCATAAACATAATTTAATAACTCTGGCACTGTTTTGCAAATTGCAGCTAGTGAATGAAAAAAAAAAAAAAAAAAAAATCAAAATTTACAGCAATATCAAAAACAATGAATAAGTATTACACATGCTTGGCAAGGGCACTAAGACTATCTAAGAAGTGGCCCAAGACTTGTATTAACAGTAAGCTTTTCCTGAGAAAGAAATGTGTAAAATCCTGGAAGATTGTGGTCAATCCATGTGGTGAGTCTCTGAAGTTAATCTATTAACTCAACTCAATTAGGATGTTCATCAAGAGAAAGTCTGGACCAACTGCACTTTTGAAAAGACACATGTGGTTGCAGTAACGCATACCTGTACTTATTATCATTAACAATACTCCTTCAGTTACTAATTGCTATATGGTATCCACCACAATGTCTTTTCTTTACAAATTCATGTGTGACTAGAATCCTACAACAAACAGAACCAGAATTCATCAGTAAAAAGCACTATGCATTCTAGATGACATAATAAACAGGTGGTTTGTGTCTGCACCACCATCCCCCCCCTCCTCCCCCCCCCCCCCACACACACACTGAACAGGCGTGCCTCTGCACCATCATCTCACCCTCCTTCCCAACACATGGGTGGAGCGGGAGAGGGAGAGTGAGGGGGAAAGGGAGGGGGAGGGGGAGAGTGAGGGGAAGAGGGAGAGATGTCTGACATACAAACCAACTGATCTTGGCCTCAAACACTTAATTTGTCAGAAACTGTGACTGAAAACTTTGAACACAGAAGTCTTCAATCATCAATGTATTCTGCCATGCATTTACAACCAGTTACTGTCCTTTATAGTGACGACTTTACACTAGTAGTCAGAAAACTGTGGCTCACAAACCACATACGCGTCTTTCTCCAGTTGAGAGTGATTGCTACAAAATATCAAATGCTAGAATGCACACTCAGTGATAAAGCTCTTAATGACTGCCAAATTACAGAATTTTTTTGTTGAAATGGAGAGTGAGTACACAAGAACAGAAATTAAAGCATTTCTTCTTGAGAAGGATGATCACTATTCAGAACTACTGAACCATCAGTGCATCCAAAAATTTTATTTCGTTGTAGATATAATGTCTTATTTAAACTAGCAGGGAAAAGGTGATAATTTGTTGATGTTAGATGAAGTTGTTTCATTGAGAACTAATTATATCATTTTGGTCTTTATTCTGAAGAAAAATTTTGATTCACTTTCAAAGCCTGCTTAAATACCATTACAAAAATATTCTAATACCAACATTTGCCATTCCAAAACAACACTTTTAAATATGACAATCTTTTCCCCAACAGATTCCAGGAATTCAGAAATGGCAAAGTGACATCAGAAATTGCAAAAATTATTGCAATAACAAGTCAATGCATACAGTAATGGGATTTATAAATAATAATTGTTAAACAAAAAAATATATACATCAACCTCTTACTGCTACTAATACTACTACTGTAACATAATTAAATTATTCTCTCTCTAACATTGACACTGCAACTCCGAAAAGCAACAGCTAGATTCAAAAAGCAGAGAATTGTGGAGCATGGAATTTGAATGCCTTCTTGTGATATAGAAATACTGAAGAGAAACAAATGTGAACTTAGTTCAGAGCACAAGTGGGCTGCTTTGAAAGACCTGGAGTAGTAGGAAATTCTGATTCTTCGCACCTGGGATAGTATTCTTGATTCATATTATCAGTTGGGAAAAAAGAAGATAAAGAACAACAACAACACCAAATGGTCCCTAGCCAATTCTTTGTCACTAAACATTGAAAAAACACACTACATGCAGTTTATAACTTTTCAGAGGTTTCCCACCTGTATATGTCTAAAATATGATGATAAATAGATAAAATAAGTTGACAATGTTAAATGCTTGAGATTACAGCTCGATAATAAATTCAACAGGGAGGTGTGTACCACAGAAATGCTGAAGTGCCTAAAAAATCTATATTTGCAATCTGAATGTTGCCAGGCATTTGTGATACAAACGGATAGCATACAATGCTTACTTTCATTCTATAATGTCATATGGGGCTATTTTTTGGGGGTAATTAATCAAGCCAAGGTAAAGTTTTCTGGGCCCAAATATGTGTAAAAAGAATTATTATTTGTGGTGTGAAATCAAGAATATTCTGCAGAGGCCTGCTTATGCAACTAAAACAACTAACTACTGCTTTCCAATATATTTATTCTTTAATGAAATTTTTATTAAAATATATCTCTTTTTCAAGTCAACAGCTCAGTTCATGGAATCAACACCAGAAATAAGAATAATTTACATCTACATCCATGAGCTGCAAACCAATGTGAAATGAATAGCACATCACACTGTATCAGTTATTACAGTTTTTTCCCGTCACATCAAAATATGGATTGTGAGAAGAATGCCCGTGTGTGCCGCAATTAATCTAATCTTGAGGTGCTGGCAGAAGTGAAGCTGTGAGAGCTAGTTGTGAGTCTTTCTTGGGTCGATCAGTCAGCAGAGCAATTACCCGTGAAAGGTAAGGCTCAGTGTTACACAACAACTCACAGAAATATCCAGAGGTGCCTCACACAAAGAGCATCCCAGAGTTCCCCCGAGAGCTGCAACACCAAGAACAATCATTTCTTGGCTTTTACACGATCAATGTATAGTATCTTTTTTCTAAATTAGGGCAAGGCTCTTTATCTCAATTTTTATAATACATTGTAAAATAAGCCACAATTTTTACATTTGCACATACACCAGCACCTTTAAACCATACAAAAAAAGACTGTCTCATTAGCCTTACACACCTCCCAAATCCTTATAACTGCAATGCATCAGACGAATCACACGATGCCGTGTTATTATAGGAGGAGAAGGCATTTCTGTGGTATATTTACAAGTCTGTTCAAAATATATCAATTACTACACAGAGCCAATTAGGTGCTCAACCTGTTCTTCGCAGGCCGTCTGTTTTTGTTGGAGGACTTTTGAACCTTACATTTACAAAGAAGAATACTGCCTATCATGGTTGGGGTGGACAATAGCCACAATTGTATGTTATGGTAGCGTTAAAAACAAGCTTGGCCTTGAATTTTTCAATGCCCATGACATTATTGCTTATCAGACATTTCAGATATCAGAAGTTTTTAATAGGGACATAGAAACATCATATCTCAGTTTAAGTATGCCTTTAGTTACAAGGACTTGGAATGTACTTAAGGCTATTGAGACCGAGTCTGTTTTTGTATGGTTTAAAGACTCTGTTGTACAGAGTGCCAATTACTGAACTATACGAAATAAAACCGTCATAACTTCTGAATGGTTTGCGTTAGGAAGTTCAAATTACGCAGTTGACTGTGCATGATGGGAATTAGTATGTGCAGTGCTGTTTGGTTTAGTGACAAAACCCACTTTCATTTGGATGCATCGATCGATAAGCAAAATTGGTGCACTTGGGGAACTGAGAATTTGCATTTCACGATTGAGAAGTCTATTCACCCTCAACAGGTGACTGTGTGGTGTGCAATGTCCAGTCACAGAATAATCGGTGCGATATTTCTCGATAGCACGATGACTACCGAACGGTACGTGGAGGTTTTGGAAGATGATTTCATCCCCATTACCCAAAGTGACCCTGATTTTGACAAGATGTGGTTCATTCAAGACAGAGCTCAACCTCATCAAAGCAGGGAAGGAGCACTTTGGGGACCACAGTCTGGCTTTGGGGCACCCAGAGGCCACTGGCACGGCCCTCAATTGGCAGCCGTATTCTCCAGATCTGAACACATGCGATTCCTTTTTGTGGGGCTATATTAAAGACAAGGTCTACAGCAATAACCTCAAAACCATTGCTGACCCATTCAGGACATCATCAACAGCACAGATGTTCCAAAACTTTAAAGGGTCATGCACAATTGTGCTATTTGTCTGCACCACATCATCATCGATGATAGCAGGCATATCAAAAATGTCATAACGAAGATCCGAATATCTGTAGTAACATTTACACGTTGAATAAAGTGTGTGCACACCATAGTCTGTAACCAATTTACTTTTTTTCTTATAGTTCAGTAATTGTCATCCTTATGTGCAAATGAAAAAATTGTAGCTGATTTTACAATGTATTATAAGGAACTTTCAGTCGGTCAGCAATAGTGCGCGCAGCGCCTAGTAAAACCAGGGGCACCGCAGATACACAAGGGTTACTACATCCAGTATGGCTCAGAGTTGCGCAACAAATCGTAAGCCAAGACTTGCAGAGATGATTTACTGCACAACGTTGAGCCGTCTGCATGCAGGGACCCCCACGCACCTGCCATGCCTCTAGTTGTTGTAACATTAACAATAAGCTTGGTCTTGAATCTTTGAATGCCCATGACATTAGTGCTTATTGGACATTTAGGCATCAGAAGATTTTTAATACGGACATTGGAACACCGTATTTCGGTTCAAGTATGCCTTTAGTTATAAGGACACGGAATGTATCTAAGACTAATGAGACTGAGTCTATTTTCGTATGGTTTAAAAGTGCTGGTCCAGCACACAGTTTTAATCTGGTAGGATGTTTCAAATACTGCATCAAACTGACTCCCTTGATTCATAGCTTTCTGTATGTCATGTGAGAAAAGAGGAAGTGGGGTTTCACATAGTCAATGGTTACAAATCCATGCTGGATGGCACGGAGGATGTCATTCTCTAAAAGATATCTCATTATGTTTGAGCTCTAAATACATTCTAAGATTCTACAACAAATGAATGTCAGGGATACTGGACGGTACTTCTGTGGATCACTTCTGTAATCCTTCTTGTAGACAGGTGTGATCTATGCTTTCTTCCAACTACTGGACATCATTTTTTATTCAAGGGATCTACAACAGATTATAGTTAACAGATGATGATGATGACTGGTTTTGAGGCACTCAAGTGCGCGGTTATCAGCACCCATACAAATTTCCAATCTTTGCTCAGTCCAATCTCGCCACTTTCATGAATGATGATGAAATGATGAGGACAACGCAAACGCCCAGTCCCCGAGGAGAAAATCGACAACCTGACTAGGAATCGAACCCAGGACCCCGCGATCCAGAGGCAGCAATGCTGCCCACTAGACCACGAGCTGTAGACTATCGTTAACAGAGGGGCTAACGCAGCCACAAACTGGGTATAGAATCTGATCAAGGCTCCACTGGACCATGGGACTTAGGTCAATTTTAACAATTTCAGCTGTTTCTCACCACCACTGGCACTAATATTCATTTCGCTCATCTTTTCAGTGGCATGAAAATTAAATTGGGACAATACCAATCGATACATTTGAAAACAAGAGTAAAGCATTTTGCTTCTGCTTTGTCATCCTCAATTTCAGTTTATGTCTCATCTATGAATGATTTGACTGACTTTGGTGCTACTAACAGCCTTTACTCAAACGTGTTTTATTCGGAATGTCTCTACCTATAGTACTATGTTTTGTTTTACATCTGTATTATGAATGGATTATTTGCGGGGTGTGAAGCAAAAACTATGTTCTCTGCATCATCGAGTGACAATAATGGTGGTTGATTCATGCCAGAAATGGCGTTAATGACAGTAAAAATAAAAATCGGTGTGGATGCATCCTTTGATTGTAGACCATCCACACTGCAGATACTTTCATCAAGTCTAATAACAACTCAAAAATTAAACAGAGCATTTTTTGAGACAGTTACAAATGTCACAACATATTTTCCAGTTTACTTTAAATATTATTGTACCAGAATTGTTTAAGATATGAAGGTCTGATCCCAAATAATTAATGTAATTTCTGCTGAAAGCAATTTGTAGGGCTACTCACTCTGAGGCAATATTTTGTCAGTTTTTATCCACATTTATTTCATGTACTGCATGTGCCACTTGCACATTTTCATGTAGATATTCTGATGAAAAAATTATAAATTAGTTGAAACACAGGGACTAATTACCAAAAATTATTACACTTAATATTACCCATTACAAAGAAAAAGCGGTTTTCTATAAGAACAGTGCTCAAGTGTGTGGGATCTATTCAAAATAAGACTATCTGCAGACAATGGAAGTATATAACAGGGGGCAGCATCATTGGTCACATATTTGATTGATCCACAAGAGACACTCACAGAAATGCAGAAGAACTACAGTTGGCAGGTTTCAAGTATTAGTATTAAGTGAGGAATCTAGGATTGTATGACAGCTACCTACGTATCACACTTGCAGTGATTGTGAAGAGAAGAATAATCTAATTACAGCATGCACAGAGGCATCTGAGAAGTCATTTTTCCCGCACTCCATACATGAATGGAATGGGAAGAAACTTTAAGAATAAATGGTACAATGGAAAAGTACCCTCTACCTCAAACTTCACGGAAGTTTGGAGAGTATGGATGCAGATGGAGCTGTAGAAGTAGTATGATATGTGGGAAACCGCAAAACAAGGAGCTTGCTACAGTGAATTTGAAGCAGTTGATCACGGCTCAAGTTTCAGGATGGATGGTAATGGTTACTGCTCGAAACACAAAACAGCTCGATATCCTCACCCGGCAACGATCGTAGCGAGCAGTGATGGTGCAAGTTAAATGCAGAGGTAAGACTCTGTGTACTTGTTTCATCATCAGCACGACGTCCCGGCCAGGGGCAAATATTGAGGGGGCAGCATAACGCAACCTTAAAATGATCTATCATTTTCCTCCTTTACTGATATGATGACTTTAGGATAGTAGGGTGCACATGGTAGTAAAGTGTGTACATACATTGATTACGTGAATAAAAAAAAACTGCTTATGGCTTCAGTAATACCTGCTCTTTGTAATCTTCATCTTCATCACTATCACAATCAGGCAGTGGATAAATTTTGATGCCGTTGCTTTCAATTTCTTCCAGTACCTGCGAAAATGAAAGTTATTAGAACTGTACAATTTGCTACAAGATCATGCGAACAAAACTTTGATAAAATACTGAGGAAAGTTTATGAAGCTATTAATATACACTGATGTCATGGAGATCATAGGATAGTGATAAGCACATGTGCAAATGGTGGTAGTATGATGTACACAAGGTATAGAAGAGCAGTGCATCAGTGGAGTTGTCATTTGCACCCTGGTGATCCATGTGACGTGGTTTCTGACACGACTACGGCCGCGTGACTGGAATTAAGACTCTGAACACAGAATGGTAGATGGAGCTAGATGCATCGAACATTCCATTTAGGAAATCGTTAGGGAATTCTATGTTCTGAGATCCAGAATGTCAAGAGTCTGCCGAGAATACCGAATTCCAGGCATTGCCTCTCACCACAGACAATGCAGTGGCCAACGGTCTTCACTTAATGACCGAGAGCAGCAGCATTTTCATAGAGTTGTCAGTGCTAACAGAGAAGCAACATTGTGTGAAATAAGCAGAGAAATCAATGTGGGATATATGACACATGCATGCATTAGGACAGTGCAGAAAAATTTGGTGTTACGGGATATCATAGCAGACAACCGACACTAGTGCCGACAGTGCCAACAGCACGACATCACCTGCAGCGCCTCTCCTGGGCTCATAAGCATATCGGTTGCACCTAGATGACTGGAAAACCAGCGTCTTGTCAGATGAGCCCCAATCTCAGTTGGTAAGAGCTGATGGTAGGGTTCAAGTGTGACGCAGATCCCATGAAGCCACGGACCCAAGTTGCCAACGAAGCACTGTGAAAGCTGGTGGTGGCTCCATAATGGTGTGGGCTGGTTACATGGAATACACTAGGTCCTCTGATCCAAATGAACCAATCACTGGCTGGAAATGGTTACGTTCGGCTCTTTGGAGACCATCTGCAGCCATTCATGGACTTTATGTTCCCAAACAATGAAGTAATGTCACTGAGCCACAATTTTAGGGAATAGTTTGGCCACCCAGACTAGCCAACATGTAACCCATCTAACATTTATGGGACATAATCAAAATGTCAATTTGGGAATAAATTCTGCACCAGCAACACTTTCGTAATTATGGATGGCTACAGAGGCAGTATGGCTCAATATTTCTGGAGGGGACTTCCAATGACTTGGTGAGTCCATGCCATGTCGAGCTGCTGCACTACAGAGGGAAAAGGAGGTCTGACAATATTAGGAGGTATCCCATAACTTTTAATACCTCAGTGTAGATCATATAATGTAGGAAAAGATAGACTGCTACTTGCTGTAAAGAAGACACGTTAAGTTGCAGACAGGCACAATTAAAAGACATGTACATAAAGCTTGTGACCACAGCTTTCACCACTAAAATAGACACACACACACCATTCACACACATGTGCAGGCACAGAAGACACACACATGACCACCAGGAAAGCTTATGGCAGCAAAGGAAAGGATAAGGGCTGAAGAACAAAATTAATGTAGTTTTAGGGTGACAGCACTGTGACATGGAGATATAATTGAAGGGATGGTTTCCACCTGTGTAATTTAGAGAGATAGTGCTGAATACAAGAGAAGCGTGGAACCCAAAATGGCACAGCAAATGAATTTGTTGGTTGTGAGACGTTCAGTAGTATCTGAAATTGGTGTGAGGGAATCAATTCTTCAAAAATTTTCCTGTATTACTATGAACTTTCAATTTACTATTCTCTTCTTTTGTGATTATTTTCTTAACTTTTACATACAATCTTCACATTCCACATTGAATTTAATATTCCTCAACATATAAGTATCTTTTCTTGTTTAACTATGCAAGTCTAAACATGACAGTTTGGTGCCATAAAAAGGACACTTGCCACAATACAATGGCAGAGCATTACAACGTGGCACCCACTGAGCACCACTGCCCATCAATCAGTCTGTGCCTGTCTAATTACCGAAATCCAGAACACTTTGCCACTTGACATACACAACATCTGCAGCAGCAACACCACAACAAACCTGCTTTGACATGTGTAAACTTTGGCCATCTAGGCATGCAGGCCACTGAATAGTCAAGTCATCACATTGGCATCCATCACAGTGTCCGGTTATGAGATGTCGCTACTGTGCTACTATTGCACTGGCATCCTGGCATGACCACCTGCCAGGAGGTCCAACCCCAGCACTGAGACACAGGGTGTCTGCTAACATCAGATGCCACCAACCTGTACCGCATTTGGCCTGACAGTATCAGTCTGCTGTATCAGCTCCTGATGCTGTTCAGCCACCAGCCGAAATTGCTTATCACACAAAGTCATGCCACACATGGTCGGTGCTGGGTGTAGGTGCTGCAAGCATCTTCACAATAACGATTCAACAACTAGGTCTGTGATTCGATGGCTGCTGTGCAGTGGCCATCAGATGCGGGCTTGAGCTACTAATATAAATTGTTTGAAAGTAATAAAGGGCTTCTACCGCCATTAAGTGGCTTTTTACTCACCCTCAACCCGTCCCACCATTCTCCACCAGAGCACCTCCACACCCCCTACACTTAACAGTCACTAACAATAATACTTCCACTCAAACATTTGTTTAACCTCTTCAATTAAATTATTTATTAACAAAGTATACTGTAGATGTGCTCATTCTGAGTCTTCTTCAACGACTGCCAACTTTTTATCACAAGAACACATAACATTCATTAAGAACAATGCTTCAGGACACTTTTCAAAGAAACTTTTTAAGTTTTGTATGTTACTTGATAATTTCAGAGGCTCCCATCTAGTCCACATACAATGACTAGCAGACACACCACATCACTTTCTGTTCATGATACTTGTGCGTTTACCATGCCCAATACACAATTGCACCACACTGGTGGGTGAGTGTGGGGGCAGCGCCTGAAAATTATGAATATATCAGCATCAACTGGTTGAGCTGATGCTAAATATTTACACTCTTAGATTGGGTTCTCTTTTCTATAGTTAGCCTGGTTGCAATACATTCAAGCAGACCACTGCAGAACAGCTATAAATAATGTGATTGCTTTCACATGTCTCTACCTTTAATTGGACAGGAAATGTATGTGACTGGACTGCAGTACGAGATACCAGGTTGGTGTACATTAGATGTATTACACCTTGGTCATTCGCAGTGCAAACATTTTTAAACTACCTAGGAATTTCTCACTTCCCACCAGGCTTCACTTTCTATCCCAAAATTCCTATCCATAGAAACTAAAATCCTATCTATGGAATGAGTAGCTATTCATGATCTTAAAACCAATCCTGACCTCATTATTATTCTGTACCATCATGGTCATGATGTAAGGTGACATGTGGCTGAAAGTGTCTAGCAGCCATTCGACATTCGCACTTACAAAACACACTATTAAAAACATATTGCTGAAGTCCATTATATCCAGTGTCTCCAAAAAACTACACATCCATCTGAAAAATGTGACACAAATTGAATGGCAATACTGACAATACCCACCTGTCCAAAACATTCAACTTTTCAGAAGATAGAAAAAGCATTCCATGTCTTAAAATTATGCTGAAATTCTGGTTTTCTTCCCATTTTTTGTTAAAATGAATGTAGAGGGAAGAGTCTCAATGCACGCTGGATGATCACGATATGTTTTCTTGACATTATGTTAAATTGTATGTAGTGAACATATGGGCTTTCTCAATATTATGTAATCCCACACAAGTTTCATTCTTTGCCCATGTTTGCCAACTGAATGTGACAGTGTACAAGCACTGGATGACCTCTTCTCTTGGTAGGAATGGTAAAGTCGCCTTAGGCCATCCATTTTCTTGTCATTTATAGATACACACTGATTATTCTCTCTGTTTTAAAACAGTACCGACAACATAAAAGTTTGGGACATCCCATATCTTTTGTGCCTGCTGGGATTTCTCTTTGATTTAGATGATACAGTGGTTGCATAACAACACAGAATATATTACAACATAAGGATTTTTCTATTCCTTATTAAACTCCTTTTGCCTTTTCTCAAGCTGTCAACTCCAGTGGCTTCCTTACCGGTAGTCCCAACGTGGCTGGTTGCGATACTCCCATTAAAGGGCAATCTATCTTCACTGACCTGCACCTACGAACAACTGTTTGCAGTTTTCCTTTCACGGAGTGTTTCTTCCTATATCTTCCCTATCCATCTATGCTATATATTACTCCATCCCTTTCCACCCATACTTCCAATACTGCCCCATAGGGAAACCTACAGTTCACAAAACTTCATGCAAATTCGATGTCATTTCGACATCACATGCTGAATCGAAGACAAAAGGAGCTGTCTATCGACTTACGATCATTTGATTCACATTTCACAACATGTGAGAATATATCACATTCAAAACAATAACATTCACCGCAAGTAGCGAGAACCGGAGGTTAAGCTGTTTCTTTACTACAGGATACTTAACCTCTAAGTTACATTGTTTATAAATGTGTAAAGTTCTGCCTTCATGTGGACTTGGTTCTGAATAAGGGAGATAAAGTGTTGACAAGAATTAACTCTTAAACTTACTGAAAAAGATGTACAAACTATTTTTCCTAATACGAAGCAGCTGAAGCCATCCAGCATTTAATCCAACGACATATTTATTCAACAGTTTTCATTAATGTGTCTCAACAAAATAATTTTACTTTTTATAAACTACAAACACTTGAAACTTCCTGGCAGATTAAAACTGTGTGCCGGACCGAGCCTTGAACTCGGGACCTTTGCCTTTCACGGGCAAGTACTCTACCAACTGAGCTACCCAAGCATGACTCACGCCCCGTCCTCACAGCTTTACTTCTGCCAGTACCTCGTCTCCTACCTTCCAAACTTTACAGAAGCTCTCCTGCGAACAGTTCACAAATCCATGCACATAACTATTTCTCCACAATGAACTAGAGAACATTCAGCCTTTTTACAGTAGTTTAAAGCTCACTGTTGATACATCATTATATAGCATTTAATTATAACAAATCACACTAAGAACAACATATTTTAATCAATATGTAGAGTCGACAAACTGCCTAGTGGCTTTTGTCTCAGGTTCTTCGGCTGACGTTCGTTTGATGATTTTACTGAAGTTCTGCCAGCATGAGTGGCTGACATTGTCAAAGCTTCACGCTCCATTGCTGGTGGTGAACTGGAGCTGAGCTAACGGCTGCAGACTATATGTACCTGGTGTGCCACTGTCCAAGGGCTTCTCTGAGGCCATTTCCAGTTCGGTTCTCCTCTTGCTACCTCCGACAGTCATTCACTGCAGCATGGGAAGTCAGGATCCGTTTACCTTATGCTTTCTTCTTTCTTGTTGAAGCTATTCTCGTGCTTTTGTATTTCTATAGCCTCTCTGAACATGCAGGTGTGACAGTGCTTCTCTACAGCCAGATCTTCCATGTTGGCTAATTTTACTACGTGGTTGGTCTCACACAGTGCATGCTCTGCCAATATTGATTTCTCCACCTGCCCCACATAATGTCAACAGAAGAAACCGAGACAGAAGCCAATAGCCAGTTTGTCAACTAGTGGCCACAAAAGCCTTAACAATTTTGTAATATGTAGAGTGCCATTATCTTGAAATGGCATATTTTAATGATATGCAAGTTACGATATGCATTTATGGAAACCAATACAGTGTCTCCCGTGCACCCATACCGAACATTAATGAAAGTTGACAGCAGTTCCTGTGGTCTTTGATAACTCTGTGGGACATCAAAATGACGTCACGTTTGCATGAAATCTTGTGAATGTACGTTGCCCTGTCACCTAGTTATTTTCCTGCTAACAATGAAAGTTTAAGACCTGTCCTATACACCCACCAACCTCTTCCAACTGCAGTCTAGTCACAGGCATTTCCCGCCTTTTCACAATTAGCTCCAAGCGCGATAGCAGCCATGCCATGTATGAGCTTTTCTGTAACAATCATGCAACATTTCAATGTTATTGTGACAATATGTTGTCAACTGGTAAGAATGGGCACAGCCAAACAATGGTCAACAATGCAGTCAGCCTCCAAGTTACTGAACTTGGCTGCACATCAGTGACTTTAACAGATTATTCAGTACCTATACCATTTGGATACACTCTCCCTCCAAATCTTCATTCTGAACTATGTAGATGATAACTGTGCTTCTACCATTATTCAGTTGCCAAAATACCTCTGGTCTAAACCCCTGTTAGTCTCCTTCTTTCTCTTCTTATTCCATTACCCACTTGCTTTTTGCTCCTGTTAATTTCCACTCTCCATCCATCCCCTCTTGCCACATCTACACACAGTAGTCCTCTCTCTCTCTCTCTCTCTCTCTCTCTCTCTCTCTCTCTCTCTCTCTCTCTAAGCCCCCCCCCCCTCCCACCCTCCCCATTCCAAAATCATACTGTTACCAACACATCATCTCTCCCCTCTCTCTTGCCCCCCCATTCCCACCGTGGCCCCAGTTGCCATAATCCTTCTGGCATTTCCATTCCACATCCCCTCTTTCCAAGGTGTCACTGCAGGTAAGTCCACTTGGGTGCACAGTAATTAAACAGTAAAAAACTGAAGTCTTGAAACCTAGTTTTGCTGAAATTCAAAATATAGTGCATACTTCAATGCGAGATGCTTTTAATAATTTCCACAACAAAATTCTGTCTCGAAATCTGGCAGAAAACCCAAAGAGATTCTGGTTAACATAAAGCACACCAGTGCCAAGACACAATCAATACCTTCACTGTCAATTATGACAGTTATTAAACACGGTTTGCCAAAACTCTTCACAAAAGAAGATGAAGTAAATATTCCTGAATTCCAATCAAGAACAACTGGCAAGATGAGAAACACAGAAGTAGATATCCTCGGTGTAGAAAAGCAGCTTAAATCACTTAATAGAGGCAAGGCCTCCGGTCCAGATTGTATACCAGTCAGGTTCCTCTCGAGTATGCTGATACAATAGCTCTATATTTAACAATTATATACAACTGCCTGCTCACAGAAAGATCCATACGTAAAGGCTGGAAAATTGTTCAAGTCACACCAGTACCCAAAAAGGGAAGTAGAAGTAATCCGCTGAATTACAGGCCTATACCACTAATGTCAATTTGCAGTTGGGTTTTGGAACATATGCTGTATTCAAAAATTATGAAGTACCTCGAAGAAAACGATTTATCGACACATAGTTAGCATGGATTCAGAAAATATTGTTCTTGCAAACTACAACTAGCTCTTTATACTCATAAAGTAATGAGTGCTATCAACAGGAGATGTCAGATTGATTCCATATTTTTAGATTTCCAGAAAGCTTTCAACACCGTTCCTCATAAGCGTCTTTTAACCAAACTGTGTGCCTATGGAATATCACCTCAGCTGTGTGACTGGATTCACGATTTTCTATCAGAAAGGTCACAGTTCATAGTAAATACACGAAAAGTCATCGAGTAAAACAGAAGAAATATCTGGCATTCCCAAAGGTAGGTTATAGGCCCTCTATTGTTCCTGATCTATATTAACGACATAGGAGACATACTGAGTAGCCGTCTTAGATTGTTTGCAGATGATGCTGTCATTTACTGACCTGTAAAGTCATCAGATTACCAAAGTGAATTGCAAAATGATTTAGATAGGATATCTGTATGGCGCAAAAAGTGGCAATTGACCATGAATAAAGAAAAGTGTGAAGTTATTCACACGAGTACTACAAGAAATATGCTAAATTTTGATTACACAATAAGTCACACTTAATCTGAAGGCTGTAAATTCAACTAAATACCTAGGGATTACAATTGACAAATAATCTAAATTGGAAGGATCACATAGATAATGCTGTGGGTAGAGAAAACCAAAGACAGTGATTCACTGGCAGAACACTTAGAAGGTGCAACAGGTCTTCTACAGAGACTGCTTACACCACGCTTGTCCGCCCTGTTCTGGAGTATTGCTGTGCGGTGTGGGATCCGCATTGGGTGGGACTGATGTATGACATCAAAAAAGTACAAAGAAGGGCAACTTGTTTTGTACTATTGCGAAATAGGAGGGACAGTGTCACAGACATGATATGTGAACTGGAGTGGCGATCATTAAAACAAAGGCGTTTTTCGTTGCGACGGGATCTTCGCATGAAATTTCAATCACCAGTTTCCACCTCTGATTGCGAAAACATTCTGTTGGCATCCACATACATAGAGAGAAATGATCATCATGGTAAAATACGAGAAATATGGGCTCGCACAGAAAAATTTAAGCGCTTGCTTTTCCCCTACGCAGTTCGAGAGTGCAATGGTAGAGAGACAGCTTGAAGGTGGTTCACTGAACCCTCTGCCAGGCATTTTATTGTGAATAGCAGAGTAATCAAGTAGATGTAGATGTAGTGTATTGTTATGTGAACCTAAGAACCATGCATCGATCACGCGACATTGAAGCAGATTGAAAAATTCAGACATGTTCTGAAAGAAATTACTAATCACACTTACCCTCTTTTTCAAACGTGAAACTTCCTTCTTTGTCAATACATCAGCTTTCGCAATAACAGGCACTATATTGACTTTATTGTGTAGTTGCTTCATAAATTCTATATCTAGAGGCTTCAATCTGTAATAGACGAAATAGTTGAAATAAACATATAACAGTACACAACATTTTTTCCAATGCAACTCTAATTACAATAAATCAAAACTGATGTTCATCATTGTAAGAATGACATACACTTTCATAATTGCAAATAGTCACCACTGCCACACTTAAATAAGCACGACAATAACCTACCCAAGCATTATCCAAGTTGCTCAAGTAAGTGGACTATTGCATAAAATATGGGGACTACTTTTGTGAGATGCGAAGAAAATTTCCAGAATAAACCTCACAAAAGAAAGCTGAAACTACATATGACTTTTGCAGTATAAGAAGGCATATCTGTAGCTAAAAAAGTATAATAAAAACACACAAGCTTACAATAATAGTTTTATCAACACAGTTACTTTTTATTTTGCTTACCCATGACCAAATGGAGATATGAAATAAAAACAACAATGTATTCTGTTGTCCACTATATTTCTGCGATTCAAACCACTTTCATCCCTAAGAAATCTCTCAAACTGGTCATCAATATATTTGATTATTTCATGGAAACTGAAAAATAAAAAATAAATATATTTCCAACAGTAGAGGTAGAATATCTCTTCAGCTAATGAGGAAGCATCAAAACTAAAACCTTCTATAATGCAGTACTATGTAATTAATGATTTGACATTTCTCTGCTACTATGAAAATAGACTACAGAAGGAAAAAAAAGTTCAAGCAAAAATATTGTGGTTAGCAAGAAGGTTGAAATTAATTTTTAATTATATGAAATGATCACTGTTTTGTAAGAAATTTAAGAAGAATGTCCTGAAAATTCCCAATTTCATGTTAAACACAACTTTTGTGAAAATAAAAAAATAAATAAAAAAAAGCTGAGAAAATATAATACGTGAAGTAATACAATATTGATACAAATGGCAAGCAGAAAGATCTGACATAAATTTTAGCATTACCAATCTGTATTATCAATTGCATCTCCGTATCCTGGTGTATCAACAACAGTAAGCCGGAGCTTCACACCTCTCTCTTCTATTTCCACTGTTGATGCATCTAGCTTCACAGTCTGGTGTGTTTTTTCTGCAATATTGAACAGTTTTCATCAAATTGCGTTTGACAAAGCTGTTTTAATATTGTATTAAGTGTAATGAGGAAGGAAAGAAGATTATGGTTTAACATCCTAATCACAAGGAGGTCATTACAGATGGTGCACAAGCTCTTACTGGACAAGGAATTTGGCAGAATCCTTTCCAAAAGAATTATTACAGCACTTGCTTTACACAGTTTCAGGAACCCAAAAAAATCCTAAACCAGTATGGCTGGATGGGGATCTGAAGAGTCCTACTCCCAAGATTAAGTGCGATGTCGTAACTGATGCATCACCTGGCTTGGTAAAAATATCAATGAGATTCATTGCCTTCAAAACTCGGGCAAAGATTAAAACACACATATTAGTTAAACATTAAGGTCAGTCAGGAATCTGCTAATGTTTGAAACACTATTTGTTACAATAACTTTGTCTTTAAACTGCACGTGATGACATTCGCCTACTGATAATGTAACATCTAAAACTACAACAGAACAGAACAGAATACTTTCAACTTCGAAACACCTTCACATGCAGCCATTATTGTCAGATAAAACTAATATACCAGGAGAAATAAAATATTACATGACTTTTGCAAGAGCCACAACTTAATGTATTGAATTCTTTACAATCTTGTCACTATTCCAATGTAAGATGTCATGTATAATGACTGCAACAAAGTATTGACTTACATTTTTGATATAATACTTTAATTTGTACTACAGGGTGATTATAATTAAAGTTAAACTTTGTAAACACTATAGAAATAACACCACTGGTCAGAATGATGCCAAATTGTGACAGAATATTGTCGGAGAACAGGGAAAACACACGGCAGAAGAAAAAAAAAATATGTGAAAATTGATCAATAGGTGGCACTGTATGTGTTGAAATATATAAATAAAAACACCTGTCATGCACACTACCCATAAAAGTTGGTATAAACACGCTGGGTACACGGCTTTTCTTCCTTTCGCGTCTATGACATTGCCCACAACTGTCTCAATGCAGGATCCCTCTCTGCTTGTAAAGCTGTATTACAAGAATGATGACTGTGCACACGTCACTCTGCAGAA
Source organism: Schistocerca serialis cubense (assembly GCF_023864345.2). Classification (NCBI taxonomy): domain Eukaryota; kingdom Metazoa; phylum Arthropoda; class Insecta; order Orthoptera; family Acrididae; genus Schistocerca; species Schistocerca serialis. Next base: position 344,541,554 of record NC_064646.1, read on the forward strand.
GTTCAGGACACTGAAGGGTTTGAAAAAAGGCGTTGGTCCGATGACTGCCATGAGTCTGGAGAAAATGATTCAGCAATTCAAAAAGACAGGTTCTTTTGGTGTGCAATCTGTTATAGGGAGGAAACGAATTGATTCAACGTCAGTTGCAGCAGTGGCCACAGCAATGCAAGAGGAAACGAGTGGTGGTGTGCAAACGTGTAGTGCACAGAGAATTGCCCGAACATCGGACATAACCGTGAGCACAATGCATAAAATCCTACACAGCATCCTCCTTTGTTATCCATTCAAAATTACCCATGTGCATGAATTGCTTCCTGTTGACCTGCCAGCAAGAGAGACCTTTGCTTTAGAATTTCTTGCTCACATGGAAATGGACAATGATTGGCCGTGGAAGATTTTGAGGACAGATGATGCCCGCTTCCGTATGACAGGATATGTCAATATAAAGAACTGTTGAATATGGGCAATGGAAAATCCACATGCAAATCAACCAGTACCACTTCATCCTGGAAAGGTCACTGTGTAGTGCGGATTTATGGCATCATTTATTGTAGGGCCATATTTTTCCGAAGAGACATGTGCTTCCGGTTCTGTTACCTGTACCATCACTAGTAAGCGCTATGAGTGTCTTTTGCACAACCACATCACTCCAGCTCTCCAACAGCGTGGACGTGATCATTTTTATGTAAGATGCCGCACCTCCGCACATTGCAAATCCAGTTAAGCAGCTGCTGAAGCGCCATTTCAGAAATGCTAGAATTATCAGCTGCCGTCTCCCCACAGCATGGCTGTACCGATCACTTGATCTTAATCCCTGTAACTTCTGGCTGTGGGGCTATCTGAAAGATGTTCTATTCAGTGTTCTGATTGCAAACTTAGCTGCATTAAAAGCATGCATTGCGCAACACATTCTGAATGTGAGCTCAGAAACACTTTGGTCAGTTGTGGAACATGTTGTTTCTCGATTTCAACTTATTGCAGAAATGGTGGACAGCATATTGAACATGTTTTGCACCAGTCGCACAGAAATTAATAATCTGATTTGATTTTGATTGATGCTTTTTATGCAGTTTTTGGGCTCAGGACAGTTAAAAACTGATGAGATTGATGATTTTTGTGTTTTTTTGCATCAGGACAATTAAAAACCAATGTGGGTGATGTTTCTATTCGGTTTTTGGCCTCAGGACAATTAAAAACTGATTTTTCCTATCCAATGTGATGTGGCCTTGCCAGGGTGGATGGGCTTAATGTAACTAACAGTATCATGCCTGTATATCCACACACACTGTCTAGTACAGTTCGTTTAACGTCAAACGTACACCTTAGGCATTGTTGTATCTTTCATTTTCCATTTGTACTCAACCATTATTAAATTATGGTGCTTACAGCACCATCTATTGCTACATTTTGTAACTATTTATTTTTCTTCTGATATGTTTTCTCCCCTCTCCGATAATATTCCGTTACAATTTGACATTATTCTGACCAGCGGTGTTTTTCTACAGAGGTTAGAAAGTTTAACTTTAATCATAATCACCCTGTACATTTCTAAGAGCACACTGTATTGAATAATCATAAGTTTTAAAATCTTGCACATGGATGGACGCAACAGCAATGTATTCATCATAAGGAAAAGATGAAAAAATAGCCAAACCAGTTGCACTAGTACAAGGTTTATTGAAAAGCACTTGACCCAGGTTCTGATGTCTTTAAAAATGTCTTCTTTGGAAGGCTCAATGATTAACACCTACCATGGTTAACATTATATATATATATATATATATATATAGCAAAGGTAAAAATAAATCACTGACTTACGCAGAATTTTTACCGTTACCAGTTACATGAAGTTTTGAGGCACATATTAAATATGTAGCCATAAGGCGCAACTGAAGATTAAATTCACCTCCCCAATAAAAAAACCACAAAATATTGTACAGCTGTTTATTAATTCTCCCTCATTGCAAATTACATACAATCTTATACTCATCAATAAACAGTAACAATAATAAGTAGAAATTCTAGTGTCAAATACAGATCCCAGTGATATATACAGACTGTACCTACCATTCACAGCACGTTACTCTCATTTATCCCTCCCCCCAACCCCCACCCTTCTGTGGCTTTGTATTTACAGGGTGTTTCAAAAATGACCGGTATATTTGAAACGGCAATAAAAACTAAACGAGCAGCAATAGAAATACACCGTTTGTTGCAATATGCTTGGGACAACAGTACATTTTCAGGCAGACAAACTTTCGAAATTACAGTAGTTACAATTTTCAACAACAGATGGCGCTGCGGTCTGGGAAACTCTATAGTACGATATTTTCCACATATCCATCATGCGTAGCAATAATATGGCGTAGTCTCTGAATGAAATTACCCGAAACCTTTGACAGCGTGTCTGGCGGAATGGCTTCACATGCAGATGAGACATACTGCTTCAGCTGTTCAATTGTTTCTGTATTCTGGCGGTACACCTGGTCTTTCAAGTGTCCCCACAGAAAGAAGTCACAGGGGTTCATGTCTGGCAACTAGGGATGACAATCCACGCCGCCTCCTGTATGTTTCGGAAAGCCCAAAGCAATCACACGATCATCGAAATATTCATTCAGGAAATTAAAGACGTCGGCCGTGCGATGTGGCCGGGCACCATCTTGCATAAACCACGAGGTGTTCGCAGTGTCGTCTAACGCAGTTTGTACCGCCACAAATTCACGAAGAATGTCCAGATAGCGCGATGCAGTAATCGTTTCGGATCTGAAAAATGGGGCAATGATTCCTTTGGACGAAATGGCGGCCCAGACCAGTACTTTTTGAGGATGCAGGGACGAAGGGACTGCAACATGGGGCTTTTCGGTTCCCCATATGCACCAGTTCTGTTTATTGACGAAGCCGTCCAGGTAAAAATAAGCTTCGTCAGTAAACCAAATGCTGCCCACATGCATATCGCCGTCATCAATCCTGTGCACTATATCGTTAGCGAATGTCTCTCGTGCAGCAATGGTAGCGGCGCTGAGGGATTGCCGCGTTTGAATTTTGTATGGGTAGAGGTGTAAACTCTGGCGCATGAGACGATACGTGGACGTTGGCGTCATTTGGACCGCAGCTGCAACACGGCGAACGGAAACCCGAGGCCGCTGGTGGATCACCTGCTGCACTAGCTGCGCGTTGCCCTCTGTGGTTGCCGTACGCGGTCGCCCTACCTTTCCAGCACGTTCATCCGTCACGTTCCCAGTCCGTTGAAATTTTTCAAACAGATCCTTTATTGTATCGCTTTTCGATCCTTTGGTTACATTAAACCTCCGTTGAAAACTTCGTCTTGTTGCAACAACACTGTGTTCTAGGCGGTGGAATTCCAGCACCAGAAAAATCCCCTGTTCTAAGGAATAAACCATGTTGTCTACAGCACACTTGCACGTTGTGAACAGCACACGCTTACAGCAGAAAGACGACGTACAGAATGGCGCACCCACAGACTGCGTTGTCTTCTATATCTTTCACATCACTTGCAGCGCCATCTGTTGTTGAAAATTGTAACTACTGTAATTTCGAAAGTTTGTCCGCCTGAAAATGTACTGTTGTCCCAAGCATATTGCAACAAACGGTGTAATTCTATTGCTGCTCGTTTAGTTTTTATTGCCGTTTCAAATATACCGGTCATTTTTGAAACACCCTATATATACAGGATGTCTCAGAAATGTTTTGACAGGCTTCGAGGGGGTGTAGAGGGTTTCTGGAAGAACAAATCAAGGATACGAACCCATGTGTAGAAACATCATCTAACAATGCTACAGAACGCTGAAGTTATAGGCGTTGGCACATGCTATTAGGCCACCCCTTCAGCAGAAAATATGACTTTGTACACTGACAGATCATAGGCTGAACATTTCACAGTGTTGTTCATTTTTCAGTGATCACGACTGATTGTCACCATGGCCAGTGGAGAAGTGGAGCTAGCGGCTCCATAAAAAAGTCTTCTCTTCTACGAATGCGATGCTCTGTTAGCTCGGTGGATGTCTGTTTCAGACACAGGTTTCCATTCACATGTTTTCTTTCTCCTCGAACCCTCTAAAATTTCCAATGTTTCTTTTTACACACGATAAAAATAAACTGCAGATGTAAATTCTTGTTTTCATCACCCACAAAGGCAACGGAACACTGTAGTCATAAGGGACAAGGACTATCTATGCAACAGCTAGCACCATCTTCTCCGCTGTAGATCATGGCAATCAGTTGCACACCACTGAATAAGAAATAACATTGCAAAACATTCTGCTTACAGCCTGTCAACATACAAAATCATGTTTGCTTCCATAGGAGTGGTCTAATGGCAGGCACTGGTGTCTATAACTTTAACGTTATGTAGCATTGTTGGATGTTGCTTCCAGACACAGGTTCATACCCCCGATTTGTTCCTCACGAGATCCTCCACAATGCCTTGGAGTTCATCACAACTTTTCTGGGTAACACTATTTCACAACGCCAACTGACAAGTTCTCCTTCGCTACTGTATAGGCAGTTTTAGATCGTATCCTACTTTGTTTATGTTTTAGTTATGTATATATCATTTCTGTAATGTACCTGACACGTCTGATACTGTTGCACCAAATAGTCTAAGGATGAACAAATAAATAAACTAGGTAAATTACTGAAGTGGACATCGCCAAAAATATAGTTCACATGAACTTAGCAATACTAGATGTCAGCTTCGCTGCTGAGGTAATAACACTGTGGCATGTGATGATATACATGCACAAACAGAAAGAGAATGCTGTCAATACTTCTTTTGCATTATGTTAGTTTTTGGAATGTAGGCTGTGGAGATAGTTTGATCTGCAACACGTCCCAAAGTGTAGGTTTTGCTGAAAGGTAATGGTTTGAACACTTCAGTTAATAGGGAGGTACTTTTTAACTACCATGAACGCTCACCAAACTATGATTATTGGCTGTATGCTTCATGTGTTGTACTCATGAACACTGCACATTAGGTACATATAAGGTACCGCAATTCTCAAGACACTGACCTCACATTTGGAAGCATAGTGTTTGCTCTGTTCAGCCATTTTTATTTGTTTTCCCAAATCATTTCAGGCAAAAGCTATGATGGTTCCTCCAGCAAGGCCATGGCCAACCACCTACCCTATTCTCATAAAAATATACTAAGCATATTTTATGCTATTTATTTTCACTTTGTAATGACAACGAATCTTACATCACCGTAAGATGATTCCTATGTGAATAAATAAATAAATAAATAACATGCATTTACCTATCAACAAAATACTAATGACATTTATGATATTCAGTTTTTTCAAATAATCACTACATGATTCACACAGATATAGTTAATAACCTCTTTCTGCACTGAAAAGGAACAAAAGCACTTCCTGAGAAATGTTTCTACAATGCAAGAAAATATATTAACTTCCAGAAACATCAAGCCTTCATTTATTATTCTGTATATTTTTAATCCATTAACAGGTTACCAACTTTGCTGTGTGTGTCTTTGCACACAAACATTTCTGCTGTTGGTTTCCTGTTTCCTCTGTTTCACATGCAGTGCAGTAAACGACCTCAGTGAAGGAAATCTGTTACAAGAATAATAGTGGAGGAAGTAGAACTGGCAAGTGTTCCTGTGTATTTTTCAGAAGTGTAATACAACAAGATTTCTTGTCCTAATAATGTTATTGTTTATCTATTTATTTACACGTCTAGTTCTGGAGGACCAAACTGAGTAGCAAATCTTGAAAGACATGGAACATGTCAGTACACGAAATTACACCACAGAAGTAATAACAGATGAAATAAAATGTTTATCAATCCAAAAAATGTCAAGCCATAAGCTTAAGTAAACGCAATCTACAATATAACATAGGAATTGGCTTGATTTTTCAAGGAACTCCTCAACAGAGTAGAAGGGGTGACCCATGAAGAAACTCTTCAGTTTCAACTTGAAAGTGCGAGGATTACTGCTGCGATTTTTTAATTCTTGTGGCAGCTTATTGCAATTGGATGCAGCCGTATACTGCACACCTTTCTGCACAAGAGTTAAGGAAGTGCAATCCAAATGCACATTGGATTTCTGCCTAGTATTAACCGAGTGAAAGTTGATAGTTCTTGGGAATAAACAGATACTGTTAGAAAATGACAGTAAAGAATATATAAATGTAATCTGAGGTTTTCCAGGCATACAGAAATCTTGAAAATTTCTCAGGTATTCAGCTGGGTAGCGTCATCCAAAAGGCGCGATATTTCAACAAGCGGATTTCTTGCCATCTTCAGGTGTTCTTGGAGTCTGATTGATCTCTGATGGATGCCGACTTTAATCTCCACCCCTCTCCCACAGCCTCCGTCTGGGTGCTTCCAAATGGCCCGTGGCCAATGGTGGGGGAAGAGCAGGGCTGGGTGGTGGGGGAAGCGCGGCGCCCCGCGATAGATCATGGGCCGCAGTCCTTCCGCGGCCATGGCCGCTTGCAGAACTCTGCTGTCATGGTGACAATGCTTCTTCTTCTTCTTCTTCTTCTTCAGGTGTCCTGACAGTAGCGGATTTCCATGTAGACTGTTGTTGTGTTTTAATCATACTCAAAGCTGGATCCCAAGCATTGCTTAGCTGGAAACCACTGTCTTTATTTATAAAGTTCGTCATCCGGCCGCATCTCCACTGACTCTTTGAGGATACAGCCCCAGAAGGTGTTCAATTGCTGTAACACCTTTGTGCCATCGTAGTTCATGTCATGTCCATGTGAGATGCAGTGCTTTACCATGGCGGTCTTGGTCATCTGTGCGTTGTCTGTGTGGCACTTATGTTTAAGAATATATATACTGAGAGGCCAATGTCAGAATATCCAGACGTGAACAGGGGTCGACAAGAGGTTCGCGAACTTAGACCAGTTACTGCCCGTTTCTCAGCCAAAAATATCCTATGAGAATGAGAAGAGTTACACCAAAATATAAGACTATATGACATAAGTGAATGAATATATGCAAAGTAGACTAATTTTCGTGTTGTAAGATCATTTACTTCTGACACCATTCTAATAGACAAAATGGCAGCATTTAGTCTTTTCAGGTCTAATACTGTCTACATTATTCCTTTTTATAAAGTGGCTTTACTAGTGAGTACTTAAATTGCCCAGGAAACTGACCATTTTTAAAGGAAAAATTACAAATATGGCTAAGTACAGCACTAAAACGTGCAGCTTAGTACTTTAATATTCTGCTAGGCAGTCCATCATATCCATGAGAGTCCTTGTCTGTATCACATACGAGCATTTCCGACATCAATCTCGGAAAGCCATTTTTCAACAGAGTTATGTGATTCCCTGTAGAAACAAAATTTTTATTTAATTCACCAGTAATGCTCAGAAAATGATTCTTACATACTGTACATATATCTGACTTATCAGAAACAGAAATATTTTTACTACAAACTGACTTTATATCATCAACCTTGTGCTGCTGAGCAGACACTCCCTTCACTATTGACCATATGGTTTTAAATTTATCCTGTGAATTAGCTATTCTATTTGTGTACAACATACTCTTTGCCTTCCTAATAACATTTTTAAGCACCTTACAACACTGTTTGCAATGGGCTACAGTAGCTTGATTGTGACTATTTCTAACATTTTGATATAATTCCCGTTTTGTCCTAAATGATATGCTTATCCCAGTAGTCAGCAACCCAGGCTGCATTTTACTGTTAGTACCCCATTTAGTACATTCTAATGGAAAATAACTCTCAAAGAGCATGAGAAATGTGTTAAGGAAAGCATTATATTTGTCATCTATGTTATCAGCACTATAAACATCCTGCCACTCTCATTCCTTGACAAGGTTTAAAAAACTCTCTATTGCTGTTGGATTAACTTTCCTACATAGTTTGTAATTATGCATAACATTTGTTTGAGTACAAAAGCCTTTTAGAGTTAAAATTTGTGCATCAAGGTCTGAAAGGTCATTCACCCTTTTACTAACAGAATACCCAGCTAGTAATGAAGAAAGAATAAAAATATTGTCTATGGCTGTGCTACTGTTCCCCTGCCTCTTGGTTGAAAAATATACAGTCTGCATCAGGTCATATGAGCTTAGGGGATCAACCAACATCCTTTTTCTTGCATAATCATATACAAAATTAATATTGAAGTCACCACATATAACTAATTTTTGGTACTTCCTGTGAAGTGAAACAAACCCTCTATAGCTTGAGTAGAAATGCTTTGAAGTCAAAGCTAAAGGACCTATAAACAACAACAATTAGAAGTTTAGTTTCACCAAATTCAACTGCCCCTGCACAACATTCAAATACCTGCTCAGTGCAGTGCCGTGATACATCTACGGACTCAAATGGAATACTGTTTTTTATGTACATGGTTTTTCCCTACCCACTCCGCAAAGAAATACTTGAAATACAACCAGCTAATCTGTATCCTGGTAAAGGAAGCCTCTGAATTGTCAAATTATTTAAGGGGTGCTCCGATATAACAATAATGTCAGACTCAATATCTATAAGCAGTTCACTAACTTTATCTCTAACACCTCTTATATTTTTTTGATGAAATATGTTAAATCCTTCTCTAATACATGCTTCTTGTGCTTGATGTAAGCTAATTGTCAAGTAAATACATGTGGTTCCACATCTTCATTGTACCCCACAAGCCACCCAATGATATGTGGCGGAAGATAAAACTGGCATCACTAACTGATCCCCCTAACCTCCTACATCACGATGGCACAGGGAACAGTGACTGTCAGTAAGCCTCTGTATTGGTTCTAATTTCTCGAATTTTCTTATCGGGGTCATTACACAAAAAGTATCTAGGGAGAATAATATGTCGTCCAATTCTTCCCGGGCAGTGCACTCTTGAAATTTTAATAGCAAACCTCTCCATGATGCATAACGCCTCTCACGTAATGTCTGCCAATGGAATTTGTTGATTACCTCAGAAACGCTCATGCACTAAGTGACCCATGATGAAACACATTGCTCTTCTTCATTAGATCTCCTCTCTCTCTCTCTCTCTCTCTCTCTCTCTCTCTCTCTCTCTCTCTCTCATCAGTCCTCCTTGGTAAGGATCCCATACTGATCAATAGTACTTAAGAACCAATTGAATAATCACCTTGTAACCCTCTTCCTCTGTGGATGAGGTCCATTTCCTTAAGATTCTTTCTATGAATCTCAGTCTGGCATCTGCTTTTCTTACTATTTGCTTTACATGGTCATTACACTTAAGGTCACTCTGTATAGTTATTCCTAGATAGTAGTGGCTTGTTTTCCTATGTAGGCACAATATTCCATTTATTTATGTTCAGGGGCAAATGCCAGAGCCTGCACCATTCATCAATTGTCTGCAGGTCATTCTGCAAATTGATACTGTCTTCTGGTGTTGCTACTTTGTTACAGACAACTGAAAAGTCTATAAATAGTCCTAAAGAGCATCTGACACTTTCTGCTATATCATTTATATGTAAAAATGGTGGTCCTATCACACCTCCTTGGCAGTACTCTGGTTCTATTTATGTTTTCCCACCAAACTGTATACCAAGCGAGATGGCATAGTGTTAATCTACTGGATCAAAATTTGGGAGTTTGGGGCTCGAACTCTTATCTGACCGTCCTTACCTAAGTTTTCCATAGTTCCCCAAATTGCTAAGATGAATACTGGGATGATTCCAGAGCAAAGGCCATGGCCAATTTCCTACTCCGTCCCTGCCTTATCCAATGCAAGCTAGCATATGTTTTATATATTTACCTGAATATATTATATCTGTAATGTAGGAAACAAAAGAAAAATTCGGAGTAGGTATTAAAATTCATGGAGAAGAAATAAAAACTTTGAGGTTCGCCGATGACATTGTAATTCTGTCAGAGACAGCAAAGGACTTGGAAGAGCAGTTGAATGGAATGGACAGTGTCTTGAAAGGAGGATATAAGATGAACATCAACAAAAGCAAAACAAGGATAATGGAATGTAGTCTAATTAAGTCGGGTGATGCTGAGGGAATTAGATTAGGAAATGAGGCACTTAAAGTAGTAAAGGAGTTTTGCTATTTGGGGAGCAAAATAACTGATGATGGTCGAAGTAGAGAGGATATAAAATGTAGGCTGGCAATGGCAAGGAAAGCGTTTCTGAAGAAGAGAAATTTGTTAACATCCAGTATAGATTTAAGTGTCAGGAAGTCATTTCTGAAAGTATTCGTATGGAGTGTAGCCATGTATGGAAGTGAAACATGGACGATAAATAGTTTGGACAAGAAGAGAATAGAAGCTTTCGAAATGTGGTGCTACAGAAGAATGCTGAAGATTAGATGGGTAGATCACATAACTAATGAGGAAGTATTGAATAGGATTGGGGAGAAGAGAAGTTTGTGGCACAACTTGACCAGAAGAAGGGATCGGTTGGTAGGACATGTTCTGAGGCATCAAGGTATCACCAATTTAGTATTGGAGGGCAGCGTGGAGGGTAAAAATCGTAGAGGGAGACCAAGAGATGAATACACTAAGCAGATTCAGAAGGATGTAGGTTGCAGTAGGTACTGGGAGATGAAAAAGCTTGCACAGGATAGAGTAGCATGGAGAGCTGCATCAAACCAGTCTCAGGACTGAAGACCACAACAACAACAACAACAACAACATCTTGTATGTCCTATACTGCTGTGCTGGGTGGTCAAAGGAGGAATATGTAAATAAGAAGGAAACGTATACACTAACAGGTTTTACTAGCACAACTTCTCATCTTAATATAGTAGTGTATCACATATGCCAGTCCAGCACACAATCCTTCTGTGTGAATATGTTAACTGAGATGATGATCTGTGAATGCATGGTTTTAAGGTGATATATACTGATAAAATTGCCTTGAGATTCCAGCTTTGTTAAGTTGTTTAAGATTTATGAGCTTTCAGTTGAGTACTCCTCGGCCATTCTCAAGTGGTGACTGTCTTCTGCTTGCTGCTGCTGTCCTTACACAGCTGCGCTGCCTCCTTTGACGCCATTGGTGCTCACTCCAGCACCATATGTGGCACCATTTCTGTTGCACTCCTACTTTAACCTTCCAACAGCAGAGTTCCAAGCTATGCTTAACTGCAGGCCACTGTCTTTATTGAGGGCATTGTCACAATCTTTTATCTCAATGCCTTCTTTTATGACACTATTCAGAAACTATTAGTCCGCAAAGTAACAGACGTCTCATTGAGTGCAATACAATGTTTGTTTTCTAGAGCATGCTCTGCTATCGATTTCTCAGGGTACCAAAGGCAAAAAAAGTCCCTCGTAATCAACAAAGTGCTGTTCAATAGTAAACACAGTCTATCTGACCTACAAATGTCCAAATGCACACACAGTATTTTACATACTCCTGACATTCTGAGGCCTTGCTAGTTGTCAAATTGTTGCTGGAGTCCTGAACATCAAGTCCATACATGACCCAGCTAATCCTTCCTGTTACTGAGCCACAAAACAGCAAAAAAAGAAGCCGCTTCGTGCCTCCTCGGGTGCATTGTGCTTATGTGTCTTCAGGAATGGCTTCCGAAATCAGTAGTTGCTGTAGCTGTTTACTCAGCATCTGAGACTGCTTCCATTTGATGCATCCTGATCCTCAGAAGAGAACGTTTCTGTGATGGATGGTCATGGCTGTTAGCACGCTGATATCATTCCATGTGGGTAGGTCTTTGATAAACACTGTGGCTGAATTTCCATTTGTGTTTTTGGTGGGCAAGGATGTCAAGGAATGGTAAGGCACCATCAGAAGTGGTCCAAAAATTCTCCTGAATTTTCAAGTCCATGAGACAAGAAAACAAATGGTCTAAAGTCTAGATCAGGGCCAGCAGTAGCCATGATGGTGCTTACCTACAATTCATAAGTTGGTAATGTGTCAGTTTTCCATATTGAATGGGTCAATTCTTTGACAAACAATGAGAGGTGAGAACAGAGACAACGTATTTCTAGTGCCAAAATTGAAACCATTGGCTTGTTTGCTGTATCAGCGAGTTTCAAGAGAAATATTTTGTGATTATGGCAGCAAGTGCTATAAAGTGGACTGATTTAAGTGATTTAGTTCGGCACGGTGATGTCGTCCACTGGTGCATCTCTCATAGATTAATTGCAGAGACATAAAGTACCAAATGTGGTGGTGAGATGACTCTTAAAGGGTCGAGGGTTTGTATGGATGGAATCATCTGGAAGCACAGCAAAAGCTGTCACGTTGAGTAAGTGGACCAACATTTTAATTCAGTCATGGAGAAAGGTAGGTGGCTTAATGTTTATCAATAGCAGAGTCACATGTTTGGTACATTAATAAACAATGATCCACTTATTCAGTGTGCTCGTGCAGATCGACTGTGTAATAACACACAGCACAGAAATATTTCACTATTTCCAGAATGAGATTTTCACTGTGCAGCGGAGTGTACGCTGATATGAAACTTCCTGGCAGATTAAAACTGTGTGCCGGACTGAGACTCGAACTCAGGACCTTTGTCTTTCATGGGCAAGTGCTCTACCAACTGAGCAACCCCAGCACGACTCAGGACCTGTCCTCACAGCTTCAATTCTGTCAGTACCTCATCCCCTTCCAAATTTCACAGAAGCTCTTGTGCACAAAAGAGCTTCTGTGGCGTTTGGAAGGTAAGAAATGACGTATTGGCAGAATTGAAGCTGTGAAGACAGGTCATGAGTCGTGCTTTGGAAGCTCAAACAGCAGAGCACTTGCCTGCAAAAGGCAATGGTCCTGAGTTCGAGTCTTTGTCCGCCACACAGCTTTAATTTGCCAGGAAGTTTCATTTCACTGCTTTTTCGAATATATCACTGGCTGCAATGTTGTCCTTGGTCTACAGATACTAGCATGATTTAAACAGCTGTGATTCATAAAAGGAGCAATTAAATCTATAATCCTTGTTAATTCCGAATGTACTATCTTTAAAACATGTCATCTGCCTGCTGCTCTCTCATTGGCTGCATAACACAAAGAGCTGGAAAACCGTCCTTTGTTCGCATCATACCTCATGGCAAGTGCTGGCAACATTCCTTCATGACAAGTATGTCCCTGGCCTATTCGAGCCCTTTACCCAATGATTGTGTTGTAAACATAATGATAAAAGCAACTAGGCTTCGCAGGAGCTATGTCCAGGGCACTGTCCCCAAAGTACTTCATAAACAGGTTGGTTACAACAGGAGCTCCTGAGATTCCCATTGCAACACTGTCCATATGGTTCAGATTTTCTCCACCATACAAAAATATATGGTGCTGTTGTGTGTGCTTAAATAAATTCACAACCATCTCGTCAAGTAACTGAGAGAGCAGATCTATACAATCTTAGATGGGAACCTGCATGACACAAGCATTTAATTCAACTGATGAAATCTGTCATATTCTTGATGTGGTGCACACAGAGACAAATGTCTGGAGTAAGGAGGCTGGCCACATGTTTCATGACTTTGTAAGTTGGTGGTAAATGGTGCTTACGATGGGAATAGGGTTGTGTTCATCTTGTGAACTTTTGGGAGGCTATACAATGTATATGGTCGTGATGCCCAAAAGAGAACATTTTTAATGGCATTCTCTTCCAGTGAATGCTGCTTGGGAAGCTCGAACAACTTACTCAGTGTTCTAGATGGTGGTTCGATCAATAATTTTGTTATGTCTCGTCCTCCATCACCATTCGAATCTTCACATAGTAGTCAGATCATTCCATGATGTCGGTGCATTGCCCTTGTCATCTAGTAGGACTATGACGAGAGAATCATGGAATCTGCGAAGACCATTGCGCTCAGCTCTAGTCGCGTTCAAGGCTGGCAGCTTGGATTTCGAGAGAAAGCAGCTTGTTTCTTGATAAATTTTCTCTGCAGTTTCACAGGGCATCTTGCGAACTGCATGTTCCACACAATGTATTGTGTCAGCGAAAGGGCTACTCCATAGTTAGGGTGTAAAATTAGCGAGTCCCTTCTTAAGAGCTGACATGGCACCCATGTTGATATTTCTCACCGCTATGTAGATAATGATGCGCTCTGTTGTTTTACATGCTGTCACTGCAAAAGCTGGCCCAATTTCCCTTTCTGTCTCTCTGTGGTTTTACACTGTAATGATATCTGTTGTACTACTGTGGCTGCATCAATCTATTCCCAATCCAAAGCTGAGAGTGACTCCATCAGCCACAGGTGGGAGGCCATTAGTTTCCACCATGGCGACGAAATGTGGTGCAGCATTAAATATTTAGGGAAGCTGCATTTTAAGAAGGCAAATTTATTAATCTCCTTAGCCCTCCTACTACACTGTGTGAAGAGATGATGATTCCACCTTTTGCTGTCACGAGCCACCATACCAACAATGCTGGTGCCAGGAGAATTTTTTGTGGTGCCAGCTTTGCCCTGCTGTGAGAGAGGATTCATCACACCAGAAAATAGATGGAAACAAAGGGCCGCAGGCTGATGGCTGTCCAACCGCAGCTGACAGAGTCACTTTGAATTCAGACTGTAATGATGCAGGCACAGTGGCACAAAAAGAGGTCATTACAGAGCAAAACCGTGGAGAGACAGAAAGGGAAATTCAGCCAATTTTCGCAGCGACCGCATGGGGCAGAATGTAGAACACGACGCATCATTATCAAAGAGACGATGAGAAACATTGAAACAGGTGCCATGTCAGCTCTTAGAAATGGACTCAGTTTTGCACCATAACTATGGAGTATCCCTTTTGTTGACACAATAAGTTGTGTGGAACATGAAGTTTGTTGAGAAACAAGCCGTTTTCTCTCAAAATCCCAGCTACCAACCTAAAATGTGACAAGAGCTGGGTTTAATGGTCTTCACAAACTTTGCAATGATCCTCTCGTCATAGTCCTGCCAGCTGACAAGGGGAATGTAGTCATCATTACGGAACAAGCCAACTATGATGCAAATATTCAGTTGATGCTGGAGGAAGAGACATATAAAAATTATTGAGAGACCCAACATCCAGAATGTTGAGAAAGATGTTGGAACTTCTCAAGCAGTTTTCACTGGAAGAGACTCTCACTAAAAAACTTCTCTCTTGGGAACCACAATCACCTACATTTTGTGGTCTTCCAAAGGTTCACAAGAAAACAACACCCCTACAGCCCATCGAAAGAAAAATTGGACTACTGACTTACAGACTTGCAAAACATGTGGCCAACCTCCTTATTCTGAACATTGGTCACGATGTGCACCACATCATGAATACAACCAACCAACTTCATCAGCTGAATTAAATGCTTGCATCTTGGAGAAGGAGATATGATCATAAGCTTTGATGTAGTGCTATTATTCATGTGAATTCTCATCAAATATTCTATAGATCTGCTCTCCCAGTTACTTGATGACACCTCTGTTGATATATTTAAGCAAGTCCTGACAATGTCGTCATATTTTTTTGTGGGATGGAGGATATCTTAATCAGATGGGAAGCCCATTAGTTCTTGTTAAAGGGGTTGACCAAAGCATCCGACCCCACCCATCGGTGTTGACCCGTGAGGTAAGACGGCTGTTGTGTGCGAGGTCACGACAGCGTGGAGTTTCTGAGGGTGACATGTTTGTAGGTCGTGTTGCTGTTTGTGGTGCCCTCTGGTAGTGTTTAGGGGTTTCGTGGTGTGGTGTATTGGGTTCAGTTTGGTGTTACTGCTTCTTCTGGCTGGTTCTCGTTTTGGCTGTGTGTGGAGTGGAATTGGTTTCAGTGAGTTAACGATTTAGTGTTTTTGTGTGAAAGTTATTGTAGTGCTGTTCACCATAGGTTGTGTGTTAATTTGAGTAAATTAATTTGTTGCTGCTCTTGTTAGGTATGGATATGACAGATAAAATTAATAGTGTGCGCTGGCATGCTATGAAGGGTGCGACTCCATTGGAGTTGATAAAATTTCTGAAGCTGTTTGGGTTGATTGCGGAGGTGGTGAAGTGCGCTGTTTGTGGGCATAAAATGACATTGGCAAAAGTTCCACCATCTTGGACCAGGGACAGTTATATGTGGCGGTGCCGTAGGGATAACCTATGGCACTCCATATGTTGCGGTTCCTGGTTCGAGAAGTCTAGGTTGGGCATGTGCGAGATTGTGTTGTTGACATATTACTTTTGTTATAAATCCTCTCTCAGTTTTTGCGCCCATGAGACTGGCGTGAGTGAGAGGAGTGTGCTTGACTGGTTTTTGTTTTGTCGTGAAGTATGTTCTGAGTTGATTAAGTACAGGGGGAAGTTGGGTGGGCCTGGGGTTGTGGTGGAGGTGGATGAGTCACAGTTTGGGGGAAAGGAAGTATGGGAGGGCTACGTCTGTGGTTGGTCTCTGGGTGTGGGAGGCTGCTGTACCAGGGGGTTGGTGTTCAGAATGTGTTTTTAGGGTTATGAAGGGGCTGACTAAAAGGGAATTAGTGAGGTTAATTGAGGAGTTTATAGAACCGAGTTTTACTGTAGTTTCTGATGCTTTTTCTTCATATAGGGGGTTGGGTGTGAGGGGGGTACAATCATTTACTTGTGACCCATAGTTTAGAGTTTAAAAATTATGAGATGGGGGCTTGTACGAATGCTATAGAGGAGATGTGGGGGGCCATTAAGTCAGTTCTTGGGAGAGGAAGGGGTGCTCTTATAACCTTCAGTCTCATTTAAATGAGTATTGTTCGTGGTAGAGCGTCCCTGAGGGGTTTATTATATTTTTTTTTTTATTTATTTTGGGGTGGGGGCTATCAGTAAGATGTACAGGTGGTTAGTTAGGGTGGTTTGGGTGGATGGCTGCGGCTCGCGGGGAGGGGGGGGGTTAGTTGTTTGTAGTGTTTGCGAGGGGGAGTGTGTTGGTTTGTGATTTAGTTGTGGAGGATCTATTTTGCTGCAATTTTTGTTGAGTTGTAACGTGAGATTGAGATTTTTTATTTTGCATTTGTTTTTTGTTTACGGGTATTTTAGTTTGGGGTGAGGGGGGAGGTTGGGTTGGGGTGTGGGTGGGTTGGGTCTTTCTTTTGATTGTGTATTTTTTCACTGGTGTGTGTGTGTGTGTGTGTGTTTGTTTTATTTTTCTTGTTTTTAGTGTATTTGTTGTGTGGTGTTGTGGCTAGTGGGGTGGTTCTGAGTTGTGTGGTTTGTTGTATTGATGATTTGGTATTGTATGTTGGTTTGTAGGTATGTAGTTGAAGGGAAGTTTTAGATTCAAAGTTGTGGTCATATCTGTGGGTTTTTTGGTATTGGAAGTTGCTGTTGACCTATGTGGGAGAAGTGAACTCTTTGATCCCAATTTGTGGTTGTGGCTGTGGGTGTTCTGATATCGGGAATTGCTGTTGAGCTATGTAGGTCGAGGAAAGTGTTCATTTCCAATGTGTGGTTGTGGGTGTTCCGGTATCAGGAGTTGCTGTTGAACTATACATGTCAAGGGAAGAGTCCGATTCCAGAGGATATTGTGTTTATGGGAGTTTTGTGTTGGTGGTTTTTTTCCTCATTTTGTGTGGTTTCGTATGGTGGTGTGTGTCTACATTTGTTTACATTTACTTTGTCCCCACCCAAAAACCCCCATTTCCCACGCTTGTCCTGTTAGTTTCATTAGGTTTTTGTAGAATGTGTGTGTGTTGGTTTTTCAATGTATTTTCATGTTTGTTGTCATGTTTACATAATGACATCATAGGCGCCATATTGGAGTCGTAGTGTATTGTCGTTTCCACCATATTTGTGACATCAGGTGTCAAAGCAGACAGGTGGAATCGGAAACTTCTGTATTTCCTGTTAAAGCCACCCTATTTTGAGGGCATTGCCCTACACAAGGCTCCTACAAAGCTTAGTTAATTTTATCATTATGCTGATGACACATTCACTGTCTGATCTTATGGACTTTAAAAGTTGGGAGAATTCTTGGATCATATCACCAATATCAATGACAACCCTCAAGATCACAATGGAGAGAGAGAGAGGTCCTTACTGATCCTTGAGATCCTTGTCTGCTGTAAAACAAATGGGTGTCTCAGCCACAGTGTTTACCAAAATCCCATCCATATCTACGCTGGCAGCTACCACCATCCACCGCAGAAATGTTCTGTTCTGCGGACCCAGGCATGTTGAGTGAAGCTGTCTAATATGCTGCAACCTGCCAAAGTAACTGAGCCATGTATGGGGAGAATTCAAGGAAAACAGCTACAACAACAGCCATATTTTGCAACCCATCTTTATGAAGACACATAAGTAGAATGCCCCCACATTTTTGCCGTTCTGTGGCTCAGTAACAGGAGAGATTAGCCAGCTCGTAAAGAGGCACAATACTGACTCAGACTTCAGGGCTCCAGCATCTATTCAACAACTTGTGAGGCCTATGAATGACCATGTAGGCCTCAGAATGCCAGGAGTATATAAAATACTGTGTGGGTGTGGACAAGTTTATGTTGGACAGACTGTATGCACTATAGAACATCACTGTGTAGAGAATGAGAGATGTTTTCACTCGCAGTACCCAGAGAAATTAGAAGCAGCGGAGCAAGCTCCAGTACACAGACACCATATTGCAGTCGATGTGACATCTGTAATTTCTAAATTATTTATTCTAAAACATCATAAAAGAAGAAATCAAAATAAAAATGAGTGACAAAACATTCGATAAACACTGTGGCCTACAGCTAAGCACTACTTGGGACCCAGAAATCAGAAGGTTGAAGTGTGCATGCAACAAAGACATTGCCGTACATGACAGGAAAAAGTTACAAGTCTCTTAGCACACACTATGGCACTTGCATCCAGTCTTTTAACACCAAAACTGGCAGAAACAGCTACAAAATTTAACCTCGAAAATTCGAGCTATCACTACTGAAATAAGCAGACCAGTATTTGCACCTCTAATATCTTTATGACAGTTATCACCATGAATGGATAGATGATATACCAACATACCTATATAGTTCAATATCTTACGAAAGCTGTAACTACAGTCTTAATACATTTCTAAATATTGAACCCTCTGCTTATATAGTTTCATACTTTTGGTTCAATACTCGATTGACATTGGTGGATACATCATCCTTTTGATTTGTTTTGCAGCATCATATTAGTTCAAAACAAAATCCTCTAATGCATCACAGCTAAGCCTGGAGCAATTCACTACAGACCAAAGCAATTTAGGGGATCCAATTGGCACTCATGTTCATTATCTAACATTCGTGATGATACTGGTAGATTAAAATACACGAAAGTCAACTACACACTCCCATCAGGGAATTATCACAACTTTATTTTACTTCAGTGATGCACACTATTTATCTTTTTGTAGGGCACTATGTCAGATAGCGACTAACCACACTGTGTGATAGTTGTTTTATCAGTGTTCCCAAAGAAACCACTGAATCACCATTTTCTTCTATGGACTTATAAAACTGTAGTACTTCATGGCAGATATCTTGAATGAATAGAGATACTGTCAGTTACTACTGATTTTATAAATCCCCCTAAGGAAAGTGTTTCATGCTCTCAAATGTGGTCTCAACCTGATGATAGTGCAGTCATTTGATGTTGCCCCCATTGCAATGAAAACAGTGTTAATCAGTTTTAAAAAAAGATTTGGTTTTTTCGGTTGTTACGGTTAATAATCCTCCCGTAGTTCAGAACTTCACAAACTTCTCGTGGAAGATATATGTTCTTCGTGGTATTGAAAGCGCAAATAAGGTGTTATCAAGTTAAGATGTATGTATTACATTTACATTAAAGGAGTCATCTATCTCCCTTACTCACTGCTTATGATGGAAAGTTACTCACCGACAGCATCTGGTACAATTCGTTCTGGATACAAATCTGTCAAAAACAGACTGTTAACGAGAGTTGACTTGCCTAAACCAGATTCACCTACCACCATCAACGTAAATTCAAATCCTTTCTTCACTGACTTACGATGCACTTGATTTGGCAAATTTGCGAATCCTACATATCCCGGCGTTTCGATACTTGCGAACTATAAAACGGAAATGCAATCATTAGTGTACAGAAATCCACTCAAAAATGAATTTATCGCCATGCAAGCACTATAACTGATTGACTTACTGTTTTCACTGATTCGTTCGACATAATATACTACTTTGTATCAACCAACACTACTATCACAACACTTACACACACTCACTCTTGTTACAACCTAAACAAATACAGGGCGTTGACAGTCTTTGGTTTAGCGCGCTCTATCATTGCCAACATGTCATATCCTATGCGCAGAGTATTTCCTGGTAGAAACATTTCAGAGTACTTCGTAAACATTGTGGATCGATCAGTATTCTCTGGGATCTATCGATACGATCCTAGAAAACTTTTTGTTACTTGATAGTGCATCAAATGTCATGCAAGTGGTACACACGTCTGAGGACATTCGCCCAAATCCTGACAATATGTAAGTAGATCGAAGATAAAACTATTCTCTTTCGCAACAACAATTTTGCAATTACGGCTACTAAATAGTTATAACATAAACACCACACTTTAAGGGCCACTACATCAATGAGGCGGAGCTGTAAGAAAGATATAGTGTAGTAAAAATTTTAGAAGAAGTTTTTATAATAAGAAACATCAATTAACATTGAAATATAAAAACTTTGACATTAACTTATCAAAGATATTGGTGGTTGAACTACGTGGATTAAATTACGTGTAGAAATATAGCAACCAGCCATTTTTTATATATATCTTTATTTATGGCTGTTGTAATAACAAGAAAAATGCTTCTCGATTTGCAGTAAACTGCTGTGCCATGATATTTTAAAATATCCTTGATTTTTATATAAAACCCTCTTTGTAATTCGTTTAGTTACTGAATAATCCATACCCTGTAAATAAATAGTTTGCAAGTGGAACTCTGTTGGTGAAACTTAATACGTCTGCTATAGGTTATGGGCCAAGCCATAAGAAATTGGAAAATACATGATTAAAGAAGACTGAAAAATTCAAAGTATGCCCGTAAAGTTATACAAACTTTCCATAAGAACATGAAATGGCGATTATAAAGTGATTATTAATAAACTTGAAGGACATAATGATTGTGTAGTATGATACATCCCTACAGTGCTTCTTTCATAAGAACTTGAAGATATTATGTGCGAACGTGTGACAGTGCCACAGGCAACACCACGTGAACAAAAGGCATCGTACGCAGAATGACAAAAGGATGACGCGAAAGCAGCAAGTCTGATAGCAAATTTGTGAACTTCTGGTGACGTGCAATAAGTTAAAGAAATGAGGAATAATTACGTGCGTGATTTTCGAGTCAAGTGCGATGAAACAAAAGATTTTAGCGCACATCTAGCTAAACTGCGTAAGCTATTTGTAGTTCCATTCGATAAATTAAAGAAATGTGAAAAGAATATGTAGACTAGATTCTAGAACAATGTTAAATGGTCAGATTTTATCCACATTAGAAAATGAATATTATAATTTTGAAGATCGTTGTGACGAAAGACCATTGGAAAAAGGGTTAGAATTTACACATGGCATACTTACTGAATGCCATGGATCAAGGTTGTCAAGTAGCTGCAATTTTTCTCTATTTCCGAAAAACATTTGACATGGTACCACAACTATACTTATTATAAAAAGTACAATCATATGGGGTATCAAGCGAAATTTGTGACTGCGTTTAGGATTTTTGTGTAGGGCATATGCAACAAGTTACATTGGACGGAGACTAATCGACAGCTGTAGAAGCGACTTTGGGTGTACTCTAGGGAAGTGTCTTGGGACACTTGCTGTTCATGTTGTAGACAATATTAAGATTAACTTCAGATTTTTCCCAGATGGTGCAGTTACTACAATGAAGTACAGTGTGAATGAAGCTGCTGCCAGACCTTCATAAGATCTCAAAGTGATGCTGAAATTGTCAACTTGCTGTAAATATTCAAAAATGTAAAATTCTGCACTTCAGAAAAAGAATAAATGTAGTATCCTATGACTATAATATCAGTGATTCACAATGGAATCAGTAAATATATACAAATACTCGAGTGTAATGCTTAGTAAGGAGATGAAATAGAAAAATTACTTAGGCGCAATCATGTGGAGAGCAGGTAGCAAACTTAAGTTTATTGGTGGAATACTAGGGAAATGTAATCAATCTACAAGGGAAATTTCTTAAAAACCACTCATATGACCCATCTTAAAAAATTGCTCAAGTGTATGGGACCCATATCAAATAGAACTAACAGGGATATTGAACATATACAGAGAAGGGCAGTATGCATGGTCACAGGTTTCTCTGACTTGTGGGAAGGAATGTTGAAAGAACTGAACTGGTTTATTCTTGACGATAAATGGAAATCATCCCAAGAAAGTATACTTACAAAGTTTCAAGAATCAGATGTACCGAATATCTGTAGGAATATTCTACAACCACCTACATTTCACTGCAGGAATATAATATAAGACCCTTCATTACAGCACATACAGAGCTGTTTAACACTAGAATAATATCCTCATATCTCGAGATACACAATAACGCAAATGTGGCTGCAGAGCAGTTGTAGTCTTCCCCAACCTATCTTCCTAATCCATGTGCCACCAGACAACAGTGTAGTGCCAACCATTGCTAGGTGAATCTTCTTGCTCTCAGTGGCTTTTGTATCTTTGAGGCATAACAACAGAAAATGTTTGACCAGTCTATATTTTTGTCTTAACTGTATTATTGTGGTACGATTATAATTATTTTAGTAGCATGCGAACTTACTGTTATTTTTCTTCCTTTTGAACTGAAGATCGTCATCATCAGAAGCCTGTGCCTCTTTCGAATATAATAACAGTGAATTTGTACGAATATTTGCTGAATCTATAATTTTGTTCTTGTTTCTATTTATGTGCGTTTACTCTAATTATTTTACCAAAACACGCGTTAACTATTAGTATTTTTTTCATTACAGACTCAGAATGGTATGACAAGAACATTTTTTGACTTAAATAGCTCAGCTGACGTAGAAGGAGTCCACCAAAAATTGTCTGATGGTATGGATGAGGATAAAGTGCGAGCAACTTCTTACGATTTAGAAGAGGAAGACTGTGACATTGATGTATCAGAGAACATTAAGGAGTGAGAGGAACACTCAGAAACAGAGTAGAGCAACAGCACACATGTGAGCTCTCAGAAAAAAAGCCAAAGAAGAATTTCTATGTCATCAGAAGCAAGTAAAGACGGTAATAGAGACATTCACTTGGAAAAAAAAATCCTTACACTTAACAGAGGAAAACCACCAAGCACAGTCTAATTGCACAGCATCCAAGTGTATCTGGAAAGGCTCAAAATACTGATAAAATGGTGGACGCATGGAAGTGTCCAATTGATCATGACGTGATATGAGACTGGTCTGAAAAGTCCTTGGAACAGAATAGAAAAAAAGTTCTTACATCACTGAAACTTTTTTTAAAATTTTTCAATGTAGTCTCCTTATAGATTAACGCACTTGGTCTAACGATGTTCCAGTGCCTTGATCCCATCTCGAAAACGAGTTTCCTCCAGGTCTGCAAAATAGTTGTCAGTTCCGGCTATCAATTCTTCATTTGAAGTGAATCTTCGTCCACCAAGAAAAATTTCCAGTTTTGAAAAGAGATGGAAGTCTGACAGAGGCGAATAAGATGGGTGTGGCAACAATTCATACCTTAGTTCATGTAACTTTGCCATGGCGATGGCACATGTGTGCAGATGCACCTTATCTTGATGGGACACGATTTTCTTCCTCACTAAAGCACGCCTTTTTTCACATATCTTCTGTTGAAATTTGTTGAGGAGGTTAGCATAGTATTCTCCAGTAATTGTTTGCCCAGTGGGGAAATAATCTACAAACAGAATCCCCTTTGCGTTCCAGAACACTGATGCCACGATCTTTACCACTGAAGGAATTGTCTTTGCTTTCTTTGGTGACGGAGAATCAGCATGTTTCCTACTGCTTTGACTGTTGTTTTGTCTCTGGGGTATAGTAGTGCACCAAACCGGCGCAAAAAATCTTGTTCGTTTCTCCAGCATCAAGTGTTGTGCAGATAATTTTTTCATTTCTAATTAAAATGTGTTATACTCTTTCAGATTACATCTGGCAAGCATGACCGTTCTGTGCACTTTTGCAATGATTTCTGGAGTAGTGACATTCTTGGCCTACCACTTGCAGATCATCATCTAAGCTCTCCTGATCTAATTTAAATTCATTTGTCCACTTGGCAACAGTTGAATATGAAGGAGCAGAGTCCCCCAGTGTATTCTGGAAATCGTCATGAATGGCTTTCGTACCTTTCATAACAAAGTACTTAATCACTGCTCGAATCTCTATTTTTTTCCATTTTCGAAAATCACTATGCGGGAACAACAACAGAGCCACATCACCGCCACAACTCTCTTCCAAGAGCACTGACGTCGCAAATGTTTACAGGCAACAGTCCAATGAAATCACGTGAACAACTCATTGCACTAGCACTGACCTCTTGTGGTGATTCTGAGAACTTTTCAAACCACCCTCATATATATGATTGTTAGACTTTCAAATCAGTTTATTGACAGCATAAGCCGACATTATTCACAGCCTAAGTTTGCACACCATACTGATCAGAATTAAATACATGCCTTCATAGGCCTTTTATACATGGCAAGACACGTGATGGTGAAGGAATCGATCTTGAAGATTTGTAGGGTAAAAATTTCTATGCCAACTCCATCTCTGTCTCACAAATGTTCAAGATTGATTCTTCCATCTTTATGATGTCCTGCCGTGTATAACGGGTCTATGAAGGCATGTATTTCAGTTCAATCAGTATGGTGTGCAAACTTAGGCTGTGAATAATTTGAATGTCTAACAATCATATTATCTACCATATCATTGTCAATGACCACTTCCAAATGTCCACAATTTTATCAATAATTCAGCCCTTTCAATTTATTGCCTGAATGCTGCTTGGTTAGATTGCACTGTTGATGGTAAGGAGTGTTTTTCCAAGTAAATGTTTTTGTTATCTTCTTCCCTTGATTCTGGCGTCAAATAGAAATTCTGCTGTTCTTCTTCTCCTGCAAGTCTCACATCTGTGCAGCTCTGCTCTATTACTGCCTTCCTCCCACTCTTCAATGTTCCCTGATGCATCAGTGTCACACCTTTCTGTTTGGCATTTACTTTGCTCCAGCTGCATCTTGATGCAGCCTTTTTTTTCTTCCTCCTCACCCTTCAGTCCCTTGATGCTGCGATCAAAGTGCTAAGCAGGAGCACAGCTGGAGCGTTCATGGTTACTGACTGCTGTCTGGCTAGTTCTGGCGTACTGTGTCTAGTTCTACATAACAGAGAAATGTGAATGAAAGGACCGATTGGCTCATATTGCACACTGTTAAGAACAACGACACAAACCAAAGTGCAATATTTGTAAAAGAAAAAATCTACATAAAGTATTGTGTAGTATACTGAAATGGTACAAGCTTCCTTTAATTTCAAGGAAGTAGTTTTGGCGATAAATTCCATTATATCCTATAAAAAAGCAATATGGACAAACCCTCATATAATTGTTTTCCATCCCAAATAACATTTTTTTCTTACTGTGATATAATGTGACATTCAAATCTCCAGCAGGCAAAATGTATGTTAAAAAAAAACTGCAAAACAAGTTGAAAATATTTTACTAAAGAAATACAATATGTTAAATTATAATTTATGAAAATCAATACAGTTTAATATAGAACATAAGAAATTAAATTTTTAGTATCTGTGAAAGGCTGCACTCAGAAAGACAAAATTAGAAACAAAGTAATTAGCAAACAATTAGGATTACAACAAATAATGCAAAAGGCAATCCAATTAAAAAATGGAGGGAACATGTACTTCATACACTACCACAAAGACTTCCTAAAATAGCAGCAGATTATAAACCAGGGACAAGAGAAGCGTGGGAAGACTGAGGATGAGATGGTAAACCCAGAGCAGGCCCTAGGCCTAACCCTGAAGAGACAAAAGAAGAAAAACGAACATCAGTTAGCCACAATTTAAAGATCCCATTCTACAAAAAGAATAGTGCATGTAAAAGGCTGATTCTGGTGCACATTTTCCTGACTCATCAAATTCAAGCAAAAATCTGGCAAAAATCAAGGAAAAATCGACAAATTTAGGGAAAACATGATTCTCACCAAAAACAGCGATTTTTTTGGAAAAAGAGGGAAAACCTGATTCACAAGGGGAAAGAACAACAATTTCTACAAGTATTTTCACTCTTTGCCCAGACCTTGATCAAGCAGCAATTTTTGTAAAATTTTACCTTTTCTTGCATTTCACACAATTTTGCTCCAGTTGGAAAGACACAGCAAAAGCAATGACAGATTTGCCACCACAAAGATAATTCTCATGTTCTTCCTCCCAAAATTCAATGTGTTCTTCATATAATTTAGTGTTATCCTGATGAGTGATTACTATACAGAGTGTCCTACCTAACTCTGCCACCTCACATATCTCTGGAACAACAATATATATTCAAAAATGTTTTACACCAGCATGAACATACAGCAGAGGCTTAGGAAACCAAATACTGTGCTAAGTTTTAAAATGTAAACAAATGCTATTTTCAACACAAACTTTTGTATTTTTAAATGGACACCACATGTTATTTCGTGTGTAATCAATAGCATAAAAAATCACAAAAATAATGGTGTTGGTTGCATCACAATACGTCAGTTACATCCTGAGAAATTGCGAAGCGAAGTCGACACTTGAAATAAATGAAGTGCACAGCTAGCGCACATCCTGAGACTCAAGCTTGTACCTCACGCTGCCTGTGTCAGGGGCTCACACAATGGAAAGGTATGCACAATCCACAAAAATAAACAATGAACAAGTACAACCGAAAGTTACGTTTTTCAGATTGTAAATGTATGTTTATTCTAGAGAAATGACAACTAGTGCTACAATTAGAGATAACACACTTGAATTCACTTTGCTAAATACATTTACTAGGCTCTGTCGCCCACAGAAACTGTATTGTTGTGCATTACATCCAGAATAGAAAATACACCGACATCTTGACCAATGAAACTGTCACGTAAACATGTGTTCAAAATGCCATCCGTTTGCATCAATGCACATTTG
Organism: Schistocerca serialis cubense; assembly: GCF_023864345.2. Lineage (NCBI taxonomy): Eukaryota > Metazoa > Arthropoda > Insecta > Orthoptera > Acrididae > Schistocerca > Schistocerca serialis. The sequence goes on from NC_064646.1 coordinate 344,568,587, forward strand.
CAGATGGGTAACGAAAGAGTGTTGCACAGACTGTAGAGCTTCTACAGATACTGCCGCACACGCCGCAGTAATATGATGTTGCATATCCTCTACTGTCGTTGGGGGTTCTTGATACACTCTATCACTGCACCCCAGAGAAAGAAGTCTAATGGTGTCAAGTCAGGGGACCATGCTGGCCATCACAAAGTACCTCCCCACTCCATCCACCTATATGGAAATGTCGCATCTAGAAAGTCTCTGGCAACTTTTGCATTGTGTGCGGGACATCCATCATGTTGGAACAACATTCATAGACGAGTTTCCAATCCTAGATCCTCCATGAGGAGCGCTAATGTGTGTTGAAGAAGTGATACATATCACTGTCCGTTCAACGTTCCACGGTAAAAATAGGGACCTACAATACAGTTAGCAATGATACCGCACCAAACACTGATGGTTGGTTGGTTGGTTGTTTTGAGGAAGGAGACCAGACATCGAGGTCATCAGTCTCATCGGATTAGGGAAGGAGGGGGAAGGAAGTCGGCCGTGCCCTTTGAAAGGAACCATCCCTGTATTTGCCTGGAGCGATTTAGGGAAATCACGGAAAACCTAAATCAGGATGGCCAGACGCGGGATTGAACCGTCGTCCTCCCGAATGCGAGTCCAGTGTCTAACCACGGCGCCACCTCGATCGGTCCAAACACTGTGCATACCAAACACTGTCGTTGATGAGCAACTTGGCGAATCCAGTGGCGATTTTGCATGGACCAGTAGTGCATGTTCCGCGAATTCACATTACTATGATTTGTAAATGAAGCCTCGCCCGTAAACAACGTATTGCTTAGGAATACTGGATTACCTTGCAACTGCTGAAGCGCAAAACGACAGAATACAATGCAGGATTCAAAGTCATTCCCGTAACGTTCTTGGTGTAGTGGGATATGGAACGGATGAAACTGATACCGATGCAAGATTCTGCACACACTACTGTGGCTTATTCCTACACCTCGTGCAATTTCTCGTACGCCCACCTGAGGATTGTGTGCTACAACAGCCAGAACAGCAATTTCGTTTCCATTGCCAGTCGCTGGCGTTGTACGTCGACGTTTTGTGGGAGCCCAGCTTCCTGTTTCCTAGGGTGTCTTGCAGATGTTGCCAATGGTTCGACATGACGGACACTGGCGACCTGGGTAGCGTTCAGCATACAGTGTCACAGCTGCGGTTGCATTTCTGTGATATTAGCCGTAAATTAAAATAATATCTAGTTCTTCTTCATTACTGAAGGCCGGCATATCGACTAGATGACAGCAAATGTAACAAGCCACAAGCAAACAGGTTTTAATGTGGCAACGTATGTGGATTAGGTTACAGTATGAGAGCAGTTCAGCAGACCAGATTAGGAGACACTTTTACACTGAAGGTAGAGAGTGCCGTTGTGGTATTGGTATGTTTATGGTAGGATACAGGCGCCAGTGCAGGCAACCCCTGCTCTGAGCACAGTACTAAATGCGACGCATTACGTCAGAAACTGTGACGCCGTTGCTATCTTTTACAAGCCACATATTTCAGAGCGTATGAGGTTTAGAAACGTGAAAACAAGTGTGTTACCACTAATTCTGCCTCTAGTTGCCATTTCACAACAATAAACATTATGCGCAGGACATCCATGATTCTGATACCGCATTATTTGACACATTATAAGAGGTACAGCTCAAGAAGGCGATAAACTATCCCCCTTTAGGAGTGCCATCAATGAAATATGGGCCAATGATGTGTTGTCATACAATACCATACCATACATTAACACTCCACTGACGTAGTACGTCAATCACATCACGATTACTGGCAGTGTGAGGTGCATGCTTGAGTCTCAGGATGTGCGCTAGCTGTGCGCTTTGTTTGTTTCAAGTGTCAACTTCGCTTCACAATTTCTTGGTTTCCTAAGCCCCTGTCGTTCGTTCATGCTGGTGAAAAGCGTTTTTCGATATCTATTATTGTTCCAGAGATATTTGAGGTGGCAGAGTTAGGTGAGACACCCTGTATATCCACGGTAAATTTTTCTTCAAAACGTGCTCTAATTTTTCTTCCTTCAGTCATGTGATGATGTTATTTTAAGTTATATCACCTCGGTTTTTGCATGACCAGCTGCAACAACCTTTGTGGGTCCATTTACATAGGAAACATTTCTCTAGATAAATGGAGAAAACTAATACTAAAGAATGCAAAAAATGTAGAGTGGAGAAGTCACTTGGTGACCATTACTCGTACAAGTACACAAAGAATAAGCATTTGCATATTTGAAAAGAATGTACTAGAAACAATCACAAAATTAGGTATGTTAACGGTGGCAGAGTGCTTTGCCCATGTGGAAAATATGTCACAGCTGCTTATTACAAGGAACTTTTAAAACTAATCTCGAATGATGAACACACAACACTATTGACATCCATGAAAAATTATGAACAAACTGAATCTAGTATAACAACAAATTAATGAATAAAGTGCCCAAAATTTAGAGATTTAGACTTTGTGCAAGCAGGGATCTAAGAACAAACATACAGTTAAATGCAAGATCTGTTAATGAAAATATCATAAGAAATTATCACCATCTGCGAAAAATGCTGACGATTATGCTTCGATCTGCACCAAGCACATCTGGTGGAAAAAGTACTTCATTTTTCTTACTTTTTATTTTCCCTGTGTTGAGGATATGGCCTTCCATGGCTAGCTAATCAGCAAGAGGCAAAGCAAAACATAACAGGACTAATGAAGAAATAAACAGATACTCCATTCGAGACGAAACATAGGTTGAACAGCTTCGTTACATACACTGAGGTGACAAAAGTCAAAAGATACCTCTTAACGTCGTGTTGGACCTCCTTTTGCCTGGCATAGTGCAGCCACATTCACGTGGCGTGGATTCAACAAGTCGCTTGAAGTCCCCTGCAGAAATATTGAGCTCTGCTACTTCTGTAGCTGTTCATAAATGCAAAAGTGTTGCCAGTGCAGGATTTTGTGTACAAACTGACCTCTCCAGTATGTTCCATAAATTCTTGATCGGATTCATGTTGCGCGATCTCAGTCAGGCAAATCGTTCACTCGAATTGTCTAAAATCTTCTCCAAACAAATTATGAGCAAATGTGGCATGGTGACATGGCGCATTGTCATCCATAAAAATTCCATTGTTATTTGTGAACATGAAATCCACGAATGGCTGCAAATGGTCTCCAAGAAACCAGAAATAACCGTTTCCAGCCAATTATCGGTTCAGCTGGACTAGATGATCCAGTCCATTTTATGAGAATACAACCTACACCAACATGGAGCCACCACCAGCTCGCACAGTGCCTTGTTGACAACTTAGGTCCATGGCTTTGTGGGATCTGTGCCACACTCGAACCTTACCATCAGCTCTTACCACAGAATTTGGGACTCATCTGACCAGGTCGCAGTTTTCCAGTCGTCTATAGTCTAACCAATATGGTCACAAGCCCAGGAGAGGCGCTGCAGGCGATGTCGTGTTGTTAACAAAGGCACTCTTATTGGTCACCTGCTTCCACAGCCCATTAATGCCAAATTTCAGCGTAACTGATACGTTCATAGTTCATCCCACGATGATATCTCCAGTTTTTTCACGCAGTTCTGTTGGCCTGTTAGCACTGACAACTCTATGCAAATGTCACTGCTCTTGGTCGTTAAGTTAAGGCTGTCAGCCACTGCGTTGCGTGTGGTGAGAGCTGATGTTCTTGGCACACTCTTGACACTGTGGATCTTGGAATACTGAATTCCCTAACGATTTCCGAAATGGGATGTACTTCGTGTCTAGCTCCAACTACCATTTCACATTCAGAGTCTGTTAATTCCTGTGATGTGGTCATAATCATGTCAGAAATCTTTTCACATGAATCGCCTGAATACAAAGAGCAGCCCCACCAATACACTGCCCTTTTACACCTTGTACGTACGATACATCTGTATATGTGCATATCGCTGTCCCATGACTTTTGTCTCCTCAGCTTAGTTCTCAATCAACTTTTTACTGGATTTTCTGTTATACATTGGATAATCTGTGCTATCAGCATGGACAGCACTAACGTTCATGTACACCCAGACATCACTGGGATGAACCCAACCATCATACATGTAGATATTAATCACCACATCTTTGTTAGGAGTATTAAGGTTACTTTTTGTCTTCTTGTTCACTGGGATGTTATTCATTTATGAAGGATAAAATTTTACTACATCAATTCGAAAACAACTGCCATGCTGGCACCACCAAAATCAATCATCTCGTCATTGTCGATAGTTATGGTTAGTTCTGTCTGTTGTGAATTTGAACAAAGAAAAATTATTGGTACACAACACTCGACATATGTCTTGAACGAAGCAATAATGTTTGTTCTCGATGAGATTGGTCATTGTGCTTCAAGAATATGTCATCAGCATTGTTAAAATTAGTATTAATTAACTGAAATGGTATAATTTTTGGTAGATCAAGAGCGACAGTTTTTTCATTTACTTCAAGTATTTGGCTATTAAATCCTAACACAGTATGAAAACCACATTTTGGGTCCTTATACAATTTAATGTCACTCTCGATAGCAACTGTATGAAGGATTCTATGTGTTTGTTAGGCTTCCATGCAAGAACAAATTCAGCCAAACTCTTCAAGGTATACTGACTGACAGGAATCACTAATGTTCGTCTATCACAATACACTTTGTGTTTTTTTTGTGATATGTAGAGCTAAAAATGTTCTACAGAAATCTACCAGTGCAACATGCGCGTTTCTATATATCATAGGCACAGCCAGTCTCTTCTTGAGTACTGAGGACTTGCCACTAAATTGAAACAATCGATCTGTCTACTACTAGAAAAACTGCTAATTGAATGAAAACAGATTAAGAATCAAATGAGAAAATTCCTGAGAAAAAATAAAAAACGAACATGGTAAATTCTTGGCCAACTCCATTCAATGTGAAGTCATAGGGCCAAGCAAATGTAGAGAAACACACTAATGATAGACAACTATGTCCTAGCTCCAAGATGGTTGAACTGAGAAAAAAATCAGTATTTTGTATGTTTATTCTAGGAGTTAGATCGGCCAAAATATCAAGAATTCATGAAAATGTGTAAAAAGGTTGAAGGCAAAAATGTTGATGGTGTTAGGACAGCAACCAGCCACAAATTTACTTTCAGTTCCTTTATTCAAAAGGTACCGTTACTGGTTTCGAATCGTTGTGATTCATCCTCAGACAGTTTACATGCTTTCTTTATGACATGTGGTGTGTTTTTTACAGATTAATTGTCGTGAATCGTCGGTTTCGAGTGTTTGTTTTCATAAAATCCGTCCAACAGATGTAAATGCATTCCCACTGCATTTTTATTGTTGCACACGTAAATTGTTCTCACTGAACACTTAAGAGTTGTCACGGAGCCTATTTCTACCACACATCACATGTTTTGATACATACAAAGAGCCAAGATCATCAATATTTGTCTTCATACAACAGCCACGATCTCCATCATATCATCATATGACAAAATTGCATGAAGACAAAAACGATGAGAAAATTGCCATTTTTGTTGATAATGACGATATCATACTGATAGACGAGTGTGAAGAAAACTCAGTCATTTTGTTTGGTGACTTCATCCTCGAAAATCAAGACATTATTAGAGATTATTTCACTAGAGGACGACACAAGAGGATAGACTGTTTATATTTGGATTAAATATACTTGAAGATACCAAATCAACTTGTGAGGTACAACCTAAATGTTTTGAACATCTTTAGTCAAGATGACACAAATTTAAATCATATCTGCCATGATTTGTTGTTAGTGATCTAAATTTTAATGACTTTAAGAAATGTGTAGTACACGTTGGAATGGAGATCAGTTTGGTTTTTCGACGATAGACATGAAAAGGGAGCCCACCAATGGGAAGGACAGCAACAAAATCAAAACTTTTTTGACAATATGAACATAGACATTGAACACAGTGAGCATAGACATCTAACAAAAATGTATGTTTTTGTATCCTAATTAAATGCTAGTGAAGTATGATCCTGTGGCTGTTGAAAAAGCCAAACAAAGCAGAAAAAAAGGAAGAGTTGAAGAAAGCCTTCCAAACATGGAAGAAACAACCACAAACAGAATTCTAAAAGTACAATAAAGAAGATCAATGTGTTATCAATGCCATCGACCAAGTGAAGCAAGGAATGAAGTGCTTGGTGACAATGTACTGAAGGCCTTCAAAGTAAATCATTAAGTTGAAAAGAAAATGTAGAATGTAACAACATACCAGCAATTTAACACTTTGAGGTTCCCAAACGTCTTCAGTATAGCAACCACAGTGAAGACAAAGTTTTTGGGTTAAGGTCCATTGATACCTTTAAATATGTTGGATGATTTGCTAATAAAATTTTATGATTATGGACTCACATACAAGGAAACAGATGGATTGATGAATCTTTTGACAAATAATGCATCACTATGGATGACGTGGACACAAGATTTACAAATTATGCAGATATTTTGTTCCATTTAGAAGTGCTGTATTCCGATAAAAATCCTAACAAAAACAAGTCGAGTGTAGGCATCAAGTACAATTGTTTGTTAAAAGAAATCATTGGCATATACTTTCCAAACTTGGCGCAAAGAACTGATCATCCACTGGAGAGACTGTGTGAAGTGGGATATATGTCACATAATCGACAGATTAATGATTATCCACGGTGAAGAGATGGCTGGCAACAAAAAAGTTCCTGTAACGCTGGAACTGATTAATAAATCCAGTGGCTTAATTATCAACAATCCCAAGGGCATAGCATATTTGATCAGATGTTTGAAGAATATTCCTAACACGTCTGGGCGAGTGAAAAACATGGGGAAGACTAGCTCGAGGAGACCAAGGAATAAATTCGTTGGATGAAGCAAGTAGAATACATGACATTGCCTACAGAGACTACAAAGATTTAGATAAAAGACATGAAGCTGACAAAGAACTTCAACTGGCCACAGAAAGCGAATGCATGGAGAAGACGCTTCATTTGGCGAAAAATTGGTGCAACAGCAGTAAGAGACATTATGTATGGATATAGAAAACTGGGCATGGCCACAAATATTGATGATAGTGGTTGGAGGTTATAAAAATTTCAGTTGCAATGCTACACAAATACACTCCTGGAAATTGAAATAAGAACACCGTGAATTCATTGTCCCAGGAAGGGGAAACTTTATTGACACATTCCTGGGGTCAGATACATCACATGATCACACTGACAGAACCACAGGCACATAGACACAGGCAACAGAGCATGCACAATGTCGGCACTAGTACAGTGTATATCCACCTTTCGCAGCAATGCACGCTGCTATTCTCCCATGGAGACGATCGTAGAGATGCTGGATGTAGTCCTGTGGAACGGCTTGCCATGCCATTTCCACCTGGCGCCTCAGTTGGACCAGCGTTCGTGCTGGACGTGCAGACCGCATGAGACGACGCTTCATCCAGTCCCAAACATGCTCAATGGGGGACAGATCCGGAGATCTTGCTGGCCAGGGTAGTTGACTTACACCTTCTAGAGCACGTTGGGTGGCACGGGATACATGCGGACGTGCATTGTCCTGTTGGAACAGCAAGTTCCCTTGCCGGTCTAGGAATGGTAGAACGATGGGTTCGATGACGGTTTGGATGTACCGTGCACTATTCAGTGTCCCCTCGACGATCACCAGTGGTGTACGGCCAGTGTAGGAGATCGCTCCCCACACCATGATGCCGGGTGTTGGCCCTGTGTGCCTCGGTCGTATGCAGTCCTGATTGTGGCGCTCACCTGCACGGCGCCAAACACGCATACGACCATCATTGGCACCAAGGCAGAAGCGACTCTCATCGCTGAAGACGACACGTCTCCATTCGTCCCTCCATTCACGCCTGTCGCGACACCACTGGAGGCGGGCTGCACGATGTTGGGGCGTGAGCGGAAGACGGCCTAACGGTGTGCGGGACCGTAGCACAGCTTCATGGAGACGGTTGCGAATGGTCCTCGCCGATACCCCAGGAGCAACAGTGTCCCTAATTTGCTGGGAAGTGGCGGTGCGGTCCCCTACGGCACTGCGTAGGATCCTACGGTCTTGGCGTGCATCCGTGCGTCGCTGCGGTCCGGTCCCAGGTCGACGGGCACGTGCACCTTCCGCCAACCACTGGCGACAACATCGATCTACTGTGGAGACCTCACGCCCCATGTGTTGAGCAATTCGGCGGTACGTCCACCCGGCCTCCCGCATGCCCACTATACGCCCTCGCTCAAAGTCCGTCTACTGCACATACGGTTCACGTCCACACTGTCGCGGCATGCTACCAGTGTTAAAGACTGCGATGGAGCTCCGTATGCCACGGCAAACTGGCTGACACTGACGGCGGCGGTGCACAAATGCTGCGCAGCTAGCGCCATTCGACGGCCAACACCGCGGTTCCTGGTGTGTCCGCTGTGCCGTGCGTGTGATCATTGCTTGTACAGCCCTCTCGCAGTGTCCGGAGCAAGTATGGTGGGTCTGACACACCGGTGTCAATGTGTTCTTTTTTCCATTTCCAGGAGTGTATATTCATCCTCTTAAAATTTTAATCTCTGTAAATAAACAGTTTAACGATTGACTACAGTGTGTGTTGCCTAACGGAACTGGGTATGTTTCGATAAGGCCTATGACAGTAAATCTGTGTTCGACTAGATTGGTGGCAATATACGAAGAGAACTAGTTGATTACTTAGATTAAAGTGAGCTATACTACAACGTTGAGAAAATACAAAACAATGATGAAGCCATATGTGGTCACTTGTGTGTATTTGTTCTGAAGCTTTTGTCAGTTGGTTGCAAGTTTTGTGAAATTTTAAACCTAGTAAATGGACGGTTTTGTAAATAATCAGTAGTTTTCCGAAGAACTGGAAGCAAAAATCGAAGATTTTCTCTAGTTTGAACCAAAATTAAGCGAGAAATAGCTTCCAAAATCGACGATTTCCCCTAAAAAATCGAAGGTTTTCTTTCAGCTGAGCCGAAAATTAAGAAAGAATTGACTTCAGAACTGAAGAAAATAAGGCCAATATTAGAGTCGTTAGAGACAAAGATGAAAGAAAAGTCAGAAGAATAGGAAGTAAAAATCGAAGATATTATATTAGATCGTTTGAAGCAAAAATTAAGAAAGAATTCGTTTCAAAAATCGAAGATTTTCATTCAAAAATTCGAGATGTTTCTAAAGACACGAGCATGATGCCTGATACTCAATCAAAATTTAAAAAGGAATAGACCTCAGAATTGGGAAAAATGAGGCAATATTACAGTCATTAGAGATAACAATTGAAGATTTTCAGTCGAAGTCTGCAGAAGTGGAAGAAAAAAAATCAGCTTTAGAACGAAAAATCAACGATCTTGTATCATTAGAACCGAAAATTAAGAAGGAATGATTGAAGTTCCTGGCAGATTAAAACTGTGTGTCGGACCGAGACTCGAACTCGGGACCTTTGCCTTTTGTGGGTAAGTGCTCTACCAACTGAGCTACCCAAGCACGACTGCCGATCCGTCCTCACAGCTTTATTTCTGCCAATACCTCATCTCTTACCTTCCAAACTCCACAGAAGCTCATTTGTGCACAAGAGCTTCTGTGAAGTTTGGAAGGTAGGAGACGAGGTACTGACAGAATTGAAGCTGTGAGGTCAGGTCCCAAGTCGTGCTTGGGTAGCTCAGTTGGTAGAGCACTTGCCTGTGAAAGGCAAAGGTCCCGAGTTCGAGTCTCAGTCCGGCACACAGTTTTAATCTGCCAGGAAGTTTCATATCAGTGCACACTCCGCTGCACAGTGAAAATCTCGTTCTGGAAACAGTGCAATATTTCTGTGCTGTGTGTTGCTACACAGTCGATCTGCACGAGCACACTGAATAATTGAAGGCATGATTAAGCAGTTTGATAAGGAATTGGGAAATACTTACGTCACTTTTAACAGTTTAAGGTTAGTATAAGTGAGTGACCCAGTAAGTGGATATGGTGCAATCACAAAGAAATATTTAGAAAAAGAACTAAAAAATCTTACCACGAGCACAGAGTATACGAGTATTGTCACACAATTCAGCTACTACGAGAAGATCTAGAAAAAGAAGTAAAGCATCGTGTCATGAAAGCTGAATTTAAGAGATGTCTAGAAAATTGTAATAAACAAAATGGAATTTCTGATGGTGTCATGGAGAGCTTAATGCAGAGACAAATAATATGAAAACGAGTCTTGAGCATACATTAGATGGGGTCAATATGCTAAAAACAGAACTGAAATCTTTTCAATTAAAAATCGAAGAATTTCGACCAAAGATTAACAATCAGTGATATACAAAAGTTGGAAAAGGTATAGAAATACTGAATCTTTAGAATAATAAATTGAGAATTTAATGTATATAAATCCTTAACATCAATCATATTTTGTGTTCAAAGTGCAAAACATTTACTGACAGTCATCATCCTCAATGCATGACTGCAAAAAATTGAAGACAAGGGATTTAGGGTCTATACACAGTATGCAAGCCAAACAAGAGTAAGTTTGTTTTAAAAAAGTTCTAAATGTGTACACTGGAAGTGTACTCATATTTCAGGACACATTTGAGAAGAGATCATCAATGAACTACACAAGCCAATGAGGAAGGCTTTCAAGAGAAGAGTGTTGTTTCCATTTGTGTAGACGATTTATGCCAAGGAGATGTAGTAGAGATGAATTGACCCAAGCTGTAGGGCATCTCTAAGATGAACCAAGGGTACAAATATTTATTGACTGTTGTTGATGTGTTTTCAAAGTTTGCATTTGCCATCCCAGTTAAGAACAAAATGGGCAAAAATCTGGCTGACGCCTTCGAACAAAATTTGAATGGTGAGAATACCAAGAAACCTACAGACACACAATGGTAGAGAGTTCTTCAACAAAGAATTTAGTGAGCTGATGAAGAGGCATGGGGTCAACCACTATTCCTGTAGGGCGTATAATAATTATGTAAAATAATTACGTGTTATTTATGGTTCTTCAAAGCAAAAAATTATGTAAAGACTTATTACACGTTAAGTGACATTTTAGAGACTTTGACATGTTAAGCCACAATATTCGGGAGTGGCAGCAGTCGAACAAGGAAAGCTGGCACTTGTGTGGCACTGGTCACGTTTCTGTCCAGCGTGAGAAGGCCAGTGACCAGCAGACTTTGCGCAGCAGCAGTCAGCACTTCAGCAGATCAGTGACCCAGCAGATGGATAATGCTTCCAAGGAGAACAGAGACCAGCACTGTTCATACAGCAGTGGTCAATGCTGCAGGAACTGTCAGCATACAGAACTCACGTGCTATCTGTATGGGAATAAATTCAAAATAATCATGGACCATGCTGCTCTCAAGTGGTTACTTGGGCTAAAAGATCCCCTGACGCATTGGTCCCTATACTTCTCCAAAATGGACTTTGAAGTCATTCATAAGCCAGGGAAGTAACATTTCAACGCATATGTCTTAGTAGATAGGTAGTGATATTAGAAGCAGTAGGTCATGAAGCAGAAGAATGGCAAAAGGCACTGGCTTCAGATGCAGATTGCAAAAGATATGTAACAAAATGACATTTTTGTCTGCAGGATGGGGGTCTTACGTCAATAAACTAGACTTGGGCCGCACTATTTTTGGAGTGGTGTTGAGATGTGGATCCACAATATGGCGTGCATGGGATAGGGTTTGGAGGTGGATCCGTCACGCGCAATGTACGAAGTGGTGTTGGGATGCAGATCCACAATATACCACATACGAGTTAGTGTTGGAGTGTCAATCTGCCACAGACTATATATACAGATCTATGTTCGGAGACGGATCCACCACATGCCACATCTGCAATGGGGTTCGCAGGTGGACCAAACTTCAAACATAGAATACTCAAATGCTAACTTGGATGTGATATATTGTGGATCTGCATCCCAACACCGCTTCATACATTGTGTGTGACGGATACACCTCCAAACGCTATCCCATGCAGGCCATATTGTGGATCTGCATCTCAACACTGCTCTGGAAATAGTGCGTGATGGATCCACCTTCAAACCCTATCCCATGTGAGCGTTGTGTGAAGCAGTCGCCCTCCGTTTCTGGCGGTGGCGTCGCTGTGGCAATCACAGCTTTGGTGTCTCCCTCTGGTGGGAAAGGGGAAAGGTTGCCTGTTCACGTGCATTTAAGGGGCGCTATGAGCTCGCCAGTCGGTCAGTCTGGGGTCAGTCTCTCGTCCCTAGCTTGCTAGTCTGTCTCGTCCGAATTTGTGGCGCAGTGAGAGAACTCAATGAGTGCTCGCCTGCTTGGGGGCTTAGTCCCTGCATCTGAGACTGCGCGTGAGACCGCGAGTCTGCTCGAGTTGCTCAGGCAACGGTCATTGGCGGCTGGATCGATCGGTTGGTCGGTCCCGCACTGAGACACACGATTACTTGTCCGCCTTGAGCGTCGGCGCATGTGAGGTCGCCACGTGAGTCCAGTGGGCCTCGCCGTATAGCGAGGGGTAGTGGCTTCGCGATCGACACGTGAGCAACAGGAGTCAACCCACGACATCGGTCTGGCCGGTGTGAGCGGCGGCGCCGTGGTGTAACTGGTTCTCTGAGCGCTTCTGGGCCCCTCAGTTACCATCTTGTGGTGCTTGGCTCGGTCCTTTCCTGGTGCAGGGATGTCGTTTTGCCAGTCGGCGTGTTTCCTCTGCATGGTTGGGTGCGAGCCAGTATTTCCGCCATCATGGGAGACGCACCAGCAGTGCAGTCGCGACGGAACAGCAGCCGCGGACGGATCAGCGGGCAGTCGGTCGGTTGGTGCGGACCAGGAAAGACGGGAGATCGGCGCGCCTTCCTGCGTCCGTTAAAGCGGCTGGCAGCGGGTGGCTCGGGAGAGCGATTTTGGGGTGCTGCGCCAGGTCTTCTCCAGAAATCGCAGTTTATTAGAAGTTAGGTGATTAGTGATATGTTGTTTCATTTACTTCTTAAATTCTACTTGTTTTCTTGGTCAGTCTCTCGTCCCCAGCTTGCTCGTCTGTCTCTCGTCCGCATTTGTTAGGCAGTTAGTGTCTGTCTGTCTGCCGTACGTTAGTAGCTGCCTCTGTCATGTTTGTCGGATTTGGCGTTTTAACGAATTTATTGCTTGTAGTGTGGTTCAAATGGCTCTGAGCACTATGGGACTTAACATCTCTGGTCATCAGTCCCCTAGAACTTAGAACTACTTAAACCTAACTAACCTAAGGACATCACACACATCCATGCCCGAGGCAGGATTCGAACCTGCGACCGTAGCAGTCGCGCGGTTCCGGACTGAGCGCCTAGAACCGCTAGACCACCGCGGCCGGCGCTTGGAGTGTAACGGCCTAATTCCTGAAAAATGTTTTGATCTTGCCTATCATCTTGAGAGGCGGTATCTGTGTACTGTAGAGCATCTTAAATTGTTTGGCCAACCTTGTAGGATTTTATATAAAACTGCATTTTATGGGCTTTTATTTAAATGATCATTTTAGTATATAAAGTTGCCACCCTTTCACTGTAAGACTTTTCTTAGAAGTTAAAATCATGTTGCACCTTCGCTGGCAAAGTTAATCTTTTAATTTTAGTGTTTTGTACCATTTCCATCCCTCCTACAGGGTGCATAGTTTGTGTGCTTGTGTGAATTGTTAAAACTTTTATTTTAAGGTAATCTGGTGTGTTGCAGATTTGCACCTGTGTAGTCTTTCAGAGGTTGTTGTGAGCGGTCGTGACTACGGCCGTGTCAAGAGGGAGTGGCAAGGTTCTCAGCCCGAAAGCTCATACACTCAAAAATTTGTTTCTTTCTGCCTCTGAATAAATTGTAACTTGATATTTAGAGAGTGCTTTCTGCTTATAATTTTAAGTCTGTTTCGATTTCATCAGTTACTCCCTGGCAACTACTTCCACGCTCACATGGTGTGATTAAATGTGTTACTGTTCTTGATGAATCGCTAGTAAATAACGTAAATTATTAAGTATATTCTTTGAAAATAAAATCACGGTTCACCATGCTTGGCATATTGTGGATTCGCATCTCAACACCGATCTGGATATAACACGAGGCAGATCCACACTCGAACGTTCTCGGGACTACTGCAGGTCCTGGTAGCCTTCTGTGAGGTGTGCATATGCACAGACATACAGAAAACAGGGCAAACGCCCTGCGAATGTGGAGGTGACTGGATACAGTCGAGTACAGTGCTATATTACGCTTCCAGATCAGTGCATTCGGGATAGGTGTTGGCAGCTGTGCTATTTTTACAAGCAATTTGAGAACACAGAGTGAGATGTTATATCGTGATCGCATGGATGGATCTAATCAAAAATCGATAGAATTGCGTAAAATGACGAGGGAATAGGTATAAACTGAGAAAATATACGCCGAAATGTTGAGAAATTCAGGAAGTACTTGCGTATCTTCTGGTTCACGCAGTACAGTTTGTACATGGGAACAAGTATGTGGCAACAGGAGGAACCAAGGAAAACGTCGACATCGAAACGAAGGGAATCAAGGAGGTAGTCAATTTTTTTTCCTCGAGGCAGTATTATACTGTATGTCTGTTGAGGTATCAATGATACAAGCGAGTTGACTACTGTATTTGATGCTTTTCCGGAGGACAGAGAACCATTCACCTCTAAACTTACTTGCATCTGCGTTAAAGGATGACCGAGAGTGGACGGAGTGATCGACTGAGATAGAGCTGTAACGAGGTACTATTTAATTGTTGATTGATTCATTCTAGAGAAGTAGAAGTTGCTGCAGGACAATTTTTTCCCAGTGTTTTGTCTGGATGCATCAGTCACGTGACATAGCCTACGTTCTACTCGTATAAAGTCACGTGTTCTGTATGCGGTTTAAAGCACTGTCTACTTGCGATCGTTAACAGTAAGTAAACCTGTCGGTCATCAGAGGACTTCCATCTCATGTGTGATGAAACTTGACACATTCGTCTAAACGAACTTTGATTTATGTGTTGTATTCCATCCCCCCTATCGTATCTTGGGTGTAAAATCGAGACTTCAGCGTCATAACTAAGTTAGCGATAAGAGCTTGTGAGGCGTTGCAATCCCCGTGTACACATTTGCCCGACAGATGTGCTGTTAATAATGGGATGACGTAATTTTCACATGTCGGACGCTACTGCTATTCGTTTATTTGGTTCCTTGTAGGACGTATCCTCCGCTACTAACGATCATTTTATATAGGTCTGATGCAGGCATGGTATAATTTCTGAACAGTGTTCGGATGTGAACAGTGGACACAATACGTCTTCGGAAAGATATATTGTGCTTGTTTTACAGTTCGAGACGATAGTTTTTGGTAGAGAAACCGGGATGGAGCATGTATGTCATGCGCTTGAGATAATTTCTCACAAAGCAATATTAACGACGCTACATTCCATACGTCTGATAGGTCGGAAACGCCTGTGATCTAACATTATAGGCTCGTTTTAGGTGCAGAACGTTGTAACCTTAGGCATGCATGTGTTTATGTTCTCTCTCACCAATACCTTTCAGGTACCGATCCTAGACTCTCGAACAGTACTTTGTAGTTGATAGCTTGGTTGATTTACGTAAAAATGCGTCGAACTCCATCCGTCTGGAGCTCCATCGCCTATAAAAATAATTCCTTTCTTGTTCTTCGTAACTGTCTGCTATTAAATCACATCACTTTGAAATCTGTTACTGTACATCGATAAGGAGTACTAAGCTCCTCGACATGGGCGCATCTCGAGAAATCTAATGGACTTGGACCGGTGAGGATTCGGAAAGCTCAATTCATTCAAGAGACGTGGAGTGTAGTGGTTTCTTCTTGACGGTTGCAGATTAATTCGGTAACGGTGCTACATGGCTGGTTGGTCAATGACAGTGTGAGGAGGGTCTTTCACTCTCTAATTTTACCCTAAGACAGCGAGAATGCTCTGTGACTCCCATACACAGAGAGATAGATCGTAAATTAAACACTATACTCGTGGAGATAGAAATATGTGGAGCGTTGTCTGGTATACTTTGATGATTTATGTGTTCGAGAATTAACACTGAATGGACGTACTGCACAGTCATCTATCCATGTTCGCAATGACGCTTGCAAAGTGGAGAGGGGCTGGTTTAGCTATGATACTGAAATTGGGAAACTTGCTGTCACATGATTGGCCGCTGTTGAAGTTATTGTAAAATTCTTCACACTGTCAAATGTGATGTTTATTATTAAAGTACTTCGATGGTGTGTTTTCCAGCCCATCCGTGCACTGATATCGCTTATTTGAGTTGGGGAACAAGTTTTGGTGGATGGGCAGCAACATCTGGGGGATTGCTAGCAGCGAAACAGTGATCGTGTACATGAGTGCAATATGAGGAATCAGTCGCAAGGGAACACAGAGGTCAGCTATTCCGTCAGTGTGAGAGACGAGACTAAATGTGTAGCTCGTGAATCAACTGCGGACCGTAGTTTGGTGACCTACGCCAACGCCCTAAAACTCTTCCAGTTTGCTTATGTTGTAACTGTCTTTTATTTAAAATCATCCAGTGTTATGCTATCCCCCGTAAGACTATGACTTACACTGTGCTACGTCTAGTTTCCCGCGAGAGGCCGTGGATCAGAACTTCTTAATGTCAGTTTAGAATCTGGCCCAGGTCACCAAGTCGTGGCAGAAAAAAGGAAATGTTTGACATTGTACAAAGGCGTGTTAGAAAACAGAGTCTGAAGCAGCTAAACACGACCAGAGGGGGCATCTCATAACGATCATTCGCCTAGAGTATAGGTGATCAAACTTTGAAGTGGCCTCTGCGGAACCTGTATACCTAACAGGCGGCAGTAGCAGTAGCAGTTTGAGGTGATGGACTTGGTAAACCGTTAGGAATGCGTAGATGGCTGCATGGTGCGGTTTTCTGGGTAAGCATTGCGAAATCACTTTCTCCACGCTGGAGCCCCACCGCAGCTTTGCGTAATTGCGCCAGTATCGGTGTCTAGGTGACTTAATATATCGGATGAGGTTAGTGGAAGTTCTATACTTCGTAATTTTTCTCTGATTGGGGAGTAGAGAATAACGATGATAACATGTTCGGTTGATTGATTTGAATGGATGCGGATCTGTAGTACTTGTATGTAGTTTGGAGACGTAGCACATTGCGCGCATTTCCGTCGAATGGTCAAAACACGGTCCTGTTGCACTAACTCAGATCGTTCTGTTTCTACACAGGTTGCAGAAGGTGGTGGGTATGGTTTTCTCTGACTTTTGCTCAGTTCCGACTTAAAATGGAACGATCGCATGCGCGAAGCTGTAGAAATGGGATCAGGTGCAAGATGTGTAGGGGCTGGCTAAAGCCAGGTTGGAATTTTACTGTAGCAGCTAGGTTCGAGGAAGGTGACTCGTTTCGAGACATGGGAGTGTGAGAAGTATGATTCACTTGTGTGTGTTATCCGGTGGAGGTATGTGCTTGAATCGAGAGACCTGATTCCAAATCATTGAACTCATTTCTAGCAGATAGCATAACACTAGAGATCTGAGAAGCTAGTGTACATTTTTCTTCTTAAGGCCTCAATCGGCACATCATCTACTACTACTGTTTGTGCTCCTTCTCAATCAGTCGATATATCGCCGAAGCTCTGATATGGTATCAAGAGAGAATGTGCTACAAATACTATAGAATTGTCTAGTTGGGGCGGTGTGAGGGAGTCGCAAATACCGCTTACATACAACGATCCTTAGCTGAATCACTTTCAAAGTTCAGTGATTTTATCACGAGGTAGCATCGTGAACGGATAATATGCATTCGTACGATCACCTTCACAGTATTTGTCCGGAAAGAAAAACTATCTCATTCAGAGGTCATGTTGTACCTCGATTTGTAAAGCGGGTATAGCTCTTAACATGGATACTTGTGTGCATCTGTAAAACTAAGACTGCTTGTGACAGTAACATGCAGTAGTTGATGCGATCGGTTTTTTCTTTAACATCTTGCCGATTACGGCTCTGTTTCTAAGACACATTGCTAGGAC
Organism: Schistocerca serialis cubense; assembly: GCF_023864345.2. Lineage (NCBI taxonomy): Eukaryota > Metazoa > Arthropoda > Insecta > Orthoptera > Acrididae > Schistocerca > Schistocerca serialis. Next base: position 344,586,613 of record NC_064646.1, read on the forward strand.
TCGCAAGAAAAACATAAGAGACACGCACACCCATCGTTGATTTTCGTTCAGTATTATTTCGTATCGTAGGCAATCAGTTATTGACGGAGTATTATGCTTAGTAGTAAGGGATGCGTCATATGTTCGCATTTGAGTATCCGGTCTTAAAAAGTATGTGTTTGTGGGAAGGAAATGACTATGTACAGTGGTAAGGATGGTATGGATTTGACTTGGAGTACTGTGATAACAAAGGGAAGAGTATGTCCAATCGTAAGGAAGGTACAGATATTTCCATTTCCAGAGCCACTGCCGACAGCAGGGTGTATTTCCGATACTTCGCTCATTGTCGAATGCCGTTCAACTGAGACCGCAATCGTAACATTTAATTGTAAGTATGGTGATAAAAGGTATCTAGAATGATTACATGTATGCATGGCCTGTGGTTATTAATGATTCATGTTTCCCATTAACAGCAGCATCCGTTCGAATGCATAGGCCTATGGGAGTGTAGGAATGTATGTGTTGGGCAGCTTTCATGATCACGTGGAAATTTGAGAAGATCCTGCTTTTGCGTTGGACCGTTATTCCCTCCCACGTAAATTGTTCGGTTGACTGCTTCTGCACATTTCGCGCCTTTATTTAGTTGAGAGAAGATAGATTGTGATGAATGGAAGACACGTTTGCCTGTTCTCTAGACATGGGAAAGAGGTTAGTTGGCTTGTAAATTATAGGGCTGATTTGGGATCTGTTACATCACCGACATCGGTATTCGAGAGTGGAAATAAGAGTTTCCTCTATTTGTTTCTAGTTACTCAGTGGTTTACAGCATGCTACACGTCGCTAAAGTTTGGGGTTGTAGATAAATAATTTACAGTCTATATCTTGGGCAATATGTTGCGCTAGGAATCGGTAGGATGCTGTCTAGTGCTTGATATCGAGAAGTACCGTGAAAATGATATAACATTATGGCGACAATATGCGTGTTCTTGTAATCCCTGAGATGTGTGTAGAAAAAAGCGAGCAAGCAAGGAAGCATGAGCAGTAATGCATTTGAGCTGGGGGTAAACGAGTGCACGTTAGTACACATCAATGCACATTAATGTATGCGACACTCTCCCCTTGAAATATACCACTTGGAGTTCATTCTATCATGTAGCCGTTGTAGTTCAATATTCAAGCTCCTGTACTCAGTGGGAGAACAGTGTAGTTGAGTGAGAGACTTTCCGTATTTGACGATATGTATGACAGTTTGCGAAGTTTAGTTGTCGGTGCAGACGGCGCTTCCCTAGAACTAGGGAGCATTGTGACATATAGCACGTGTGAGTGTATATATAAGATAACTTTTTCGGGTGTTGTAGAGATATAAAACATAACTGCACTGTTGGTGTAAAATGTGTATATATTGTATTGTAAAGTTAGTGTGGCTTACATTGTGTAAAATGTATATATATTGCATTGTAAAGTTAATATGGTTTATGTTATGGCATGACTAGAGAGGACGAGTGTGTCCTAAGATAAGAGTCTTTCCATATTTGACGATATGTATGGTAGTTTGTATGATTTAATTGTCAGTGCAATATGACGATCTGTGTAAAATAACTGCTGAAAGCCTCGTCTGCAGAAGGAAAAAAAAAGAGGCAGACAGTGCTGCGATATTGGCGGTATCAGTAATTCGGTGGGTAAATTCGATAACAGCCAATCAGAATGCTCGATTCATTCACATCATTTGTGCTGGGAAATAGGAGCCTCTATATAGCGGAGGGAACATTTGCGTATGTTGGAAGCATGAAGGGTAACAAGCGGTGGACTGGGTACCACGTTAGGCCCACGAGGAAGACTGCATTCGGCGCTATTTTCGAAAACAGGTTCTGATAGCATAGGAATTTTTGTGCATGCAAGCTGAGACGTTTAGAAAGCGAGCGTTAACTACACTCCTGGAAATTGAAATAAGAACACCGTGAATTCATTGTCCCAGGAAGGGGAAACTTTATTGACACATTCCTGGGGTCAGATACATCACATGATCACACTGACAGAACCACAGGCACATAGACACAGGCAACAGAGCATGCACAATGTCGGCACTAGTACAGTGTATATCCACCTTTCGCAGCAATGCAGGCTGCTATTCTCCCATGGAGACGTTCGTAGAGATGCTGGATGTAGTCCTGTGGAACGGCTTGCCATGCCATTTCCACCTGGCGCCTCAGTTGGACCAGCGTTCGTGCTGGACGTGCAGACCGCGTGAGACGACGCTTCATCCAGTCCCAAATATGCTCAATGGGGGACAGATCCGGAGATCTTGCTGGCCAGGGTAGTTGACGTACACCTTCTAGAGCACGTTGGGTGGCACGGGATACATGCGGACGTGCATTGTCCTGTTGGAACAGCAAGTTCCCTTGCCGGTCTAGGAATGGTAGAACGATGGGTTCGATGACGGTTTGGATGTACCGTGCACTATTCAGTGTCCCCTCGACGATCACCAGTGGTGTACGGCCAGTGTAGGAGATCGCTCCCCACACCATGATGCCGGGTGTTGGCCCTGTGTGCCTCGGTCGTATGCAGTCCTGATTGTGGCGCTCACCTGCACGGCGCCAAACACGCATACGACCATCATTGGCGCCAAGGCAGAAGCGACTCTCATCGCTGAAGACGACACGTCTCCATTCGTCCCTCTATTCACGCCTGTCGCGACACCACTGGAGGCGGGCTGCACGATGTTGGGGCGTGAGCGGAAGACGGCCTAACGGTGTGCGGGACCGTAGCCCAGCTTCATGGAGACGGTTGCGAATGGTCCTCGCCGATACCCCAGGAGCAACAGTGTCCCTAATTTGCTGGGAAGTGGCGGTGCGGTCCCCTACGGCACTGCGTAGGATCCTACGGTCTTGGCGTGCATCCGTGCGTCGCTGCGGTCCGGTCCCAGGTCGACGGGCACGTGCACCTTCCGCCGACCACTGGCGACAACATCGATGTACTGTGGAGACCTCACGCCCCACGTGTTGAGCAATTCGGCGGTACGTCCACCCGGCCTCCCGCATGCCCACTATGCGCCCTCGCTCAAAGTCCGTCAACTGCACATACGGTTCACTTCTACGCTGTCGCGGCATGCTACCAGTGTTAAAGACTGCGATGGAGCTCCGTATGCCACGGCAAACTGGCTGACGCTGACGGCGGCGGTGCACAAATGCTGCGCAGCTAGCGCCATTCGACGGCCAACACCGCGGTTCCTGGTGTGTCCGCTGTGCCGTGCGTGTGATCATTGCTTGTACAGCCCTCTCGCAGTGTCCGGAGCAAGTATGGTGGGTCTGACACACCGGTGTCAATGTGTTCTTTTTTCCATTTCCAGGAGTGTATTTCTGGGATAGGCTACTATAAAATTCCCGAGAGGTCGTCTTGGGTGTTATTTTTTTAAAATAGCAATGTACGTAAGAATAACATTGGGAACGTTTTAGATGGCGAGTCACCACGCAGATGTTTTGCATCGAGGTGTCAGTGACATTGGGGCGGATATGAATCTCTTATGTTCCGTTATGGGGAGAGCAGGCTGTGCTATTCTATCAGCAGTAATGACAAGTGCTGCCCTAAGGTGTCTCGCATATGGGGTCTGCGCCTTGGACTTCTGTGACGTCGGTATATAACAGTAAATGTATACTCGAAAATAGAAGCAGCTTTCACCTGTGTACAGCGGCGGCTCGAGTCTGGGCTCCTGCCCGTTCACAATGGCTGTGTCAACCACATGCACGTGCGGCTCAGCTTGGAGCATCTGCACTCTGTAAATAAGTCTTCGTTCCTGTCCGATCACGTCATCATCGGCGTCCAGGTGACCACGTATTGCGATAGGAATTTCTCTGGTGTTAAGTATGAAAAAGGATGTGGCCGCCTCATGCCTGAGGGCACCTGGGTATAGTTTGACAGCTGACGGAGGCGCCACTTCATTGGGGCTGCCTGTGAACTCTACTGGACAGGGGTTGGTGGAGGGTGCTTGCGTGTGTTGATTTCAGGTCTGTAGGCTATGCTATGCGTATTTGGACAGTTTATGAGTACTGAGTGTGTCTACACAGCCCTATGCTGCATTATTTAGGAGGACTCCGAAGGTGTGTAATGAAATTATTTCGGAAAATTAGGAGTTGTTTGCGTGTCTGGAGAGCGTTATTTAGAAGTAGGTTACAGGTCTATGGTCTGTGTGAGATGGCCCCGAGTATTTCTTTTGTATCAGTGTGATAAATAAAAGGCGGCCGCTGTGGCCGAGTGGTTCTAGGCGCTTCAGTCTGGAACCTCGCGACCACTACGGTCGCTGGTTCGAATCCTACCTCGGGCATGGATGTGTCTGACGTCCTTAGATTAGTTGGGTTTAAGTAGTTCTAAGTTCTAGAGGACTGATGACCTCAGATGTTAAGTCTCATAGTGCTCAGAGCTATCTGAACCATTTGATAAATAAAATGTTCAAAAATAAATAGAGTGCACTCCCTCCTTACTCACCCCAGCAGCCCAGCACAGCCTGAGTCACTGTCGAACCATTTTCCCCTACAGACCACCATCTGGGGTTCTATGACATAGAATCACGAGACTATTGCAGTAGCCAATAGGAGTGCAGCATTCTACGTCATGAATTAATTAACATTGCGGTCCTAGTGGGAAAATGTGAAAATTCTCATTTCATAATTGAGTATCGAAATCGTACGTTCATTTATGGAATATAAATCGAATTGAATTGGAATTAAGTACTTAGGTAATTGATACGTTAGATGCACTCTGTGGGTGTCACGTGTTCAGTTACATTCGTTAGGGTATTTGCAGAAGACTATCTGTGGCGCGAGTATGAACATGCTGGCTGGAGGCTGTGACGTCGTCAGTCACGCGTTCGCTGACCGTAGATGCATCGCGTATCCCGTTATAAACGTGTGAGAGAGAGCAGGCGATCTCGGATTACGTAGTGGGTTCGTGCAATGGGTATGTCCTTGAGCACATGGACAACAAAATATATGAGCCAATCTTGAATAACAGTACTCGCGTCATCACCTGACATCACGGTAGCGCACTCTGGTGGCACGATATGAACTAAGCCAGTTGGGGCCTGGACCTTGTAGTGAACATACTGGGTCCCGCCATCTTGAATTACGGTACTTGCATCATCACCTGGCGTCATGAGAGTGCCCTGTGCTGGTGGCCATATGTACAAAGCCAGATGGAGTCCAGACCCGGTGGCGAACACATCTGCTTGAAACTGGTAAAATAATAAAGACAAGTCCTTTTTTACCACGAATCCTTAGGAGGAGGTCGGGTTAGTACAAGTGTCCTTTCTTTTGCGCCAGCAGTGAAACCCCAAGTGACCTATCTTCCCACCAAAATTCAATCTTGGCGCCAGTTCGTAGGTTGAAGTGGCGATCGGGTGACTTAGGTTTGCCCAAGTGACCTTTCTTCCCGCCATTTTCTTTGCTTAGTAGAGATAACCGAGATGTGGTGCATTATCCTGTTGGAAATTGAAATTCGCGCCATTTTTCTGGGGGAGGGGGGCGTGGCACTTTCCCGCCAAAATTCAGACTTCCCGCCATCTTGAACGACATCATAGCCGCCATCTTGGCTGACGTCATGCGGTGTCGCCAAGACTACATGACGCCATCTTGGATGACGTGATCGCCGCCATCTTGGATACATCTGGCAACAATGCAGAGTGGACTCATATTCAGGTTGTTCCAATACTATTATGAAGTACCTCAAAGAGAACCATCTATTGACACATAGTCAACACGGATTTAGAAAACATCGTTCTTGTGAAACACAACTAGATCTTTACTCATATGAAGTGCTGAGTGCTATCGACAAGGGATTTCAAATTGACACCGTATTTCTAGATTTCCAGAAGGCTTTTGACACTGTAGCTCCCCAGCGGTTGGTGATCAATTTGCATGCTTATGGAATATCCTCTCAGCTATGTGACTGGAACCGTGATTTCCTGTCAGAGAGATCACAATTCGTAGTAACTTGCGGAAAGTCATCGAGTAAAACAGAAGTGATTTCTGGCGTTTCCCAAAGTAGTTTTACAGGCCCTCTGCTGTTCATTGTCTGTACGGTTTAGGAGACAGTCTGAGTAGCTGTCTTAGGTTGTTTACAGATGATGATGTCGTTTATGGCCTAGTAAAATCATCAGAAGATCAAAACAAACTGCAAAAAGGTTTAGAAATGATATCTGTATCGCGCCAATATTGGGAATTGACCCTAAATAATAAAAAGTGTGAGGCCATCCACATGAGTGCTGAAAGGAATCCGTTAAACTTCGGTTACACGATAAATCAATCGAATCTAAAGGCATTAAATTCAACTAAATACCTAGGAATTACAATTAAGAACAACTTAATTTGGAAATAACACGGAAAATGTTGTGGGGTAGGCGAACTAAAGACATGATACAGGATTTGGGGTGGACATCATTATAACGAACGTGTTTCTCTTTGCAGTGGGATCTTCTCACGAAATTTCAGTCACCAACTTTCTCTTCTGAATGCAAAAATATTTTGTTGACATAGGGAGAAAAGATAATAATAATAAAATAAGGGAAATCACAGCTCGCACGGAAAGATACAGATGTTGAGGTATGCAACAATAGATAATTATTGTGAAGTTGGGTAGATGAACCCTCTGCTAGGCACTTGAGTGTGATTTGCAGAGTATCCATGTAGATGTAGATGTAGATCTCGCACCTTCCAAATTCCATCTGTTTCGTCCAGTGGAGGATGCACTTCATGGGAAGCGGCATATGGATGGTGGGGAGGTTCTTGATGCAGCTAGACATCAACCAACACAATGGTATCATGCAGGCGTACAGGTTCTTCCTAGTAAGGTGGCGTACGGCCCTCACACTGAACAGATGTTATGTTGCAAAACTGTTTTTTGTAGCCCAAAGAGTGGGGAATAATATGGTGATTTCAAGAAAAAATCTGTTACTTATCGAGTGGCTCTTGTAATTTCAGTGATTACGAAATCGTGTCTGATTTACAAAAAACTCAACAGTATGAGCGCAGTTATCTGTGTGACATTGTACCTCTTCTGGCCTAGATGTAAGTATTGGTACGTTTGGGAATCGAACCATAAAGCCATTGTACCATCTCCTGAGGCAGTGTGGCACACAGCTGTTGTGGCTTTGTCCTTGATATCTTAGATACTGGTACTGGGATGGTGCTGATGTCCGAATTGGTCCTAGACATATTCTGCCAGGGACTGGTCAAAGAATCTTGCTGGCCACAGGAGTACCTCAACATAAGACAGACACTTTGTAGAGTCACATGTCGTATATGGACAAACAATGAGAAATGTCACCACATTACAGTCGTATGAGAAGTAACAAGTGAAGATGCGAGATGTCTGTGACTTACTGTTGTGCTGTTAGAGCTTCCTAGTCACTACCATCTGTGACCCAAATTCACACCCAATCACTTCTTACACCATGATGCCAGGAGAAACACCACTGTGTCTCTCCAGAACCCTGGAATGGGACCTCTCCTCAGATCGTTACCATACTCGCTGACGATGGTCAGCCAAATGCGGAACTACAGTTGATCACTGAACACAATGACTGCCACTAATCTCTGATCAATGATGCAGGATAACACAGGATGTTGCATGCAGTCCATTACTTGTTCTCAAATATCAGGCACAGATGTGAAGGGGTTATCATGTGTTTGGTGCATAACACGGTAATCCTCACTTGTCGTAGTCAGATATGGCTGATAGGAACTTTGACGAGTATACCTGCCTTCACACTCTCTTGCAGCCCAACAGTAGGCCTCTGTCACATGTGTATTGCACGATTTGATCAGATGACCAAATGAAGTCCCATAATGAGGCCAATTTCAAACTGTGTTGGCGCCTTGTGAACTCTATCAGACCTGGTAACAACAATAAATACGAATAACACCAATGTCGTCTGGTGGCACTCTTACTTGTCACAGAGAAATCCGGCTCTATAATCATTTACATACCCACTAAACGTACATACATTACTGGCCATTAAAATTGCTACACCAAGAAGAAATGCAGATGATAAATGGGTATTCATTGGACAAATATGTGATTACATTTTCACACAATATGGGTGCATAGATCCTGAGAAATCAGTACCCAGAACAACCACGTCTGGCCGTAATAACGGCCTTGATACGCCTGGGCAATGAGTCAAACAGAGCTTGGATGGCGTGTACAGGTACAGCTGCCCATGCAGCTTCAACACGATACCACAATTCATCTAGAGTAGTGACTGGTGAATTGTGATGAGCCAGTTGCTCGGCCACCATTGACCAGACGTTTCCAATTGGTGAGAGATCTGGAGAATGTGCTGGCCAGGGTAGCAGTCGAACATTTTCTGTATCCAGAAAGGCCCGTACAGGACCTGCAACATGCGGTCGTGCATTATCCTGCTGAAATATAGGGTTTTGCAGGGGTCGAATGAAGGGTAGAGCCACGGATCGTAACACATCTGAAATATAACGTCCACCGTTCAAAGTGCCGTCAATGTGAACAAGAGGTGACCGAGACGTGTAACCAATGGCACCTCGTACCATCACGCTGGGTGATACGCCAGTATGGCGATGACGAATACGCGCTTCCAATGTGCGTCCACCGCGATGTCGCCACACACGGATGCGACCACCATGATGCTGTAAACAGAACCTGGATTCATCCGAAAAAATGTCGTTTTGCCATTCGTGCATCCAGGTTCGTCGTTGAGTACCCCATCGCAGGCGCTCCTGTCTGTGATGCTGCGTCAAGGGTAACCGCAGCCATGGTCTCCGAGCTGATAGTCCATGCTGCTACAAACGTCGTCGAACTGTTCGTGCAGATGGTTGTTGTCTTGCAAACGTCCCCATCTGTTGACTCAGGGATCGAGACGTGGCTGCACGATCCGTTACAGCCATGCGGATAAGATGCCTGTCATCTCGACTGCTAGTGATACAAGGCCTTTGGGATCCAGCAAGGCGTTCCGTATTACCCTCCTGAACCCACCGATTCCATATTCTGCTAACAGTCATTGGATTTCGACCAACGCGAGCACCAATGTCGCGATACGATAAACCGCAATCGCGATAGGCTACAATACGACCTTTATCAAAGTCGGAAACGTGATGGTACGCATTTCTCCTCCTTACACGAGGCAACACAACAACGTTTCACCATGCAACTCCGGTCAACTGCTGTTTGTGTATGAGAAATCGGTTTGAAACTTTCCTCATGTCAGCACGTTGTAGGTGTCGTCACCGGCTCCAACCTCGTGTGAATGCTCTGAAATAATGTTACTTAAAATCCGTCTTGATTGCAAATTTTTTTATTATTCATATGACCGGTTTCGATTCATTCAGAACCATCTTCAGATCTGTAAAAATAATTATACTAATTTACTATTTCACGAAAGCAAATCTTTTTCATCCTATCTAATCAACATCAAATGTACCAGAACGTACCTGATATTTCAGTTACAGGAGTAACCCGTCCAAATCCAGCAACTTTCACATGCTACGTCACATAAAATTGGTTGGCAGGGTGCACGTCATTTATATTAATTATAACACTATTACTGACAGGTGGCGTCTGGTACATTTGTTACATTCCATTTGCACATACTGTATTCAGTAGATCTTTTTTACATGGAACAGTTTAGCTGGGGAACAGTTTAGCTGGGACGCTGGCTGACATTTTTGTAAATCACTTAGAAAACAAATTCTTTGATGAAAATCCTAATATCGCTGAGAAAATTGTATATTACAGGATGTATGTGGACGGCTCCATTTTATTATACAAAGGAGATAAAAATGATATCGAAAACTTAGCACAAAAAATGAGCTCTCAACACCCGAAAATTAGATTCACCATGGAATTTGAAGAAAACAACCGTATAGATTACTTAGATTTAACACTAATAAAGAAAATTGGGAAGCATGAATTTAGCATATTCAGAAAACCTACGTGTACAGATCTAGTTATCAATGAGCGCTCTTGTCACCCACCGCGACACAAATGGGCATATTTTACTTCGATGGCATACAGGCTACTAAGATTGCCACTAAGCCAACACGAAGTAGAAAAGGAGTTAAGTATTTTAAAACAAGTGGCCGTAGCGAACGGATATACGTGTAAGCAGGTGATGAGTATTTATAGGAAGATAAAGAAGAGGCAAATGGAACAAACAGAAGGAAGTCAAGTAGCAGTTAAGAGGAACAACAAGAAAAAAAATATGTAGCTCTCACTTACAATGGAAGAATTGCAGACAAAATTGAAAGATGCTTTCGTAAATCCGGCGTTAAAATAGGGTTCCGAACAAATAACACGTTAAAATTGAAGCTCCGGCACAGAACATGTAATAGTAGGAATAAATTTCAGGATTCAGGTGTATATGAAAACAAATGTAATGACTGCTGTAAACAATATATAGGGCAGACTGGTAGGAACTTTGAAACCAGATTCAGGGAGCACACCTACTCTCAAAACAAAACAGCTTTTGGGGCGCATATGGCTGCGACAAAGCACTCAGTCACGAATATTGAAAACAACTTAGACATCCTGCATAGAGCTCATAAGGGACGGTTTCTTAACATTTTAGAAGAGATCGAAATATACACCCACAAAAATAAAGATCCGGATTTAATCCTCAACGAACAAAGCGAATTCAATCATAACGCCTATTTTAGCATTTATGACGACCTACTAAGATGACAACTGTTGCGTATGGAGATCCAGGCCGAGGGATGAGAGATGGTGCGCGGTGGAGAAGCCGGAAGACGCGTGCAACGCCTGGCGTCGTTGACGGGGCCCTCCTGTGCGGCCCTCTTGCCCGCGGCGATGGACAGCAGACGACTGAGCGGACCGCGGCACAACACCAAAATGGCGGGAACCACGGAAGCAGACCGTAGAAGAAAACAAGTTCACACCAGCACCATAGATATATAAATCGCCCTAAGCCTTTTAGATCGTATAAAAATGATAGTTTTACTGTTTTTTAATCCTGACAAGTACAGATTTTTGACATCTACATATTTTAATTAAATATTTTTAATATAAAAAAGATCTGAATACAGTATGTGCAAATGGAATGTAACAAATGTACCAGACGCCACCTGTCAGTAATAGTGTTATAATTAATATAAATGACGTGCACCCTGCCAACCAATTTTATGTGACGTAGCATGTGAAAGTTGCTGGATTTGGACGGGTTACTCCTGTAACTGAAATATCAGGTACGTTCTGGTACATTTGATGTTGATTAGATAGGATGAAAAAGATTTGCTTTCGTGAAATAGTAAATTAGTATAATTATTTTTACAGATCTGAAGATGGTTCTGAATGAACCGAAACCGGTCATATGAATAATAAAAAAAATTGCAATCAAGACGGATTTTAAGTAACATTATAAAATCACTGATTGCTGTTATCCCATAAGACATTATGTCTGTTTTTGCAAATGCTCTGAAAAGCTAATCATTTGCATATCACAGCATCTTCTTCCTGTCGGTTAAATTTCGCGTCTGTAGCACGTCATCTGCGTGGTGTAATAATTTTAATGGCTATTAGTGTATATATACAGGGTGTACATAAAGTCCGGGTACACTTTCAATTATTTAGTGGACAAGAACCAAACGAGGTACAGATATCATACATATGTCACTTTGAAGAGAAACCTTGAAAGTTTTTTTTCTTCTCATGTATACCGCCACAGCGTAGTTTGGTAATTTGCCGATAGTCGCAAACATGGCGAGTTCAGGTGTGGAGCGAGTATTCTGTGTGTTGGAGTTCGACAAAAACAAGTGTGCAACAGCTGTTCAACGGATGGTTAGAACCAAGTACCGTAAGAAGTCACCAACAAACTGGTCCAAATGGCTCTGAGCACTATGGGACTTAACATCTATGGTCATCAGTCCCCTAGAACTTAGAACTACTTAAACCTAACTAATCTAAGGACAGCACACAACACCCAGCCATCACGAGGGAGAGAAAATCCTTGACCCCGCCGGGAATCGAACCCGGGAACCCGGGCGTGGGAAGCGAGAACGCTACCGCACGACCACGAGATACGGGCAAGTCACCAACAAGGGAGGCCATTTACCACTGTCACAACAAATTCGTTACGACAGGTGCTTGTGCCCGGAAAAGAGAAGCAGATGTCCTAGTGGGAGTGAAGTGAATGTGGAGCGCGTACGAGAGACATTCATAAGAAGTACAAAGAAATCGGTGTGTCGTACATCCATGAACTCGAAATGGCTCCAAAGACAGAGTGGAAAGTCCTGCGACAGAAGCTGTCTATGAAACCATTCAAATTGGAGCTAGTGCAGAAGCTCAACGACGGCGACAAAGACAAGCGTTTTGCGTTTTGTTCGCAGTTGCAACAATTGAATGAGGATGGGGATGCCGTTGTTGATCGCTTAATTTTTAGCGACGAAGCTACTTTTCACACTAATGGGAAAGTGAACAGGCATAATTGTCGAATCTGGGGTACAAAGCATTCACACGAATGCACTGAATTTGAGAGTGATTCCCCAAAGGTAAATGTTTTTTGTGACTTGTCACGTCGAAAACTGTACGGGCCATTATTCTTCGCCGAGAGCACTGCCACTGGATATTCCTACTTGGACATGTTGCAGCAATGGCTGATGCCTCAAATGCAATCGGACTCTCCATTTGTCTTTCAGCAGGATGGGGCTCCACCCCATTTTCATCGTGAAGTTCGTGGGTACCTGAACACGGAGCTACCGCATGATGGATCGACGGTGCTACAGAAGGGGACAGCTGTTTCATGAAATGGCCTCCCTAATCACCAGATCTCACTCCGTGTGGTTTTTTTCTGTGGGGACACATTAAAGATCTGGTGTATGTACCGCCTCTACCACGTGATGTAGCAGAGCTCTGGGAGAGAATACGGGAAGCGACTGCCACAGTCGGCAATGCTATGCTGGGACGGGTATGGCAAGAATTCGATTACCGTATTGACGTCTTCCGGGTCTCTCATGGTTCTCATACCGAATATTAGTAAAAAAAAAAAAAAAAAAAAAAAAAAAAAAAAAAAAAAAAAAACGGTTCAGCGTTTCTATTCAAAATGCAATATGTATGACATTTGTTTAATTCTTGTGCAATAAATAATTGAAAGTGTTCTCGGACTTTATGTGCACCCTGAATGTGTACAAAGTGATATTGACATCCGATCGCATTTGTGTTGCTTCACTTTTTTGCCAAGCTGTGTATTTCAACTTTTAAATACGAATTTAAATGTTATGAATGTTTTCTGAAAGTGGAAGTGAAATGTGGATAACATGCAGTATTGATAAGAAGACAACAAAAGCTATTGAAATGTGGTGGAGAAGATTTATGAAGATTAGAATAACTATTCTTTAACATATTATTTTTCACGACCAGACTACGCGCCTTGACTCCTGTTGCAAATGAATTGTTTTAATTTGTACCCCAAATGTGTGTATTTATTGTGATTTATCATTTTTGTGAATGATATATGAAAGTTTTGCCACCTATCCTCAGTGCCAAGTGCGTTATGCGTCACTCCCGGGATTCAATCTGCCTCATGGATTAACGACAAGGGTTGGTGAGCTGGCCAGCCTCAATGTGACTTTTACGTGGTTTCCCACATCCATCTAGGTCAATACCAGACTAGCACCCACGTAACACTTCAGCTACATGCTACGCAAACATATAGTAAATGTTGTTGCATTTGAACATGAGATTCACCCTGTTCAGAGGCAGATACGGTAGTCGAATTCGGCCTAGAGGAAGAGGCGGTTCGGAAGTGGTGGCGTGAGGAAGGCCATCCGACCATCAACTGTCACTGCGAGACGTTGAGAAAGGACAAGTTACTCTCTTACCGATTTTTCATAAACATTTTGTATGAAACAAACATTTTTGGTACAACGTTACGCAACCGGTGCGAGACACCAGAAAGTTAACTGCCTCAGCGTTAAGTTGATGGAGCTAGAAGCATGAGGAATTTTTATGGTTATTAGTTCTTAGAAACGGTGTGTTTGAAGTTGAAAGCAAGTGGCGGCGAGCCACCCCTCAGTAAATCTTGCCGGGCAGGCCCACGGCCGCATAGGGGCCGACTGAGAACCACCTAGTCGAGATGGGTTTCCAGCAGAACAATGTCCACTTTACCTACATCGGCGTCAGCTGAAAGCTGGGCTGGGGGCGACGGACTGAAGGGACACGTCTACACACTGGGGTTGCAAACAGGGCATTGTGGACTGCACCAAGTCTAATAAAAATTTACAAGTTTTCGCCGAAAACTGCAAATGGGCCTGTGACCCACTCCCATAGCCGCCTTGGTCGTAAAGGAAACGCTGGCGTCTGGGAAACGTTTAGAGATATCATCTTTATTACAACACATAGTTAGCACTAACTTGCTCGAAGGCACAGGCAATTAAGGTAAAGATCTGTAAGATTGTATCTGTTCGCTTGTTGCTGTGGGAAGCGACGCGACTTCAGAGAAAAACACCTTCACCCACCGCGAAAACTTAAAAAAGTCAGTAATTGGCGGTTTCTTTTTTTTTTTCAGAGACACAGGTCTCTTAACTCTTCGCTGGTTGGTCGTCAGTTCATGCTGGCACGTAGGAGGGGAAGCTCTGTGGTTGGCTCAAGACAGAATGGAAGGCGTTGTAGTTCGTGTACTGTGCGGAAGAACGGGAATTTTTGTGCATCTGGAGAGGTGCGAGGCACTCTTTGGCTTAGGACTTCGGTCTGCGAGGCACTCTGGTTCTGGACTTCGATCAGGAAGCAACTTCTGGTGGAAGTTCTGGCAGTTGTGGTTGGTACTTGGCACCTGTCCTAAGACTGAGTCAACTTGCGATAAGTTAGACTGGGGAACCTGTGGTGAAGTTTTCCCTGTACTGACAGTGTGACTTCAAACGTCTCGAACTACTCGTTTGCCGAGGGCACACTTATTCGATTTGGTTTACCAGTCTCGACGTTCGGCATCCTTGCGCGCTCTGCCATATAAGTGAGCCGAATTGGTCCTTGTATGACCAGCGAATGGGTGTGTCACACACAGAAATCGTCCGTGATTTCAGTGCTCTAGTAGGGAGTAAATTGCGATCCGCCTGCCTGATCGCTAGATCGTGGGATTTTTTATTTCTTTCGTGGCGCGATCGACTGACAGGTGCCACCTTACGACTCGATGTGCCGCATGCGACTGGCCAGATACAAGTAACATCGCTGCACGAAGCGAACAGGGTAAAGTACTGCCGCTCCGCCCTTGTCTAGGCGTACAAACCCCAATCGCCACTTGCTCTCAGCTGCATCGACATAGCCTAATATAGACTGAACAGTCAAAGTCTGCTCAGCCTCAGAACAATTAAAGATCACGTTATCCACATTTTTTTTTAGGGCCAGTGTATTTAACTCACCTTTGTCACCCAGGATCCTTGTCCATTGTGGTCTTAAGCCAACTGTTAGTTGTTTACGATATTCGAAAATAATCTGTTTAGGTTTAATTAGACCTGTCTTTGTTTCTTTTTTTGTGTGTTTGGAAAAATAAATGCTGTCAGTAAACTAAATTTTGCCTGCCTTCTCAATCAAATCATTACTTTAATATAGTCACCCCAAGTGTTAACTTTCATTGCGTACGGCTCTGGTAGGATATTATTTATGCATTTCAGCGTCAGCTGCCAAGAGTAAACATTACATTTAGCGGACCCTATCAGAAAAATTTTCGTAACTATTCCATTTAGCGTACCCTATCAGAAGGATAAAATTTCATAGTAGTAGTAGTTGTCTTCAGTCCTGAGACTGGTTTGATGCAGCTCTCCATGCTACTCTATCCTGTGCAAGCTTCTTCATCTCCCAGTACTTACTGCAACCTACATCCTTCTGAATCTGCTTAGTGTATTCATCTCTTGGTCTCCCTCTACGATTTTTACCCTCCACGCTGCTCTCCAATGCTAAATTTGTGATCCCTTGATGCCTCAGAACATGTCCTACCAACCGGTCCCTTCTTCTAGTCAAGTTGTGCCACAAACTCCTCTTCTCCCCAATTCTATTCAATACCTCCTCATTAGTTATGTGATCTACCCACCTAATCTTCAGCATTCTTCTGTAGCACCACATTTCGAAAGCTTCTAGTCTCTTCTTGTCCAAACTATTTATCGTCCATGTTTCACTTCCATACATGGCTACACTCCATACAAATACTTTCAGAAACGAATTCCTGACGCTTAAATCTATACTTGATGTTAACAAATTTCTCTTCTTCAGAAACGCTTTCCTTGCCATTGCCAGTCTACATTTTATATCCTCTCTACTTCGGCCACAATCAGTTATTCTGCTCCCCAAATAGCAAAACTACTTTACTACTTTAAGTGTCTCATTTCCTAATCTAATTCTCTCAGCATCACCCGACTTAATTGGACTACATTCCATTATCCTTGTTTTGCTTTTGTTGATGTTCATCTTATATCCTCCTTTCAAGACACCGTCCATTCCATTCAACTGCTATTCCAAGTCCTTTGCTGTCTCTGACATAATTACGGTGTCATCAGCGAACCTCAAACGTTTTTATTTCTTCTCCATGGATTTTAATACCTACTCCGAATTTTTCTTTTGTTTCCTTTACTGCTTGCTCAATATACAGATTGAATAACATAGGGGACAGGCTACAACCCTGTATCACTCCCTTTCCAACCGCTGCTTCCCTTTCATGCCCCTCGACTCTTATAACTGCCATCTGGTTTCTGTACAAATTGTAAATAGCCTTTCGCTCCCTGTGTTTTACCCCTGCCACCTTCAGAATTTGAAAGAGAGTATTCCAGTCAACATTGCCGAAAGCTTTCTCTAAGTCTACAAATGCTAGAAACGTAGGTTTGCCTTTCCTTAATCTATTTTCTAAGGTAAGTCGTAGGGTCAGTATTGCCTCACGTGTTCCAACATTTCTACGGAATCCAAACTGATCTTCCCCAAAGTCGGCTTCTACCAGTTTTTCCATTCGTCTGTAAAGAATTCGCGTTAGTATTTTGCAGCTGTGACTTATTAAACTGACAGTTCGGTAATTTTCACATCTGTCAACACCTGCTTTCTTTGGAATTGGAATTAACGATCCCATTTAGCGTACGCTGCCAGTATAACTTTAATTTTAGCGTTCCCTGCCAACTGTTATCTTGTAATTTAGCGTACCTTGCCAGGATCACCTACATATATATAGGTATATAGGTGTTAGAGCTCATTTTATTACTTCTCTTCAAATCACATTAATCATGGAATGGAAACACACAGCAACAGAACGTACCAGCGTGACTTCAAACACTTTGTTACAGGAAATGTCCAAAATGTCCTCCGTTAGCGAGGATACGTGCATCCACCCTCCGTCGCATGGAATCCCTGATGCGCTGATGCAGACCTGGAGAATGGCGTATTGTATCACAGCCGTCCACAATACGAGCACGAAGAGTCTCTACATTTGATACCGGGGTTGCGTAGACAAGAGCTTTCAAATGCCCCCATAAATGAAAGTCAAGGGGGTTGAGGTCAGGAGAGCGTGGAGGCCATGGAATTGGTCCGCCTCTGCCAATCCATCGGTCACCGAATCTGTAGTTGAGAAGTGTACGAACACTTCGACTGAAATGTGCAGGAGCTCCATCGTGCACGAACCACACGTTGTGTCGTACTTGTAAAGGCATATGTTCTAGCAGCACAGGTAGAGTATGCCGTATGACATCATGATAACGTGCTCCATTGAGCGTAGGTGGAAGAACATGGAGCCAAATCAAGACATCACCAACAATGCCTGCCCAAACGTTCACAGAAATCTGTGTCGATGACGTCACTGCACAATTGCGTGCGGATTCTCGTCAGCCTGTTGTGGGTTGGCAGGAGAACCAACACTGTATTATTAGAGGAAGCCGAAAGGCACGCGTTTTAGCTCACGCAGGCTGGCGTGAGGTCTGGAACAGGACAAGGAAATTAGACTTTAGAAAAACGGACGTAGCTGGTAGAATACCATAAATGATGAGCGTCGCTCTTGACTGTACATGAGTCAGTATCAATAGTAACTGGTAATGGCGCCTTGCTAGGTCGTAGCAAATGACGTAGCTGAAGGCTATGCTAACTATCGTCTCGGCAAATGAGAGCGTATTTTGTCAGTGAACCATCGCTAGCAAAGTCGGTTGTACAACTGGGGCGAGTGCTAGGAAATCTCTCTAGACCTGCCGTGTGGCGGCGCTCGGTGTGCAATGACTGATGGTGGCGACACGCGGGTCCGACGTATACTAACGGACCGCGGCCGATTTAAAGGCTACCACTTAGCAAGTGTGGTGTCGGCGGTGACACCACACAGCCCACACATGTTGACTGTGAAAATTTACAATTTGATCACGTTGGAATGAAGCCTCATCCGTAAAGAGAACATTTGCACTGAAATGAGAATTGACACATTTTTGGATGAACCATTCGCAGAAGTGTACTCGTGGAGGCCAATAAGCTGCTGATAGTGCCTGCACACGCTGTACACGATACGGAAACAACTGGTTCTCCCGTAGCACTCTCCATACAGTGACGTGGTCAACGTTACCTTGTACAGCAGCAACTTCTCTGACGCTGACATTAGGGTTACCGTCAACTGCACGAAGAATTGCCTCGTCCATTGCAGGTGTCCTCGTCGTTCTAGGTCTTCCCCAGTCGCGAGTCATAGGCTGGAATGTTCCGTGCTCCCTAAGACGCCTATCAATTGCTTCGAACGTCTTCCTGTCGGGACACCTTCATTCTGGAAACCTGTCTCGATACAAACGTACCGCGCCACGGCTATTGCCCCTTGCTAATCCATACATCAAATGGGCATCTGCCAACTCCGCATTAGTAAACATTGCACTGACTGCAAAACCACGTTCGTGATGAACACTAACCTGTTGATGGTACATACTGAAATGCTTGATGCTAGTACTGTAGAGCAATGAGTCGCATGTCAACACAAGCACCGAAATCAACATTACCTTCCTTCATTTGGGCCAACTGGCGGTGAATCGAGGAAGTACAGTACATACTGACGAAACTAAAATGAGCTCTAACATGGAAATTAAGCGTTTCCGGACATATGTCCACATAACATCTTTTCTTTATTTGTGTGTGAGGAATGTTTCCTGAAAGTTTGGCCGTACCTTTTTGTAACACCCTGTATATTTTGTAAGAGGTCCATGATTAAGGAATTTGTTGCTAGTGCACTCGAGCAGATGTAATTTCGATGAATTGCTCGCGCGCTGCCTGGGATATATAAGCTATAAGAGAATCTCAGACCAGAGAGCAGTTGTATGCAGTAAGAGCAGTGTCTGTAGCAGTTGTAGTAGTAGTAGCTAGCAGTCTGGTGTATCGAGTTGGCTGGGCCGGTCGTGTGGAGCGATGGCGGTGCCTGAGCATTGCAGTATAAGGTAAAAGCACGCTAGCGCATATGTACTATTGTTATATCAGATCCCATGTAAAATGTTTTAAAAATCTCTTAATAATAATCTTTCTCATAAAAAATTAACTTTTGACAATAATTCATTTCAATTTAAAGAATTTACTAATTTCTTCAATCCGTGGTTATTCTGATTATTGTAAAGAAAAATCAGTTGTTTCTTTTTATACATGACAAAGCTATCGGCCAAAATTGCACAGGGCTGTGCCAGAAAAGTTTAGTTTCATATAGGAACAGATATATACACGTTATCCGGCGACTTGACTGAGGTAAGAATTTTCAATTTATTCAGTATGATCTTTCAGGGCCATGACGCAGCACTGCTGACGTCGAATATTTACCAGTTTAAATTCAATCAATTATTGAAAGGTTATCTATGAGTCACATTTTTTTTAACTGTAGGTTAGTCACATTGTATTATTGGTAGGTTACAGAATTTATTTCTTGGGAGGTTACAGAATTTGTTATGGGGAGACCGAACGAACAAGAAATCGTGTTACCTGATTGCTAATCGTGAAATTGAAGTGTTAGTGATGACTGCGTCGGAAGGTTAGCGAGTAAAGAGGAACAGAACCACAAAGAGTAAAATTATGACTGATAGGTCACATCACAGTGACTGACTTATCAATCTGAACCAAGCCACCCATCGTCCCATACGAACTTAGTGCGCCGTTGCTGCGACACTTAACGTCATTTGCGGGAGGCGAAGCACGGTGAAGCCGCAGTCAGGGGCAGACGCTGTCGTGGCGCGACCTATCTGCTCGTGAATCGACTGCCGCTCTCGTAATAAAGAAGCCTGTCCTCGAAGTGATATCTGTGCCTCTCAGCCGCGAACTGTTACTTTTCTCCCCTGCTTCTCCTCGCTGTGAGCCTGCCAAAGCTGCCATTTCAGCCAGCCTGATACTGCGCACTTTATTTCGCCAATCTCAAACTTCCTGACAATTTTGTTCTGGAGGTTCAGAGTCGATCTTTTGGAACATTCGATCGCCGACCTACCCGAAGGCCTCTTTCCATCAACTTGCGAGTACCACTCTATGGCACATGGCTGTTCCTAAAGATTCCGATTGCCGATCTATCAAACAGCATCTCGCCAAAAACTTCCCGCAACATTCTCAGTGTTTACATTCAAGGCATCGGCGGTCCATCGGCACTACACTAAAGACTTGCCTGTGGAACCACCCCATGGTTACTGCACAATATAGTAATGTTATCGCACCGGGCACGCCATTTACGTGAGTGGTCTGTAATTCGGAGAAAACTCTATGTTCGCCAACTGACGAGGAGAGAGCGAGTTTATTGCAGTCAGCACGCAGATGCATTATTTCCCTAGCATGGCCAATTTTGTCAAAGACGCACACCGTCCTCTGCTCGGTAATGTGACGGCGTGTGGCAGCTCACAGGACAGGTGGAAGGCATTATACCCCGTTCCCCTCTACCCCCCCCCCCCCCCCTCACCCCACCAACCATCGTGTGTTACAGCGACGTCGTCCGCTGAAGGCAGGCCAAGGCAAGCATCAAGTGCAAGGGCCATGTTGTCACTCCTCGCTAACCACTAGAATGAATTCAGCGTGCACTTTAGAATTAAGAGAAGTTAATGGAAATTCTCTACAATCATCGCCCACTCCCAAGGACAATCCGCTCTTTTGCATATATACCGGAACTTACTGATTAATTACATCCACCTCATCGATATAGGCGTTCTGACGGCCGAGGCTCCAGATGTCAGACGCTCAGATCGGTACCAAACGTTATGTGTCGATAGAGTATCAATAAAACACCGATTTAATTTCTGCTATGTGCTGTCATCCAGTAGAACAAGCGTTAATGGTAATTAAAAGTAGCACCAGAACGAGGGAGCACATGAAACGCGTATCAGTGAGTGTTAGTTTCGTCGATCTCGCATCGATTTGTTGGTAGCGCGTGAGACCGTTGTACCAATGGTCCCACGTTCAAACCCCGCTGATGACAATTTAACAGTTCACGCGTGGGACCATTATATGGGAACATATAAACGGAATTTTTGGATTTTGTACCAATGTTGTTTTGGCAGTCTCCATTGGCTTCAATAGTATAAAGTAGCAACCTATAGATTACATATGTATAGATAGTTGTGATGTTCTACACACATCAGAAAAAGTTTTGCATCTCCTCGATTCCGAGAGTTCCGCAACCTCTATAGAAAATTTGAATAGCGATCAACATAAACATCATTTCCGCCCTTTTTATTGTTCATGAAAACCACACATTGCATGTTGTACCACCATACAGCGAGACCTTCAGAGGTGGTGGTCCAGATTGCTGTACACACCGGTACCTCTAATACCTGGTAGCACATCCTCTTGCATTGATGCATGCCACAAGTTCATCAAGGCACTGTTGGTTGAGATTGTCCCACTCATCAACGGCGATTCGGCGTAGATCCCTCAGAGTGGTTCGTGGGTCACATTGTCCATAAACAGCCCTTTTCAATCTGTCCCAGACATGTTCGATAGGGGTCATGTCTGAAGAACATGCTGGCCACTCTAGTCGAGCGATGTCGTTATCCTGAAGGAAGTTATTCACAAGATGTGCACGATGGGGGCGTGAATTGTCATCCATGAAGACGAATACCTCGCCAATTTGGTGCCAATGTGGTTGCCCTATTGGTCGGAGGATGGCATTCACGTATCGTACAGCTGTTACAGTGTCTTCCATGTCCACTGTCGATAAAAATCGGCCCAACGTAATGTCACTCCAAAACATCAGGGACCTCCACCTTGCTGCACTCGCTGGACATTGTGCCTAAGGCGTTCAGTCTGACCAGGTTGCCTCCAAACACATCTCCGACGACTGTCTGGTGGAACATATATGTGACACTCATCAGTGAAGAGAATGTGATGCCAATCCTGAGCAGTCCGTTCAACATCTTCTTGGGCCCATCTGTACTGTGCTGCATGGTGTCGTGGTTGCAAAGATGGACCTCACCATGGACGTTGGGAGTGAAGTTGCGCATCATGCAGCCTACTATGCACAGTTTGAGTCGCAACACAACGTCCTGTGGCTGCACGAAAAGCATTACTCAGCACGGTGGCGTTGGTGTCAGGGTTCCTCTGAGCCATAACCTGTAGGAAGCGGTCATCCACTGCAGTAGTAATCCTTGGGCGGCCTGATCGAGGCATGTCATTGTTCCTGTCTCTCTGGATCTTCTCCATGTCTGAACAACATCGCTTTGGTTCACTTCAAGACGCCTGGACACATTCCTTGGCCGGCTGGAGTGGCCGAGCGGTTCTAGGCGCTACAGTCTGGAACTGCACGACAGCTGCAGTCACAGGTTCGAATCCTGCCTCAGGCATGGATGTGTGTGATGTCCTTAGGTTAGTTAGGTTTAAGTAGTTCTAAGTTCTAGGGGACTGGTGACCTCAGAAGTTAAGTCCCATAGTGCTCAGAGCCATTTGAAACATTTTGAACCACTTCCCTTTTTGAAATAAGCAATTGTCAAACCTCTTCATAAGAAAGGGGGCAAGAGTGACTTAAATAATTATAGACCAGTCTCATTGCTGACTTCATTTTCTAAAATATTCGAGAAAGTTATGTATTAAAGAGCAGTATCACATTTAATTGAAAATAATTTACTCAGCATGTCACAGTTCGGATTCCGGAAGGGTTACTCGACTGAGAATGCTATCTACACATTTACCCATCAAATAGTAAAACCTTAAATAACAAATTATCGCCAGTTGGTATTTTTTGTGATCTCTCCAAGACATATGACTGTGTGGATCATGTCACACTTTTAGAAAAACTCAGGTTTTATGAAACTGAAGGCTATACACACAGCTGGATTGAATCATACTTAATGAACACAAAGCAAAAGGTTGTGCTGAATAGCACAAATAATGTTGGGAGGGTGATAAACTACAGTGAATGGGGAGTTAACACAAAGGATGTCCCACAGGGTTCAATTTTAGGTCCTCTGCTGTTGCTTATTCATGTGAATGACCTCCCACTTAACGTTCAGCAAGCGGAACTAGCACTTTTTGCAGATGATGCGAGTGTTATAATAAATCCCATTCCAGAAAAAACAGCTGAAGATATTGTTAATGATGTCTTTCAAAGAATTATTAAGTGGTTCTCAGAAAATGGACTCTACCTTAATTTTGAAAAAACTCACTATATCCTGTTCTGTACACCGAATAGAGTCATACCGGCAATTGATGTAGCATATGAACATGGCTCAGTTAACAAGGTAGATTTCTCCAAATTTTTGGGTGTTCACATTGATGACAACTTGAACTGGAAGAAGCATATTACTGAGCTTCTCAAACAACTAAGTTCAGCTTCTTTCGCTCTTGTATAATCGCTAGTCTTGGTAATAAACAGACCAGCCTCCTAACGTACTTTCCATATTTCCACTCAATAATGTCTTATGGAATAGTTTTCTGGGATAACTCACCACTTATACATAAAGTATTGATTGCACAAAAGAGAGCAGTGAGAATAATTAATGGTGTTCACCCAAGGACGTCACGTAGGCATCTTTTCAAAGAGTTAGGTTTTTTAACTGCACCATCAGAGTACATATATTCGCTAATGAAATTCGTAACAAATAATCCATTTCAATTTGCGAAGAACAGTGATGTTCGTACGTACAACACTAGAGGGAACAACGACCTTCCTATCCGTTATTGAAGCTGTTAGTTGCTCAAAAAGGAGTACATTATTCAGCAACAAAAATCTTTGATCATTTGCCCATGTGCATCAAGTTTTAAATTTAGCTTAAAATCATTTCTTTTGGACAACTCCTTCTACTCCATATATATATATATATATCTTGTAATCTGACTTGTTCCACATAATATCTATAAAATAATCAGGAAAATGATCTACGGAACATGACATAACTAAAACTAAACTAAACTAAAGAGCCCTTCCCGGCAGAAAGTAACATTGCGGATTCGATCGAACAGTGGTATTGACCGTCTAGGCATGGTTGAACTAGAGACAACACAAGCTGTGTACCACCTTCCTGGTGGAATGACTGGAACTGATCGGGTGTCGGACTCCCCCCGTCTAATAGGCGCTTCTCATGCATGGTTATTTACATCTTTGGGTGGGTTTAGTGACATCTCTGAACAGTCAAAGGGACTATGTCTGTGATACAATATCCACAATCAACGACCCACTCCAGGAGTTCTAGGAACCGGGGTGTTTCAAAACTTTTTGATGTACGTCTGCTTTGAACAAATATAACTGTAACACCCCACCTGTCACTCAGCTGGTTTTGGCGTGTGTTCACCCCAACTAATTGACTACCAGATCAACAAAGAGTGCAAAACTGCTGCAATATCGGATAACGCAAAAAAGTAATATGGCCCTGTGACTCCTGATTGAACTGCGGTGGCAGTGTTGACATTAATTTATTTAGAATTGATCACTTTTAATTAAAAAGGGGTGCACATTGATGTTATATTCAGCTATTGGACACCAGATGCAAATTTTGAACATAAAATTAATTAAGAAAGTGACTTGGGATTTCAACTACTTGATTGAAAACAGCTGGAGTCGATTAGCACAAATTTATTTTAACTCCCGACCTTCAATCATCACATTACAAGACTTTCCTATCGGGCAGTGGTAATAAATTGCGTTTGCGTGAAGTAAAGTGCGATAACTCAAAAGTAATTCCTATCGACTGACCCAGGCGTAATGCGAAGTGCAAGAAGAATTCTACAATACACGGCCCATGAAACCCTCGTGGAAACTTTGCCAACGTGATCCAACAAATTAATCAGTGGCCGGAGCGGGCGCAATATCACCGAATACAGCATGGTGGAGCAGCGTCATTGTGTGGACATCGGCCGACCACGTGGTGCTGCAAGGCTGCGCTCGTCCATTCACTCCTAGCTATCTTGCTCAGTACATAGCTGAACCAAAACTTCCTATCCCCGAACTTCCTATCCCCGAACTCAATCGTTCCATTTGCTAAGTCCTAAACTGCAGAGATGCTCACTCTTTCTCAGGCAAGCTGAGTAAAGAGCGCCACGTCCGCACTCTAGGCAAGCTGCGAACGGAGGACCTCTATGGAGACTTCTCACAGTCTGCTTTTCGCCTCAGTTTCCCCTCCAGCAAAATCACTTACGCCAATTGCACCGCAAGTCGCGTTAATTATGCGTCGCGTTAATTATGCCTCAGTTTCCCCTCCAGCAAAATCACTTACGCCAATTGCACCGCAAGTCGCGTTAATTATGCGTCGCTTCCCAGCGCCGACCAATGCCTGCTCTGGGAAGTGAACAAATTCCCACCAAATTTCCCTTCTTCTCAACTTCTGCTATATAGCTCCTCCCAGGCCACCCATCAAGGTTAGCGTCTGCACAAATGCCAAGTTTTCCGGAATTCTGACTCCCAGGAGAGGTCGGCGTATTTCATGCTGTCGCTCTTCACCTGATTTACTTCAGGCTCTGCGGACCGTGAATTCATCATAAAGTTGCTATAGTCAGGAACACGCATATTTTGACCTCTGTTGACCACTCCTCCGTAGCTTTGCATGGCTTTCTCGCATGTTTCACAGAAAATGGGAAGACGGACATTTATCAACAGGCATAAAGATCTCTGTCTGTTTCCCGATACAGCAGCATGGAGTCGGGGTCAACCACCCACTCACTGTCAATCATCTTAAGGCAGCTGGAGGCCGCACCGCGTTACCTCTTTCTCAGAGCTTGAGCCGCCCGAAGCTGCCTATTGTCGCTTCCCTTAGCCGCTCCCCCAGTGCGCCACGGTCAACTCTAAATGCTTCCCTGGGGTAAACTAGCGTCCAGTAAACCGACTCGTTTCCACAAAGTTTTCATGTCGTGTGAATTACTTTGAAACCATCACCCGACATTAATTATTCCACTACATCCCTACTATACCCTCTACAAGATGCATTGTGCCTTGTCAGTCATTTTGTTCAGCCCTACTGTTCGCTCAACGTGAGTTAGGTGAACTTTAATGACTTCATGTAAGGGGCATAGTTCTTGCCATCTTACATAACGAACACTAAAGAACAAAATGAGATAAAAAAAACGCTGTTTTAACTGTTTACCCACAGAACCGTTATATGAGAGAACATTTTCCTGACATGTAAACGGACTTTTCGGGTTTTGTAGCAATGTTGTTTCGGCAGTCTCCTTTTGGCTTTGTTAGTTGAAAGTAGTAACCCATAGACTACATGTGTATAGATAGGTGTGGCGTTCTGTCGGACATATGCGACAGAAGAGTCACCACTGATTATGAAGCAGCTAGTGCATAGTTTTACAGAATAGATGTAAATAATCGAAGAGTACAATAAAAAGATAATTGCATCACACGTGCGGAAGTATTAATAGTCCCATATTACACTTTCATGCATGACACACTAAAAAAGAACGTCATCATTTAGGTTTGAATCCATGACCCTTGGTACGATGATTTATCACTCTACCAACTTCCCCACTTGTCATTCACAGTTATCTTTTCCCGTGTTCCGCGCAACTGCTACGGTCGCAGGTTCGAATCCTGCCTCGGGCATGGATGTGTGTGATGTCCTTAGGTTAGTTAGGTTTAAGTAGTTCTAAGTTCTAGGGGACTGATGACCATAGCTGTTAAGTCCCATAGTGCTCAGAGCCATTTTGAACCCGTGTTCCGTAGTTCTGGCATTACTTTTAATTCATGTTTACGCCCGCTCTGCTGGATGACAACACATAGTACGAACTAAATCGGAATTTTGGTTGATATTCTATCGACATACAACGTTTGGTACCGATATCAGTGCCTGACATCTGAAGGTTTGATTGTGAGTAAAAAGTTAAATGAAACATGAGGCTGGCTACAGACTGATGCACGTCATCACTGACATTGCAAAAACTCATGTGACGATGGTGACACCGTAGAGAAACGAGAAGGGGCAAGGAGGAAGAAAAATTTAAGAAAATTTTTGGCGTTTCAGTAACATGAAATTTACGAAATGTCTTTCACCACTTACACTGCAAAAACTAATGTGACACTACTCACCCCCCCAGAGAAACGAGAAGAGAGAAGGAAGAAGAAGAAGATATGAAACTTACGAAATTTGAAGGAAATTACATATCACAGAATCCAGTGCGCAACATATGAATACAAATATTCCGAATCCATAAGGTGTTTATTTGTTTAAATTTTGTTTTTCAATGAATAAATTATAGCATTATTTAAAAGCCGCGGAAAAATGCTCATGTTGGAAAAGGCTAATATGTTCCTGTTTTGTTTGTTAGTGTGGTCTTCAGTCCAGAGACTGGTTTGATGCAGCTCTCCATGCTACTCTATCCTGTGCAAGCTTCATTGTCTCCGAGTAACTACTGCAACCAATATCCTTCTGAATCTACTTAGTGTACTCAGCTCTTGGTCTCCCTCTAGCATTTTTACCCTCCACGCTTCCCTCCAATACTAAATTGATGATCCCTTAATGCCTAAGAACGAGTACTATCAATTGATCCCTTCTTTTAGTCAGGTTGTG
Source organism: Schistocerca serialis cubense (assembly GCF_023864345.2). Lineage (NCBI taxonomy): Eukaryota > Metazoa > Arthropoda > Insecta > Orthoptera > Acrididae > Schistocerca > Schistocerca serialis. The sequence goes on from NC_064646.1 coordinate 344,614,500, forward strand.
TCACAAATTCCTCTCCTCCCCAGTTCTATTCAGTGCCTCCTGATTAGTTACGTGATCCATCCACCTAATCTTCAGCATTCTCCTGTAGCACCACATTTCGTGAGCTTCTATTCTCTTCTTCTCTAAACTATTTATCGTCCATGTTTCACGTCCATACATGGCTACACCCCATACAAATACTTTCAGGAAAGGCTTCCTGACGCTTAAATCTATATATGACGTTAACAAATTTCTCTTCTTCAGAAACGCTTTCCTTGCCATTGTCAGTCTACATTTTATATCCTCTCTACTTCGATCATCACCAGTTTTGTTGAGATCTTCTCGGGCTTACACCCGGGGAGGTGCGTCGAAAATCCGCGACGTTTCGATGTGCTCCACAAATAGCAAAACTTATCTACTACTTTAAGCGTCTCATTTTCTAATCTAATTCCCTCAGCATCACCTGATTTAATTCGACTACATTCCATTATTCTCGTTTTGCTTTTGTTGATTATCATTTTATACCCTTCTTTTAAGACACTGTCAATTCCGTTCAACTACTCTTCCAGGTCCTTTGCTGTCTGAGATAGAATTTTACAATGTCATCGGCAAACGTCAAGGTTTTTATGTCTTCTCTGTGGATTTTAATTCGTATTCCAAATTTTTCTTTTGTTTCCTTTACTGCTTGCTCTGTACACAGATTGAACTACATCGGGGATAGGCTACAACCCTGTCTTACTCCCTCCTCAACCACTGCTTCCCTTTCATGTCGCTCGACCCTTATAGCTGCCATCTGGTTTCTGTACAAATTGGAAATTGCCTTTCGCCCCCTGTATTCAGAATTTTAAACAGAGTATTCCAGTCAACATTGACAAAAGCCTTCTCTAAGTCTACAAATGCTAGAAACGTAGGTTTGCCTTTCCTTAATCTATCTTCTAAGATAAGTCGTAGGGTCAGTATTGCCTCACGTGTTCCAACATTTCTATGGAATCCAAACTGATCTTCCCCGAGGTCGGCTTCTACCAGTTTTTCCATTCGTCTGTAAAGAATTCGCGTTAGTATTTTGCAGCTGTGACTTATTAAACTGATAGTTCGGTAATTTTCACACCAGTCAACACCTGCTTTCTTTAGGATTGGAATTATTATACTCTCCTTGAAGACTGAGGGTATTTCGCCTGTCTCATACGTCTTGCTCAACAGATGGAAGAGTTTTGTCATGGCTGGCTCTCCCAGGGCTACAGTAGTTCCTATGGAATGTTGTCTATTCCCGGAGCCTTTTTAATGACTTAGGTGTTTCAGTGTTCTGTCAAATTTTTCACGTAGTACCACATCTCCAATTTCATCTTCATCTACGTCCTCTTCCAGTTCCATAATATTGCCCTCAGGTACATCGCACTTGTAAAGACCCTCTATACACTCTTCCCACCTTTCTGCTTTCCCTTCTTTGCTTCGGACTGGTTTTCCGTCTGAGCTCTTTATATCCAGCTGTTCCTGTCTTAACATACTCTAACTGGAAAGTGGGGTACCAGCTGCCTCATTCTACTTCCTCAGCAACGTTTTTTCCCCCCAGATATTTTTGCGTGTAAACGTATTCGCGCTCTTTTCAATACGAAATTCGGATGTCACAACCAACTCTAACTCGCCCACACCCCACTAATCCATCGCCGTACGCCGCTCACACTCGTACATTCCCACGTGCCCATTCTCTCTCACTCATTCCATCCAACTGATTGTCGTTATTTCTTTGTGTCTCTCGAACTGCCGCTGTCTCCCGTCTCATTGCCTCAGTCTCCTTCGCTCTATCCAACAACTAATGTTCCCTCACCCTGTCTCCCTATTGCTGTCTCTTCCTACTACTACCTCATTCATTCCTTCCCGCGGCTGCTGTCTTTTCGGACTGTCACTGTCTCTCTCTTCCTCGTAGTCGTTGTCATAGACTCTGTCTCTCATTATCACTATCACGGAAAATCTAAATAAAGATGGCCGGACACGGGTTTTAACCGTCGTCCTCCCGAATGCGAGTCCAGTGTGTTGAGCAGTGCGCCACCCCGCTCAGTGGCTCTTTTCCTCGCACTGTTCTGCCACGGTCATCTACGTTCCAGTAAAACTGCGTGCCTCTCTCTCACACACACTGCCTTTGTCTCCTTCACTCTTCCCGAATCACAACCATTGTCTACTATCTTCCAGTATTTATTACTTTTTCGTCTTTTCCCAACTTCCGCTCTTTGCATCACTCCCAGCAGAAAAAGAGCGAATATGTTCCTATGCCAAAATTTACGAGAAAATTTTTAAAGGTGGTGAGGAAGGTAGATTGTGGCAGCTGGTAACACTGCTTTTCAGTCAGAGTCTTTTTAAACAGCGGCATTTTTTATGTTCTGATAGGAGCATTTTTCCTCTGGTTCTCTTCTTTTCCCTGGTACGATAGGGCACGTAACTCATAATAAAATAAATGTATTGGTCAGTAACATTCAGGTAGTTTACTTATGTGCAACTGAAACAATAAGAAACTAATTTTACGCATCAGACCTGATTTTACGCGTACAAAAATTTTTGCATATGCTTCAGTACCACAACATAGGGTTCCCAGAATCCTACTAATAACAGAACACTTTTTAGCATATTTATCCGTGCTACGACATTTTACTAACTACGTTTTCGCCTCATACCGGATAATGGTTCAAATGGCTCTGAGCACTATGGGACTTAACTTCTGAGGTCATCAGCCTCCTAGAACTTAGAACTACTTAAACCTAACTAACCTAAGGACATCACACACATCCATGCCCGAGGCAGGATTCTAACCTGCGACCGTAGCGGTCGCGCGGTTCCAGACTGTAGTGCCTTGAACCGCTTGGCCACTCCGGCCGGCATACCGGATATTACGTGCGTATTTTACGTGTACAAGTAATGTAAAATTGAACCTCTATTTCAGTAAACGAATAAAGATACCAAGAATGTCTTCAGTGTTATTTGAGACCTGAATCTTAGAAACAAAACGTACAACTTTCAGCCATTTGCTCTGCGTAGTCGCTTTGGAATCTGCGTCTCGGTTTTTGGGTTTTCTCAGGAACCACCCATGAACTAAATGTTGCCTTCATAAGGACGCGCCATGGACTGATAATGCAAAAAGAACCGACCGATTTGCTCCACTTGCGTAAGATGGAGGAAATGTCTAATATGCATACTTTGACACTGTACTGTAGGCTAGTTAAAGTAATAAGATGCTTCTTCTGAGTATACAAATGGCCACTAGCCCAAGGGCTATCCAAAACACTTGACCGTATCTTTCTATCACCAATGAACCCGGAGGTGTGAGTTCAGAAAAAGACTTGTTTTTATACAGAGCATTTTGGAATGTATTGGTAGCGCATAGTGTCCCATGCATGTCGACGTCTGATGAGTAATTGTTCTTTGAAATATTATTTTTTACGACTGTACTATGTGCTTTGACGACTGTTTTATCTGATCTGAAACTTAATACGTAACACATACTTTTATAATTAATAATTTTTGTGCCTAATACAAAATTTTTGTCGTCTCAATGAAGAGCGGAAAAAAGATGATAGAACAGAAACGACATTATACGAGTTCTGGCTCCTTTGCTTGATATCGTTTTTATCTGCCAAGATTACCTGGTGATTATTCCACAGCAGAGTGGATAAGTGGGTTACGTGATGCCTACTGTTCTTGCTGTTGAAGTGGAACAGCAAATAAGTGAGTAGATGACGTCAAATGAAAAGCACTTTCTGACTTAATGCATAATTCAGAGTTTACGAGAAGATTTTCAGTTCTAGTAATTGTCGCAACTGCCCTGGTTAATGGTTTATTCGTCTATATTACCGAACGCATCGAGAAAAGCACGATAAATGTTTCCAGTGTTAATGTGTGCTTCCATGCATCTTCCTGCGATCGATCAGATACCACAGCTCGGGACACAGCGAGAAACTAGTTGAAAATACGGACTGAAAGCTCTCGCCTTGGAAGCTGATAGTGGCGCCCGATTAGTCTTATGAAATCGTTTCCGCTCCCTGCGTGAACTTCGTCCTACTACCATTTCCGTATCACAATGCCGTTAACTCATCTGTTAGTGCGTTCAACAGACTGAACATTCAGCTGTCCCCGTAGTGACACTGGAAGATGCGGCCCGGTCTGCGTAGCAAATGGGACAGAAACGATTGCTAATTATCCAAATAGACAGCTGCCAGGATTCAGCTTATGGCAGGAAAATGTATAAGAAATGTGTCACAAACTCACGTAAATCTGCAACAAGCTCTAGGAAGATTGTTGAATGAGGAATGAGAAAGATGTGCTGTACGGGTTGTCCCAGGAGGAATGGTTCAAAATATTAAAGAATATGACAGGAATGATCATTTGAAGCAAAGAACTTCATACGTACATATTATACCTTATTCCGAATGATTTCCGAGATAGAACACATTTGATGTATATTGTTATTTACTTTCTGTTGTAAGACGTGTATATTTCTATTTCTTTTGTCAAACCACAATTTATGAAAGATGTTTATATTTTATCAATAGGATTAAGTAGGAATAATTAATATTTGTCATGTTGGAAATAATTGTGGTAGCAGGGAACGTCTGCGCCAAAGTGTTGTTGGCAATAGAGACCGCACATTGATACAATTTTAAAAAGGGCGGGAGAGACCTCGTATGAATACATTTTAAGAAAAGAGCGGGAAAGACCGCGCATTGATACATTTTGTAATGGTAGGAGGCATTGTCTGCACCAGAAAACATTGTTGGCAGGAGAGACCGCACTTTAGCGTTTGTAGGAAGTCAGTAGTATGCGAGAAGTGAAGCGAGTCGGTAGCAGGTCTGAAGCGAGAGGTTGAGAGGAGCGGTGTGCCTGCCAGCCACCAGCTATGATTTATAAGAGATTATAAACGGATGTACAGAGACATCAGCTAACTATTATCATAAGAGGAAATAATATTATTGAATTATTTTTTTGAGAAACGCAAGACTACTGAAGTAGCAGGTCTGAAGCGAGAGGTTGAGAGGAGCGGTGTGCCTGCCAGCCACCAGCTATGATTTATAAGAGATTATAAACGGATGTACAGAGACATCAGCCAACTATTATCATAAGAGGAAATAATATTATTGAATTATTTTTTTGAGAAACGCAAGACTACTGAAGGTACGTTTGCGCAATGCTAGTTGTAAGATTATTGTAAAAAGTAAGTCCCATTTGAACGTTTGTAAAATCATTTCATTCAGAATATAATTAATTTTTGCTAGCAATATTGCGTTTCTGATTATAATCCATCCCAAAAATCATCAACGTAAAACTTTGCAAAATTTTATTGTTGTCAAGAAAAAGTTTTAACTATTAATTACGTCCCTTCAGTCAAATTAATTAAAGAATAACGTCAGCTTTGCTATTCAAGAATAACGCCAGCTTCGGTAATAAATACAGCCATTTATTATGAAAGGACACCAGCAGCTAACACAGTATAGTAAAACAGAGTAAATATATTCATGTCGCAGTTCGATGTAGCAGTCAGACGGCGATCCAGTAACAGTAAAAAAGGTAAGGAACAGTTTTGGGTTATTGCAGGTAACGACTGAGGACCACGACGACGACACATTCCATGTTTCGTCGAAATAATAAGAAAATAACTTTTAATAAGCAGCATTTAAATTTGTATGCGAAGATTGAGAAAGAGAATTAATTTCAAAGGGAAGATTTCATTTGTTATTATAAAGCAAGAGGTAGAAATCCAAAGGGAAAGCTTCATAGGTTATTGTAAAAGGGAAGGTTGTGTAACAAAAGAGATATAGGGGAGACGGGAAGGTTTCACTGTGTCATTTAACACACTGTCTGGGTTACACATGAACACATGTGCAAGAGTTAGTAGACAATAAAACATGTGTTTCAGAAAGTATCAATTAAAAAAACACGTATTTTTAACACATTCACCTCTAGGCATTATCGTACATGTCACATTACATCTGTTGTATAGTTCACAATAAATTTTGGAATATCCAACCATCAACTTCATTACATTTGTGCACTCTTGAGAGAACATGTTGTGTTGCTTGTCTGAGTGTCTCTGCACGTTCCCTACTGGGTTTGATATCAAACTGAATGCAAATTAATTAAACTGATCAATTAATTTCCTCCGCCACCCACCCTTCCCCGCCAACCTGACCCACCCCCATCCCCAGATGACATCATGTGTTTTCCTCAGCCTGCACGTGGCTTCCCCGCCCCCGCTCCCATTCCCACCCACCCTTCCCCCTCCCCCACCTACCCTTGTGGCGGGAATTTCGAATTCTGGCGGGAATTTCGAATTTCCGAGATTGCCCAACACTGCACTTCCTCAGCAGCAACAGAATAGGAAGAAGCCGTGGAAGAGTAAGAACCTCCTGCCTAATCTCTGTGTTTACTATCGTCTGAGAAAGATGAAGTCTCTGAGCGTCTATCATCGCTTGTAACGATTTTTCTTCTTTGCTCGCAAGTTAATGCGACGTCCTCCAGCCTGTCAGGGTCTACAACAGCAACGTGTCCACAGCAGCGGCAGCACCCTAGGATCCTGTAACGCGCCTGCTCAGCTTGATGGAGCAGGACAATCAGCTGTTATTGTCCGATGAAGGCATCCAGCCAGTCCCTGACTCGCTGAAGTACACTGGGGTCCTAATCAGCATGACACAGGTCAGTACTGGAGCCCGTCATACGCGCCATCGCAGAATATTCCAGTGATACTGCAGGGACAGAGTGAGGATGTAGTGGATGAGAAGATAGCTGTGAAGCCCAGTGCAACACTACTCGTCACTTCAGTGTACAAGTAAACCACTAGTGGTTCGAAGTGTTTGCATATTGGTATAGCAGCAACCGCACACAGAGACTGGCATGTTGTAGTAGAGATTGAGAATGCATCTAAGACTTTCAAAGTGTGGTTTATGGAGGTGGAATGGGATGAACTGTGTCGTGCAAAAGCCTATATCAAGCAGCAGCTGACCGCCGAATATCATCTAAGTCATCTTCCTCTAGACATTTACTGTGCTGTTCTAACTTTATCCATTACAAAAGTGTACGATGACTCGGCACTCCGTGTGAAATTGGGTGACACAACCATTTATCTACAGCGCTTCATCATTATAACCTTGTCTGGCCTACAGATGGTGCTATCCATTGTGTTGGAAAGACTGAACAGATTTCTGCCTTATGTTAAAACTGAGTTTTCGAACATTGCGCAGTATCTCTGTACAAACAGTGGCTCAATAAGGCGCCAACATAAACTAATATACCACCAATAAGTTTGAGAGAAGTACATGCTGAATTCTGTTCTTACAAGAAGACTTTGTTTTTTATATTCTGTACCGATGTTAAGATAAAGAAATAACCTGTTGATATAGTGCATCCCATGCATAATTACTCGATAAAAATGTGTATAACCATGTGAGTGTTTAATTTCTTACCTCTCATTATACTGCAAGTACTAAAGCTATTGTTACCAGTATTTTAAGAGCAAACATGCGACAGCAGAAAATTATGTCATTTAATTAAATTCTCTGTAATATCCCATAGCATGCCAGTATCTGACAAAGGCGATATCAAAAATGGTTCAAATGGCTCTGAGCACTATGGGACTCAACTGCTGTGGTCACCAGTCCCCTAGAACTTAGAACTAATTAAACCTAACTAACCTAAGGACATCACACACATCCATGCCCGAGGCAGGATTCGAACCTGCGACCGTAGCAGCAGCGCGGCTCCGGAATGGAGCGCCTAGAACCGTACGACCACCGCGGCCGGCAAGACGATATCGTGGCAGTGCATAGTGTTCATTATTTTCTATAGAAACCCGTTGTACGCCAGTATCAGACATATTAAGTATCATGGCAGGGTGGGTGAAGTATCAAGACTTTGTTGTAAGCGGCTGGAGCTGTGACTGCATGCAAGAAGACTGGAAGAAAATGGTGTACTCCTTCCTGACAACATATGCGGAATAATTGTATGTCCACCCAACTGTGGCAAGACAATTGTTCTTTTGTTGCTGCACAACCAGACGGGGTCCACCTTGAGCATGTATGTGAATTTTCAAAAACACTGTCTCAGTCCACATACCAACTATTACAGGAGATATTGCAGGGTGTAGGTGGTGTGACATGTACAACATTCACTGAAAGCAGTGATATCCCTCCACCGGAAAAAGGAAAGTCAAATACAGTGTTCATATTTGACAATGTTGGTGCGGAAAACCAAGATCGAATTCTACAATATTTCTGTATTGGTCACCATATTGCTGTTGCTGTGTTTTATCTGAATCAGACATATTCCAGAGTCCCAAAGCAGTTGGTTAGGGATAATGCAAAACTAATTATAGCATTCAAACAGGACAGTCTGAATTTAAAACACATTTTCCAGGCTTATGTAGGAACTGATATGTCATTCAATGATTTTGTAAAGATATGTGCAGATTGCTAGAATCACTCACAGAATGGGTTTCTCGTCACTGATTAAACAAGAAAACTGAATTATGGCATGTTTAGCTGGAACTTCCTGGAGTTCCTATATACATAGCCATGGAAAGAGGTGAGTACATCAGCATACGCGTCACCGTGGACAAATTCGCATGTATGCCGGGAGCTCAGTCTGATAGGATGGGTGTGCATAGATAAAAATTCGTTTGTCCATGGACGCGAAAATTCAAACTCTCGAACGTAAAGTTAGAGGCATATGCAAGGAACTAGAGATGTACCGTCATACCCTTCTGAGACTGAACGGTACAGTGAATGATCGGGTTAATGCGATAGAGAAGGAAGTAAACGACTTAACTGAAGGGGAAATAGCTGTTATTGAGAAGGGGAAATTGTATGAATGGGTTAACATGATTTTTTAAAAAAGCAAGCGACTTAACTGAAAGGAAAACAGCTGTTACCGTGAAGGGGGAGCAGCATAATAAGAAGAGCGAATATATAAAACCTCACGCTGCACAGAAGTGCAACTACTATACAACGAGATGTGGACTAAGAATAAAGTTATCGAGTCATGGAAGGCCGTTCGAGAGAAGTTACGGTTGCTGAGGTTAGGGCGTTTGAAGTGGGAGCAGACACTGCGAGAAACCTTTAAACCAGTTACTGAATCTCTCGATGTACTCTCAGCGGAATTCCACAACGACGACATTACGATATTGCCGATTTCATTAACCGTAACAGCGACTCAAGGGTACACAAAACATTCGGTTTCAGTGGTGAAAAACGTATACATGTTGGACAAACAGCGTGTACCTTTAAAAACAATACAGGTTGGTGTTAGACAGTTTCAAAGAATACCCGGTCTACTGCACCTTATTTTCCTAAGAGCTGCAAAGATTGTAAACTATTCGCCTAAGGATCTGGAAATGTAGCGTGAAATATTGCTTTTGACTGATCTGCATGAGAATGCAAAAAGCCAAAGCGATGTTAAATACAAATCCATTATGAAACCTGTATTGGATGGTGAAAAAAATAGCAGTAGGGATGGTATTGACATTTAGCATAAAAGAGTGAAAAATCGTCTCCCTCAGTATACACATTTCGACGACCCCAATGAGTTAATAGACCGGCTACGAATGCTCATGGCAACAGCTGTTGCTGGTAATAAAGCTCATTGGAATGAAGTTGTTTCTATAATTTGTGAGCTTAGAGAGAGGGGTACCATCGAATAAGTATGGAGACTCTAGTTCGAGGACTGCGCAAACCAGCACTCAAAACCGAGGGAGGTGGCGCAGTGGTTAGCACACTGGACTCGCATTCGGGAGGACGACGGTTGCATCCCGCGTCCGGCCATCCTGATTTAGATTTTCCATGATTTCCTTAAATCGCTCCAGGCAAATGCCGGGATGGTTCCTTTGAAAGGGCACGGCCGACTTCCTTCCCCGTCCTTCCCCAATCCGATGAGGGGGGCGGGGGGGGGGGGGGGAATAGAGCGTTAGTTAAGTGGTTTGGTTTTCCCGCACCACAAAACAGCTGGATCGACGCTGACGATCGATTTGCTATATAACAGGGAGCGCAGACCATAACCACCTCGGCAGCATAACATGTCTGTTAGGAGGTACTTTAGAGGAGAAGGCGATATTCTCGACAAACTATCAGTCGAATTACACATTACTAAATATAACTGCTGTGGACCTGGAACAGAACTTCAAAATACGATTGGCACGTGGTGGTAAGGGGATAAATCTACGCGATGAAGCGGGTATGGAACACGACATTGCATATGCAGCAAATAAAGGTCGTCACACCGCCAGTCGAAATTTGGCTGTCAAAGCTAAGGACATCTGTGCGAGGAAAGATATTGGAATAGGTCAATACATTGCAGCATTTGCAGTTGAAAAAACTATGTATGGTAAAGTTAAGTTCAGCTTGGGTGTGAAGAGGTTTAGCCAAGTTGGGCGCTAAGGAAGAAGATAACATCCAAAGGGTGCATGAAAAACTGTATCCTGATAGCGTTGTATGCAGCTAAACGCGCACTGAAGCAGAAAGGAACAGGAAAAAAGACCGACTAAACCACCCAGGGTTCTACCAACACCCAAGACGTCGGGTGGAATTATTCCCTTCCTCATTCCTGCCCTAACCGGTCTCTCAACGGTGGGTTCATTGGCTGGGGGTACTGCGGCTATTGCCAGGTCTGTCAAGAATGCACAAAACTCTCAGGACATCTGGAGGAGGCTCGAAGTCATAACAGCACGATGGAAGCAGCAGCCATCTGAAAACGGATATACTTGAAACCATACAAGAAAGGACTAGGTTTCTTCCTCAACAAAAAAGAAGCCCCCTAGCAATTCTACCAGGCAGGGAGCTCACAAATACAGATATGCTTAAGTTTGTTAAGAAGAAATTCAACATTCCGAGGCGTGTTTATGCGGAATACATTACCGAAGACTATTTGGAAATCAGGAGAATGCGGAATTGTTAATCTGAATGTACAAGGAAGACCTCGAACTCACGGGTAGCATATGTTTAAAAAAGAAATAAAAATAATGTCTACTATTTCGACACATTCGGTGACCTGCAATCTCTAGGAGAATTACAACGGTACTTCACAGGCAGAAGACATGTGTTTTACAATTTTCGATGCTATAAAGATTTTAATACTTTCCTGTGTGGTCATCTATGCATTATGATCCGCCTGACGTTTACGAATGATATATAAGAATAGGTATTAAGCATCTTTTCACCAGTCGATGTTTAGATGCAACGTCGTACACTCAGACTTTGAAAGAACGATCGTCTGTATTACGTACGAATTACTTCCCACCATCTGATTTAAGCATTGGAGATTGGAGCATCGCACTGACTGGACTGGAGACATAAACCACCATCCCAAATATCACAGAGGCTAACAATAAACTGCATCTGTAATTAAACGGTAAAAACGAAATTGCGGGAACTGAATCTTACGCATATGATATTGGCGATTTAAACGAAGTTTTGAAACAATCTGGAAAAGGAACTGAGCTCCTTGCAAACAACAGTGCATTTAAGTCTGAAATAAAGACGGTGAATGTATTGAGTTACTTTGAGCAGAAAGGTTCAATAGGCACACTACTGGGTTTCCAAAGTAAGGGACAGATTTTGAAGATGGATCCCAGGAAATTTTCCAAATCTGATCGGACAGTGGATATTCTCAGTAAAATCCGTGTTCAGTGTAACATTGCAACGAACTCATATCTCGACGTTAGATTGGTTCATTCAATCTTCGGGTTGGTCCCATTAGCTGGAACAGAGTTTAAGATTGTTGACTCCTACCACCACAATATAACTTCCAGTGACAGTTCGGACATCGGACTATCTGGAGCTGCGTATTGTAGATCAGTATAACCAACTTGTTGAGTTTCGTGATGAGGTAATCATTGTACGACAATATAGAAGACAGGATAGGCGTAAGATATAAAGCTAGCGCACACAGCGCACAGCACAGCGTTTCATGGCAGAAACGCAAGGTGATAACACATGCGAACTACGAGTTCCTTAAATCAGTAGGCTTGAAACCTCACAATGACGTCGTCGTTCAATGTAACTCACCCTGCGGAATATGATGAGCAAATCATACATCAGGAATACTTCTCGCATAAACCTTATGTTTCAATGACATTTAACAAGAACGATGAAATTAGGATTGTCATCCAGCACTAAGATGCTTTAACTGTTCCATGCAGGAATTTCATACATTTGGATGGACGATTTAAGGAAAAGGATGGTAGTCACATAGTTTGATCAAAGCTTACTCGTAATGCTTGAGCGTTCCTGTTCCAGGAAAAAGGATATGAACTTAATGGGGTAGAGATCATGATCGCATACGTAATGTTGGCATTGCATCAACTATTAAAACATACGTCTCATCGTCACCCTCGGATTTGAATGGTTTGAAAAATGCGGGATGATTCACAGACGATCCTATGGACAGAAAAGCGATTTACTGCATGCGGACCTATAAAAATAATTATGGGCTACTTTGAGAACATGCAGCGAATTATTGTGAATACTAAACAGGAGCTTATTCTCGTACAGAGTGCAACGGACAGCAGCTCATACATTCAAGGAACTCAAGAGGAGAATCAGATCGGCATCAACAAAATTATATGTAAAATGCCACACATCACTGTGGCAGACGAGGAGTGTTTGAAGCTTTTAAAGGTTCTGAATACTGGTACATGTCTGCCATTAACTTTCCCCTCATGAGAGGTTTTTGAGATCCATTGCTGCACAACGAGCAGACAGGCATAGGCTATTAAAACGTCAGTGCAGCTGGAAACACTGAGATTCATCATACTTGCATTTCAGACCCGTAGAAGGGGGAATTCAGCATATGATTCCACCGTATTTGTCAACTGTAATTTAACTAATGCCAGAGTCTACTTGAATACAGAATTCCATCCGTATGACAATTTACCACTACCCTGTGCTATCAGAACGTATACAACTAAGCATCTGATATGTATTCAAGGTTCCGTGCTTCTTACTATGAAGGGACTGAAGAGGAAGGATGCCTACTCGGTCCACGGAAATTCAAGTATCTGGCACGAATCATTGTAATAGAGTTTTCTAAGCAGAATGAGATAATTAAACCATGATCAATAGATGTACAAATCGAATTTGAATCCTCATCAAATTTTCCAGAACACACAGTAGCGTATGCTGTAGTTCTACATGACCGTGTGATTAACTAATGCCCAACTACTGGTGTTGTGCAGCGTACTGTATAAATGACGAAGTGCTGTGGCATACCCAGGGCCTTTCACAACGACAACTTGAAGTGTAAACGTCGTTGCCGACATTCAAGGTTTCTATGATGATGAGTGTGGACAATTCATATTTAAAGATGTTGCATTCATAGCATACACAGAAGATGCTGGTATAATGGAGACATTCTCAGCAAGAATTGCATCACTGAGACCTTTCAAGGATGTGAATTGTGCTACATCACGGAGGAGTGCAAAGTGGTTAACACATTTCTTTCATCGTTTCCACTTGGACGATTCTGGTATACCTTATAAAGAAATGATGACGTCACTTCGAATATTTGGTCGTCCTGAGACCATTATCTACGTCAAAGGCAGGAGAAGATCATATGGCTGCATCGAATCAATAAGTTTGCATCTATTCAAAACCTGTGAAAGTAGTGTCGTGTCTGCCTATGAAAATGTAAAATTACTGTTAAGTTGGACTAATGAAAATAAATGAATTTTTACCTCACAGTCTCTCTTTTTATTTATTTCTACCCAGCTACTACTTAGATAATAGGTAGCTTTGCCCAGATCCTACATCTGTGGCTTTGTTCAAGCACAAGAGATATAATTCCAGGCATTTTTGTTATATGTCATATGAAGCGTACACGATAACGCGCCGCCTATTTCCAAAAACCTATACGTGGAGTATGACAGGTGAAGCCCCATGCAATCATTACATATATGTTGTTTTCCTCCATCTTAAACGTCAACTCCCTCATGCTTCAAACTAGTGCCTTATGCATCTTGCACAGCCTTTATATACATTTGTAAGGGTAGGGATTTGTGAAATAACAACAAAGACATATGGTAATGAACAACAATGTTTTATTCAGACTTAAGTATTCACAGTAGTAATACAGCTTTACATCCACAAATCTTGTTGTTTTTGCGTTTCACAAAGTAATACTGCTTTTAAATTCACAGTCCTTGCTACTGCTCGATTTTTTTTGTTCACGTTTCTTGGTTTTACAAATAATAGTACTGGTTAAACAAATTTTTTGCTTTACATTGCAGTACTGATTATAGCTATTTCAGAGATACAGCTTCTCTGACACTAATACTATTACTGTTGTTAGTAAAATTCCACCGAAACAGAAGACTTAATTTATACCTTGAGCTAGTTGGCTCTAAACATTTTCCACCTCAAGCACCTGAAATAATTTAATAATACAATGAAGCGGATGGTCCTAAAGTGTTCATCCCAAACAGCTGCACTAAAATGAACTGGGTGGAACTCACACTTAAAACTAGTATGACTTGGACAGCTATCGGTAGGTGAAACTTAAAAAATAAAGTATTTACACATGTACTCACACAATCAAACAGTACATGAAGTGCAAAAGAGAGAAATATGGTGAACTCTATTTATTTCTTCCATTTACAAGTTTTTATTTTTTAACTTTTTTTGGTGATTTTAGTCCAATTTTTAATCTTTTCTTATATACTGCACATTTTTATTTTTTTTTAATTTTTATAACTTTTTTACAGTTTATGGTGCTTATAATTCACGCATACATATTATTCAGAAGAAATATAAGCAGAATATATTTAGACACAGGCATACATATTTACACAGACATCCACACTCAGATACACTCACAAGCATAATAAACAGAGACACATAAGCATTCACACATGTACGCACACCATACATCACACACACAATATTCACTCTATGATAAAAGAGCCATACTACTCAGCATAAGCTCTCACTCAGCCAGTCATTCATTCCTCCCGCATTCACACCATTGGAGTCCACTACCTCCTCTTGTGCTTCAAGCAAATAGCGTGAGTACAGGAGGGTTTCGATCCCGTCATCACAAATGGCTCTTTTATCGTCATGAGGTGACAATCCGACTTTAGACTGCAGCACATTGTACATCTCATGACCTCACGATCGAACTTAAGATTGCAGCACATTGTACACATCATGATCTCACGATCGAATACTAGTTTGCTATTCCAAATGCAGAGGTTGTGATGGAGCACTGCAACACCACCATAGACGCACTGCAAGCGGTCTTTGACTGTGAGGACACGTGATGCCTCACTTCGCACACCCTTAGCCTGCCTCTAGGTGGCTCCATCTACTGTACAATATGCATACATTTTGGATCTTAGACCCAGAAACTCCACAATCAGCAATTCATCCACATCATCTTTCATTAAGCCGCTAACATTCTTGCTTGGAGGAACAATACAGTAAAGATTATCGGCCGTGTTTCCCGATGTACCGAATTCATCACTGTGGATTGCATTTCTTCAACAAATACATGAAGCTATCTGTATCCATATAAAGTAATTTTGGTTCCACAAAATGTTTTTTGCCAAACTCATAGTGGAAGCGGTACATGTGGAGTTTGGAGATGTCCATTATACACACACCCAAATATATAGGTTTGGGAATCTCTACTGAAACCTTCGATCTCTCCACAGCAATAAAGTTTTCATTGAAAATAGTGACCTGTTTAAAAATTTGGTCTGACAGTGCACTTTCTTATGCCCCAACGCCTATCGCATTCGGTCCTAATCAAAATATTGCGTTCATTCCTTACATTCTGCATGGTTTTACCGAAAATGGAATTATTCATTAAATTACAAAAATCTTTTTCGGTATTTAATTCAATATACTCCTTCAACCAGGGGAACTCAGTGAAGGAGACATTCTGGGTTATTCTACCTGCCTCCATACCTAAGCTGAGGCACTGCAGGAAATTACGATAATGAATTATGTATGTCTGCTTGTGTCCAACAGTGATCATAAGTTTAGGGATAGTGCTACTTCGCAGAACTTGTTGCTTTGGACATAATGGTAAGTCGCTTGTCATTTCATGCATAGTAACTGGGTGTAAGAGGTCTGTCTCTACCACGTAGCCTACATCAGAATCAGCTACCAGACCCAATGTTTTTGTGCCTAACCCCTCTCATTTGTTTTTGGGCACCCATTGAAACCCACCAATTGGCAGTGGCTGCATCATGGTGTGTCCATATAAGTTATTTCCTTCCAAATATAAAATATAACTTGAATCGAGGGATGTGTTGAACCCTGCACCCATACATGGATTATTTGCCTTTACGTGCCTATGGACACACGGGCAAAGTTCTCCATTGATCTCGCACTCAAAGAAAAGAAGCATATCAGCATCAGTCAAAAGTTCGATGCTACGCCTTGTTTTCTTGAGCATTGCATCCCAGGACAACCCAGGCGCTGTGTAATAGAAAGCAGGGGTCCAGAGAGTGTGTGGCCATGCATACACTCTGGAACTTTTGAAAAACATCTACAAGCAAGCGCACATTGTTGTCCATGTATAATTTTGCGTATTCACTCAAACTAGTAACGCTAATTCCCACCAGATATCATGCTCATAATTTACACTAGTTATAGCATCACCTGTGGGAGAACTGGTAAATGCAAATGTGTTGGGTTTCGTCGAGTTTCGCCTTACTATCCAGGTACTCATAAGGGAAAACTCCTTTCCTCATTGGGGTATGCAGATTGGGTGATATGCATATCCTCCTGAGGTAGAATTTCAGTGAGTTTCTGGAGTGGCATCTGCATAGAACGTAGCACGTCAAGGAAGCGGAGCATAATTTTTGTCGTCATTCGTTTGGAGAATGAGAACTGCTCAACAAGAAAGTGGCATCATACCACTTAAATTATGGAAGACGACGGATGTGTGTCATGGTGGCTGATACTTCAAATTGCATGCTTTGTGAGCAGCACCACGGAACTTCTCCATAAGATGACAGAGGTCCCTGTGGGGTGTTTCAGCTTTTCTATCTAACGGCAGTCCACAAATATGACAGTTAACTGCATCATTGTATAAATTTTTATCCTCCTCCAATTCGGTCATGGGGATGTTGATGTTGTAAAGCCTGTCAACATCCCATGAGTGTCTTTCAAACTTAGTGGGAAGCCAAACTGCAGGCTTATCTTCTGCATAAGATTCATAGCATTTAGGCTTAAATCATGTGAACATGCAAGTTGGTACATTGTCACATACAATACGTACGTCTGCATGAAGGTGGTACATGAGTCTAATGGAATCCCTTCACAGTGAATGATAGGGACTAGGAGAAATCCGAAGTCATTCGAAGTCTATGTTACAACACACAGATATCGCTCATGATCGTGGGCATTCTTGAATTTAACGAACTTATTTTCTTCTGTAGGCATAACAACACATACCTGTTCCTTGGATTCACTGTCCTGCAGATGTCTTACTTTTCTTCCGAAGAGGTATGTAGACACCTGACGAAAATGTGCTGTTTACACTTGTGTTTATTGAGTTGGGACTTAAGGAGGTGGGACATGTCTTTGATCCAGACACAATACTGATTATCACCTTCAGAGAAGAGGCAAAAATTCTGAGAAAACAGATAGAGGCCCCTTCTGAAAACGTCCTTTGTTTGCCAGTATGTGGATGGAAAATTGGTCGCATCTACTATCTTTAGAAAAACACTTTTTGTTCATTCTGGGACTAATAGATAGCCTGGCATGCCCAACGCCAGCTGCATTCCTCGAAATATACGTTGTTGTTTTCGTTAGGGCGCAGTTGTGGAAAGAAGACACTAAGCTTCAAATAAAACTCTATTGTTTGTGGTAGAAGCTTACCACTGCGCATCTTGAGAACGTCATTTTACTTTACAATCATCTGCCAATATCCAACTGCTGGCTGCCGCCTCCTTGCAGCATGGAAGCTGAGGAGACCGCTGGTATGGGTGAGGGAGGCGAGCAAGTGGTCACCCTGCAGACTGCCAGACATTAAGGAAGGCCGTGCATGGGATCTGTCATCTCAGGCCACCTGAGCATTACGAGTGCATGTGGTATGGTGTGTCCACTGCTCTTTCATCTGAAGCCTCGTGAGCAGAGCAGGAGGTGGGGGTAGGTGGGTAGAGGCGAGGCATTTGTGGGAGACATCATGAATGCCGTCTGGTGGGGGCTGACCGAGCCCCCAAGGTTACGCGATGGGGCTGCAGCATGGGCGGCCAAAGCTGTGGGGATTTACCCTAGAGCATCTCTGAGATTTGCCCGAATTCGCTATTTTCTGACAAATGTGCCATTATTGATTTTGGGGACCTACTGGAATAATTATTTCCAATCAAAAGTGAAGCTTAAATATAGTAGTGTCAACAAGTACTTTGTTGATTCTTCTTTCAAATCCTGTACTATACAATGTTCAAGTAAAACATCAGAAAAGTTACATGTACGCAATATAAAACAGACTGACCTTATTTTCTCACCACTGGAGTTGCTTGCTGAGACGAACTTCCATGGAGCAATAAGCTACAATAAGGTAAACCTTCCAGCTGCTGGTCACCTCCCGATTCAATCGCAGTCAATTAACACAGTTGTGTGGGTTTTTGCTCCATACAGGGCTTTACCCCACCTACCGTATGTCCGCATAAAGTTTTTTGCTTCAAATGAGCGTTCCTGTCATATCCCTGAATATTGATCATTCCCTCTGGAATACCCTTTATTGCTGTGAAAATTATAAGCTTTTCTATTTTGTATTTCACAGCCGTTGAGACCACATAAAAAGAATAAAACTATGACACCATTGGGACTATAAGCTTCGTCAAAAACTAAAATTTATTTTCGCATCACAAGCGGCCATTTACGGCCTTAAACCGCTTATACACATGCTACTAAAGTGGTACCGCAGCTCGTGACATTTTGTTATGGCACCATGCGCTACTGTTCTCACAGGATGCCACAAACTCTCTGTAGTCGTACACTACCAAAATGGCGTCAGCTGAGATTATTCATGTGGTTATTAGTGTTATACTGCACGTTATGACATTTGCGCTGAGGCAACAGTTAAATACAAGGAAAAGGGAATCCAAATGGTGAACCCAAAATAGATCTCAAGCAGGAATAAAATGGGGGCAACAAACACACTGGCAGTGGGGCTGCAGCACTCCGAGGACAGCCCAAAGTGTTGTGTAGTTCTGCTAATTACCCAATGTACACTCTAAGAGAAAAAAAAAACGACGCACCACGAGAGAGTTATGTAAACTGGTCACTAACTAATATTCATACAGGTATCGACGGAAAATGCAAAACTGTAAACTTTCGTGCTCAGTTGGTGAATGTGTGATACTGCAGAGCAATTTCACTGTGCAGCTAGCAAGGATAGTAAACAGGGACATGTCGATACCAGGGTAGAGTCTTTGTGAACTTCATTCCATGTAATCACTTGGGTGGAAACTATGATTCGAAGACAGGGGTGTGAACAATATAAGCAGATGTCAGCATTTGAGAGAGGATATATAGTTGGGCTCAAAGGAGCTGGTTGGAGTAATTGATAAATCGTTCTACATTTGTACTGCATTGATGCTGCTAATCGACGATGTTGGCAGGAACAGATGAACGATGGACGAACATGGTGTCAAGGAAGAAGCAGTCGACCTACATCCACATCTACATCTACATCTATACTCCGCGAGCCACCTTACGGTGTGTGGCGGAGGGTACTTATTGTACCACTATCTGATCCCCCCTTCCCTGTTCCATTCACGAATTGTGCGTGGGAAGAACGACTGCTTGTAAGTCTCCGTATTTGCTCTAATTTCTCGGATCTTTTCGTTGTGATCATTACGCGAGATATATGTGGGCGGTAGTAATATGTTGCCCATCTCTTCCCGGAATGTGCTCTCTCGTAATTTCGATAATAAACCTCTCCGTATTGCGTAACGCCTTTCTTGAAGTGTCCGCCACTGGAGCTTGTTCAGCATCTCTGTAACGCTCTCGCGCTGACTAAATGTCCCCATGACGAATCGCGCTGCTTTTCGCTGGATCATGTCTATCTCTTCTATTAATCCAACCTGGTAAGGGTCCCATACTGATGAGCAATACTCAAGAATCGGACGAACAAGCGTTTTGTAAGCTACTTCTTTCGTCGATGAGTCACATTTTCTTAGAATTCTTCCTATGAATCTCAACCTGGCGCCTGCTTTTCCCACTATTTGTTTTATTTGATCATTCCACTTCAGATCGCTCCGGATAGTAACTCCCAAGTATTTTACGGTCGTTACCGCTTCCAATGATTTACCACCTATGGCATAATCGTACTGGAATGGATTTCTGCCCCTATGTATGCGCATTATATTACATTTATCTACGTTTAGGGAAAGCTGCCAGCTGTCGCACCATGCATTAATCCTCTGCAGGTCCTCCTGGAGTACGTACGAGTCTTCTGATGTTGCTACTTTCTTGTAGACAACCGTGTCATCTGCAAATAGCCTCACAGAGCTACCGATGTTGTCAACTAAGTCATTTATGTATATTGTAAACAATAAAGGTCCTATCACGCTTCCCTGCGGTACTCCCGAAATTACCTCTACATCTGCAGATTTTGAACCGTTAAGAATGACATGTTGTGTTCTTTCTTCTAGGAAATCCTGAATCCAATCACAAACCTGGTCCGATATTCCGTAAGCTCGTATTTTTTTCACTAAACGTAAGTGCGGAACCGTATCAAATGCCTTCCTGAAGTCCAGGAATACGGCATCAATCTGCTCGCCAGTGTCTACGGCACTGTGAATTTCTTGGGCAAATAGGGCGAGCTGAGTTTCACATGATCTCTGTTTGCGGAATCCATGTTGGTTATGATGAAGGAGATTTGTATTATCTAAGAACGTCATAATACGAGAACACAAAACATGTTCCATTATTCTACAACAGATTGACGTAAGCGAAATAGGCCTATAATTATTCGCATCTGATTTATGACCCTTCTTGAAAATGGGAACGACCTGCGCTTTCTTCCAGTCGCTAGGTACTTTACGTTCTTCCAGCGATCTACGATAAATTGCTGATAGAAAGGGGGCAAGTTCTTTAGCATAATCACTGTAGAATCTTAAGGGTATCTCGTCTGGTCCGGATGCTTTTCCGCTACTAAGTGATAGCAGTTGTTTTTCAATTCCGATATCGTTTATTTCAATATTTTCCATTTTGGCGTCCGTGCGACGGCTGAAGTCAGGGACCGTGTTACGATTTTCCGCAGTGAAACAGTTTCGGAACACTGAATTCAGTATTTCTGCCTTTCTTCGGTCGTCCTCTGTTTCGGTGCCATCGTGGTCAACGAGTGACTGAATAGGGGATTTAGATCCGCTTACCGATTTTACATATGACCAAAACTTTTTAGGGTTCTTGTTTAGACAGAACGTGAGGATTGTGCAGTCCTCAGAGAGGCTCTCAAAGCTTTGTATTTATCATTATCATGGAGACGACGTGCAACTGGTGCTTCACTGACAACAAAGACCATTAACAGGCGGCTCACAGGAGGGGCACTGAGCTCACAGCGCACCTTGTACCATCGACCGTTGACCTCCGTATTCCGACAAGCCCGTTTGCAGTGGTATTGGGCACATTCGCCCTAGAATCTCATTGACTGGAATAGAATTGTCTTCAGTGATGAGTTTCGCTTCGAACTGAGCCCCAGTTGCTATTGTACACATGTCTAGAGTCACTCTGGACAGCGGTGGGATACCAACCTGACTGCCGCTTGCCACATGGCCTGAAAACCAGGAATGATGGTCTGAGCAGGATCCCTTTGGTTGTCGTCTCCAGCACCTTTCAGCTGAGGGAAACTCGGACGATATTCTACGTCCCATTTTGTTGCTGGCCATGGCAAGCCATCTAGGGCTTACATTTCAACACGATAATGCCCACTTTCACACGGCGAGAGTTTTTACTGCTTGTCTTCCTACTCGCCAAACCCTACCTAGGCCACCTCGTCGGGTGTTTAACCAATTGAGAACTTTGGAGCTTTATGGGCAGATCCCTTCACCATCTAGGAGTTTTCACTGTGTAATACACCAATTGGACAGAATCTGGCGCAATATCCCTCAGGAGGACATCCAACAACTCTGTAAATCAATGCCAAGCCGAATAATAGCTTGCATAAGACTAGACAAGGACGAACATGTTATTGAGTTGCTCAATTTGTGAAGCTCTTTCTCTTGGTTAATCATCCAATTTGTCTGAAGTTGTAGTCATTTGTTTATCTGTACATGTACATTACCAGCTCATTCGGATAATTCCTTTATGTTGCACAGTTTTTTTTGTCTTAGAGTGTACAATAATGTGATCTATGGCATCATTGGTGTACTGGAGGGGGTAATGGAGGATATAGGGGGGGGGGGTTCAGGCCTATTATCCTACTTAAAAAATAATGGAAACCTCAAAAAATCGAAGATGGATCTAGGCCAATTGTTCTCAGTAAAAAAGCGAAGGTACCGGACCTGAGGAAATCCTGTATATTGTTAATGTCCAAGATGATGTACCTGGTAATATATAGACAGTCCAGAGTGTCGAAGAGGTCCATGAATTTAAGAGGGCCACTGGATTTTTCCTCAGTCTATGATGGTAATCTCAGATGGCAGACCCGGACATATGAGAACAGTCCAAAGTGTTGTATAGGTCCACGATTTGAAGATGGCGATCCAAGATCTGGAGATATGAGCAGGTTAGTTTTAAGTATAGAATCCAAGATGACCACTGAGTTTTCCAGTGACATCACAGAGTACTTGTGATAACTTTAAAATTCAGATAGATCAGTTTAAAATGACATCAAAACTGTTCCCCTACCCCTCTGACGTCACATCTTGTATGTTTAAACAATTTCCCCCATCCTCTGGCTTCACATCTCAGCGCCCTAAGTTCGGAACCCACATTCTATCTTGCCCTAAATTTAAAACTGTGTGTGATACGAATTGGATAGGAATGTTCATGGCTTTATTTAAACAAAATACAGTGGAGAGAGGCCTCTTCTGTGGACAGAGCGTCTGCACAGGCCAGAGTCCCATATGGCCCCTCAGTACACCTAGTCCAGCTGCCCTGCCAGGATCACGTGTGTCGTGGTAGAGAGAGGCACTCTATCTGCTACCTCAACACTCCATCTGCCACTTCACCACACTGCATATGGCTGCACACCACCACCACTCTGTCACCTGCAGAGCTAGCATTAAGGTCACTTGTCTGTCTGGCGTTAACCTGCGAGAGCGAGAGCCCTTTTTCACAAAATGAGCGGGTGCGTGGCGCACTTTCTACACATGTAAAGGTTATCTGTCTTTATGCCACCATGGAAATGTGTATGAGCAAAATTACAGTTTAATCTTAGTTTGATTAAAGAAATATAAAATAAACTTACATTATATGAACTAAGTCACTGTTTAATTAAACAAAAATAAAACAAACTTATCTTTATATCACTCTGTTGCTGCGTACAAGGGTTACCCCACAGTAATGACCCACTTGAAGCATTAAACAGTGTAGCTTATCTCGTAGGCTGTGGGATTGTGCTATTAGCTCAGAGTCTGGGTCATTTTCTTGCAGGTATCATAAATTTTTTCTCATCTAGCTTGCTGTTTATTTTTCACTACTGTTGCCTACTGGAACGTATGACAATACAACTAATTGCTGTGTAAGCTGAAGCAATAATGAAGGAATAGGTATGGAATCGCAATTGTAAAACAGCAGTAGAACATATTATAGGAAAGATGCATGCAACGCAATACAGATGTGTCTGCCTTCTATATGCAGTAAAAGAAATACTTTGAATGAAGTGTAAATGTGTCTCTTTTTACAGAAAAGACACATGCAATGCAGATATAACTGCACATTGCACATAATCATTTGACAGGTTTCAAGCAGAAAGAAAGAAAATGAGTAACTGGAGTTTACAAAGTTTTATTTGTATTCATTTGTGTTGTATTGTATTTATTTGTAATATGTTTCTTCCTTGATTTTTACATTTCAGATAATATGTTTTTACAAAATACACATATCACACTAGTTGGACTGCTTCAGACACTTCGTTTCAAAATTAATTCTCATACAAGTTGGTCCAGATCATAATTTTTTTTCGTTTCAAATGACTCGTTTTTTAATAGAAAAACAAGGTACAAAAACTGTGTATACAACGATTACAAAACATAATTTAACAGTGTGTAAAAAAATAGATCTGTTGAAAATTAGTCCCACAGTTTGAAACAGCTGCACAGATTGATGCACTTATATGTTTTTGGAATACACTTTACAGTTGACATTGATGCACTTATACTTTTTTCCAACACTTTAACCACAGTTTACAGTTGTCACTGTTGCACATGACACTGAATATTCATAGTTTGTCTGTGAGACATAGAATTAAACTAAATATGATCATATACTTATATATATATGGTGTCTGTTCTTTCAGACATGTCCGAAAGAGCAGACACAAATGATGACCTGCACCCGTCTAGAACGAAATTGTAATTATATATTAATACCTTCAGCTGCTGATGGGCATTGATATATATCAACAGGGACAGGTGAAAATGTGTGCCTCGACTGGGACTCGAACTTGAGATCTCCTGCTTGCATGGTAGACGCTCTATCCATCTGAGCCACCGAGGGCACAGAGGATACTGCGACTGCAGGGACTATCTCGTGCATGCCTCCCGCAAGACCCACATTCTCACCTTATATGTCCACACACTACATTTGTTACGTCCCTACTCAACACACTCATTCACCTGTCCCCGTTAATACATATCAACGCCTGTCAGCACCTTAGGGTATTAATATATAAATCTAATTTCTTTCTAGACAGCTGCAGGTCATCAATGGCGTCTGTTCTTTCGGACATATCCGGGAGAACAGACTCCATATCCATATAAGTACATAGTTCTGGCCGGCCATGACCTTCCTCTTCTGTGTGGATGCACACATATTACCCAAACTCTTGTGGGACCCAGTAAGAATGTCTTCCACGAGTAATGAGTGTGTTGGGTAGGGACACTAGGAATGTAGTGTGTGGACATATAAGGTGAGAATGGGGGTCTCATGGGAGGCATGCATTAGATAGTCCCTGCAGTTGTTCTATACTCTGTGCCCTCGGTGGCTCAGATGGATAGAGCGTCTGCCATGTAAGCAGGAGATCGCAGGTTCAGGTCCTGGCCAAGGCACACATTTTCACCTGTCCCTGTTGATATATACCAATGCCCATCAGCAGCTGAAGGTATTAATATATAATTCTAAATACGATCATGGTTTGTAAGGCCATAAGCAATGTGACCTAACCTACTGTATAAACAATATATAATCTCACTCACATTCATAATATGCTAAATGAACTAACTTGCACACATAGTGTGCAGTCTCACAAGTTTAATGTGCTCAGTGTGCGCTCACATACATAGTATGCAATCTCTCATACACAAGCACATGCACCTGTGCACTTACACATACATATATATGTACTTGATAAGAGGCTCATGCTATTCCACATACATAGACGCATTTTCGCCATATATATACACCACATACATAAGCCCACTTCTTTCACTCAAATAAACAGCAGATGTGACACATTCATTCTCATGATGAGGCAGGCTGATATTCAGCTGCGATACAGTATGTTCCTTATATCTTCACAATTGAATACAGATTTGATTCACCAGATGCAGAAGAGATGGAGCACCACCAAAACAACTGTGCAGCACTTCAAGTAAACCGCAATCTTGAGAGCTATAGAGGCTGCATGCCACCCAGATGGGGTAATGAAACATTGGTAAATGTGGATGAATTACACACAAAAATCTGAATCTACCTGTAAGATAAATGTTGTTAGTACATACAAGACACTTTTCTTAGCAAATTAAATACTATAATTAAATTTAAATTAAAGTGGAGATGGGGCACACAGCTTTCAACACTTTATTCAACAGATCATATAGTAACTGTTTTACATGGTCTTGTTAACAGATTTTTTACTGTCTTTGCTCCACTAACTCGTAACTTCCTTTTACTGCTGATAATACTTTGTAGCTGCCTGTAAATGTCACAAACGCATTTATTTAGCATCCTTTTGCAATTGAGCTATACAACATGTAAGGTAATATATATATATACAGCACACACATAAGCCCACTTCTTTCACTCAAATAAACAGCAGAAGTGACACATTCATTCTCATGATGAGGCAGGTTGATATTCAGCTGCGATACAGTATGTTCCTTATATCTTCACAATTGAATACTGATTTGATTTACCAGATGCAGAAGAGATGGAGCACCACCAATACAACTGTGCAGCACTTCAAGTAAACCGCAATCTTGAGAGCTATAGAGGCTGCATGCCACCCAGATGGGGGTACCATAACTGTAACACTTAGTTTTTATTTGTTTGTAATACTTATATCCTGGATTATTTTCGTAAAACAAAAGGATACGGTGATGAAAGTTGTTAAAAACTGTCGGAAGGGCTTGTAAGTGTGTTGTAGGGCAGTTTGGGCTGGGAAATAATTGTTAAGAAAAAAATTCAGTATGTTGCGCCACTTCTGACTTATCAGCATTGAAGTTAGCCAAACAGGCCGTTGCACATACAAATTCGAGTGACCCTCCAGAGATGGTGTCGCCAAACATGTTCTTCATATGATTTCATAAAACCAAACAAGAGAGCAATGCAAAAATTGAAGATGGGGTGGTAGTAAACATTGAACCCGAGCCAAAGGCTCGTGGTTCCAGAGATGTAGCGGAGGTCCCACAATTGAAATAAACATTAAGGATGAGAGATGGCAAACAGAAAGCAAATTCTACAGTGTTTTCATAACTAACAAATTTCATTGTGCCGAAGCACAGGGAGTGTATCAGCACAGTGTATCTACACAGTTGTCTGTATAATCTCTGAAACCTTCTCTTACATTCATATATACTGCCCGAGTGTTTGGGATCCATGCCAGGTAGGATTAAGGGAGGATATCCGAGCAGTTCAAAGGTGGGCTGCCAGATTTGCTATTGGCAGGTTCGAAGAAAACGTTAAGTGTTACAGAGATGCTTCAGAAACTCGAATGAGAATCCTTGAAGGGAACGCGACATTCTTTTGAGGAGTACTATTGAGAAAATTTAGGGAACGTGAATTTGAAGCTAACTGCCGAACAATTCTACTGCCTCCAACATACATTGTACGTAAGGACAGCGAAGATAAGATACGATAAATTAGGGCTCATATGGAGGCAAATAGATAGTCGTTTTTCCCTCGCTCTCTTTGCAAGTGGAACGGGAGAGTAGTGGTACATGGTACTCTCCGCCACTCACCGTATGGTGGCTTGCGGAGTACCTATGTGGATGTAGGTGTAATTCACGTGGTTCCAGAGATGTAGCGGAGGTCCCACAATTGAAATAAACATTAAGGATGAGAGATGGCAAATAGAAAGCAAATTCTGCAGTGCTTTCATAACTAACAAATTTCATTGTGCCGAAGCACAGGGAGTGTATCAGCACAGTATATCTACACAGTTGTCTGTATAATCTCTGAAACCTTCTCTTGCATTTGGATAAGAAATAACAAGCAAGTC
Organism: Schistocerca serialis cubense; assembly: GCF_023864345.2. Taxonomy (NCBI): domain Eukaryota; kingdom Metazoa; phylum Arthropoda; class Insecta; order Orthoptera; family Acrididae; genus Schistocerca; species Schistocerca serialis. Next base: position 344,642,064 of record NC_064646.1, read on the forward strand.
GCACATTTTTCTCAGATTTTCTTCTCCTTCTAGCCATGGGATCACAATGCCATAGGAACATTTTTTACTGTCCAAATTAATCGAGCTCTTTCATGAAGGATTTGAATTATTCACTGTCATTCAAAATTACACTTTGCTTCAAATTGTCGCTAAGGCTCTGACAGAACTGTTTCCTACTAATTTGGGTAGTCATCCTGCTTGATTCTCTTCTGGAAACCATTGAAACGTCTTTGAAGCACACTTCAGAAATAGCTTTCTCTGCTTCCTTCATTCAAGCACCTGGCATTTCCTTCAGTTGTTCTGTGGCTCTTATTGACCTCACGGTTGCCCTATCACTGTCCTTTCAGAGGTACTGTGAGAGGATGCTTTTCGCTTCAAGAACACCAGAAAACAGTGCAATGTTGCTTACGAATTCAGGGCTTGGTAGTGTTTTCTACACTCATTTGAACTCATTCTTTAGAATTAATTTTCTAATCATGTCATTCGAACATCTATTGAAATGAGCATTCAGAGTCTGGTAGGGCTTCCATACTGCTTGCACTGCTCTAAAGCTTGAAGTTTCTGCACATTATAATTGATGACAAGTTAATCTGGTCTGGGCATGTTCTATGAGGGCTGAATGAAAAGTAATGCCTCCACCTTCGTTAGTTGGGTGTGGATGGGAATATTTTAATAAATCAAATGCAAAAATAATCCTTAGAGTGTGATCTATAATTACCAATATTCACTCTTCCACATACCCACCGCCGATTGTATACATTTCTGCCAACGATGCCAACGATGAACAGCTCTGACACTGCCAGAATGAGATTTTCACTCTGGCCACTCTGGCCACAGCCTGGGGGATGTTTCCAGAATGAGATTTTCACTCTGCAGCGGAGTGTGCGCTGATATGAAACTTCCTTGCAGATTAAAACTGTGTGCCAGACTGAGACTCGAACTCGGGACCTTTGCCTTTCGTGGGCAAGTGCTCTACCAATTGAGCTACTCAAGCACGACTCACGCCCTGTCCTCACAGCTTTACTTCTGCCAATACCTCGTCTCCTACCTTCCAAACTTACGGAAGTTCTCCTGTGAACCTTGCAGAACTAGCACTCCTGAAAGAAAGGATATTGCGGAGACATGGCTTGGCCACAGCCTGGGGGATGTGCTTTCAGGAGTGCTAGTTCTGCAAGGTTCGCCGGAGAACTTCTGTAAAGTTTGGAAGGTAGGAGACGAGGTACTGGCAGAAGTAAAGCTGTGAGGACGGGGCGTGAGTCGTGCTTGGGTAGCTCAGTTGGTAGAGCACTTGCCTGCGAAAGGCAAAAGTCCCGAGCTCGAGTCTCGGTCCGACACACTGTTTTAATCTGCCAGGAAGTTTCATATCAGCGCACACCCCGCTGCAGAGTGAAAATCTCATTCTGGAAACATCCCCCTGGCTGTGGCCAAACCATGTCTACGCAGTATCCTTTCTTTCAGGAGTGCTAGTTCTGCAAGGTTCACAGGAGAACTTCTGTAAAGTTTGGAAGGTAGGAGACAAGGTACTGGCAGAAGTAAAGCTGTGAGGACTGGGCGTGAGTCGTGCTTGGGTAGCTCAGTTGGTAGAGCACTTGCCCGCGAAAGGCAAAGGTCCCGAGTTCGAGTCTCGGTCCGACACACAGTTTTAATCTGCCAGGAAGTTTTAGCTCTGACACTTTCATTTACAATTCTCTTTACAGTTCTCTTGCCGGCACCACACGGTTCTGGAGTCCGTTCTTGTGTCTTCAAATGTCAATAGGAGACCTGCTTTCAAAATCACGTTTTAAAAAGTTATAAATGCGGTAAATAATCCCCCTCGCCTGCTTGTGAAGCACTTCACATTTATTACCGTCACCTGGCTTTTTTAATCACATTTAAACATTTACAGATACACATTCACGCCTATGCTGCTACAAAAAAAGAAAAAAATTACAAAGAAACTGACACTTGAATGAATAATTCGGTTGTCGCGAAGTACGGCAACACTGCAGCATGCAGGAACGGGATTGTCACTGTCTAACTGTACCTCGCTGCTAGCCGCACAGAAAGAGAATGAATGTTATTGGCTGCCAGTGGCTAATGGAGGGGGATGCGCAGAACGGCTGAAAACTGAGCCAACTTCCAACGTGACGTGGACTTTAGATTTACTGAAAGAATCTACTAGACTGCTTTTCACACAGAAAAATTACACCTTTCAATTAATAGCATAATTTGCACATTTTGCTTTCAAAACCGTAATATGCCAGGCTTCAGAATGGCAAAGGAATATGACAGTTATTTACAACAATGCGTATAAGTTCACTAAAAAGAAAACTGAACAACATCAGCCATGCCGGCCGGGAAGTGGCTAAAGATTACTGTTACTAACAATCGGATTGTAAACGCAAAAATGAATGGCACCATAATGACTAGATATAAAGAGGGGTGCTGTAATAATATCATAGCAGAGGATCAAGTCAAGAGCCGACATTCGATATTGTGGTTGGATCATTGAAGCATAAGGAAGCGGAAAATGTTTTTATTTTACTTGTACCTTATCTTACAGATTGCGTTTCAGATAGGAGTCAGGTTTTGTTGTGTTATTAAGTTTCAGGCGCTCGCGCGACAGCATTTACACTGCCACAAATTGGTTTTCGTTTTCGTACGTATGGCTATAGAGTGAAATCAGTCAGTGGCAACGTCACGTGCCATAAGGTGAGCCGATAGATGACAAGGGATTAACTGAGAATCAAGTACGTAAACAGGTAGATGTTCAAGAGGTGGCGTAAATGCCACCGACGCGAGCCCCCGGCGGTAAAGAATACAGCATCAGCGCTCCGGAGAAGGGAGTTACAGACATAATCACGTAACCCGCGATTTGAGAATCTAAAGTCGAGTCGACATCGGATGTGCAACACCACTCAGGCAGGCGCAGACCAGCCCAGGACAGACGAGAATGAAGCGGAGTGTTTGTAGGTGCCCAGCAATGCTCCAGTGTGTGAGGGCATGTGTGCCAGTAATGATGGAAAACGAGAAATGTCGTCCAAACTGAGCGCGCATATCCTTGATGTTCAGACACTGCACGGAACTTTTTATTGCTGTACCGAGAGGCGCGATTTGTGCCCACACTACACCGAATCTTCTTCTTGACTTTGGGCAGATGCCCGACACCACACGCCTGTTGTTCATTCTTCTTGTTCTTTCAGATTGCGTTTTTATTTATTTATTTTATTTTGTTTATTTATTTATTTCAAATTCCATGAATCCATATAGCGATGAATCACAAGGATGCGGAACGAGTCAGGTTTACATCTTTATAGATACACAATAAATGTTAGTACAATGACAAGAATGTAGGAATCTGGTGATATAAGCTTAAAGGATGAACTACAATTAAGTAGATACAGTTGAAATAAACATGACATAAACTACTGACAATAACTTTTGGTACAGAAAAAAGAAAATTCGTACATTGATTATCCTAGGCAGGGAAGACGAATTACACCTAACATAATATAAACACAGACTAGAATACAGATACGAAATACAGTAAAGTCACTGATTAGGCCTATTCTGCAGGTATTTTGTTAATTTAAATTTGAATGTACATGGGGAATAAATGTGAGCTTTGATATGAGATGGAAGAGAATTGAAGAATTTTGTGGAAGAATGACGATCACTTTTTCATACATTACTTAACTGTTTTAGACCTCTATGTAAATCATTTTAGACCTTGTATTGCGATCATGGTATGCATTAATTGGATGTGAAAAGAGAATAGTTATTCAAGGCAAAAATCATCAACAATAATAAGTACTGACATGTGTTGGTTAATATTTGCAGCTTACGGAACAGGTTCCTGCAAGAATAGCTTGGATGAACCCCACTCGTGATTCTAATTGCTTTCTTTTGTGCAGTAAAGATCTTTTTGGCTAAAGGTTGATTACGATAAAAAATTATGCCACGTGACATGACGGAGTGAAAATAGCGAAAGGAAGCTGCTTTGATAGCATACATATCACCAAAAGGGGTAATTACATGCAGGTCATTAGTTGCTACACTTAATGTTTTATAAAGATATACGAGGGTTGACTGAAAAGTAATGCCTCCAACTTCGTAACTCTTCAGCAGTTGGCAGCACTGGTATGCGGCAGGTACTGGCTTGTTTGGTAGCCTCTTCTCTACAGCTTAGTGATGGGCTAAACTGCGATTTTCCGATATCAGTGATTTCTGTGAATGCTACTTTTCAGTATCTGTTATTCTTAACTGTGATTTGTCGCAGTTAAGAGTCGCAGTTAAGGAACCTAAGTCGCGTATCCCTCCGCCACTGCTATTTCTGCTACTTCCGCGATTTCTGCGACTTCTGCTACTTCTGCGACTTCTGCGATTTCTGCTACTTCTGCGATTTCTGTGACTTCTGCTACTTCTGCGATTTCTGTGACTCCTGCGATTTCTGCGACGTACCACCGTATGAAATAGGTTACATCTGTCCACACAGAAAATTGCATCTCAACAAACCTGTCATTGGTAAGTATGTTTTACGTTTATTCTTCCGTTGGCTTTAATTTTGCACTAAAGAAACAACTGTGAAAATATTAATAGTGTAATTAATATGTAAGTAGCCGCACAGTACCGTAATAGTTCGTGTTTAGAAAATGAATTCTAACATATTGTTATGTTCATAGGTACCTGAACTACATTTCAGTCACTCAGTAAAGAGATAATTCAAAATATCATTGTCAACAGATCTGAAGAAATTGCCAGTCTTTAGACCGTTTTCGTCAGACGAGAGGTTAGTTTCTAAGCGTTTTGATGGACTTAATTACTTCAGTGAGATCGTTCTTGCGAATGTGATATAGCAAATATTAGCAATCTACTCTGTCAATTATATTGCTAGTAATTAGTGACAGCAAAAATTGTTTAATAATCCTTGTGTTTTTGCAGACGCAGTTCTGGCTGATTACTGGTTGCTGTACATATCTATCCACATCAAGGCTGTTGAGAGAGACTCGTGAAGATTCAAGACAGCTCTTAGAGGATTTGCAGTTTAAAAGTGAAATAATTATGAAATAAGTGTGCGACTGATTAAAGTGTTTTATTGAAGTTGTTGTGCGATTTTAAAGGAATAATAAATGTTAAATACATTGAGTGAATAATAAAAATCTCATTTTCCACATGTTAAGCCGTCCTATACCCGTAATTTTCCGCCACTTATTTATTGGAAAACACTTGTTGGATACAGACGTGCCGCCCCCCCCTTTCTCCACAATCTTGGTGTGACACTGACCTGTAACATATCCCGAAGTCTACAATATGCATTTTGAGGCTGTTGTTATGAAAGTGGGGAAGTACAGATCTTCCAGTTAAATCAGGAATAGCTTAAGTGCATTACTTGAAAGTGACACAGGAAAAGCTTACTTATGTAGGTGGTAGTATTGTCGGCAAAAAGTTCTTGTGTGTGAAGTTGCCATGTAGAACACCAGGTGTAAAACTTTTCTCCCGAGTCTTGAACTGTGTCGGAACAAAAGTGAGGCATTCATATGACTGTTTTCATTTCTCTACACTTATACAGATGTCTGAGTTCTGCTGTGTTAACATTGCAAAGTCCTGTAGGCATGTGGAGTATTAAGCAAAACTGTCATATTGGAAGCAGAATCAAACACATTTGTTACGTTACTTGATATTTTCAGGAGAAAAAGGCAATGTTGCTTCTTATTAATATAATACATTCAGAGTCACAGCAGTATTTGACCAACCATAACTGATGCTGAATGTGCATGTCGTCATATAATATAAAGGGCTTATTTCAATAGTGGTACAAGTCCATTACCTACACTTTTCTGTCTATAATGCTTCTGAAATTAGTGATCCAAACAAACATAAATAAAGGTTCATCTCTAGCAAGAAGCCATATGCTTGAATATTTCTGGTATCTCAACTGCAGATTTTTCAGCGCTCATTTAACTTTACGATTCTATATCTCAAAATTAACAAAAATGGACTTGTACCACTACTGAAATAAGCCCTTCATATGCACACACAGCACATCGATCTCGTGAGGCACAAGGCTCTCATAACGAAGTACGTACGTCGGTCAACAGATGACACTAGGAAAAGTATGTTAACTGCGCTTTTTAGTTGCTACTTGCGACTCTTAGTTGCGATTTGTCACAGAAATCGCAGTTTGACTCGGTAGCGAATAGCGTAGTATGAACTTTGCTCAACAGATGGCAGTGCTAACTGCGCTTTTTAGTTGCTACTTGCGACTCTTAGTTGCGACTTGTCACGGAAATCGCAGTTAGACTCCATAGCGTACCGCAGAGATGAGCGTTGTACGAACTTTGACCCACAGATGGCACTGTTAACCGCGCTTTCTACACTCCTGGAAATGGAAAAAAGAACACATTGACACCGGTGTGTCAGACCCACCATACTTGCTCCGGACACTGCGAGAGGGCTGTACAAGCAATGATCACACGCACGGCACAGCGGACACACCAGGAACCGCGGTGTTGGCCGTCGAATGGCGCTAGCTGCGCAGCATTTGTGCACCGCCACCGTCAGTGTCAGCCAGTTAGCCGTGGCATACGGAGCTCCATCGCAGTCTTTAACACTGGTAGCATGCCGCGACAACTTGGACGTGAACCGTATGTGCAGTTGACGGACTTTGAGCGAGGGCGTATAGTGGGCATGCGGGAGGCCGGGTGGACGTACCGCCGAATTGCTCAACACGTGGGGCGTGAGGTCTCCACAGTACATCGATGTTGTCGCCAGTGGTCGGCGGAAGGTGCACGTGCCCTTCGACCTGGGACCGGACCGCAGCGACGCACGGATGCACGCCAAGACCGTAGGATCCTACGCAGTGCCGTAGGGGACCGCACCGCCACTTCCCAGCAAATTAGGGACACTGTTGCTCTTGGGGTATCGGCGAGGACCATTCGCAACCGTCTCCATGAAGCTGGGCTACGGTCCCGCACACCGTTAGGCCGTCTTCCGCTCACGCCCCAACATCGTGCAGCCCGCCTCCAGTGGTGTCGCGACAGGCGTGAATGGAGGGACGAATGGAGACGTGTCGTCTTCAGCGATGAGAGTCGCTTCTGCCTTGGTGCCAATGATGGTCGTATGCGTGTTTGGCGCCGTGCAGGTGAGCGCCACAATCAGGACTGCATACGACCGAGGCACACAGGGCCAACACCCGGCATCATGGTGTGGGGAGCGATCTCCTACACTGGCCGTACACCACTGGTGTCGTCGAGGGACACTGAATAGTGCACGGTACATCCAAACCGTCATCGAACCCATCGTTCTACCATTCCTAGACCGGCAAGGGAACTTGCTATTCCAACAGGACAATGCACGTCCGCATGTATCCCGTGCCACCCAACGTGCTCTAGATGGTGTAAGTCAACTACCCTGGCCAGCAAGATCTCCAGATCTGTCCCCCATTGAGCATGTTTGGGACTGGATGAAGCGTTGTCTCACGCGGTCTGCACGTCCAGCACGAACGCTGGTCCAACTGAGGCGCCAGGTGGAAATGGCATGGCAAGCCGTTCCACAGGACTACATCCAGCATCTCTACGATCGTCTCCATGGGAGAATAGCAGCCTGCATTGCTGCGAAAGGTGGATATACACTGTACTAGTGCCGACATTGTGCATGCTCTGTTGCCTGTGTCTATGTGCCTGTGGTTCTGTCAGTATGTTCATGTGATGTATCTGACCCCAGGAATGTGTCAATAAAGTTTCCCCTTCCTGGGACAATGAATTCACGGTGTTCTTATTTCAATTTCCAGGAGTGTAGTTGCTACTTGCGACTCTTAGTTGCGACTTGTCACTGAAATCGCAGAAAGCAGTGCTAAATTCGACCAATAGATGGCTCACGTCTTTGAATGTGAAATACTATTTGCGACTGCTAACTGTGACTGAAATCGCAGTTAGATTCTGTAAAGTTGCTACTGTGATATCTGTGACTTCTCAGCCACTGTGATTTCTAACAGATACGCGATTTCCTGCCCACCACTACTACAGCTCCACTTGGCGGGAAGCCTTGGCATTGAACGGTTGTGTTGTTACAGTGTGAAGTATGGAACCCTGCGCAGACGGGCGGTCAATTTAAGCAACGTGCAGTCATTGAATTCTTGACAGCAGAAGGTGTCAGCCCAAAGGAGATTCATCAGAGAATGAAAGCAGTTTATGGTGATCGTGTTGATCTGAATACTGTGCGTCGTTGGGCGAGAAGTTTAAGGATTTTGGGGTGGGAACATCTGACCTGCGTCACAAACACAGAGTTGGACGCTCTGTGACAGTAACCACCGAGTTTCACAAGCAAAATGTTGACAGATTGATTTAGGACGATCGTCGTATCACTCAGAGAGAAATTGCAAGCACAATAGGCATTTCATAAGAACGTGTGGGTCACATTATTACTTTGCCTGGCTATCGGAATATCCGAGCACGGTGGGTACCCCAGATGCTGACTCCCAAAATGGAAGCGCACAGACTTGAAATTTGCCAGGAGCTCCTCTCACGTTATGAAAATGAAGGTGACACCTTTCTCCATTCAATTATGACAGGAGACGAAACGTGGGTACACCATTACGAGCCAAGGACGAATCGTCATTCTATGGAATATCGACACAAAGAATAACCCCAGAAAAAGAAATTCAAGACGAAGCCCTCAGTTGGAAAAATCATGGCCACGGTGTTCTGGGGCGCAGATGGTATTATCCATGTTGATTTCCTTGATCGTGGAACAACAATAAATTCAGAGCATTACATCACAACGCTGCAAACTTTGAAACGATGGCTAAGAAGGATCCGAAAGGAAAAGGGAAATGTTTTCCTGCAGCGTGACAATGCCAAACCACACATTTCACGTGCCACCACAGCAGAACTTCAGAGAGTGAATCTCAAAATTGTATGGCATCCTCCATACATTCCAGATTTAGCACGGTCTGACTTCCATCTGTTTCTGATAATGAAAGACGATCTGCAGGGACATCATTATGCTTCTGATGAAGACGTTGAGAGAACTGTGAGACTGTGGTTGCTGAAACACGGTGTCGACTTCTTCAGACATTGGCAGAAATGTATATAACTAGCGGTGGTTATGTGGAAAACTGAATATTGGTAATTAAAGACCACACTCTAAGGATTTATTAAAATATTCCCATCCAAACCCAACTAACGAAAGTGGAGGCATTACTTTTCACTCAGCCCTCCTAGAATATGCCCAGACTAGATTAACTTGTCATCAATTACGATGCACAGAACCTTAGAGATGGCACACTGTAATATATTTTGACTGTCACAGTGTAAGTTGATTGCTTCATTTTCTTGCAGTGACGCATGAAATTGAATATATTGTGGTTTTTTTTTTCAATTTTTGTTTGTCTGTGTCATTTATCAATTCTCAGTTGACTTCACATCTAAAGCTTCTATGAGTTATAACTCAGAATTGACGGTAATTTAATTTATAGAGACGATGAAAGAGAATTACTGTAATAAGCACACATTCTGTACGTAAAACAGTAAGGGGTCGGTATACCCCTCGCAAAAAAAAGTGGGAAGACGGCGTCCTCCAGCGTTCTCCCTCCAATACGGCCCTGCCATTGTCATTATATCATGATTGATGAAGCATGGTTTCATCTTTCCAGCCACGTAAATTCACAGAACACAACGTACCGGGCAACGGTGAACCCTAAGACTGTGTGTCAGCAACCACTCCATCATGAAAAAATCGGAGTTTAGTGCAGTGTAATAGGAACACGCATCAGCGAACTGATATTTTTTGACACTACCCTCAGCACAGTTGCATATATGGGAATTTTTGATATCTTTTGTGCTCAACTTACTGAATATGAAAGACGGTACTGCTTCTTCCAGCAAGATGGGGCAACATGCCACATGGCTAAGGTATCCCTGGACGAGCCACGATGTCTTCACTGAGGAACAGATTGCCAGCTAACATTTTTGGCCACCACGTTTGCCGGATCTAACAAAATTTCTTCCTGTGTGGATACTTAAAGAGCAAGGTCTATTAAACGAAACCCCACAATATTCAGGAACTGAAAGACATCAGCCATGATGTTGTTGCCATCAGTATCCGAACTTTACGCCAGGTGTGTCTGAATATGCTTAGACGTGCACAGCTGCGTATTGAGGTTGCAGGGCGTCTCTTTCAACATCTTCTATGAATGTATTTTGGCCGTATTTTTCATTCTAAATAAATTTTGAGTCCATTTCAGCTCTACATTTCTGGAATTTCACTGCATTTCCTTTATACTCACATGGACTACTTTTATCTGCGCCACCCTATAATTCTTATAGAATAAATGCACTACAGTGTTAGCGTTTCACTTAACTAACTGTTATTATTTTGTACAAAAATTTAAGCCCATCATATGCCGAAAATATTTTTGTTATGAAATGATCTACGAGAGACATGTTTCGGATTTGCAGTGAGTATTCTTTGATGGTCAAATGCATTGAGCACTATTGTGGCACTGTTACTAAATGTTTTGCAATTCAACTGTAACTGGTTTTATTTGGTTTATTTTCATCATCATTTATTGCATTTACGGGCCTTTAAGGCCTACAGTAGAATAAAAAGGATTCAAATTACAATATAAAAAGAATACAACAAACTGCACATTATAAAAATTTGCAAAGGTACACATTACAAAAAGAAAAAAAAACAGTCTGTCACAATCTCAGTATAGGAGACATTTATTGCAGATAACGGTCCATCACTGTGGGTCCCCAGCCTCATCTTCTACCGCTGTCGGTTCCACTTGTTTGAGTATTGCTAGTACCCGATCCTTCCATCACATCCTCGGTCGTTCCTGTAGTTTATTTTATGTAAATAAATTTTGTCTTTGTTAACAGGTTCATGTAACACATATGCCCAATATCTACACTTCCAGGGATGCTGGAAGAAAGCCATAAGTAAAGTGACTGAAAAACATTTTCTATGTTGCTTGAAAGAAATTTCCACTCAAAAAAGACCAACGTTCTGCTTGTGTGACTGATTCAGAAAAGATTAGTGAATATCTCCCCTCTATTAACGAAATGTAATTACATAGGCTGGGATTTAATTACAAATGACCATCAGCGAGAATAATTATTAATCCTTGAGTACACTTCAAGAGCACCAGTCCTCTGATGCTGATGAAGCTGGGAACTGAGTGAGAGGCAAGAATTCGTAACTTAACAGACCTAGAGAAAGATGCAGGGAAAAGGCTATACTTGCAAGTATGTATGTACATGCCCATCCGGTTGGCCATGTGGTCTAATGCACAGCTTTCCGGGTGGGAAGGAACACCTGGTCCCTGGCACGAATCCATCCAGCGGACTTGTGTCGAGGCCCAGTGAGCCATCCAGAATGTGGATGGTTTTTAGGCGGTTTTCCATCTGCCATGGCGAATGCGGGCTAGTTCCCCTTATTCCGCCTCAGCTACACTATGTCAGCGATTTCTGCGCGTACGCCTATACCACCATTACTCTACCATGCAAACATAGAAGTTACACTTGTGAGGTGTGAGACATTCCCTGAGGGGGGGTCCACCGGAGGCCGAACCGCACAATAACCCTGGGTTCGGTTTGGGGCAGCGGAGGGGTGAAGTGGACTGCAGTAGCCATCGTGGGGTTGTGGACCACTGCGGCTGCGGCGAGGGCAGAGCCTCTCCGTCGTTTCTAGGCCCCCGGTTAACATACAATACAATACATACAATGTATGTATATCCAGCATGTCCTCCCAAACTCTTGTAACAATATAGTACACAAACAGCAAATTTCAAGAGTATCAGCACTGTGGGGATTCGAACCTCCCATCTCCCATACGATTGGAGACATGGGCAGGAGACACTTTCTCAGCCACTGCTGTGTAGGCTGCTCTGCTTGAAAGGGGTATTGTATGGAAATAGCAACGACCTGCCTTATCAACCTGCTTTGCAAGGCAACATTCCACACAAGGACAAATAAACCATTACCAGTTCTGACAGGGGCAAAATTGTTTTTTTCCCCGATGAGTAGATGCCTGGAAGTACAGGTACGTGTGTGAGAGTGACAGCGGCCTACTTTATCAATCTGTTTTGCAGGGGCTACACACGTGCATGGACAGAGCCGATGGATAGTTAATATGGATAGAGATGGGAATGAAGAGGGAGAGGGATTACTGATGGGACAACCAACTGTTTTTAACAACTGATTGGTTAGTCAATAGTTTTTTTAGTTCAGTTTTTTTTTTCAGTCGAATGAAACAACTGAATGAAATCAGTCTCTGCGACCATGCCAGCTGTATGTATGTGTTCACCCACATAGCGGATTTAAGCGATTACACTCAAAGCAAGACAACCGACTGGAACAAATCTTTGTCAGTTGCGGCTGTTGTACAAATGTTTTCACCCACTCTTTGAGTTTCGTGGTTGTATTTATATAATTTTTCAGCCTTTTCGGTTATACATGAACAATGATTATGGCTGACAACTTTTTTGCAGACAAATTAAGTATCTTACTTGAAAGAGATGTGAATAAAAGTTATATTTCCAAAACTAAATTATTTTTAAAATGAAACAATGGAAAATCCAAGATAGAATGTAACAATATTATGAAAAGGAAAGTTGCCACTCACCATATACTGGAGATGCTGAGTCGCAGATAGGCACAACAAAAAGATTGTCACAAATAAAGCTTGCAGCCAGAAAGACCTTTGTCAAAAATAGACGACATACACACACACAAACGCAACTCACACACACATGACTGCAGTCTCAGGCAGTGAGGCTCCAGTTTCGTGAGACTGCTGTCATGTGTGTGTGAGTTGCGTTTGAATAAGTGTGTGTGTGTGTATGTGTCTGTCGTCTAGTTTTGACAAAGACCTTACTAGCCGAAAGCATTATTTGTGACAGTCTTTTTGTTGTACCCACCTGCGACTCAGCATCTCCGCTATATGGTCAGTGATAACTTTCCTTTTCATAATACTGGTATTTTCAAAATTTATGTATTTATTTAGTTAAATACGAATTTTCGTACTTGTGGCATTAAATATTAATTTCTGGTAGGTTTTAAAACTTTAATATATGATGGTGCACTGCAAATTTATGTATCTATAAATGAACAACACTTTTAACACATATTTTATTACATAGGTTGGTTTCTTCTCTCTTTGTTCGGTACAAATTTTTGCAGTTGATTTTAAACTACAGTAACTTCCCAATAAGGTAGTCACTTGAAACTGTCAACATAGCGCAGAACGGTTGGCACTGTTATGTTAACTCCCTTTCGAGTCTGGTGTGTGGCAGAGGGTACTTCCTTTTTCTGTCTGTTTGTTCGGTAAAAATTTTGCAATTGATTTCAAAGTAACTTTTCGATAACCTAAAGATTTGAAACTGTCAACTTAGCTCAGAACTAGCTTCTTTTCTAGTGTGTGGCAGAGAGTACTCGGTGTACCACTGCTAATTCCCATTCTTTCTGTTCCACTTGTGAATGTTTTGCAGTTAAGAATGATTGCTGCTAAGCTTCCGGGTGAGCCTGATTTGTTCTAATTTTTGTATTTGCGGTCTTTTGCGAGATACACGTAGAGAAAGTGGTATACTGGTTGACTCAGCTGAAGAGAAACTGAAATAAACCTGCAATATACCACATGTCGCTGTTGTAATCTCATCAAAATGACTGAAATCGACTGAAACATTTCACATGCTCAAGACTAAAAATTACAAAATAACTATTAGAATTTTTTAAAATATAACACGTTTTTAAAACGGACTAAAAAGTATTAAATACTCTCTCTTAATCCTATAAAGATTGCTAATACCATACAGATAGTCCTGAAAATTTGTGCTTGTGAATTTCTAATAGCTATGACAATACTTGTAAAATAAAAAGCGGAATACATAGGGCGCATGCAATAGATAATAGTAAGGAGTGTAGAAAGTAACTGTCATTGAGAAAAATCACAGAGCAGTTCATATTATTCGAAGTAAAATAAAATTGTAAGCAACTCAGGTGGATTATTCATGCACCAGTTAGCCATAGCACGTTCCTCTTTTTAATTTTTACAAATATTATCATAGCTACTAAAATTCATAGCAGATTTTCTGAACTATCTGTATAGCATTGGGAATGTGTGTGGAGCTAGGAGAAGTTATTTAATACATTTTAGGCCATTTTTAAAATGTGTTGAATTAAAAAGATTTTCAGTTAAATAACTGTTCTTAATTTTAATTTATTGGAGCTATATTTCTCTCTTCCTGCCAGTTAGCATCCAACAAGATAATTCTTTTTCGGTAAGTGCTGAGATGATGTGAACATAAATCACATACAGTTTTTTTAATTGGTGACTTGATCAGCTAGATTTTAAGCATGTGCTGCCACTTGTGGAAAGTACTTTTTCGCGAAAAATATGTGTCACTATTCGTTAATTTCTTTTGAATTTCTTTTCTTAATATAGTCTCATCCTTGCAGATATTGTATATTGCATTGAATTTATGATGAGGATCACATAATCTCTGTCATGTGGTTTTTCCCATTCATATATATTGCTCTGATTCATATATACATTTATGTGACAGTTGAGGCTTCTTTCTTTTCATCAGAATCACTTGTAGTATCATTTGTTTCCATGTAAGTGGTACAAATGAATAAAATACATTTATCAGTTTCAAACTTTGCAGCTTCTTACAAAAATCTAAACACAATAATCTTGACGATGCTACCCAAGGTTCCTTCTAAAGGTTGTCTTATGTGTGCTGACATGCGTCTGCATAATACTGTTAACATGTAGATATGTTTTCCATGCTGTAAGTGTTTGTGTATCGTGTAAATGGGGCTGAAATGGTTAACTAGCCAAGCATTCACCTAGACGAGCATGGAGAAATGCTGTCAAAAACCACACTTAAGTCCTGCTGGCAAAAGTGATTCAAAGTGACAGAAAAAAAAAACTGAGGCTGGTCTCGCCTTCTCAGGTCTAGCACACAGAGAGTAGATAAATTTTAAAAGTAATAACTTATAATTGTTCGAATGAATTACATTATAACACCTTGTACCCATGTTAAAATAAGCTTTGAGCGTACTTGCAGAACATTATAAAGAGCACAAATATATTTCAGTAGAATAACTTAGGGGAAAGTTATAATTTTGCAACAATGGGTTTCCTTGGATTGGTCCTAGTTCTGGGGGCGTCCAGAGGCGTACTGGAGGGATTTTTACAGAACTGTCCATGGTAAACACAGACCTTTTGTCGCGTGGGGGGAACTGCGAATGATCGAAAATAAATAGACTGTAAATAAACCTTAGTTAAAATTCATTAAATGAGGACTGGCCCATAAGTAGTTTCTTCTCTTAAGTCTATTAAAAATCCAGAGACAGGCACGCTTAAGCACTCTCCAAGACACACACAGGATGTTCCAAAATTATCTTTACAAGTTTGATCTTTGATATTTCAGAAATGGGAACAGGTAGAAAGCTGTGGTTTGTAGCATAATGTTCACACACACTTACAGCTGTTTTTTTTTCCTCATTTTCCCATGCTAGATATTGACTGGCCACCCCCCAGCCACAGTTGTCACAGTATGTGGAATGGTTGGTAAAAGCCAGACCTGACACCCAGGTCCTATAGAACCTAATTACATTTTTTTTTTCTTTGGGTGGAACCTGTAGGAACTGTGAGTGCGCATCAGAACAGCACCAGTACACATTAACGAGGACATGCTAGGCCAGACATGGAATGGGAATACTGGTTAGATATCCTGTGAGCTACAGATATCACATGCAATTAAGGTAAAAAATAATTCGGGACGCCTATTTGTTACAGATTTAACAACTATGAAACGATTTAGCCTATCCGCCTGTTTGTTACAGATTTAACAACTGTGAAACGATTTAGCCCATATTAGATGCTCATTTCACTTGTATCAATATGCTGGTATTGGATGCATGTTTTCCCAAATAACTAATGTACAGAGTTGAGAGAAGAAACTACAAAAACAGTGTTAGTGACTGGAGTGAATTCACGTGCTGTTGAAAAATACAGACAGGCTGAAGGAAATTTACAGCAGTGATAAATGCTGTCTACCTGCTTGCACTCCTTCATCTCAGAAAGTACTAATAAGATATAAATTAATATACTTTTTGTAACAAATTAGTGATGGTTTGCAATTTATAACATTCAATTAAGACATTTTTTTAATATGTCACGAATTTTTGTCTAGGAAAAATGGTCACTATAACACACTGATCTGTGATAAGTGCCTGCTAGAGCCTTAGATGCTCATGAACATTATGCTGCAAACCACATGTTCCTACCTCTTCCCATTTCTGAAATATATGTGATCAAATCTGTAAAGATAATTTTGGAACACGCTCTAATTTCCATACTTCCTTATTGAGACAATGAGAAGTCGCGGACAACTGGCGATCGCATGCACCGTCACGCCACCTCACTCACCAGAACACTGAAGTTTTTGTCTGGGGTTGGCAATTTAAGTGATGCCATGCCTAGGCCAGTGACTCTTCAGCTTAATTAGTTACCCATTAATGACATCTCGAACCATTTAATCCACAATAATACAGGAATCAGTTTTAAATGACGTAAAGAAAGATTATTCCTACGAGTACATAGTTAAATGAACATATACAAGGCTTATTTTAACTTTGGCTTACCCTCTGAGATATGTTTTCATTTACATGTGAGCCGGCCGTGGTGGCCAAGCGGTTAAAGGCGCTACAGTCTGGAACCGCGCGACCGCTACGGTCGCAGGTTCGAATCCTGCCTCAGGCATGGATGTATGTGATGTTCTTAGGTTAGTTAGGTTTAAGTAGTTCTAAGTTCTAGGGGACTGATGACCTTAGAAGTTAAGTCCCATAGTGCTCAGAGCCATTTGAAGCATTTACACGTGAGGATAGGTCTGTCCTCCGGTAGTAGCACTGGTTTAGTTCAACTAATGGAACTATTGCAGGTTGGTTTCACTCTGAAAGTGAAGGGATTGCTCAGTAAATTGAAATACTGTAGTGTCAGTTGAAAGAATGAATACATGGTTCAACCAATAGAAAAAACTACTGACTATTTTCACTTGAAAAGAAAGAATGAATAATTCAGCCAGAATGAAAGCTACAACGGTGTCGAATGTTTTCATGTGGTTGCTCCTGCAACCTGCATTCACTTAAAAAAAAGGACACGTGAAACTACAATTTTTATTCAGATGCTCCCACAGACTGGTTCATTCAAAAAATGAATGAGTAGTTCAACTGACTGAACCATTGTTGTATTCATTCAGTTGCACTCAAATACTGGTTTCACTCAAAAGAATGAATGAGTAGCCCAACCGATTCAATTGACTGTTTTCATTTACTTGTTCCCATAGACTAGTTTCACTCAAATGAATTGATTCTATTCATTTAATTGTTCCCATCGCTAAGAGGGCAGTAGGATGGGATGAACAAGAGAGGGGAAAAGAGGTGTGGGCACACAGGGGGGAGGTGGTCACGAATAGGCAGAGGGGGGAAGAGGAGATGGGTAATGCAAGGGTGCAGGAGGAAATGGATAGGGATGGGGGCAGGAGGAGATGAATTGGGAGAGTTGGAGAGGAGGAAATGAAGGGATAGAGAAATGGGTGGCGAACAAGTAGATGCTCAGAGGTGGGGTTGATGATGAGACAGAAAAAGGTGGAGGAAGAGATGTGTGCAACATATGTGAACAAAGCCTTGAGGAAAAGTCGTATATATATATGGCCTGCCAATGCACCTTCTGTAGTTGCAGGCAGAGAAGCACAAATTTCAGCCAGCAGCAGTGCGGCTTTCGACAGGAGTGGACGCATAGTGCTGTGGCTCCTACGGGTCTGTACTCAGGGTAAGCTGTGAGTGGTCAGGATGTGTGAAATAGGAAGACATGGGAGACTGTTTTAAAATAAAAATCATTTGTCTGTTAACTTAATTAATAGTAATTTTTCATTATCTAAAGGTCACATCAAATAATTCTTCAGTTCTTCATCGCAAAGAGGACCAGCTGAGGATCCATATATCCACATTTCTAACAGCAGCGCTCCTGTGTCTCATATCCATAATGTTTTGTCACCACTGAAGAGTACAGCTGCACTCAGTGAGAAGAGTGGTATTAGCGAAGGGGCGCAGAACCCATTGGAAATACTGCTGACAATAAAGAATGCTTTATTCAACATTTGCATGAGCACGGCAAGACACTCCTCACTCTGGAGACCCCATCCAGTGTGGACACGTAGGCGATGGCTTCCACCCTGCTAAGAGGATGGAGCGAGGGTGCCCTGCTTTGTTGATGGTAGGCATGCAGACAGCCAGCAGCCTCTATCAGCCACTGCTGTCACATCAGCAACGCACTACTTCTTCATTGGTGATGGTGCCTGGAGTGGGCCCTCGCCCTGTCATATGTTTACTGCGACAGCATGTGGAGACTGCTTTGCATGGTATTCGACCTGCTGTCCTGTGCTGGTGGCAGCAGGTGTGGGTGGCAGGTTGTTAGTGTTGTAGCGCTGTGTTCCATGAGGAACCATTGCTGGTGGTAATAGGCACAGCCTGGACTCAAACGCACTGCTGGCAATGTCCAGTCGTCTCACAGTCTGGCATTGCCTTGACATTGTGGTGGTGGTGCTGGACTCTGGTGAAAGGAAATGCCTCTATCTCAAAATTCAGACATATCTGTACCACTCTGAGATGCATTTGTTTCCCTCTAACATGGCACCTAATCACATGGCCCATAATAAAAGACTCAACCTAGTGTGGTGATGTCAACTCACCTGGTACGATTATTACACTGTGTGGTGAGGTTTTCCACTGAGCCCGGCTAGCCTCGTCTGGCAATCCCCTTATATGCATGTTATTCTGACTCATATATTACCATACTTTAGCCGCTAGCCTTTGGCAGTAATGCAATACTTCACGGTGGCTCACCACTTCTTATTACACTGTGCATCAGAATTGAAGTATTACTTTTTTGAAACCCTATAGTTCCCACCCCTTCTGTAGCTCAATTTTAAAATTTCGCTCAAAGGTTCATAAAACCTTCCTTTGTAATGTTCCAAAAGCGCGGTGCACTGCGACGTCACTCTCGGGTTCGATGACACTTCAAACAGCAAGGTGTGGACACATGCGAAAAAACCGCCACAGCCCAGAAGTTCACGTGAAATGTAATGTGGATTAATGATGTCACGTTGGCGCCGAATTTCGCCACAATTCTGCCCACTGTCGCTTTGGACGTGTCACTCGATCGGATGGTCGTCACATGCCTTCTTACACACATTTCACCCATCGTTTTGACACCTCCGCGACCGAGGTCAGAAACGCAACGCCCACCGTCGAAAACACGGGGTTTTCTTAGGAGTGATCGAGGAAAACATTCCAAACACACTGCCGCTCAGTAACAGCACGAAAACGTCGCAGTGGGTGGCATAAATGGCGTCAGTGAAATCACCTCTTTCATTGGGGCGTTGAGTCAGGTTGAGTCCCATATATTTAGTGGTCGAAAACGACAGTTCGTAATGTGATGAGCACCAGGAAGAATTTGTTCACAACCATTGACACTGCTGGCATTTCGGGCATTTTGGCCTTTCTTCAAGGACACTATGGGGCTGCATCCCCATCGAACGTGGTCACACCCATTTGGAGTTTTGTGCGACAGCAATTTTTGCCTTCATGTACTGGTCGGTACGACTTAGGACCATTCAAAACCATTTAACGAAACTTGAACGTGATCTGAAGTAACTGAGCGTGATTGTGTTTTTTCAATATGTCTTTTCATGTCCTCCTGTGTCGTGATCATTGGAGGGTGTTACAGTGACACATTCATGAATAAAACGGCAAAGGGTCCCTCTAAGACCCCCCACTTAGGCAAAACCATCAGTGCCAACCTCTCACATTTACAGAGAATTTTAAAACTATGCCTATACAGACAGAACCTATACGAATGACTAGGTGCTTTTAGACCAGTAACTCCTTCGACACTCTCTGATTCCAAATGATCTACTATCAAGTGCAAGAGCAGGGTTGCACGGGTGGAAGAGCAGCAGTGCAGCCTGCCTGTAGGCAACTGGTACTCTGCTCATGGGATCTGTTTGTGCAAGTAGAAGGTACTCAACACAGTTGGGTGGGTGGGACCAAGGACTTTTCCAAAGAGGGGAATCTTAGGGGGACACTTTACCATTTTAGTTACGCATATTTCAATGTCACAATCCCCCCCACGATCATACCTTTGAGCATATTTACATGCAGTCAGTATCATCAAAGTTCACACAATAATAATAACAACAATAATAATGACAGCAACAATAATATAAAATTCAGCAAATGTCATTAACTATAAGAAAACAATCCAAGATAGGTATATCACAAATTTAAATAAATACCAATAGCAAAAAAGTTTCCCAACAGAGCAATCACAAAATAAATGAAATACTTAGCTACTATTAAGTAACCAAACATATAATTAACAATAAGTATGTGAAACAGCAATAAAATAGTTACACACTGTGCCATACATAAAGTTTGTAATTAATTTATTGTTCATTCTCATAAGAAATATGACACACACTCAAGAAACTCTTTGAAGTAGACAGGACCAAGGTATTTGTAACTTAAGGGTCTTTGCAAGCCTAGCATATGACAGATTAATTGAATGACCACTTCCTGTGTTGGGGTCATGAACTACTCTCCTTAGGTCCCTCCTTAGATTTTCTTTAATAAAGACAAAGCACTTGTAAATATACAGACTGAAGAAGCATAAGCACCCTTAGCTGCTTTAGATCACATTCCAAATTTCGTCAAATGGTTTTGAACGGTGTCTAGTGTTTCCAACCTGCACATGACAGCAAAAATTGTGGCCACACTGCGCTCCAAACGGGTGCCATCTTGTTCACTGCGGATACAGCCCCACAATGTCGTCAGAGAACAGTTGAAACCTCGAGGGTGTCAGTAGTGTCAAAGGTTGTGAAGAACTTCCTGTTGCTCATCGCACTGTGAAATGAAGTTTTCTACCGCGAAACGTGTGGGAATCAAAACCCCAGGGACAGCGATGGTTTTATTCACGCCTTTTATGCCATCCCCTGCGGCCTGCTAATGCCGATTTTGAGAAGCGGGGCGTCTGGAATGTTTTTGTTTTTTTTTTCTCGGTCACTCACAAGAAAACCGCGTGATTTCAACCCTGGGAGTTACGATTCTGACCTTAATCACAGAGGCGTCAAAAGAAGTCGTGAAATGAGGGTAAGAAGGAGTGTAACGACCTTCAGATCGTGTGACACGACCACGGCGGCATTGGGTAGAAATACCACTGTGACATCTTTAACCCACATTACTCGTCACATAAACTTCTGGGCTGAGGCGTTTTTTTTTCGCATGTGTCGACACCGAACTGCGTCAGGCGTCGTCGAACTCGAGGGTGACGTCGCAAGGTGCAAATTTTAAACTTAAGGTTCATAAGAGGTGAAAATTACAGGATTTCGAAGAGGTGGTCCTTTAATTCTGTTTTGCAGTGTACTTTTGCTAAAATAAAAGACTGTGCAGCAACACTTCACGGAAAAAACCCTTTTCCTCGGGTCTTACTTCAGTCCTGATCTCTATTGAAATTATCATCGCCCTTAATCTGTAATATAAGTACATACTACAATATTAGTAGCTATATAGAATTACTTCAAGTTTATAAATCTATTTTTCATCCCTCGCATCGGGAATCCAGTCTCACAGGATCTTGAATCACCCATGGATCGGGTTTCTGCACGGCTCATCGTTCCAGATACATAAAAATACACGGAGCAAAATCAGTTATTATCGCGCTAGGAACAGCGACACTCTAAGGGCACCGTTACCTAAGGTCTACCCCCCACCCCGATACTGTTCTACATGTTGCAACAACTGCTCTGCGGTGACCCGTCCCTCCTGCACGGTTACCATCTTACTTACGAGGAGAACATGGGATGTGCCATTTCCCAGAAACCAAAATAAGCAAACACGTGTATAAGCTCGTCTGTAAATACTCGACCGTTTATGAGAAAACGGTCGTCATGTTTCTGACGTAATTTAGAAGACCTTTAGCAGGCGCTGTGGTTAATACAACTGGTGTTATAGTGGCTAGTATCGCTGCCTATCACTTTTGCGTCCCTTGTTTGAAAACCGATTTTTTAAATTTATTTTATTTTTTTCATATATCTACCTATAACTGTAGAAGGTTACTACACGAATATTTTTTAACAAGTTAGGCGATACAAGGACGTTATATTAACTGTCTGTTACAACTGGGTTTCAAATAAGTTTCATACATTCATTATGTAATAATGTCTGTAGGGTATCTTCAGGGGTTACAATCTTTTTAAATTCTCATATTCTGATGTTTCATTCGTATATCAATTCTTAAGTCTTATATTTTGTTCTTATATTTATTTTTCACGAAAATTTGGTGCATTCTCTTGGATGATACCGATCGTAGAAACATTCGAAACACAGAAATTCCGAATACTAAGACATCGCACAGAGACGGGTTTGCCACAGTGACATTTCTTTGTATGAATTTCACACGCGAAAGAAACGTAGTCAAAATTGCTAAGATTATACGTGCTGGCAATGATTTTGCGGTAACAACGCATAAATGATCGCTATTCTGAAACTGCAATTGTTTATGAATGAAGATACACTCCAGAACTCAATCGAAAACAATTTGTTTTTAATTGATACATCAGACTCACCGCCGCTAAGAATCGGCAATAGAAGGCCGCAGAGAATGGCATAAAATAAGGACAACTTTATTTCGATACATATTGGAAAACATTCGTGTAGTGCTCTTCAACAGACTTGGCTAAATATTTGTAACACAAAAATAAGAATAATAATCGGGTTTCGAACACAGGTTTGAAGGTGGGGCAACAGATCCTTCATCTGTGTCCTTTTTGTGCCTTTCAAATGATTAAATTTCTCACGAAGTGAAGTCCTAGCAGATCCTGCGGCCTCTTACAGCCTACACCACGTGTGTGGTAATCTTCCTCACTCAGAATCCCCAGTGCAGCCGAAAATGTTCTCTTCAACAACTTAACCTCCTTGGCTCCCAAATTTCCAGTGCCACTTGACATGCAGTCATGCCAATTAAGGCTTTATGTAATTGTTCATGGTTTAACTAGATTGCACTTAATATGAGATGCTCCTCACAACAGAAAACACTGACAACAACTTTCCCTAGCTGGAATGTCTTCCTGCTATGTTCTGCTATGTCAATTATGGCATGAATTTTATAACACTGACGCAGAAAATCTAACTCCAGAACCATGCTGTAGCCCTCGATTGCATGGGACATAACTTCCACATATTGCCTAAACTCCATTGTCTCAAATGAAAAATGTATCATTACTGGGTGCAATGGTCATGTACCACATCCTCTACTCCACATAGCTTGTAACATGGTGGGATCTAACCCCTCCTACCTACTAACTCTTTTGAGGTCACTGCCAAAATATACCACTGTGTGCAATAAAAGTTTTTATTCCCTACCACCTGTCACACCCACAGTGGCAGATTCTGCCTCTGCATTCATTTTTACTGCATTTGTCTTTACTGGGAATTCCTTCTGGCAGTTGTGGGGTTCCTCCTTATTTTTACCTTCAGACCATCTCTCCCATTACCCATATGGAAATGTTGGGAGACCATGCCATCCCTATAGCCCCTCCATGGCTGGTAGCATTTCTTCTGCACATCCAAAATTAAAACATGGACACAGTTCTCCAATCCCTCACATCTTTTGATATATCAACTTACTCATACTTTAACAGCTGCATGGAGATTTTTAGGTGCCCCGGTGTGTACCATCCTAGATATCTCTGGTGCTAAACCTCCTAGGAAAGCACCAAGCACAAATTGCTGAGCTTCCTGTAGCAACACTTCATTTGCCTCCTCACCCGGTGTTAACTCACAAGTATGTTCATTAAGTTCGCTAATTCTATCTGCAAAGTCTTCTACTACTTCATTATGCCTTTTCGAAAACACATTCGACTGCTCATGCAAAAACCGTGCACTGTTCTGCTTCCTATATCTTTGTTCTAATCCCCATCTGAGTTGATCAACAGTTTCTGCCTAGCACAGCGTCTCTGTGCACCATACAAATGACGTCTCCTGTTAAACATAATCGTGCTATCTATAGTAATTGCTTATCAGACCAACCTACTATGTTGGCTGACGATCTGAGATCCTCAACAAATGCTAATATTAGCACAGATGATCTACCAGAAAGGGGAGGAGCAAGGTTAGCAACAGCCGGATCCACGACTAGAACTTATGACATTTTTCCCATTAGTTTGTTATCCAAAACCAATTTACCCACCCTTAGTTCAGCTACTTGATTTACCAGTGATTGTATAGCCTTCTCTCATGTGAGACACCTTCTGTCTCTGATTTTGCTATTGACTCATCGTTACTCTTTTTTGTGACTCGGAATTAATAATCCAAAAATAACAAACAAATAATAATCCAACAGGAACACA
The DNA here is from genome assembly GCF_023864345.2 of Schistocerca serialis cubense. Taxonomy (NCBI): domain Eukaryota; kingdom Metazoa; phylum Arthropoda; class Insecta; order Orthoptera; family Acrididae; genus Schistocerca; species Schistocerca serialis. Next base: position 344,666,518 of record NC_064646.1, read on the forward strand.
GATAGAACCATCCATGGCTACTTGTACAATCAACTTGCTTCCTTTGCCTAATGATGAGCCATCTAGATGCTCTATGCTATCTAGCCATGTGACCAGAGTGATTAACAAATCATTTAGCAAACAACTGCTATAGACTCTGTGTACAACACTCACCTCTAGAATTGTTCTTATACTGTGACATGTCCACTGGTTCTCCAGGTTTACAAAAGTAACCCTACTATCATCAGGCTGCCTAATACTCAGTCCCATGATTGTCATCACAAAGAAACAAAAATAGTCTCACTCTCCTGAAATGGTGACATTGTAGGCTGTGGATCAGACGTTGCACTACAGATGATGGCACACTCTTTGCTATTGACTGCAATGATGTCGGCTCCCCTAACAACACTCTGGGGTGGGTGGTGTGGGTGATAGGCAATTGGCCCCAGTGTAAAACCTGCTGACAGTAAATAATGGTTTATTCAACTACAGCAGATGCTTTGATGTGGCTCAGCAAGGTGAAACGTGCCTCACTCTGTTGACCCTGGCCTGTTCTAATGTACAGGAGACAACTTCTGTTCTGATGAGAGGATGCTGCGTGTGTACCCTGTGTTGCTGATGACAGCCCAGTGGAAGGCTGGTGGCTTATGTAGGCTACAGCCACGATGCCAGCAGTGTGCTCCTTCTATGTCAGCACTGGCAACTCAATGCTGGTGGCAACATGCACAATCCCCATGTCAAACCCTTGGCTGCTGCTGATGATGCCCAGTCATCTCACTGTTCAGCATAGCCCTTGCATCGTGGTAGTGGTGCTGGACTCTGGTGAAAGGGAGTGCCTCTGCCTCAAAAGTCATACATATTCATATCACTTCAAGGCACATTTGTTTTACTGAAACCTTGTAATTAGTCACAGCGCCCTAACAAGAGACTGATGTGATGACATAAACCTACTTGTTACGGTCATTATGCTGCTTGGTGCAGTTTTCCACTGAGCACAGCTAGCATCTCACAGTCCCCTTATGTGCTTGATATTCTTTTTATTTATTTATTTTTCTCCAGAGACAAATACAAGGATTTTTTTGGAATGTGTACATATTTTACACCTTCTCTCATTATGGTGTGCAAACAACTAAATAAATGCAGATAATAAAGTTATATAGTTTGATTACTGGTGTATATAAATACAATTTGTACAAATGAAAGTATTCTACTTCTATGAAAGGAATCCCTAAGAACTATAAAAACGTTTAATGATAAAAAACTCCTTCAATTTCATTTAAAAGTGGCTTGACTTTTTAACTTTATGGAAGTTTGTTGTAAGAGTTGATCCCCCATGTAATAGGGGCTGTAGTCTGCACTTCTTGTGTTAAGTTTTTCTAGATGATAATCATAGTCTCTTCTAGTGTTGTAAACGTGCACATCTCTATTTAAACTATTATACTGCTGGTGTTTTAAAATAAGTTGAACAGTTCTATAAAAATATCTTCCATTTTAAAATCTCTTTGCAAGAGACTTTATAACTAAGCTTACATATGGTCCTTACTACTTCATTTTTAAGAATGAATACCCTATTTACATACTTGGCCACAGCACAGACCCATACTTCAATTCCCTATGTGAGGTATGGATACATTAAAGTATGCCAGATAATGTTGACTGAAACCTGAAATTGATAGCAGTGAGATGTTTGGGGACAATTTAAGCATATATTGAAAGGATACACAAATGGGAAATGGAGGTGGTGTATTTATCGCAGTAGACAAGAGAGAAACTCAAATCCACCAACATAGAAACTGAAGCTGCATGTGAGATTGTTTGAGTAAGACTCAGTATAAGGAGTGGGCATAATATGATAATTGGATCCTTCTATCGCTTACCAGATTCATCTCTTGATGTAACTGAACACGTTAGAGAAAACCACAGCTATGCTGTAATCATCGGTGGAGACATTAATCATTCAACAATTTTTTTAGTGGTCAGCATGAGAAGACATCCTGTGAAAATTATTAAATACCTTCTCTGAAAACTACCTAGAACAGATAGTAAGGAACCCCACTCATGATGAAAGTATATTGGATCTACTGACAACAAACAGGCCTGATGTCTTCGAGAGTGTCCACATTGAAATTGTTATCAGTGATCATGACACAATTGTGGCAACAATGATTACCAAAGTACAACTAAGACAACCTGGTAGATATATAAGTTCAGTAAACTAGGTAAAAAATCAATAGTGTCATATCTCAACGCGGAACCTGAAACTTTCAGCACAGGGTAGGAGCATGTAGAGGAACTCTGGCTCAAGTTTAAAATAATAGTTGGCCACACACTGGATAGATATGTACCCAGTAGAACAGTTCATAATGGGAGGGAACCTCTGTGGCATACAGTCACTGTAAAGAAACTTCTAAAGGAACTGAAATGACTGCATAATAGGTATAAAACAAAGCGTGGTGCTACAGATAGAGAAATGCTGAATGAAACGTATTTGGTTGTCAAGAGAGTAAAGTGTGATGGTTTCAATGACTACTGCACCAGAATATTGTCAAATGACATTACATAAAATGCAAAGAAATTCTGGTCGTATATAAAGGCTGTTAGTGGCACCAAAGTTCATGTCTAAACCCTAGCGAATGAGGCAGGAATTGAATTGAGGGTAGCAAAGCAAAAGCTGAAATGCTTAATTCCGTTTTAAAAAGTTTATTTACAAAGAAAAACACAGGAGAATTGCCCCAATTTAATCTTCATACCACTGAAAAGAGAATGAAATAAGCATCAGTACCGAGAAACAGCTGAAATTGTTAAAATTGAACAAAGCTCCAAGCCCTGAAGCCATCCCTGTCAGATTCTACACTGAATTTGCAGCTGAGTTAGCCTTTTTTCTAACAATAATCTATCATAGATCCCTTAAACAAGAGACCATGGCCAGTTCTTGGAAGAAGGCGCAGGTCACATCTGTCTACAAGAAGAGAAGTGATCACAAAACTACAGCCCAATATGTAACGGTTCTCACCTGCTTTATCTCTTCATTGATTGTTGTCCTCAGTGTCAATGTATTAGCTGAAAAAATAGGGGGATGTACAGTAAATGATTTAGCCGACAGATGCACAGATGCATTTCAAAGTCTTTTACTTTCACTTTTCACAACCTCCCCACCCCCCAATAATACACAGTTATATATAGCCAGTGCACTATTGTTCTAACTTCCTATAAGCCTCATTAATAGTTAGCAAGTGAACCATCCATATACAGCTACAATAGTTTGCTGTTGAACATCTATGAGCAGTAAAAGCCTAACAACAAAGTTCACAGTTCTTCAAGAATAGAAAGGTACATATGGAGCAGACACTGTCACTGTTTAACTAACGGCCAGATTGTGTAACACTTATTTCACAGTTAAAGTTGAAGCATTGTTGTCATTCTAACCAACACAGTAGAGATGGGCAAACTGAAACACGTAACTGTTTCGAAACAAATGAAACAGTACAATGTAATGTTTCGATACGCTGTTTCGAAACAGTGAAACAGTGTGTTTTGTAATCTAATAAACCTAGACATTTTATCATCTTGAATGTCTACTGTATGCGTATGTCAATATAAACACAAATGAGGTGCGAGAGCGCAAATCATATCGCAGAAAGTATGAAACTATCACTTAGGCGTCTTGGCAGTTTCGTATTTCATGCAGCAAATGCGCTGCCCATAGCTGAAGACAGAAGAACCACCACGAACGGAACTGGAGGTGGGAGCGAACTGCAGAAACAGCGGATATGGTACTGGGATTCCCAAATTCCACTAGTATGGGAATATACCCATCCTGCTAATTCCCATTCACACAAAGGGAATCATTGTGGATAATAGGCACAGTGCCTATAGACTCACAAATAATGCCAAATAATTCGAATAAATAACAAAATATAACAGAAAAAATTTTGTCTTTCAAGGTGTTTCGAACCGTTACTATAAATTCACCATGCTTCCCAGCCCTTCCCGTTCACCATTACACTATCACTGATATGCCAAACAGATTGCTTGCAATTATACCCACATTAAGTTTATGTATATGTATAATAGCTGTCACTCTACGCCTTTTTTTATTCAAAATGTTCTAGCTTACTTGCGTTTATTAACATGATTACTGTACTTGAACAGAGAAACGTATGTTATAAAAAAAGTGTAATTTAACTGAATGATTTTCACATATTTATTATTTTGAATGTGAATAGTATGCGTTGTTTTATTGTTTGGTTAATGTTTATAAAGCAAATGTTACGCCATTTCGGAATAGGACAGTCATCTAGAAACGAAGCTTTATTTTCGGATATCTTAAGCTTCATGCTATTGCTTGTCAAAACGATTTCGACACTCTTGAAAGTGTTTCACGAAGTGGTATGTTCAGTACTCATTTATTTTTTGGCCGCAGTTGGAGTTGTCCACACTACTTTCAGGAACTACATAAAGCTTTAGATTTAAACTTCTACTCTCGCCTATCTGTTGAAAAATGGTGGAGGCGTTAGTTTACAATTTATTATTACTATTATTGTTTATGATACACATCCTTGGGCCACACGATGTAAATAACAGAATATTTTCCGAGAGTTTTCTTTTAGCTTTTCTTTGCTTAATGCTGTTAATTTTCTGCATTAATGTTCTTATGGCTGTTTTATAAAGTACTTCGCTTCTGGCACCCATCAACTTTATTGTTTCAATTTTATCCCTGCTGATACTTTCGTGAAGGTTAGACTGCCTAGTTAACATGGTTCACTCCATTCTTTTAAAGAGTGTATGAAACGACGATCTACAATGAACGAGAGAGGTTAGAGAGCTTGTACGTCTGTAAATCGGAAGCAATATATGCAGGACAAAGGTAGTTTATTGTAAGCGTGCGAGAAGTGTTATAAAATTTTTGTGATAATGGCTATGTTCTTTTATCAATTGGCCCCTACACTGGAAAGTTGTGAAGAGTTGAATTGGTTTCAGTATTAAATAAATAATATTGGTTACTAATAAAGTCTCAAGTGTATTTCCTACGCCATAACGTACGATTCTAATTAATGGACAGATATGCAAGATTTAGTCTGAAAATGTATCGTTAGGAATTACAGAAAAATGTTGGATAATGTAAAATGCGGCCCTTTGATGGCGAAGAAAACATCTGAGAATGCTTTATTCAAGGAAAATTAGATAAATCTTTAGCAAAAATATGTTTTTTACGTACATTATTCAGCATAAATTCTTCGTTGAACTTCATGTAATAAGTCTGTAGGGTGTTATTTATTATACAACATGGGAAAAATACATCAATTATTTGTAAATTACAGTCGCACGACTTAAATGTAGCCACCGATGTCTCCATAATTTCTACCAGTGACAAACGACATACAAGGTAGGCATGAAAATTATTTTAGCCTACATCGCAACACAGTGTAGCAAGTATTGCCAGTTATTACCAATCACGTGTACTTTGCACACTGATGATCTTATCTTTCCAAGACTAGAAGAACAATGTAGAATTGTTTCATGACACTTAGCAAACAAAGTACACGTGCCCTTTTGGAACCACTTTCCAGTGTGGAGATTCTTTATGACGATCGATAACATCCAAAGAGTGAAATATTATCTACGTCAATACTCAGCAAACCACTGTGAGATTCATGTGAGAGGGTATGTCCCATTATACCAATTACAAGGGTTTCTTCCAGTTCCATTCACATCTGAGCATGGGACGAATGATTGATTGAATGCCTCTATGCATGCAGTAATTATTCTAACCTTATCTTCATTACATCTGTGTGAGCAATACGTAGGGGGTATAGGATATTCCTAGAGCAGTCATTTAAAACTAGTTATTGAAACATTGTTAATAGACTTGGAATAGTTTACTTCAATCTTCAAGAGTCATCCAGTTCAGTTCCTTCAGTATCTCTGTGACACTCACCCATGGATTAAACAAATGTATGATCATTCATGCTGCCTTCTCTGTATACGTTCAATAAACCCCCGTTAGGCCTATGTGGTACGGGTCCCACACACTTGAGCATATTCTGGAACTGGCTGCATGAGTGATTTGTGAGCGGTCTCCTTTGTAGATAGACTGCACTTCCCCAGTATTCTTCCAATAAACTCTAGTATACCACATGCTTTGCCCACGACTGAACCGATATGATCATGCCATTTTATAATCTAAATATGCTAAAGAGTAGACTGAAGCAATTATTAGTAGAGAAGTGTTGTTACTCTATAGAGGACTTTTAAGTTGTAGTGCCATCTTGGAAAACATTGTATATAGACAATGTCTCCGATCTATCAGTGGTATGAAAGAATGTAATTATACACTGTATAATGTGTACTGTACTACCATAAATATAAGCTAAACTGTGTTACACTATAGAGGAATCTACTTGTAGTGCCCTTTTGAAAAATAATGTGTACAGACATGTGTCTGATCCGTATGTTGTTATGAAATAATGTAAATATTTTACTGTATATGTGTAATGTAGTCTAAATTTCCCCGACAATGTCCAAAAACTGTTTGTTATATGGACAGAAGATAAATAAATAAATATCCCTACAAAGTGTATTTGTACCGAGTGAGGTGGCGCAGTTATTAGCACACTGGACTCGCATTTGGGAGGATGGTGGCTCAAATTAGCATACAGCTATCCTGCTATAGATTTTACGTCATTTCCCCAAGTCACTTTAGACAAATGCCAGTATGGTTCCTTTGAAAGGGCGCAGGCGACTTCCTTCTCTAATCCTATAGGACCAAAGGCCTTGCTGTTTGGTCCACTCCCCCAAATCAACCATCAACCAGGTATTTGTATGAGTTGGCTGCTTCCAACAGTGACTCATGGATATTATAGTCATAGGATATTAATTTTTTGAAGTGCAACGTCTTACATTGCTGAACATTTAAAGCAAGTTGCCAATCTCTGCACCACTTTGAAATCTTATCAACATCTGACTGAATATTTATGCAGCTTCTTTCAGATAGTTCTTCATTATAGATAGGTGCATAATCTGTAAAAAGTCTGCTGTCAGTATTAATGTCGTCTGCAAGGTCATTAATGTACAACATGAACAGCAATGGACCCAACACACTTCCCTGAGGTATAGCTGAAGTTACTGCTACATCTGATCGTAACTCTCCAACCAAGATAACATGTTGTGTCATCCCTACCAAAAAGTCATCAACCCAGTCACAAATTTCACTTGATACCCTTATGATCATACTGTTGACAATAAGCGTGTGCAAGGTACTGAGTCAAATGTTTTTTGGAAATCAACTAATACAGGCTTTCAATATTTCGTGAGAAAAGTGCAAGTTGGGTTTCACATGATTGATGTTTCCAAAAGTCATACTGGTTGGCATTTAGGGGGTCATTCTTTTCAAGATAATTCATTATGTTTGAGCTCAGAATATGTACTAAGATTCTGCAACAAATTGATGTCAAGGATATTGGATGGCAGTTTTGTGAATCATTTCTTCTACCCTTGTTGTAAATGAGTGTGATCTGTGTCTTTTTCCAAGAATTGGGCACTGTTTTTTGTTCAAGGGGCCTATCATAGGTTATAGTAAGAAGAGGGTCTAACACAATCACAAATTCAGTATAGAATCTGACAGAAATACTTTAAGGCCCTAGAGCTTTGTTCAGCTTTAATGATTTCAACTGTTTCTCAATACCATTGATAGTGATACTCATTTCATTCATGTTTTGAGTGGTACAAAGATTAAATTTGGGAAGTTCTCCTGGGTTTTCTGTTGTAAAGCAGCATTTGAAAACACAGTTACACATTTCAGCTTTTGCTTTCTACCCTCGGCTTCAGTTCCTGTCGCATTCACTAGGTACTGGACACTAGTCTTGGTGCCACTAACAGCATTTACATACAACCAGAATTCCTTTTAGTTCTGTGAAAGATCACCTGACAATATACTGCTATGGTACTCATTGAAAAAAACAGTCATTGCTCTCTCGACAGCCAACACTGGGTGTTTAAGAGCGTCAAGAAGAATGTTCGATATGAGTCATCAGCTCTGGCCAGTGATGACCTGTTAATGGCTGCTGTCATGCCACCTTTTGGTGTATGAATTCACATTTTCGTTGTTTGTTGGCAAAGCCACCTAATTTGGAAAAAAAGAAAAAGAACTGGTATTGGTGACACACTGATCTGTAGCTTGTGAGCAGGTGAAGTTAATGAATGTGATAGTAAAAATATGTGACTATGGTGACAGATTGATCTATAGCTGTGTCCAATGTGTCAGTTGGGTTGGAAGGTGAAAATTTGGTTGTGCATTGGCAAAGACAGTGAATGTGACACTAAAAATCCTAATTGTAGTTTTTGAAAAAATTGCCAATAACATCATGTTATAGTCACCACATTGTTTATGGTGTTCATCGCATGCTTCTTATGTCAGAGGTCAAAGGCGATGACTCATCAAACATTCCTCTACATCTGTTTAAGAAACAGTTACTGCAACGATTTCACTACCTCTAACACAGTAAATCATGTGGACAGGTTTGTTAGGTATCTGACATGTTAAGATGTATATCATAACATAGAGACATTGGGTCTCATGCTTGTGACACATTCACAGTGTTTAGAGAGTGAAGGTATTAAGAGAATCTTCATTTATGGTACACTCTGCTTGGTGACTTGCTCGTGCAAACTTAAATGATAAAGTAAGATGAAGCATTTATGGCAACAAAAAAGGCTTACACCACCTTGTAGTACAGTATGAGAGCAACTCGACAAGAACTCCCTACTGACTGGTTCTCTCAGGTAATCTCCATACTTACAGGGTCTAGAGTTGAGTTCCTGAACACAAAACTCCTAAAGCAGTCAACACCCTCTCCCCCATCCCATCCCAAAAAAAGACAATTTTGCAGATTTCTGAGTGCTGTTAAGTACAAAAAATACCTCCTCACATGTATTAGTATCACAGTTTTTAATACACACAAATAAACAATGAGAATAATTCGTAGAGTTGGCAGATGACTGCCACACAGAGGCATCTGGACCAGGAAAAGTGTCTGATCATGCGGGCTGAGGTTTCCCACAGTTTCCTCAAGTGAGTTGGAGCAAACACCGAGACCACTCCCAAGCACAGCACACGGCAATTCTCCTTGTGCAGTCAGAGTTTGCATTATGTCTCTAATGACTTCATTCTCTCCAAGGTGTTAAACCACAATCTTCTTTCCTTCTTTGAGTAAAATTTGATTTCAGCGCACAACAGCAAGCCTAATTTATTTAAAATAAACAGCAAATGATACAAATCAGTTTCAAATAATGCCAACTACATCCTTTTCTAGGGACAGAGTCATGTTGTTCTCCTGGTTAACAAAATTTCCCATTTTTAAATCTCTGAATTTTAGATTTCCAAGACTATTAGTGTTGTGGCGTAACAAGCTTGCTACGCCACACTGGGAAGGGAGCCGAAAGAAAGGCACGCGTACACACACACCAACTGGCGTCAAGTCTGGAACAGGATAACTATTGAATGGTAGCAAGAAAAGTACGTAGCTGCTTTATACTTAACTTTTATTCTTTGATGAATACAGCGTTCTTCTTGAGACATTTATACGATAACTCTCAAAGTAGGTAAGGCTAATGGCGCCTTGCTAGGTCGTAGCCATGGACTTAGCAGAAGGCTATTTTAACTGACTCTCGGCAAATGAGAGGAAGGCTTCGTCCGTATTGTCGCTAGCAATGTCGTCCGTACAACTGGGGCGAGTGCTATATCGTATCTCGAGACCTGCCTTGTGGTGGTGCTAGGTCTGCGATCACACAGTGGCGACACGCGGATCCGACATGTACTAAATGGACCGCGGCCGATTTAAGCTACTACCTAGCAAGTGTGGTGTCTGGCGGTAACACCACATCCCTCCCCCGCAAATCGGCGAACGGTCGTGTGATAAGGCTTCCGCCCGCCGTGGGGAGGACCCCATGTTGACGTAGGCGATGAGGTGGGGAGCCTAACAACAGGCGAGGCTGTGCCACCCGCACCCGGCCATTCGGTCCGAGGGGATCTAGGAAACGCCTGAAAACCTAGTCCAGGGTGCACGTCAACATGCGGTGTATGCGCCCGTAAAGAGACAGGAGGGGCCGAAGGGTCGACCTCCATTGCGTCGGGGTATCCGACGCGCGATGACGTCATGTGGTCCGGAGCGGGCAAGAGGTCCATGGCGGAGGACGGCTGGTCACGGGAAGCGATCGGCGGCGCGTGACCCAGGGAGGCGCTTGGCGGCTGCAGCGAAGCGTCGAATGCGGGCGGCGCCGGCGGGAGAACAGGCGGCGGCGGCGGCGGCGGCGGCGGCGGCGGCGGCGGCGGCTGCTGCGGCGGCGCGTCGCCATGGGGCAAAATAGAAGGCATCGTCGGTAACACCTGGGGATGAGGCGAGCCAGTAGATGGGTCCCCAGGGCGCTGACCGGACGGCACCGTCGCTGAAAGCAGACGGGGAACGGCAGAACCCGTGCGACGACAGAGGCGCAGCTGATTGAGATGCCGACGCACCTCACCAGAGGCCTCCAAAACCAAATACATCGCGCGGCCGAGGCAGCGAAGGATGCGCCCTGCGAGCTAACGCCGTGAACCTCGATAGTTGCGATAAAATACAACGTCGCCTGGAGCAAATGCAGGAGTCTGCCGCTGCACAGGAACCTGATGCGGCGGATGCAGCAAAGACAACAAGGTTCGATGAGGACGACCGTGGAGCAACGCAGCCGGCGAGCGACCATCTCGGGGCTGAGAGCGATACGAGGACAAAAAGAGCAACAACGCGTCCTCCCGAGAATGCGACTCTTTCAACTTCAACATCTGTGGCTTGAAAGTCCGGACCAATCGTTCAGCGGCACCGTTTGACTGAGGCGAAAACGGCGCAGATGTCAGATGTTGAATACCATTGGCCTGGCAGAATGTCTGAAATTCTGCGGACATGAATTGTGGGCCATTGTCGGAAACAATAGTCTGCGGAAGACCTTCAATGCAAAAGATAGCAGACAACGCTTGGATGGTGGCGGAGGACGTCGTGGAAGACATCCGGACAACAAAAGGAAAATTACTGAAGGCATCGACCAGAACCAACCATCGAGCATTCCAGAATGGACCAGCAAAATCAATGTGCAAGCGTTGCCAAGGAGAAGTGGCTTTTGGACATGCAAAGACTTTCTGCGGCGGTGCGGATTGTTGTTCGGCACACGCCATGCAAGAAGAACACATATTCGTAATCGCAGCATCGATTCCGAACCAAGTACAGTGCTGACGAGCAAGTTGTTTCGTTCGCACTATACCCCAATGTCCTTGGTGAAGAAGCCGTAAAACCGAGGACTGTAACGAACGTGGGACCACGACTCTGGACTGATCATTATCAGAACGCAACAACAAAACACCACGTCGAACAAAAAGTCTCTCCTTGTGAGCAAAAAATCGGCAAACCAACGGATCCTCGATCCGTGACTTTGACAAAGGCCATTGCGTATCAACAAAACGCAAAACGGTAGCAAGGACAGGATCAGCAGCTGTGGCTGTAGCTACACGACGAAAATCAATCGGAAACGATTCGACCACTTCATCGGTTTCCGAATCAATGAACATGCAAGCAAGTTCGGAAGAATCGAATGCTCTATCCTCAGCAACAGGCAAACGGGACAACGCATCGGCGTTTCCGTGCTTAGCAGTGGACCGATACAAGATATCGTAGCGGTACTGCGAGAGGAAAATAGACCAGCGAATGAATTTCTGCGCTGTACGTGGAGGTACAGGCTTGGTCGGATGAAAAAGCGATGTCAAAGGTTTGTGGTCTGTGATGATGGTAAAGTGACGACCATACAAGAAATCATGGAACTTAGGAACACCAAATACGAGAGCCAAAGCTTCTTTCTCTATCTGTGAGTAATTTCTTTGGGCAGACGAGAGCAATTTGGACGCAAAGGCAATAGGGCGATCATGCGAGCCAACTTTGTGCGCAAGCACAGCACCGATCCCGAAATCCGATGCATCTACCATCAACAAAAGGGGTTTCTGGGGATCGAAAGGCGTGGGGCAAGTATGAGAAAGCAACGCCGATTTCAACTGGCGAAAGGCGCGTTCGCATTCCGTCGTCCAGACGAACGGAACACCTGTACGGCATAAGCGATGAAGCGGAGCTGAAAGAGAAGAGGCATTGCGCACATTCACTCACACCTTGTGATTCCAAATCGTTGAACGTTCTTGCGACCTCATCACGCAATGCGTGGGGAACATTGCGCGCTCTGAAAAATTTCGGTTGCGCGTTTACTTGCAGTTCCAAATGTGCTTCATAGTTGTTAGCGCAACCAAGGCCCGGTGCAAAAATGTCTGCAAATTCGTCACATAGCCGAGAAACACTGTCTGAAGGCACAGTCTGAGTCACTGATACGACCTGATTTACAATAGACAAGTTAAACAACTGAAATAAATCTAAACCAAACAAGTTCACTGCAGTAGAAGAACGAAGAACGTAAAATGACACAAGTTTTGTTTGTCCTTTATATGTTGCAAGAAGAGTGCACTGTCCTAACACAGGGATCGGCTGTCCTGAATAACTTTTTAGCGTAACATTTGCGGCACGCAACGGAGGTTTGCCCAGTTGTTTGTACGTGTCGTGATTGAGCAATGAAACTGCAGCTCCGGTATCGAGCTGGAATGGTATGACCTTGCCATTAAAGTCCAAATCTACAAAAAGTTTATTGTCCTGCTGACGACAAGAGCGACTGTCTCGTGCAATTTGAACAGACACTGGTACAGAATCACTTGCTAATCGACGTGATTTCCGGCGACGTCGACGCACAGTTTTTGTGGGACGAACACAGTCACTGTTAGAGAAAGTGGCACTGGACGGGGTGGAAGTAACGACATGAATGTCCATGGGCGAAGGTCCACGAGCCTGAGTGTCCTTGGTTCGATTCCGGTGCGAAGCAAAGGGCCTGGAATGATCGTGATTGTCTGATCTGAGCTTTTTCTGGCAAACACTTGGAACATGTCCTTTCCTATTGCAGAAAAAGCAAATAGCTTGGCGTGACGGGCAATGTTCACGCGAATGTCTAGTAGCACACCGTGGGCATGATTTCACTGCATTTGTGTGCTGGCACGGCACACCTGGCTTACAGCGCGGCGGCAGCTGCGTTGGTGTGCGCGAGGGTAGTTGACCGGGCCGCGTAGCGCGAGCGCGCCCGGCGGGCCGGTTAATGTTACACACAGCTGGCGAAGTTTCAAAAGATTCCTGAGCACAGTCAAGTGTGTCTTGTCTATCCAATATGTCTATCACTTGTTGAAGGGAGGGATTAACTAGTTTCAAAATTTGCTCCCGTATTAGAACATCAGAAACATTCTGTGCAATTGCATCACGTACCATTGTATCTGAATAAGAAAGGCCACAGTCACATTCAAAGGCACAGTCCCTAGTAAGTCCTTGCAATGTTGCTACCCACTCCCTATTAGTTTGACCGGCCGTACGTTTTGTACGAAAAAACATATACCGTTTGGCAACCACATTAACTGTTTCTTTGAAATAGGCATCTAAAGCAGACAAAATTTCTTCGTAGGACAGAGTTGCTACATCGCGTCGGGGAAACAATTTCACTATCACACGGTAGGTGGACGCACCGACACAAGAAAGCAAAAACGGCTGCCGCTCATTACCTTGAATTCCGTAGGCGGCTAGATGAAAGCTGAACTGTCGGGACTATTCTGGCCACGATTCGTGCGCCGCATTAAAACTGCGAAACGGCGGTGCAACTGCATGTTGTGGCTGCGGTAGCGGTGAAGCGGCGGCTGCCGCATCGGTTTGAATGGCACGTTGACCCTGGACAAGCTTGCTACGCCACACTGGGAAGGGAGCCGAAAGAAAGGCACGCGTACACACACGCCAACTGGCGTCAAGTCTGGAACAGGATAACTATTGAATGGTAGCAAGAAAAGTACGTAGCTGCTTTATACTTAACTTTTATTCTTTGATGAATACAGCGTTCTTCTTGAGACATTTATACTATAACTCTCAAAGTAGGTAAGGCTAATGGCGGACTTGCTAGGTCGTAGCCATGGACTTAGCAGAAGGCTATTCTAACTGACTCTCGGCAAATGAGAGGAAGGCTTCGTCCGTATTGTCGCTAGCAATGTCGTCCGTACAACTGGGGCGAGTGCTATATCGTATCTTGAGACCTGCCTTGTGGTGGCGCTAGGTCTGCGATCACACAGTGGCGACACGTGGGTCCGACATGTACTAAATGGACCGCGGCCGATTTAAGCTACTACCTAGCAAGTGTGGTGTCTGGCGGTGACACCACAATTAGCACTGTGGAAAAACTCAAAAGTAAAGGATTTCTTTGCTGTCTCCACTGTTGTAAGAGATCAAAGGCCACAGGATCAATGTACTGGTAGTGACTGGGGGTATAGTTTCACTGTGAAGTCTAAACAATGATACAAATTGCCAGTGTTCTGAAAAAAAGGGAAAGCTGTAGAAATGGATCTGACATCAACCAGTGAACAGACGTAGGTAGCAACTCAAAGCAAAGGTGAAATAATGTTGCTACATGTCTGTGGAATTCAGATGTTTTCCTCCATCAGGTCCGGTCCAGAACAGTGTGACAGTAACGAAACTCACTCAAATAACAAGTGGGAACTCCTTTAGGGGCACATGAATGATGCCCAGTACATCCTCACAAGCCTCCTGTGCAGGGACGACTGAACAGAAACTAGACAATGTCTCCACAAAACACAGCTTTAGGTCAGGCTGTCATCAAGAGCAGCAGTACACTCCCAGCATGGAGACATGGAACCGTGCAGTCTACGCTAAACATAGAAAATTCTCCGAGAGAATGGGGCAATAATCATCTTGAGGGCATTAAATGAGGAAATAATAAAAACAGTTGCACAGATTACTTCTAGGTCCCTGACAAAATCTGTCAAGTTTGATGCCCCATACATTATTTCCCCCAAACCCCCTCGTGAGAGCACATTTAACCACGTAGGATGAACCAAGTTATAAGTAATCAGGCATACATCCACTTGCGGATTCTTCCACAAGGGTACCTCAACCAAAGATTCAGCATCAGTCTTACACCACATAAGTTATTATCGAAATTGACAGGGAAAATAAAAATGAGGAGAGAAGAAATAGGAACGAGGACATCTGCCCACTGAAAGGTAATGAAAGTGAAATAGAGCCTCCTGAAATAGCAAACACCATCAACATATAAATTGTAACTGTAACAGACAAAATAAGACCACATATAACAGACAGAGAGAATACAGTGGCAAAAATTCTGCCATTGCATTAATCACATTGACACAGGGGTTTCCAACATAATAAACCAACTAAAAGTCAAAACATTTTTCTGGCTTAGGTGGTGTTGCAACATCTCTCATAAAGGAATGCAGGAAAGTCTACCAAAAGACTCAACATCTTTATTGAATGCTACAATAGAGAAATGCATTTTTTCAGAATCAGTGAAAACAAGTAATTTAAGAAAATCAACAGAGGTGAATTAAGAAAATGCAGGTCAATATCATTTATTTTCACTTTTACAAAACACCCTGAATTGGTAACTTAGAATAGAATTGCCGGGCCTTAGTTCTGAGCTCCCTTGACAGACAATAGAATTTATGTGGGATATTGAAGGATCTGTCAAAGGTGCCTGCCTGCATGAATCATTATGACCTAATGGAAGACACCTTATTACCATGGGAGTCAAAGGAAATGCTGTTAAGTTATGCAGTTTGTAACGTTCCCTGGCAGCACACACACTATTAATAAACTAAAATTTAATTGTACTATATACGCCGCTATGAAGCAATTCGTATATACTGTAATTGTTTAACAAAAAATATTATTTAATTTTGTATAAAAGACGTTGGTTATTATTGTAATATTTTCTGTAATAATATTCTCGATGTATTTATGATTGTAATATTTCTATACTCATAATGTAATTACGAAATATGTTAATATCTGCGATGAAAAAAATGTAAAATAATAATGTTGTAAGATTACAAAGAGACATTCACAATCAGCAATAGTATAAATAGGAATACATAATGTGCATTCTTTGTCGTCTTCCACGAGAGCTGAGAGAGAGAGGAACCTGTGATGTAGCATTATATGAATGAGTAGACTTCTTTTGTCTGTATCTTTCTTTAGCCGCCATTAGAGGAGAAATTATAAAGCTGTGTAATTTTAATTATTGTTATGGTCTAAATACATTATAATTTATCAAAATTGTGTATTACTAATGTAAATTAGCTTGCCCATGTCATGTATAATATTTCTTTCAAGAATTTTCAGCACTTTTAGCGATTATCGTTTGTCTTGCTGGGCTGTGCCGCGACCTTCGACCATAGATATTAGTATCTATGGTCGAAGGCCGCGACCGAACGATTTGCAGCGGCGGCACATTTAAAAAATTGTTTCGCTATAAAATTAACCAAACCCGTAAATCGGGAGCAGGTAAAATTAGCAGTGAATTACGAAATATTTTTCTTTTACAGCGATCCTGAGGCTGACTGAATTTATTACTGGTTTTTCATTTGTGCATTCATAGGCGGATAATTAACGTTGAAGTTGTTAATCTGTTGGTTCTTTCAATTTCTAAAGCAAGTAACTTAAACGTATAGTGAAGTGTATTTTGTCAATGATAATTAAACGTTCAGGTCGGCTTGGCAATATTTAACAATTTTATGCTAACAGAGATAGTCTTGTGTTCCATAGCTAACACCGGGAAAGAATTCAGTAAATATTTTAAAAACCCACTGCATCTAGAAAATATGTGCAAGGCCGAAATACGTAACAAATTTAATTTAAATAATTTTCAAAGTCATAAATGTTATTAATCAGTTAGTTTGAATTTATCAGCATGAGAGGGTTGCTAAAGTTCACGTAATTTTAAATGTGCTTAATTCTGTCAGAATTTTTATTACCACACGTAAAAAAAAGGGGTTCTACCACAAAGTTCGTACTGAAAGAGTAAATAACAAAAATTTTTAAAGCCATTTCTTCCCCGTTTTCATCCATTCATTTTTTACATAATAAATATTCATTTTACATAATAATAATTTTTTTTCTCATTAAAAGTTACACATGGTGAATAGGAAGGAATGCACATATATCAAACATACTAATGGGAAAAATATAATCAGTTACTTATCTTAGCAACAAACTGTGCAACATCTTGTGATGCCCTTACTCTCAGCTAGCTGGAGTCCACAAGGAAAGAAGCAATAAATAAATAAAGTAATAAAATTGAAAATTAATAAATGATCTCGGCCATCACGTCGTTACTTTCAGATAATGAAGCTAAACTCTGGCTTCAGAAATAACACAAAACTGCAAGGCTGCAAAGGAATCTTCTCAAAACATACAAATACATACTATTTCAAGGGTATTGGCAAACCAGACTTGGATGAAGTGTATACAGGAAACAATAGTCTCTAACTTATGCACACTGGCAGAAGCCATCTCAGCAGCTAACGGATAATGGCAAGTATGACATGTTCCACGATACAGTTTAACATCACAGTTCCTTACAAAAATACTACTTACCCAGATTACCTAAATTATTATCACAGTTTCAGAAAAATATACTGATTGCTGCAATTAACCTCTTAACTTTAGAAATGTCAACAACTCTGCCTGCACTGCATTTAAATGTATTTATTAACAACTATGATTTTTGTTTATCATAGTGTTCTCAAGTGACAGTTGTAATGACCATTTCAACTTTAAAAACATTCTTTCCTAAAAAAATCAAAATATTATTTAAAAAATTATAACACTTCACCACTTTGAAGTACTTCTATCACGAATGTAATTAATAAGCACCTAACTACTTAGCGTAACAACGAAAATAATCAGTTATTGATAACGTAATGTAAATGGATAGAAAAAAAAGCCTACTCACCAGCTGGCTACAGGGGAAAAAACACACAAAAGGATTTAACTTTTACAAGCTTTCGGAGCCTGTGGCTCCTTCTTCATGCAGAAGAGTTGAAGGGGAAGGAAGAGGGGTGACGGATGAAGATTGCAGAGGTTTATGGGAAGGGGTGCAGTTCAGAAAATAACCCCGGGCCAGGGGAGACCTAGCAGACAGGATGAGAAGGAAATACTCTCCTCTTACCACTCCTCCCAAATGATACCAAGCAGAAATTTGTTGATCAGGAATCGTAAATAGGTATTTCCTCCAAAACTACCTGCACCGCCAAGAAATTTTTGCTAATAACTAAAACAGATATGTATTTTAAGTTGATTTTATAATACACTACTGGTCATTAAAATTGCTACACCACGAAGATGACAAGCTACAGATGCGAGATTTAACCGACAGGAAGAAGATGCTGTGATATACAAATGATTAGCTTTTCAGAGCATTCACACAAGGTTGGCGCTGGTGGCAACACCTACAACGTGCTGACATGAGGAAAGTTTCCAACCGATTTCTCATACACAAACAGCAGTTGACCGGCGTTGCCTGGTGAAACTTTGTTGTGATGCCTCGTGCTAGGAGGAGAAATGCGTACCATCACATTTCCGACTTTGATAAAGGTCGGATTATAGCCTATCGCGATTTTGGTTTATCGTATCACGACATTGCTGCTCTTGTTGGTCGAGATCCGATGGCTGTCAGCAGAATATGGAATCGGTGGGTTCAGGAGGGTAATATGGAACGCCGTGCTGGATCCCAACGGCCTTATATTACTAGCAGTTCAGATGACAGGTATCTAATCCGCACTGCTGTAACAGATCGTGCAGCAACGTCTTGATCCCTGACTCAACAGATGGGGACATTTGCAAGACAACAACCATCTGCACGAACAGTTCGACGACATCTGAAGCAGCACGGACTATCAGCTCAGAGACCGTGGCTGTGGTTACCTTTGATGCTGCATCACAGAAAGGAGTGCCTGTGATGGTGTACTCCACAATGAACCTTGGTGCACCAATGGCAAAACGTAATTTTTTTGGATGAATCCAGGTTCTGTTAACAGCATTGTGATGGTCGCATCCGTGTTTGGCGACATCTTGGTGAACGCACATTGAAAGTGTTTACTCGTCTTTGCCGTACTGGTATATCACCTGGCGTGATGGTGGGGTGCCATTGTTTACACGTCTTGGTCACCTTTTGTTTGCATTGACGGCACTTTGAACAGTGGACGTTACACTTAAGATGTGTTACGACAATTGGCTATACCCTTCATTCGATCCCTGCGAAACCCTACATTTCAGCAGGATAATGCACGACCGCATGTTGGAGGTCCTGTTCACGCCTTTCTGGGTTCAGAAAATGTTCGACTGCTGCCCTGTCCAGCACATTCTCCAGATCTCTCACCAATTGAAAATGTCTGGTCAATGGTGGCCGAGCAACTGGCTTATCACAATACGCCAGTCAATACTCTTGATGAACTGTGGTATCGTGTTGAAACTGCATGAGCAACTGTACCTGTACACGCCATCCAAGCTCTGTTTGACTCAATGCCCAGGTGTATCAAGGCCATTATTATGGCCAGAGATGGTTGTTCTGGGTAGTGATTTCTGAGGATCTATGCACCCAAATTGTGCAAAAATGTAATCACATGTCAGTTCTAGTATAATATATTTGTCCAATCAATACCCGTTTATCATCTGCATTTCTTCTTGGTGTAGCAATTTTAATGGCCAGTAGTGTATATATGCAAATTATTTGTTTGTTGGGTTCTTGTTCCATGGATCATTTGCACTCCCTCAGGCCTGGATGCCTGCAGTGATACAGTTGGGAAGTGTGTCATACAGGTGTTTTATCCTCTCCTGAGGCATGATGACACACAAATGTGGAAACAGTACTCATTATCACGGATACTGGCACTGGGGTGGAGTCGATGTCCAAGCTGGTCCCATACATGTTCTTTCACAAACAGATCTCAGGATTTTCCTGGCCACAGAAGTACCTCAACATCGAGAAAACAGGTTACAGAGACATGTGCCATGTGTGGATGGACATATCCTGTTGACAAATGGCACCACTATACTGTTACATGGGAGATGACGCATGTGGATGCAGGATGTCTGTTGTGCCATCAGAGTTCTGTCAGTCACTACTAGCATCGGCCTGAAGTCAGAACCAATGGCTTCCCACTATATCATTTGAAGTGTAACACTGCTGTGGCTCTGCTAAATGCTGTGGCTCTCCTAAACATTGGAGGAATGGGTTCTATCTAGGTCCCGCCATACTCACCAATGATGGTCATCCGTGTTAGTGCAAAACCAATTTTCATCACACGATGTGGCTGGATGGTTTGGAGTGAAAGGGACTAAATTGCTAGATCATCAGTCCTTTCATCAGTTAAGTGTTAAACAAGGTGAAATGCAAATCCTGGAAAGCCTTAGTGTAACTAGCTCAAAAAATAAATAAATAAAAATAAAAAGATAAAAGCCCAGAGAAAAACAGCACAGACAATTCATTAAATGATCAGTTAATACAAGGCATTAAAACCGAGAAATGAGAAATAATAAAGAGAAAAGAAAGGTGGGAAGGGTAAAGACCATCAAGCAAGAACTCCCAGGGAACCTTGGGGGGAGAAGCAGGCGAGGGTTGCCCCACCAATCCCTCAGGCAATCAATGAGGCCAAAAAGCCCCATCTTACAGGGATGAATAGAAACCACCTTCACGGGGCAAATCGTAACACCAGGTCAGCTACTTTGGTGTCATTTGCTAACACCAAAGCTAGTGTGTCAGGAAGATTAAGAGGCCACCTCAAAACAGCCTAATTAGGGCAGTCAATAAGTAAGTGGAATGTACCCACAGGTCAGCTCAGTGTGGCCAATGCGAAATCAACAGAGGACGGTGGATTCCCTGCGAGAAGCGTGCAGGGGAAGACAGCCACATGGTCATCACTTCTTAAGTGTCCTCAGTTTGTTTGGGGGGACCAAGACAGACTATTCTGAGTTCCAGACTTCCAGCAATTGATGGCATATAAATGAACAAAGGTCTGGTTCTGGGACTCTCCTTTTCCCGAAATCCTAACATGAATAGGAGTCCAAGTGAAAATTACTGACCATTCAGCTTGATGGAGGTCAGAGATGAGATGCTGGACAGCCATAAACAGTGGGTGAGGAGAGCAGCACTGGTCTATTAGCTGAAGGCTACTAAGGGAGTCACTGCAGATTAGGATACTTTTACCAGTCCAAGAACAAACATGGCTAAGGACTAGTTTAATGGCCATCAATTCATCAGTGAAGACACTGCAGCTGTTTGGCAGAGAGTGGAGTTCACTGCACCATGCATGTGTGTGTGCAAAGCCGGTTCGCCCATCAGGTGTTGAGCCATTGGTGACTACCACTTCTGAACCTGGATACATCTCAAGGACAGCCAAGAACAGCTGGTGAAAAATCATGGGGTCAGCAGAATCTTTTGGACCAAAGGAGACTCTGAGACAAATCTTAGGTTGAGGCACAAGTTGTGGGGCAAATGCGATGTCTCCCAGACTGCAGGCGACAGTGGAGGAAGTTGCAGTTCGAACAGAGACACTGGGGGCATGCAGCAGTTGTAAACTCAGTTCTCCTTGTTGTGGGAGGTGGAGATTCTTTCCAGGGAAAAGGACTCAGTAGCTGAGATGTTCGGGGAAGCTGCAAATACATATAGTGTAATTCAGCAGCTGTTGTTGGCACTTGATGGGTAATGGAGGAACTCCAGCCTAGACTTATAAGCTGTCCCCAGGGCTAGTTTGAAAGGCTCGTGTCACAAGTCAGACTGCACAGTGATAAATGGGATCCAGAATCGGCAATGCTGAGGGTGATCCTGAATTATGTGCAAGACAGTAAGACTCCTACAGTCGAGACGGGACAGAATTGGGGCTTTGTAGAGCTGCAAAAGGGTAGAGCGATCTGCACACCAGCTAGTGTTATTGAGGCAGTGAAGGGTATTGAGGTGTTGCTAGGACTTCCAATTAAGTTGGGTGGGAAGCCACATCAGCCACTGATCAAAGACCAGTCCCAAAAAGCAATGCATGTCAGTTAGGCAAAGATCTGGGTGTGGGTGGACAGTGACAGGAGAGCATGACACAAGTCTTGGCAGTTGACCTATAAATGGTGCTCAGCAATACCCATACTAGAGGAGCAACAATAAAAAACAAAAATCATCAGTATATACAGCATATAAGGAGGGCAATACCAAAGATCCCACAGCCACTGCTAGAGCACTGATGGCCACCAGAAAGAGGGGGATGCTCAGGACAGAGTCCTGTATGACCCTGTTTTCTTGGATATGGGGGGATACTGACTGAAGCACCTTCTGGAACCCAGAATGTATGTGACAACAAGTTCTTGAGAAAAATTGAGAGTGGACCCTGGAGACACCATTCATGTAACGTAGTAAGGATGTGGTGATGCCATGTCATGTTATAAGCCTTGTGTAGGTCAAAAAAGGGGCCCAGGAAATGACCTGGGGGGGTCTCTGCAGACATCATGAGACTCTGGCATAAAATGGGGGTGATATGCGATTACAAGAACTCAGCAAGAGAGTTCTCACAGCCTCTGTCACCTCAATTCTCCAACTTCCTACCTACACGTGGTGCCCCTGTTAAGCCGAGCAACTCAGCGGAAGGTTGGGTAACCAACCCCAGCGGGAAACTGAGTCGGTGAGCAGATAGGAGTTGGAGGACAGTGGAAGGCAACGGGAAACCACCACTGAACTATCCCAAGAAAACCCCATGGCTTCGCTCAGCTCAAAATGTTCCGGAGTTTCAAGTTCCCCGATCGGATCTCCGGGGGGAACCAGGTTGAGAGGAGCTTCACGAAGAGTAAGATGGTGCAAAGAGAAGCACTGCATAGGAACATGGAATGTAAGATCCATGTATCAAGGAAAACTAGACATAGTGAAAAGACAAATGGAGAAAATTAACATCGACATATTGGGAATAAGTGAAATGAGGTGGACTGGCATGGGAGAATTTGCTTCGGATGGCCATATGGTGTATTATTCTGGGCACGATAACAACAGAAGTAATGGAGTAGCCTTCATAGTTAGTGATAAAGTGAGAAAAGCTGTGATGAGATGCAAATATAAAAATGATAGAATGATGTCCATCAGACTTCAAGGTCAGCCCCTCAACATCACAGTAATTCAAGTTTATGCACCAACAACCGATGCTGAAAAGGAAATTATTGACCAGTTCTATGGAGATTTACAAGAATTACTACTGTCAACACCAAAAAAGGATATCGTCTTCATAGTTGGAGATTGGAATGCAAAAGTAGGAAATGAAGCTGTAGAAGGTATAACAGGGAAATATGGTCTTGGTACAACAAATGAAGCTGGACAGAGACTCCTAGAATTCTGCCAAGAAAATTCATTGATAATTACTAATACACTGTTTCAACTACCAAAACGACGCCTATATACCTGGACTTCGCCAGATGGCCAACACCGGAACCAAATTGATTACATACTTTGTAATCAGAGGTGGAAGAGCGCGGTTCAGTCAGCTACAACAAGACCTGGGGCTGACTGCGGATCAGATCATGAGCTCCTCATTGCAAAATTTCGGCTGAAACTTCAGAATGTACCAAAAAGTATCCCAACTTGCAGATACGACCTTAACTCTATACCCTCCGACTATGCTGCAGAGGTACAAAACAGATTTAATGTATTACAGCTGGAGGACAAAAGCTCGCAAGAGATGTGGACAGAAGTAGCTAATACTGTCAAGGAGGCAGCAGAGAAACACATTCCCAAGAAAAGGAACAGTAAGAAGGCTAGATGGCTATCAGTTGAGGCACTGCAAGTTGCAGAAGAACGAAGGAAAGCAAAAATCAAGGGAGATAGATCAGCTATGTTTGAATTAAATAAAGATTTTCAGAAATTAGCTAGAAGAGATAAAAATATATTCTTTAATGAACAGTGCAAGGAAGTTGAAGATAGTAACGTAATGGGGAAGACAAGAGATCTTTATAAGAAAATTAGAGAAATTAAAGGAAAATTGCAGGCAAAAATTGGAATGATAAAAGATAGAAACGGGAAAGATCTGAGTGAAGCGGAGGATGTTAAGGAAAGATGGGCAGAATATGTAGAAGACCTATACAAGAGAGAACTGCATCATGACAGGGCTCCTACTGCTGATGTTAATGTTAATTTAGAACTAGAGCCAGATATTTTGGAGAGCGAAATCCAGTGGGCCCTTGAAAATATGGCGGATAACAAAACTAGTGGACATGATGAAATACCAGCAGAATTGTTTAAAGTCACTGGAAAGGATGCAGTGAAAGTGCTGCACTCAATATGTCAAAAAATATGGATCACGCAGCAGTGGCCAGAAGACTGGAAAAGATCAGTATTCATCCCCATTCCAAAGAAGAAAAGTTCTAAAGAATGCTCAGATTATCGAACAATCGCACTTATTTCACATGCTAGCAAAGTTATGTTGAAAATCTTACAAAATAGACTTCGCCAATATCTAGATCGAGAGCTGCCAGAAGAACAAGCTGGATTTAGGAAAGGAAGAGGAACTAGAGATCAAATTGCTAACATTCGGTGGATTATGGAAAAAGCGAGAGAATTCCAGAAAGATGTGTACCTCTGCTTTATTGACTACGCCAAAGCCTTTGACTGCGTCGATCACAACAAATTATGGAACGTACTGAAAAACATGGGTGTACCAGATCACCTCATTCATCTGATACGGAGTTTATACCTTGACCAAGAAGCCACGGTGAGAACTATGTATGGAACAACGAAATGGATAAAGATTCAGAAATGGGTCCGGCAAGGCTGCATACTGTCACCGTACTTATTCAATCTGTATGCAGAACATGTCATGAGGAATGCAAGGCTAGATGAAGGAGAAACAGGAATTAAAATAGCTGGAATAAATGTAAACAACCTCAGGTACGCAGATGATACGATTCTATTGGCAGAAAGTGAAGAAGATTTGAGAACACTCTTACTGAAGGTGAAAGACGAAAGTGAAAAGGCTGGTCTTATGCTGAATGTGAAGAAAACGAAAATTATGGCAACTACACCTACCAATTCGTGGGATATAGCAGGAGAAACCATGGAAGTAGTGACCACATTCAGTTATCTCGGTTCCCAGATCTCTGCTGACGGTGACTGCAGCCATGAAATCCGGAGACGCCTGTTGCTCGGTAGACAGGCGATGTCAAACCTTGACAAGGTTATAAGGTCCAGAGATATAACACTAGCAACAAAGATCCGTATTGTGAGGGCTATGGTCTTTCCAGTTGTGATGTATGGATGTGAGACCTGGACCATTAGAAAGGCTGAACGGCGAAGAATTGACTCCTTCGAATTGTGGTGTTGGAGGAAACTTCTTAGAGTTCCATGGAGTGCAAAGAGAACCAACAGATCAATTTTGGAGCAAATTAAACCAGATTTCTCCCTGGAAGGTCTAATCTTAAAACAAAAGCTGACCTACTTTGGACACACAATGCGAAGGCATGCCTCGCTGGAAAAAACATTAATGCTGGGGAAGATTGAAGGAACTAGAAGAAGAGAACGTCAGAGGATGAGATGGATCAATGGCATCACAGAAGCAATGTGTTCCAACCTGGAAGGTCTACGGGAGAAAGTGCAAGACAGGAAAAAGTGGCGTGATTTGGTTCATGGGGTCACGAAGAGTCGGAACCGACTAAACGAATAGAGAGAGAGAGAGGTCAAAAAAGACAGCAATGAGATACTGGTGACCTGCAAAGGCCATCTGGACAGTGACCTCCAGAGAAACCAAATCGGCAGTGGAATGGCCTTTGCAAAAACTGCCCTGAGATCAACCAAAAGGCCCTAAGACTCAATGAGCTAACACAGTCATTTGCTCACCATTCATTCAAGGAACTTACAAAGAACGCCGGTAAGTCTCACTGGACAGTAAATGTCCACTGTTAGGGGATTCTTACCCAGTTTCTCGTCACTGAGATGAGAACTCCTAATTGTTCCAGATCTGATTAATTGTGCAGGTGCTGGGAACAACCAGTGACTGCTGGACGAGAACTGATGCTACAGGGAGGTCGGTGTGGAGTAAATGGGCCTGAGCAGCAGGGTAAGCCTGAGGGAGGCAATTGTCAGTCACAAAACATCCCCCCTCCACCAGAGGACTCAGAGGTGTGTGCCGCCTACCTGTTCAGTGCAGTGAAAGTAAGGCGGCAGCACACCTGGTGGACAACTCTGGATCAGCTGAGGGCAGACACAACCCTCGGAATCCCACCGAGATGGGCGAAGCTGTTAGCGGCTGGCTGAAGAGACAGCACGGCACTGCTCAGTGGTGATGCAGAAATGGGGATTCCAATGCAGAAGAGGTGCTGGAGGATGAAGGCGTGCTCTAATAATGGCGGCACGAATTGCCGGAGAGAAGAGCTCTTGAGCTGCACTTATGACAGATGCCGTTTACAGTTCCTGCACGAGTTCGCATAACTCACTATAATAGGCTGGACTGCATGCCCAAAGCAGTTCCGTGCTGGGTGTTGCTGGACTGCAGTTTGTTTTGATTATCTGCTCTCCTGCAGAGAGCAGTTCCGAGCAAACGACCACATTGATTGATCTGCTATCCTTGTTTCAACCTCCATCAAATGACTCCATGAGTGTTGTAGTCACTCTAAGAGTAATATCCTGTATTGCAATTTTTTGGTTTAGATGAGGCCAAGTGCTACTGTCTTTGCACAGCCAACTACCTGTCCTATAGATCTGTCCCGAATCTTGCAGTCCTCAAAGACTATAAGAGCCTGTACACGTGCTTTCAATCATACCACATAGTACTGCAAATAAACGGTAGGCTGTCTTCCCATCCTATGAGTTTCCTGTTGACTGAAAATGCCTCTACAGAGAGGGGAGGATGACTGGAAATACTTTCGGATGAGTTATGCAAACTTGTGCAGGAACTGTAAACGGCATCCGTCATAAGTGCAGCTCAAGAGCTCTTCTCTCCGACACTTCGTGCCACCATTATTAGAGCACGCCTTCATCCTCCAGCACCTCTTCTGCATTGGAATCCCCATTTCTGCATCACCGCTGAGCAGTGCCGTGCTGTCTCCTCAGCCAGCCGCTAACAGCTTCACCCATCTCGGTGGCATTCTGAGGGTTGTGTCTGCCCTCAGCTGATCCAGAGCTGTCCACTAGCTGTGCTGCTGCCTTACTTTCACTGCACTGAACAGGTAGGCAGTACACACCTCTGAGCCCTCTGGTGGAGGGGGGATGTTTTGTGACTGACAATTGCCTCCCTCAGGCTTACTCCTGCTGCTCAGGCCCATTTACTCCACACCGACCTCCCTGTAGCATCAGTTCTTGTCCAGCAGTCACTGGTTGTCCCCAGCACCTGCACAATTAATCGGATCTGGAACAATTAGGAGTTCCCATCTCGGAGACGTGAAACTGGGTAATAATCCCCTAAGAGCGGACATTTACTGTCCAGTGAGACTTACCGGCATTCTTTGTAAGTTCCTTGAATGAATGGTGAGCAAATGGCTGTGTTAGCCCATTGAGTCTTGGGGCCTTTTGGTTGATCTCAGGGCAGTTTTCGCAAAGGCCATTCCACTGTCGATTTGGTTCCTCTGGAGGTCACTGTCCAGATGGCCTTTGCAGGTCACCAGTATCTCATTGCTGTCTTTTTTGACCTACACAAGGCTTATAACATGGCATCACCACATCCTTACTACGTTACATGAGTGGTGTCTCCAGGGTCCACTCTCAATTTTTCTCAAGAACTTGTTGTCACGTACATTCTGGGTTCCAGAAGGTGCTTCAGTCAGTATCCCCCCATATCCAAGAAAACAGGGTCATACAGGACTCTGTCCTGAGCATCCCCCTCTTTCTGGTGGCCATCAGTGCTCTAGCAGTGGCTGTGTGAGCTTTGGTATTGCCCTCCTTATATGCTGTATATACTGATGACTTGTTTTTCATTGTTGCTCCTCTAGCATGGGTATTGCTGAGCATCATTTATAGGTCAACTGCCAAGACTTGTGTCATGCTCTCCTGTCACTGTCCACTCACACCCAGATCCGTGCCTGGTTCTGAGAAACATTAGATTGGTGGCCCACACCACTAGTCGACTAGTTGCACTCCCGCCAGCAAGCGCCCCTTTCTCCACGCCAGGAGCCACCACCTCACTCCACAGATGAGTGCGGCAATGTGGCAATGTCCGTGTGTTGAGTGATTCATTGCATGAAAGATGTTTTGGTCAACTGGTTCCCCCCCACCCGCTCAGACAAGAGTGTCAACACAGTAAAATTCATGCCCCTAGTGAAAGCATTGATTTTTTTCCCTTCATTTCAGAGACTAAAAACTGGAAATACAAGGTCAGCTACATGTATATTGGTTTGTTTTACAGCTTCCAGTCTTCTTTTTATATATATATATATATATATATATATATATATATATATGTTCAAGATATCCTGGTTCCCTATCATTATGTCAGTTTAGAACAAGCTCTTTTTGTGATGCACACTACGTTACATAATTTTTGATCAAACAGGTATACTTAGAAAATTTCTGTCTTTTTTTTTTTGTACACTGTATCTCTCTGTCTCACTTGCATTTATGCCTGTCAGGTGTCACTACGTGCGCAAATTTCATGTGTATGTGCCAGTAGTTACAAAATGCCACTGTTACACGAGAATATTTTTGTTTGTTTTGTGTGTGTGTGAGTGGGATATCTGCAGTTACAATTCTGGTTAGTGGTGAATGGACTATCAGTCAATCAATCACTGTGAAAAATTACCATCCTCTCTGTTCAGGGAAACAGTGTAAGTGAGGTTAAATGTTTCAGCCATGAAGGATAGAAATATTGTTTGTCTTTTTGGCCTCATGCAGAAGTGTATTTGAGTTAGGCACCAGTAGCTAATTCCTAAATATTTCCTTAATGAGAAGCTTGCAGATCCAGTAGGTCAACATTTTACTGCAGCTTCAAACTTGGCCTTTTGCCATGTGTTCAACATTTGTATGACTGTGTGAGTGTGTCCATGAATGACAATGGGTTCCCTGAGGGTGAATCTGTGTTGGGTGTGACTTATTCATCAATGTCAGTAAGATGTTGGTAAAGTCATAAGAAAAATTCCACCTTTAATTTTTTCATCAATTTCCAGTTTCACTGCCAATTTGTTGTGACATTTTGGAAACTGTTTGGACAGATTCTTTTCGAGTGATCAACACACTACCTCTGTCAAATGAGTCAACCACTACTAAAAACAATGTAAAATGACCAGAGGGTAATGAGAGGTCCCATGCCCTTTTTGCATGTCGCCTCTCATTTTCATCAATTTTATTAATATTTTAGGTCATTGCATGGAGGAGGTAACAGGCTGAATAAAGTTATTCTAATGAGAGTATTTGTACTGAGAGCTCAAATTTTTTTCACTTGATTGCTATGCATGTTGGGGACTGTATATGGTCTTGCTTTTAGTTTCCTCTGTTACTTCCCTGGATGGCCCGTAGCGAGGCAAGCAGTGGAGGACGTGGCACACTGCATTTCCAGTGAGAGGTTGCACTTCCACAAATACTGTGAGGGTCATACATCAATGGGCTTGACCACCTGGTGGGGCGACTGACCTCGGCCGAGTTTCACCTGTTGTATGCAGGGCAAAACGACATGAGTGCCTTCAGAGTGTTGCCACAGTTTATGAGTTTACCATTCCAGGACATTTGGAATGAAGACTGCTGGCGCTGACTGACTGCATTGTCCTCATGATTCCGAGAATACTTGTGGACTGTGCCCTGCTGGGTGCAACTGTCTGGCATCAGATCGCTGATGGTCTACGCATGTTGTTTTCATAGCCGGTCAAATGGCAAGTTCAGTGCCCCGAACTAAATAGCAGGGGCATGACTGGTCAACTTAAACTGAGGCCAGGTGATGTCATAAAGCCCTGCTCGAAATTGGATGGAATGGTTGCTATTGGTGTGAATGATATTATGAGATAGTGTGAGATAGTGAGCAGTGAATGCTGATTCGCAGTTCTTCGAGGGTAGTGGGGAGTTGAGTAACATTGGCTTCGCTCTTGCATTGTGTGGGCACAGGGCTTTTAGGATCTGATCTTCACTGGAGTCAGACGGCCTTGCGACATAGTCACACTTTTTCGGCAGAACTTAGAATTCTCGGACAGCGTTTGAGGCCAGGATTTGAAACACAGTTGCTGCACAGCAGAAGTCAGTGCCTACATCATCAGAACACTGCATACCAATGACATGCTGCAGATTTCAGGACTGGTAAAGTATTTTGCTGCTCTGGCATTGTAGGACCTATCAATTTTATACTGAAGTCCTCAACAGCATGTGCACCTGATTTGCTACAAGTCCACCTTGCTTGTTTCCTCATGTGATCCCATTTGAGCTCTCACTACTAATCGCGATACTGCAACATAGTCGGGGAAGTAATATTTGATTCATTAGGACCTCAAGTCATTATTGTCAATCTATTACATCACAGAGAGTGGGGGCCCTTTGTTCTCGAGCCAACTCTTATTCTCATAATAGTTCAGTATGACCTAACCTTTAGCTTACAGTTTGCATTGACAATCAAGTACCTTTGTGTTCTGATTTATAATAAATCACATTGTAATATTTAATCCACATACCATTTCATAGATAGATGTAGAATCCCATTTCCTGTCATCTGTTATGATAAAATTCCCATTTTCTTTACTGAGTAGATAATGATTTTTATTAAATTATTGTGAGTGTACACTTCTTACTTTACAAACTAGCAGGGTCCACTTTCAGTTCCTTTCTTTACTGTTGTGCACATAATCGATTAGGTGGTAGGTAAGGAGGGGGTTGAGTGTGTGTCCAGTTCTGATGCAAAATTCGCCAGAATTAAAGAGGTACAAACTCTTCTTCACCCCAGCATGTCACAGAGGGAGAGGGAGATTTGATGAGAACAGAGTCTCTGCAGAGGATAAGCTGGGTGATAGTGGCACTGGGGATGTATTTATGGATTTTGAGGGTTTTGGAAGGGTCGATACAAAGGAAACACTGGTTGCAGTAAGTGGTGAAATCATCAAGGTGGACTTGGAGGGTGTGTTGGGACCGTTAAAGGTTAAGATAGAGAGCCAGGAAGGCGATGTCATCAGCATATTGGAGGAGGTGGACAAGTTGGGCTGGCTTGGGTACATCTGCGGTGTAAGTGAGGAGTTTAAAGAGAATACTGGAATGCCATATGCAGTTTTTAAAAAATTTTTCTTTATTGTAATTTCAGTCCCTTGCCCCATATGGGCAGGAGAGGGCTGGCAGTGGTACAGTCCACTGCTCTTCAGCCAAATGGCTTTACAATAAATTCAGAAATGAAGACTCTTGCGTAAGAAGGGGGAGAAAAAGGGGGACATCAAAAACACAGTAAAAGGAGATGATGGGAGGTAAAATATATACTAATACAGGGACATGTACTGGGGGACAGTTAAAAAGCCAACATAAATTTAAAAGAACATAGGTCGAAATTCAAAGTGCACCTAAAAAACTCTGGAGGCAAACATAAGTTAAAAGTCGGCCACATGATTAAAATCACTTAGTGTAGATCACATAAAAAAACCACTGGAAACGATGGAGCACTTATGAAGAATAAAAACCGCTGCCGAGGGACTAGAAGCTGGAGAGGAGAGAAAAAGAGGGGAGGAAGGTGTGGTAGGGGGGGACTGGGGGGGGGGGCAGGAGGAAGAGGAAGAAAAGGGTGGGTAGGAGGTGCACCAAGAGGCAGGTGATGGGTGGTGTGGCAAATGAAGAAGGAAGATAATGCAGGAGGGAGCACAGAGACACAGAAGGGGGGGGGGGGGGGAGGGCATGGGAGAGGGAGGTGGTGGGGGAGGTGGTGGGGGAGGTGGAAAACTGCTCAGGGGAAGGGGAAGGAAGGGGAGAAGGAGCCCTGAGGAATAGGGGAGGAAGGTTGGGCTAGAGTTGGTAGGTGGGGTAGATGTCAGTTCAAAGCTCATCATTTGGGAGGGGTAGGTGCTTGAAGTTGCATTGGGGTAGGAGATGGAGGGTGTGAAGATGAAGAGAGGGCGGGGCACAATAGTAAAGGTGCAGCAACAGGCTGGGGATGGAGAGGAAGGGGGACACCAGGGGGTGGGGGGTACTGAGTTGGCAAACGATATACAGGATGCGGATGTGTTCAAGGAAAAGCAGAAGGTGTGGGAAGGTGGTGAGGTCATAGAGTATGTGTGTGGGTGACAGAAGGTGGATATGGAAGGCGAGGGGGAGGAGACAGAGGAGAGGGGAAAGGATGGAGCCTTGGGGCACGCCAGCAGAGGGATAGAAAGTATGGGAGTTGGAATTGTGGGTAGTGACATAAGAGGGATGACGGGAGGAGAAGGAAGCAATGAAATGGACGAAATTGATGGGGAGATCATAGGTCTGGAGTTTGAAGGGGAGCCTAAGATGCCAGACACGGTCGTAAGCGTTCTGGAGGTCAATGAAAACAAAGATAGCAAAGTGGCGGGAGTAACGTTGGGTAGATGGGTAAGGTTAAGGAGCTGGATGAGTGTGGTGGTGTGTGAGGTAATGGGAGTGTTAATGTCAGAGGGGGTAATTGATCCAAATACTGGAAACTAGGGGCAAGTGGCAAGACAGAGGTATGAGTGCTGTCAAGGATGGTGGGGAGATGGATTAATCAAAATGGGGATCATCAAGAATGTAGAAGACCTTGGATAGGTGGGAAGCTAAATGGTTAGCTTTACTGAGGTTGTCAGGGAAGAGGTGGATGGACTTTGGAGGGGCAGGTGCGTGGGAGGCTGCAGGGGTACATGGGCAGAGGAGAGGGTGAGAAGGACGGGGAGGTGGTCACTGCCAATAGGATCGAGGACATCCACAATGATATGACCAAAGAGGTTGGGGGAAGCGAGGATAACATCCAGGGTAGGGTTACTTTCAGGACGAGTGTGTTGTGGGAGAGGAACGAGATCACCAGGAAGGATGGCAAGGTACTGATACCACTGCTAAAGGGTGGCAGGGTCACGGCTGTGGATGTTGAGGTCAGTAGTGATCACATAGGTGGAGAAGGTACGGTCAACTTGGGAAATGAAGTCGTAGGGTAGAGGAGCTGCGAGATGAACATAGATAGTGGCACAGGTGATTGTGAGGGAGGGAAAAAAGATGATGAGAAGGTCTTCAGTCAGGTCATTGAGGAGGGGATGTGGCCGGGAAGGGAAATGCTTGAGGTGGCCAATAGCAACCCTGCCTCAGGCGAGGGGTAGGGGATTGTCAGTGCAATGAAGGAGATAGGGAGAGGTGTGGACAACATGGTGAGGTTGGAGGAAGGTTTCATTAAGGATGAAGGAGTCGACCTGGTGCTGGGATAGGGTATGCATGAAGAGGTATTTGTTGGCAGGGAGGGAGTGGACGTTTAGGTAGAGGAGATGATACAGTTGACATCCCAGGAGGTGGGAGTGGGGAAGGAAGTGGGACAAGTAGAGAAGGGCTTAAATGATGGTGTCTAGGTGGGTGAAGGTAAAGTGGGCCTGGTTGTGGCAGTAGGTGGCACAGGTATTTAAATGGAAAACAGGGCAGACAGAAAGGGAAATCTGCTGCAGGGCGTGGGGGTGTTGGAAGGGGTGGAAGTTCTGCAGGACAATGGTCAGGAACCATATGATGTCTTCAGCCATAGCGGGAGGACAGAGGGAATTGTTGGGTGGGTTTGCTGGTCAGTGGGGTGAATGGGGACAGTGAGCTCAGGGTTGGTTGGAGAGGATTTGGCTTTGCATTTGGAGGAGTAGGTGGGGTGGGGTTCATTGCAGGTGTTGCAGACAGGGAGAGAGGTGAGATTAGGACACTGTATAAGGAAGTGGGAGGCTTTACAATGGGGGCAGGTGGGAGGCTTCTTGCAGTCTTGGGTGGGGTTGTTGTTGTACAGGAGACAGCACTCGCAGCAGTAGGATTGATGAGAGGAATGGGACTGGTCAACAGGGTGGCAGCGGTTGAAAATCAGGGCTCCCTGTATGAGGAGGTGACTGATGGAGGAGGCGGACTCAGTAAAGATATGCATGAGGAAGGAAGGGCCAGAGGAGTTGGAAATATGGTGGGCTGAGCGGATTTCCAGGCCAGGATGGGCATTCAGCTCCGCCAACACCTCCGCCTCCGTGATCACAGGGCGGAGTTTGGTGATCACGGTGGTGAGGGTTGGCGGACGACGAGGGGGTTGGAGCTGACGAGGAGAGGAGGATGTAAGGAGAGGGATGAGAGATGCATGGGGAGCCAAGATGATACGGGGAAGGCACCAGAGGAGATGAGTATGGAAAGAGGGAGAGGAGTACTTGATGAGAACAGAGTCTATGCCAGGGGTAAGTTGGGTAATGGGGCACTGCGGATGTATTTTCGGATTTCAAGAGTGAGGGTGCGGACATCTAGGAATTTCAGATCAGGGTTGGCAACGATGAAAGTGTACAGGGTTGGGGCTGGGGAAATGGGTGAAGGAGTAGTATCCATGGCAGGATCAGAGGGAAGTGGGGCAGGCAGTGTTCTTTTGGAAGAGGGGTTAGAGATGATGTCGCCATTAGGGCGCTTGGGAGTTTATTTGTGGGTGTGGCCTGGGAGGAGGGGTGAGGGACTGAGTGGATGAGGAGATGGTGGGAGGCAGGCCCCTCTTGGGAGGCGGCGGCACTAGGAATGGAAGTGGGACTCTCTGTGTTGGCAACTGTGGTGTGGCAGGCATTGCCTCAGGCGGGTGAAGTAGGAAGAGTTGTAGTGGGGCAGGTGGGAAGGGGGGAAAAGTCATCTTGTCGGGCGATTGTAGTTGGGGGGCCAAGAGAAGGGACAGGAGCAGGAACAGGAATAGGAGCAGGGGAAGAAGTAGGGGAAGGAGCAACATAGAGGTGGGAATACAGGGATGAGGAGGAGATGGAAAGGGAGGAGACTGTGAGGAGGGGAGTGGAGTAGATGGGTTAAGCTCAGAGGAAACACTCCACGAGGGCACAGTGAGTGCAAGGGAAGGGGAGGTGTAGATGATGGTGGTATTCAGGGCATCAATTATTGAATGTGGTGTCCACTGGTGACAGGAGTTGCCAAAGAGGGAAAGGAACTAAAGCAGGTGCCGACGGCGGCGAGCACTGGGAAGTAGCGAACACCGGGGGGCAGCATTGGCGGCAGTGGCTGCAGCGATGAGCAACGGGCGGTGATGCAGGTGGCGAGCATCAGGCGGCAGCAGCGAGCACCAGGTGGTGGTGGTGACTGCGGGCACTGGGAGGCGCGGTGCTGGAAAGCAGTGGATAGCATCAGTGACAACAGGCACTGGGTAGTGGTGGCAATGTTGGGCACTGGATGGCAGTGGCGATGGCAGGCACTGGGTGGCAGTGGCGACAGCGAGCACCAGGCGGCGATGGCGGTGGTGGTGGCAAGCACTGGGATGCAGTGAGCACCGGGAGGTGATCTTGGCGATGACCAGGTGGTGGTGGCGGTGGTGGTGGCAGTGGCAAGCACCGGGCGGTGAGCAGCAGCAACGGTGAGCAGACGGACAAAAGGATGGCAGTGGCAGGCAGACAGACAGATGGCAACGGCTGGGGGCTCTTCCAAAGTGACGATTACACCCTGAGTGTAGCCCAGGCAACATAATTCTTCGACTTGGACCTGAGGGGATCCAACCCTGGCCATTCGGAGTTGAAAGGAAATGTGATAAGTAGTCGTATATATAGAAGACTTTACCACAAACATTGCTAGCTGTGAAGTATCATCATCGTAAATAATTGGAAGATATATGCGTTTATAGCAGCAGACTAAAAATAGTTGGAGCAGAGAAGATGTTTATTACTTCCAACTAATTGCAAACTGAAATCGAATTGTTTAGTGTGAAGCCCCAGAACCAACAGATGGCAGCCTGACATGCTGGCTGAGGAAGTGTGGTGGCTCTCTCCTTCTCTTTGCTTACAGCACTTGGCAATTGGTAGTACGAGAATATTTGTAGCCACACGAGTCTTATACTTTGCTCATTTAAAAATCGGAGCTGTGATGTATTTTGGTAAATTTCGTGTTCGCTAAACCAAAAGTGATGTGCTTTTGACACTATGTTCCTCAGCTCTCCCGAAGTGATGGATGCTGTAAGTAACAGTCTGCCCAACAGAAATACGCATTCTTGAGGATCGAACCCCTCGAGTCCTAGTGAGAAGATTATGCTGCCAGGGCTACACTTGAGAGGGAAAAGCATTTGGAAGAGCCCCCTGCCACAGCTGCTGCCGCTGTCCGTGTGCTGGCAGTTACTGCTGCCGCCGCCGTCCGTCAGTCCGTCCGTCAACTGCCACCACCCGGTGCTTGCCGCCAGACACCGGCACTGCGCCCCAGCCGAGGATACTGGGCTACCACTTTTGCCATTGTTGTCCAGCCGCTGCCTGGAGGGATTTGCTGGACCACCTTCACTGCCTATTAGAGTCGTCACTGCCCCCCCCCCCTTGTCTCCCTTGTCGCCACCGCCGCTGCTCCTGCCACCATTGCTGCAGTCCTTCGCCACCACCACTGTCATTGCTGCCACTGCTGTTTCTCGTCCCTGCTGCCATCGCCGTCAGCACCATCACCATCTTCACCCCCCACTAGCAGACCACCACCATGTCTCAAACTCCATCATTTTCACCTCCCCCTAAGGTGCTCCAACCATCACATGGAACTCATCCACAGACTCCATCACCGTCCTCCCTTCCCTCCGTCCCCCCGTGCTGTTTTTGGCTGTCACTTCCCACGACTCTCCTTCACCTTCAGCTGTCACCCCATCGCCAACTTCAGACTTCCCACCACTCACTGCATCACCTATAACAGGTTCCCAGCCTGCACGGATTTCCACCCACAGTGCCGCAGTCTCTGCGACGCCTGTGCCATCGACCCCTGCATCACCTGCCCCTTAGTGAGGACTTGCCCCCCGCCATCTTCCCCTGCAACTGATCCCTCAGCCCCCTTCCTACCCTGTCCTGTCCAAGAAACCTACTAAATGCCCTAATGTTGACCCTCTACCCAACCTATCCACAAAGAAAACCCCTGATCACTGCGACCCACCCACCCCCATGCACGCGACTCTGGCCCCACCCCTGACAAACCTTTCCATCCACACCTTCGTCCTCTGCAATCTTGATCCTCAATTCCTTGACACCCACACCCTCACCCTTGCAATCTGTAAATACTTCCCAAATGCCCCCATCTCCATTCTCATTCCTTGAAAACACTCGATTCTTATTAAATCCCCAAATGCTTCCTTCCACACCGATCTCCTCTCCAAAATCCCATGTATCCAATTTGGCCCATGAGCAACCCTTACCCCCTACCACACCCAGTTGTCTCCCGTCAGCCTCAAACTCCCCAACATCCACTGACCTTCACCGCCATAATCATGAAGCTTAGCCCCGTGATCATGGAGGCTGAGGTGTTGGCAGAACTAAATTCCCATCCTGACATTGAAATCCACTCAGCCTGTCACATCTTTCATGATCCCAGTGAGACTTACCTTATACACCTATTTACAGAATCCTCCTCTATTGACCGACTCCTTACAGAGGGAGCCCTCATCTACAATAGATGTCACAAAGTTGATCCCTCCCATTCCCTCTCCAATCCTACCTCTGCTAACGCTGCCTTAAGTACAATGACCATGTCGCTGCTACCTGCAAAATCCCCTCTCCCTGTCCCCACTGCAAAGATTCCCACTACTCAAAGAACTCCAACCTCCCCTCTCTCCCCTACTGTAACACCTGTAATGAACCCCATCCTACCTACTCCTCTAAATGTAAAGCAAAACTTCCTACCGTCATCTCAGAGCTCACCATCCCTGTCTGCCCCGTCGACGACCCCATCCACCCCAACAACTCGCTCCGCCCTGCTCCTACTGCAGAAGACATCATCCGCTTTGTCACCATTGTCTCCCAAAACATCCATGCCTTCCAGCGCCCCCACACGATTTCCCAAATCACCCTCACTGCCCATTCTGTCTTCCACCTCACCACCTATGGCACCTACTCTCACAACCAGTCCCCCTTCACCATCACCTCTCTGACTGCCCTCGTCTAAATCTCCCTTACCATGGCGTGACAACATTACAGTATCGTTTACCATAACATCCGCTCCCTGACCACACACAAACTCCTCTTCCTCCACACCCTCAATCCACGCAATGTGCATCACTTCATCCTAAATGAAACCTTCCTCACCTCAAGCACTTCCCTGTTTGGCCCCAAACTCTTCTCAGTTGAGCATCTCACCCACCATTACCGTCACATTTGCCACCATCTACATCCGCCCTCATACCCCCATCCCATATAATATCCTGGCCCACACTGAGTACACCTTCTCCACCTGTGTGATTGTCGCAGACCTCAATGTCTACAGCCATGCTCTTGCTGAACCCCAGCAGTGGCATTAGTTTATCACCACCCTCCTCTACCTCCTGCACACAGTTGATATGCCCCAACCCTCCCCTCCAGTCCACCTCGTGCATATGCCGATAACACAGCCTTCCTTGCCCTCCGTCCTACCCTGCAATGGAATGAATGCCTTCTCCAGAATCACCTTGACCTTTTTGCCACATGGTGTAGCCAGTAGGTCCTCAGAATCAATTCTTCCAAGACCCAGGCAATCATCGTAGATTGTACCACTAGCTCCTTCTAGATTTTTCTCTTAGCACCAGTGCCCATCTTGTTTACCTCTCCCCCACACTCACCTACCATCACCTCACCTTGATCCCTCATCTCTGCTTTATCCAATCCAGAGCCCACAACCACCTCCATCTCCTTAAACTCCTCTCTGGCCAGACGTTGGGGTTGCCTCTCTCTACCATTTTACACACATACAAATCCTTGTCTGGCCCATTCTCTGTTATGCCAGTCCCACATGGATATCTGCGCCCCCCTACCAAATTTTATATGTCCCTCCGGATCCTTGAGTGCCATGCAGTCCACCTTGCCTTTCGTATATTCCTCCTTTACCCCAGTAGATCCTCTATGACCTGATTCCTATCCCCAATCTGCTTCTTTTCCTCGAGCATATCTGAGTCCTCTAAACCTCCGGCCGACTTGATTCCCCCTCCCCCCCCTCCCTCACTGCTCCTCTCCTTTCTGATGCCCGCTCGCTGCCTTGCCTTCACTGTTGTGTCCCTCTTACCCTCCACCTCTACACCCTTCATCTCCTTTCCCAAGGTGGCTTGTCAACTCCCCCTCCCAGATGATGCCCTCTCTCCCTCCATTTATCCCTGTCAACTCTGATCCTCACTTCCCCATCCCTCCCTCTGTCCTTTTCCCGAGCTCCAACTCCCCCCTTCTATCCTGTTTGTTTTCTCCCACCTACCCTCTTTTTGATTCCTTTTCTCGCCCCTCAAATCCTTTTGCTTTTCCCTCCACTGCCTTCCCCACTCCTTGTCGCCTTCGCCCTGCCCCCTTTTTTTCTGTGTCCTCTTCCTCCATCGGCTCCCCCCTTTTGCTTTTCCTCTCCTCTCCCCCTTTACCCCCTCTGCTGTCTGCCTGCCACCCCCCCCCCCACCCCATCTGCTTTCTTGTCTACTTAATAGTGCGGTGTTTCAGTTATGTGACAGCATTGTGCATCCTGTTTTTACGTTTTGTGAACAGACACCATCCTGTCACTGGGTGTGTTTTTGCAACTATTGCGAACAGAAACCAAACTGTCGCCATGTTTCTTTAATTGTACCTGTCTAATTACTATGTATTTTAATCAGCATCGCCGACCCTTTGGTTTTTTAATTTAAGTTATGCAACTTTACGCCCTATGACGGTTTTAACCCGTCACCGTTTTAACTCCTGGTTATATCGTTTATTCTTCACTTATTATGTTTTTAAACTATTTTGTAGGCTGCAGAGCGGCATATTACGCTTCTGCCAGCCCGCCTCCCCCTCTGAGGGGGAATCAAATCCTGATAAAGAGGGACAAAAAACGGGAATTTGGGGAACAGAGAAAAGAAGCCACATCACATACAGTATTTTAGCTTGAACTAATATGCGATGAAAATTGGCGCACAGTGTTTTGAGGTTAAAGAGTTGATGAATCATCACATTTGATCGCGAAAACTTGTTGGAATGATACTAAAATGTAACAAACCAGACTGTCTCTATCTATAGTAAGATATCTAGTTCAAGCAATACGCTTTCATTATTTGTTTACAAAACAGACTGTCTCTATCTATAGTAAGATATCTAGTTCAAGCAATGCGCTTTCATTATTTGTTTACTTGCATGCGCTGTATTGTTACAGGACACGTGGAATTGTAACAAGACATGAAAGCTATAACAGATATGCAAATGTAATTCGAATAATATAAACGATTTTTTTAATTTCTCGGCATTTTATAGCAGTTTTTATACTACAGTAAAATGTGTCAAATGCAAATAGTAGTACAACACCAGTGTAAAATGTTCATAAAACGTATCAAAATGCATCACATCTCCCATTTTAAACAAGCAATGTATAAGACTGGTGTGGCTACAAATATTCGGTAACTGCCGATTGCTGAGTGCTGTTAGCAAAGCGAATGAGAGACCCGCAACACTTTCTCACTCAGCGTATTAGGGTGCCATCTGTCGGTAACATCTAGCAACACTGCGGTTCGGAGCTTCACTCCAAACGATTTAAATTCTTCATATTTCACTTCAGTTTGCAATTATAGGTTCTGCAGGCAGATGATGGATGTAATAAAGAAGTCCCTCGCTTTAACTGTTTTTACTCTGCTGCTATAATCAAATGTATATTCCAATTAATTATGAAGAGAATACTTCATACCTAGCAATATTTGTGGTACAATGTTCTACATATTCAATCATTTTGACCCCACAAATTATCATTCAAGTGACATAAGACATATTTAGATTTTGAAAGGCATGGCTGTTGATGATCATGCCTGGAAGTTAAATGGACGTAGTACATACAGGGTGTTTCAAAAATGACCGGTATATTTGAAACGACAAAAAAAAACTAAACGAGCAGCGATAGAAATGCACCGTTTGTTGCAATATGCTTGGGACAACAGTACATTTTCAGGCAGACAAACTTTAGAAATTACAGTAGTTACAATTTTCAACAACAGATGGCGCTGCGGTCTGGGAAACTCTATAGTACGATATTTTCCACATATCCACCATGCGTAGCAATAATATGGCGTAGTCTCTGAATGAAATTACCCGAAACCTTTGACAACGTGTCTGGCGGAATGGCTTCACATGCAGATGAGATGTACTGCTTCAGCTGTTCAATTGTTTCTGGATTCTGGCGGTACACCTGGTCTTTCAAGTGTCCCCACAGAAAGAAGTCACAGGGGATCATGTCTGGCGAATAGGGAGGCCAATCCATGCCGCCTCCTGTATGTTTTGGATAGCCCAAAGCAATCACACGATCATCGAAATATTCATTCAGGAAATTAAAGACGTCGGCCGTGCGATGTGGCCGGGCACCATCTTGCATAAACCACGAGGTGTTCGCAGTGTCGTCTAAGGCAGTTTGTACCGCCACAAATTCACGAAGAATGTCCAGATAGCACGATGCAGTAATCGTTTCGGATCTGAAAAATGGGCCAATGATTCCTTTGGACGAAATGGCGGCCCAGACCAGTACTTTTTGAGGATGCAGGGACGATGGGACTGCAACATGGGGCTTTTCGGTTCCCCATATGCACCAGTTCTGTTTATTGACGAAGCCGTCCAGGTAAAAATAAGCTTCGTCAGTAAACCAAATGCTGCCCACATGCATATCGCCGTCATCAATCCTGTGCACTATATCGTTAGCGAATGTCTCTCGTGCAGCAATGGTAGCAGCGCTGAGGGGTTGCCGCGTTTGAATTTTGTATGGATAGAGGTGTAAACTCTGGCGCATGAGACGATACGTCGACGTTGGCGTCATTTGGACCGCAGCTGCAACACGGCGAACGGAAACCCGAGGCCGCTGTTGGATCACATGCTGCACTAGCTGCGCGTTGCCCCCTGTGGTTGCCATACGCGGTCGCCCTACCTTTCCAGCACGTTCATCCGTCACGTTCCCAGTCCGTTGAAATTTTTCAAACAGATCCTTTATTGTATCGCTTTTCGGTCCTTTGGTTACATTAAACCTCCGTTGAAAACTTCGTCTTGTTGCAACAACACTGTGTTCTAGGTGGTGGAATTCCAACACCAGAAAAATCCTCTGTTCTAAGGAATAAACCATGTTGTCTACAGCACACTTGCACGTTGTGAACAGCACACGCTTACAGCAGAAAGACGACGTACAGAATGGCGCACCCACAGTTGTCTTCTATATCTTTCACATCACTTGCAGCGCCATCTGTTGTTGAAAATTGTAACTACTGTAATTTCGAAAGTTTGTCCGCCTGAAAATGTACTGTTGTCCCAAGCATATTGCAACAAACGGTGTATTTCTATCGCTGCTCGTTTAGTTTTTATTGCCGTTTCAAATATACCGGTCATTTTTGAAACACCCTGTACTATCTCAATATCGTTATAATTGTAATGTTAATGTTTTCGAAGCTTGATGCTCAGTTGTTATTATGTTGTGTTTCAGTACCTGTGCTGAGCTCGAATCTCGTCCGACACAGAGCGGAATGAAACATCACTGTTTCGATACAATCAGTCCGTTCCAAGCACAGGTGGACTGAAACAGCCTTATTTTGAAACAACGATACAGTTTCTGTGTCTGGCTTGAGATCCAATCTGGTCTGGATATCCGAGACAGGGGCGGAATGAAACACCACTGTTTCGAAACAGTGAATCACAGCCGTTCCGAAACACTAAAACAGTTCCACGTATCGATACACTGTATCGAAACATAGAAACAGTGGCCAAGTCTACAACACAGGCTTCTCATCTGAAACTCAGCCGTGGACTGACTGATTCGTGACCAAAAATTGGGACCATGACAATAATAGGTGCTGAAACTACACATTGTTTGAAGTTTAATTTACAGAAATTACAATTAAAACTTAAATCATTAAATTAACTGACTACATCGAAAAATTGGTTCTTTTTAACAGTTTCTTCTACTACAAGGGTTAAGCCAAATTATTTGTTTAAAACATGAAATTAACAAATATAGTTATGCAAACAATACTTTGGACAAAACTGTCCATTACTTTGGAATTAATGAAGGGCTGGCTTTGCTAACATGTTTTCGAAGAGAGCCAAATAGATACTTTAAGATTACTAGCATTTCGTCTTCCAAATGTTTACAATTATTACAGAGTTTATATTTGTTACAAGTCAACAATAGAATTTAAGTTACGAAACAATTACTGATTTCCCCCGATAATGAAAGTATTAACCATGAATAGTTGAAATAAATTAGAAAATCAATTACATACTTAAAACTAAGCACAAAATTAGATCTGATGTATTCTTTCAAACTGAGGACCAACAGTTCACTTTTATGAAAAATGCAGATTATATTCATGTATGTTAATGCTAATTAGTTCAAAAATGAAAAAAACAATTAAGTAGGCAGATAGCAAAACAAGAGTGGAAGAAAAAATATCCCAGCTTGCTTTGTCACATCTCTCCCTCATCGGATTGACCAGATAGATATTGCAAATAGTTAACTGGGCGATTCAATTACCACAAGTGACCTCAGAAATTGAGTTTAAAATCTACACACAAACAAATATTACATAATAAATCTTACCAAAACTACAGTACATATGTCTGTTCAAATTTATACTTTTGTGAACTGACCATACGAAAATCCCCATACAATAAATTACATACATTGTATCGTTGTACTATGTCACAAAATATCCACAAGTTATACTTTTAACAAAAATTAGGCATCTTTATCATAAGTGATGTCCTTTTCTGTTAAGCAATGATTACATTTTAAAATACATATCATTTTGAACAAGTTTTGTCTTGCTAAACAAAATAAATCCTAATGGGTTGCAATAAACAGAAAATTTCACTTGCTCAATGTTTAGTATTTTTCAAAAGCAATTTGACACTTTCATGAGCTTTTACACGCTTTCTCACCAAGCTGTCCACGCCTTTAACAGGTCCAAGTGGCATTTAGTTCCCTGGGAGGTGGTTCTCCTCCACCACAGTACATGAAAAAATTAGACAAAATACCCTATTTTAGTACACTTACTTTTACCTCTAACTTAAGTCTAAGAAAAAATTGTTTAACGCTAATGGCAAATGATAGTCATATATATTACATAGTTTTCATAACATTACAATAATTATCGCCAAAATTGACTATCGTACAAAAGGTGTGAACTAACAAAATTTAAAATCACATTCACATTCGTACAAAAGCTGTGAACTAACAAAATTTAAAATCACGTTCACATTACACTACAAAACATTACTCTTAAGTCATAAGTGTCTGAAACTGGTTAAACTTGAAACACTTTTGTTTCTTTCTCACTTGCAAAATATCATGTAAAATATGTACATTACCTGACGAATTCTTCTCGGATTATCAGCTGAGTGGTGGCGTCGTCTTGTCACAACGTTTCAATGAGGTCATACCCATCATCTTCTGGCGACGTTTCAGTGAGTTTCATACCCATCATCTTCTGGCGAAGATGGTGGGTACGAAACTCACTGAAACGTTGTGACAAG
Source organism: Schistocerca serialis cubense (assembly GCF_023864345.2). Classification (NCBI taxonomy): domain Eukaryota; kingdom Metazoa; phylum Arthropoda; class Insecta; order Orthoptera; family Acrididae; genus Schistocerca; species Schistocerca serialis. The sequence goes on from NC_064646.1 coordinate 344,710,965, forward strand.
ACGACGCCACCACTCGGCTGATAACCTGAGAAGAATTCATCAGTGGAATAGACTGAGAAAGCTGCAATCGCATATGTACATTACCTATAGTAAAAACTCAATATGTGCAGTAGCATAGCTTTACTAATCATTACATTATGAAAAAAATTAATCACCATCACATAACTTAATTACTATTCAAATCAAGATTAATGGGATGGAAGTTGTATCAAAATCATCATCCCACTTGTCTACTCAACTCAGTAGTACCAGTACTCTCATTCAACCAGAAAATTAAACCCTCACAAAATGCTACCAAATAGTTGACCTGTCAGAATATTCACATCACTCTAGCACCACAGTTATCAGTTAATCAGCAAACTTATTGTTCTTCATTCCAGTATTACCACTTTAGGCTCATAAGCTCATTACACACACAGAAGTTTTCAGATAACCTATAGATTTCATGATGCAGCATTATATTACTTTTGAATATCGCTCTTTCTGTTAATCTCTCATTCAGCTGCAGTGTCATGAATTGCACAATATAAACAGTACCCAATGTTGCCTAGTTCAAAATTAGATCGTCAATACAGTTACACCACGTTTAAAGTTATCTTTTGCATTTCTCAATCATATCTGTTAGCTCCATTATCTTACTTACATTTCTTACCTTGTTAGCTGTTGGAGTGCACTCTCAAAAAATATCCCTACTGCAGAGAGAGGCTCCCTAACCATTAAGGCCCTAGCATTATTCATTGTTTTATTATTCCATTATTATTTCATTATCTAATAAGTAAACACCTGCTCTGCTTATCTAATGCAAAATTGATTCTACTGAAAAACAATCCACAGTAACAGATCCTTATGCTAAGGCAAACATAACTCTCCTTACTGACCAGACAACATTATCACTTAGAAAAACTATTATTTCACTGTATTCCAACCTGAAGGGTGATATACTTACAAATCTTGCTTATTCTTTCCACACACATTACTCCAGGCAACTCTGTCTAAAGTTGGAATTCCTTAACATCAGAAGAGGGTGTGCCATGACACACTTCTATTGGTAGATAGTTATCTGCATATACTGACTGCACTGACCACAATTACTATTAAGAACTAATATTCAAGATGGTTTATACTGCACATTGTCTCTGCTGCTGCACCAAATTATACTAATTTCACACATGGGCTGATTACTTCAGATGGTAATTATCCTCCACATATGCTGACACCTTTCATTTTCAGTTTACCTTACCTCACTGTTTGACAGAAATTCTTTAACCATGGTACCACTTTATTTTCTTCCATCCTCTTATGATTCCATTTCTTATTACTAACACAATATACAGGGTGTTTCAAAAATGACCGGTATATTTGAAACGGCAATAAAAACTAAACGAGCAGCGATAGAAATACACCGTTTGTTGCAATATGCTTGGGACAACAGTACATTTTCAGGCGGACAAACTTTCGAAATTACAGTAGTTACAATTTTCAACAACAGATGGCGCTGCAAGTGATGTGAAAGATATAGAAGACAACTGTGGGTGCGCCATTCTGTACGTCGTCTTTCTGCTGTAAGCGTGTGCTGTTCACAACGTGCAAGTGTGCTGTAGACAACATGGTTTATTCCTTAGAACAGAGGACTTTTCTGGTTTTGGAATTCCACCGCCTAGAACACAGTGTTGTTGCAACAAGACGAAGTTTTCAATGGAGGTTTAATGTAACCAAAGGACCGAAAAGCGATACAATAAAGGATCTGTTTGAAAAATTTCAACGGACTGGGAACGTGACGGATGAACGTGCTGGAAAGGTAGGGCGACCGCGTACGGCAACCACAGAGGGCAATGCGCAGCTAGTGCAGCAGGTGATCCAACAGCGGCCTCAGGTTTCCGTTCGCCGTGTTGCAGCTGCGGTCCAAATGACGCCAACGTCCACGTATCGTCTCATGCGCCAGAGTTTACACCTCTATCCATACAAAATTCAAACGCGGCAACCCCTCAGCGCCGCTACCATTGCTGCACGAGAGACATTCGCTAACGATATAGTGCACAGGATTGATGACGGCGATATGCATGTGGGCAGCATTTGGTTTACTGACGAAGCTTATTTTTACCTGGACGGCTTCGTCAATAAACAGAGCTGGCGCATATGGGGAACCGAAAAGCCCCATGTTGCAGTACTGGTCTGGGCCGCCATTTCGTCCAAAGGAATCATTGGCCCATTTTTCAGATCCGAAACGATTACTGCATCACGCTATCTGGACATTCTTCGTGAATTTGTGGCGGTACAAACTGCCTTAGACGACACTGCGAACACCTCGTGGTTTATGCAAGATGGTGCCCGGCCACATCGCACGGCCGACGTCTTTAATTTCCTGAATGAATATTTCGATGATCGTGTGATTGCTTTGGGCATCCGAAACATACAGGAGGCGGCGTGGATTGGCCTCCCTATTCGCCAGACATGAACCCCTGTGACTTCTTTCTGTGGGGACACTTGAAAGACCAGGTGTACCACCAGAATCCAGAAACAATTGAACAGCTGAAGCAGTACATCTCATCTGCATGTGAAGCCATTCCGCCAGACACGTTGTCAAAGGTTTCGGGTAATTTCATTCAGAGACTACGCCATATTATTGCTACGCATGGTGGATATGTGGAAAATATCGTACTATAGAGTTTCCCAGACCGCAGCGCCATCTGTTGTTGAAAATTGTAACTACTGTAATTTCTAAAGTTTGTCTGCCTGAAAATGTACTGTTGTCCCAAGCATATTGCAACAAACGCTGTATTTCTATCGCTGCTCGTTTAGTTTTTATTGCCGTTTCAAATATACCGGTCATTTTTGAAACACCCTGTAAATAAATAATAATGGATAAATGTTTTCTAAAATATTTCTATACTAAAGCATCCTATTGTACAAAATTACATGAAAGTCAAATATAGAATAATTCTGATTCACTTATAAAATACAGATAGGAGACGAGAAAAGTTTGACTGCCTCAGGAAACATGAAAAAAGAGACAGACAGCTGGGGAAGCATTATCACCACATAATGAATTCAACACAGTTGAACCCCCTACTTGTTGGTGCACAAGAAATTAGTCCCAAATATTACATCAATGCTGAGATTTTGGATCACCAACAAATTGTATTTTTGCCAATTTCACAGTTAATAGTACCTCTGTTTCACATCCTTTGATAGCTTACCAGTGGCACCAATAATTTTCATTCCAGAAACTTGCATCTCTACTATACCCTTCATGTTCTTAATAGATTCAAAAAAATGCCTGTGAAATACCATTCAAATCACTACCACTGTCCAGTAAACACTTAACATGTATACCTTGTACACTTGCTGTTGTTACAGGGTCTCACACTTCCTTTTTACATACTATGTGATCTTCTTCATACAACAAATCCTCATTAATCCTTTCCCTGGAAAAACTATCATCCTGCTTACCAAATTGATTATCAGACGCAATCAAATGACAGATAGCATGGTCCTCTTCCTCATTATCTCTCTCACATTCTAACTCTTCATTAGGCCTAACATTACCCTCCTTTACTCTTTCTTTACTTACCACCTGGCCATTATTATCAATTATAAATTCAAATACCTCGTCCTCATCACTACTGGATTCGCCACTGCTATCGTCATTACAACTACTGTCAGAATCAGACCCTCTGTCACTTTCAATGTACTCGAATATTTGACTAATTGGTTGATCCTTGTTTCCAGTACTAGACCACAAAGCAAAACACCTCTCTTCCTAATGATCTCTTAAAAATTTAATATTCATTTTGATGCTTTGGACATCCTGAGCAACATTAACACACTCTGTTTCATCACTTAATTTTATTATAGTAAGTTCCTCCTCACCCTTTATGGGATAAAAATTGCTACCCACACATTCATTCAACATCTCACTAAAATTAGAAATCACATTAGTCTGACTACTATCATTTTCATTACCCTTACCTGCCACTACAGCACATTTATATACAAGTGGCTCTTCATCACTACCTGCTCAAATGCGAGCCGAAACTGGAACATTATCTAGTTTAAATGGTTTGGTTCAGAATTAAAGTCATCTCCTCCATTTCTTTTACTTGAATTTCTCCTATCATTTCCATGCCCATTCTGGTTATTCTCCACCCAACCATTCCTTGAATTTCTATTATAATTAGTCCTGTTCATCCTATCTACCTGAAATTCTCTCCCTGACTGATTATTGTCATCAACATTCCTCCTACAATATTCCACTGAGGGCTTCACCCACTAAACTTTATCAACATAATTCAAGAAATCACTAATATTACCCCTTAGGGGCAGGTAAAAGCAGTTCTCTAACTTTCTGATGCAACTTAGTTTCTAACCCATAATTATTGATTCACTACCTAGCTCTTTGTCCAAATATTTCATTTTATTTATACAAAGCTGACAGAAACTTTTCACTGTCCCCTTCCTAAAGTCAAATCTCTCTCCTCCCCAAAATTCACTCAAAATACTATACTGCTTCTCTTTGGACCAATATTCATCAAAAAATGCTTTCTCAAAGTTATGCCATGAAGTACAACTATCAGCTACTTGAGCTGCCCATCCATAAGCATCCCCCTTCAAAAAACCTCTCAGAAATGACATTTTCTCTTTGTCATTCTATGTTTCAGGCAAATCATTAAATTCCCTAACGAAATCCAGTGGATGCACTTCCTCATATGGTTCAAAATTATTAAATTTCTAACAACTGACAAATGAGGGACTGTTTGGGACACTACATACTCTATGCTTTAGATTTTGTCCCTATTCCATCTTTTTCTCTATCTCAGCCAATTTTGAATAAACAGTTTTATTTACTTTTACCAGTTTTGCCTCTACCAGTACTGCACACTTGGTTTCTACCCCCATTTCAAAATCATTTTTAATCTGATCTATTTGGTTTTCAAGTTTAACCCTTTTTCAGCACAAAATTTCCTGGCAGCTTTGACTTCATCTTTACACTGTTTTTCAGAAGCCTCCAGGTTCCTACTATAGTCACCACAAAGCTTCTTTCTCTCTTCTACACATTTACTGCTCATAAATGTTAATTTCTCATTAGTGTTATGTACTACTGTCTTTATCCTTTCATCACAATCTTTAGGTACCGCTTCAATCTTCTTATTTAATTCTAAAAGATTAGAGCTGACTACCTTAATATCCTTTTTAATTTATTTCTTCAGTTCATCCTTTATGTTAATCATGTCACTTCTAATGCTATCAATTTTCTTTTCCATCCTAATAACGTCTTCTTTCATACTACTTTCCATCCTATTCATGTCTTCTTTCATGTTACCAATGTCTTCTTTTGTACTCATATTACTCAAACTACTCATAATTTCCATTAACATCGCTTCCAATTTTCCATCTGCCACAAACTTTTGTCTTTTTATCATTTCATCTACAATAGGACTTTCGTCCCAATCATTCAAAATTAAATCCAGGTCTGATTTACAATCTCTATCATCTACAAAACCAGTCTCCTACTATCCCTTGTCTCCTATCACACTGTCTTGTTCATTAAGGTCACTCATTATGTATCACTTAATACAAAACAGCTTTTGCAACAAATTACCTTGTTTTTAATCACTCATCTGCTGCTGCTCTGCTGTGGTTATCTCAACTTGTTGTCTGCTGTAAGTTGTAATGCTCTCAGCGAGGTGTCTTTTTTTATCTCGACCAGCTGTGTCCACCTGCGTGCTGCTGGCTGCTCCTGTACTCAGTGGCTGCTTCTATAGAACCCGCTCGCTGATTGGCTGCTGTCATACTGTGATCATGAAACCCAAGCGCTGATTGGCTATTGCATCACTGTACTGTAAAATTCTTGTGCCCACATACAATATTCCTCACCCAGGGTTCGTCTCCTTTGTTGATTGTTGTCCTTGGTGTTGACGTACTGGCTAAAAAAAAATAGGGGGTGGATGTGCAGTACTGTCTTCTGTAAATGATGTAGCTGACAGATGCATAGTTGCATTTCACAGTCTTTCATTTTTTTAACCCCCCTCCCCCACGCCTCCCCCCCAATAATACACAGTGCACTACAGTTCTAACTTCCTATAAGCCTTATTAATAGTTAGCAGGCGAACCATCCACATACTGCTACGATACTTTACTATTGAACATCTACGACCAGTAAAGGCCTAACCACAAAGTTCACAGTTCTTGAACAATAGAAATGTACGTATGTAGCAGACACTTCACTGTTTTTTTTTTTTTTTTTTTTTTTTTTTTTTTATGGGACTCAACATCCGTGGTCATCAGTCCACTGTTTTAACACACTTATTTCACAGTTAAAGTATTGTTGTCATTCTAACAGGTTTCTCGTCTGAAACTCGGCCGTGGACTGACTGACTTGTGACCAAAAATCGGGACTTATATATCATCACAATAATAGGTGCTGAAACTACACATTCTTTGAAGTTTAATTTACAGAAATTGCAATTAAAATTTAACTCATAAAATTAACTGACTACATCAAAAAATTGGTCTTTTTAACAGTTTCTTCTACTACAAGGGTTAAGCCGAATTATTGGTGTAACTTGTGCAATTAACAAATATAGTTCCGCAGTCAATACTTCGGACAAAACTATTAATTACTTTGGAATTAATTAAGGGCTGGCTTTGCTAACATGTTTTTGAAGAGACCAAATATATACTTTATGATTACTAGCATTTTGTCTTCCAAATATTTACGATTATTACAGAATTTATATTTGTTGTATTCTTTCAAACTGAGGGCCAACCTTTCCCTTTCATGAAAAATAAAGACTATATTCATGCATGTTAATGCTAATTGGTTCAAAAATGAAAAAAACAATTTAAGTAGGCAGATGGCAAAACAAGAGGGAAAGAAAAAATACCCCAGCTTGCTTCGTCACAAATATCCTTGACACAGATTTGTTGTTGAATCTTAGAACATATTTTGAGCTCAAACATAATGAGGTATCTTGAACAGAATGAACTCCTCAATGGCAACCAGCATGGATTTCAAAAACATCAACCATGTGAAACCCAACTCATACTTTTCTCACATGACACACTGAAAGCTTTGGATCAAGGCAACCTGGTCCATCTGTTTCTTGATTTCCAAAAAGCATTTGACTCAGCACCCCACCTACACGTATTGTCCCAAGGGGGTATCAAGTGAAATCTGTGACAGGTTTGAGAACTTTGTGGTAGGAAGGGCACTGCACATTATCTCGGATGGAGAGTCATTCTCAGATGTAGAAGTAACTTCAGGTGTACCCCAGTGCAGTGTGCTGGGACCCTTGCTGTTCATGTTGTATATTAACAACCTTGCAGACAATATTAATACTAAAATCAGACTTTTTGTGGATGATGCAGTTATCTATAATGAAGTACTATCTGAGAGAAGCTACATAAATATTTAGTCATATCTTGATAGGATTCCAACATGCTGCAAAGTTTGGCAACTTGCTCTAAATGTTCAGAAATGTAAAATTTTGCACTTCACAAAACAAAAAAATGTAGTATCCTATGACTAAAATATTAATGAGTTACTGCTGGAATTTAAGGAGATAGGACCTGGATAAACTGAAAGAACCAGAGGTTGTACAGAGTTTCAGGGAGAGCATAAGGGAACACCTGACAGGAATGGGGGAAAGAAATACAGTAGAAGAAGAATGGGTAGCTTTGAGGGATGAAGTAGTGAAGGCAGCAGAGGATCAAGTAGGTAAAAAGACGAGGGCTAGTAGAAATACTTGGGTAACAGAAGAAATATTGAATTTAATTGATGAAAGGAGAAAATATAAAAATGCAGTAAATGAAGCAGGCAAAAAGGAATACAAACGTCTCAAAAATGAGATCGACAGGAAGTGCAAAATGGCTAAGCAGGGATGGCTAAAGGACAAATGTAAGGATGTAGAGGCCTATCTCACTAGGGGTAAGATAGATACTGCCTACAGGAAAATTAGAGAGACCTTTGGAGATAAGAGAACGACTTGTATGAATATCAAGAGCTCAGATGGAAACCCAGTTCTAAGCAAAGAAGGGAAAGCAGAAAGGTGCAAGGAGCATATAGAGGGTCTATACAAGGGCAATGTACTTGAGGACAATATTATGGAAATGGAAGAGGATGTAGATGAAGATGAAATGGGAGATATGATACTGCGTGAAGAGTTTGACAGAGCACTGAAAGACCTGAGTCAAAACAAGGCCCCCGGAGTAGACAACATTCCACTGGAACTACTGACGGCCTTGGGAGAGCCAGTCCTGACAAAACTCTACCATCTGGTGAGCAAGATGTATGAAACAGGCGAAATACCCTCAGACTTCGGTGACAGATGTGAAAATTACCGAACTATCAGTTTAATAAGTCACAGCTGCAAAATACTAACACGAATTCTTTACAGACGAATGGAAAAACTAGTAGAAGCCGACCTCGGGGAAGATCAGTTTGGATTCCGTAGAAACACTGGAACACGTGAGGCAATACTCACCTTACGACTAATCTTAGAAGAAAGATTAAGGAGAGGCAAACCTACGTTTCTAGCATTTGTAGACTTAGAGAAAGCTTTTGACAATGTTGACTGGAATATTCTCTTTCAAATTCTAAAGGTGGCAGGGGTAAAATACAGGGAGCGAAAGGCTATTTACAAGTTGTACAGAAACCAGATGGCAGTTATAAGAGTCAAGGGACATGAAAGGGAAGCAGTGGTTGGGAAGGGAGTAAGACAGGGTTGTAGCCTCTCCCCGATGTTGTTCAATCTGTATATTGAGCAAGCAGTAAAGGAAACAAAAGAAAAATTTGGAGTAGGTATTAAAATTCATGGAGAAGAAATAAAAACTTTGAGGTTCGCCGATGACATTGTAATTCTGTCAGAGACAGCAAAGGACTTGGAAGAGCAGTTGAATGGAATGGACAGTGTCTTGAAAGGAGGATATAAGATGAACTTCAACAAAAGCAAAACAAGGATAATGGAAAGTAATCTAATTAAGTCGGGTGATGCTGAGGGAATTAGATTAGGAAATGAGACACTTAAAGTAGTAAAGGAGTTTTGCTATTTGGGGAGCAAAATAACTGATGATGGTCGAAGTAGAGAGGATATAAAATGTAGACTGGCAATGGCAAGGAAAGCGTTTCTGAAGAAGAGAAATTTGTTAACATCGAGTATAGATTTAAGTGTCAAGAAGTCATTTCTGAAAGTATTTGTATGGAGTGTAGCCATGTATGGAAGTGAAACATGGACGATAAATAGTTTGGACAAGAAGAGAATAGAAGCTTTCAAAATGTGGTGCTACAGAAGAATGCTGAAGATTAGATGGGTAGATCACATAACTAATGAGGAAGTATTGAATAGGATTGGGGAGAAGAGAAGTTTGTGGCACAACTTGACCAGATGAAGGGATCGGTTGGTAGGACATGTTCTGAGGCATCAAGGGATCACCAATTTAGTATTGGAGGGCAGCGTGGAGGGTAAAAATCGTAGAGGGAGACCAAGAGACGAATACACTAAGCAGATTCAGAAGGATGTAGGTTGCAGTAGGTACTGGAAGATGAAAAAGCTTGCACAGGATAGAGTAGCATGGAGAGCTGCATCAAACCAGTCTCAGGACTGAAGACCACAACAACAACAACTGCTGGAATCAGCCAACTTGTACAGATACCTGGGTGTAACACTTTGTATGGATATGAAATGGAATGGTCATGTAGGTTCAGTCATGGGCAAAGCAGGTGGTAGACTTTGTTTTATTTGTAGAATACTGGGCAAGTGCAATCAGTGTATAAAAGACATTGTTCATAAATCACTCATGCAACTGGTTCTAAAATATTGCTCAAGTATGTGGGACCCATACCAGACAGGACTAAAAGGAGATACTGAACATACACAGAGAAGGGCAGCATGCATGAATGGTCATAGGTTTCTTTAATTTGTGGAACAGTGTCACAGAGATACTGAAGGAACTGAAGTGTCAGAATCTTGAAGACAGACATAAACTATCCAGAGAAAATCTATTAACAAAGTTTCAAGAACAGTCTTTAAATAATTACCCTGGAATGTACTACAACCCCATATATATCACTCACATAGGGATCATGAGGATAAGATTAGAATAATTACTGCATGCAGAGAGGCATTCAAACAATCATTCTTCCCACACTCTATACATGAATGGAACAGGAAGAAACTCCAATAACTGATACAATGTGATGTAACCTCTGCCTTGCATCTTGTGGTGGTTTGCAGAGTATAGATTCAGATACGGATGTAGATATAATGCTTACTTGCTCATAATTAAGAAAATTAAGAACTTTTGCCATTGTTCTCAATGCATAAATTCATTTTCTTGATTTTTGGCATAAGAATTCAATATGATACTCCCACAAGAGATACCAGTTTACCATTACACCAAGGAAACCATCCAATTTTATTTCTGTACTGTAACAGTTCTGACACTAAATGTAACTGGGTTTTCTCTGTTGATGCTAGTCAATTGTCAGGATGAGCATTACTGAAACGGGCATTTGATTCTAAAGCATTATGTCAGGGTGAAAATACTAAATAAATTAATTTTTCTCTCTTAACAACATGTGGGCAGGGTGGGTTCTTTCTTGGCTCGGGTATGAGGTAGAATGAAACAGCATTTTTACATAAGATAACTTTTATTGAAAGTTTCGTACAACTGTATCTTACTGGATGTTCTGGTTCGGAGAGCGGCAGCTGTGTCGTTTGCGAAGCCTTCTGCTGCGGCAGCGGTGGCGTCTGATTACGCGTAGCAGTGTGTATCTCATGTCGCCGTCTCGCCCAGCTGACTGGAGATGCGCAGCACGAGGTGGCCCGTTTAATTATTGTGAGCGAAGTCGTGCATCGGATGGTGATACCTTGGATGTGGTATCCCAGTGTTTATCTTCTCTAAGCGGCCACGTGTGTTGTGCGTCGGCCAGCGGAGCAGCGCGGCGGGGGAAGGCCAGTGTCCCGGACTTGAACAACGGACTCCCGCTTGCCAGTCTTCGGCTGTCAGATCTTCATCCCAGCTCACAGGTGACTGCTGATGTGAGGCCGTCTCCTTCCCGTCCTCACGAGTCACCCGGGTATGTAACAATCAGACTTCAAATACCTTTTAACTTCTGTCTTCTGGCGCCGAGGCTGCTGCTTGCTATTCCATTACAGCGGCTGACTTGGTGCGTCTGTGCATGATGTAGTCTCTTCCTGCATGACGGCCTTCAGCACCGAAACTGACTGAAAACTACTGCTACTCTTCTTCACTTCCTTCGTCTTCTTCGTCTCTCGTCTGTCGGGCCCACTGCGTCTCGCGTATTTATTCACTTCAGTTTACTGGAGGTGAACGACTTCACGGTCATTGTCTCTTCTGTCACGTTGAGAAGCTTCTCGAAGAATCTTCTTATCATCGGTCGTTGGCTCTTGGAATGTAGGCGAGGGCCTTTGATCACATGTGACGACTGAGAAACACGTGAGTCGGTCATTGCCTCTTCTGTCACATTGAAAAGCTTCTCGAAGAATCTTCTTAACGTCGGTCATTGGCTCGTGGAATGTAGGCGAGGGCCTTTGCTCACATGCGACAACTGAGAAACATGTGAGCCGGTCGGGCGATGCCCTGACGGCTGAATCGACAGCGCCCGCTTATGTGGAACTTGCTGACTTCACGGTCATTGTCTCTTCTGCTCTGCTGTTCTGCCCGCTGTTTGCCAGCATGTAACTCTCTAAACTAAACCAAGTTTTTCATTTATATTCTAATTTCTACTTCACTTTGATTTCACTAATTTATTTACTTAAGTACCACTCAACAGTACCATCATCAAACACAACACTCCACTGCACTTCATCCAGTTCATTAGACATGTTTTAGCAATACTTAAGCTTGAGTGATTGTTTTGGAATGAATTTTTCAATCCAAGTGAGACACAAGAACAATTTTGGGCCACATAATTCATGTTGGGTGCACGATTAACACCTGTTGTGTCATCTGCATAGTTAAATGCCTTGCTGTTGTGTTCTGCTGGCAGATCATTGAAACAGTAGAATGCTGTTTATATGAACATGTCATCAGAACAACCACTTAACTGAACTGTTACTCACTCGCATATGCCACCCACCCCCTGCTACGGTCTTGCATCCTCCCATGCACCAACTTTCCCCCACCTCCCTCTCCCCAACCCCCCAGCCCACAACATCAATGCCGAGTTGCCGAAGATTGTTGTAACTTTTTTCTGTCTGTCATGATCACTTGTGTTAGTTTTGTCTCATAAAATAAACTTGTGGTTAATATGTCTAAACATAAATGTATTGTCCTGTCTTCTAGAAATAAACATGAAGTTAATAAAAAGTTAATGGAAGCTGAATCTGCAACCAAGAGATCTAATGAGTATAAAGTTGGTAAGCCAACAATCACAGACATAAAAAAAGGGACATGCATCACAAATTTTATGTCTTAGCTTAATTCTATTGATCAATAGATAAGTTGTGAAACTACAAACCTCTACATAAACAAGGATCTGGATTATGCTGTTTACAACTGGTGTACACAAAAAATATAGCAAGGATATCCTTTCACTGTTCTCATTCTATGTTAAAAGATAATCTGATTTAATGACAGTCTTGGAGGGCTATCGAATTTTAAAGCAAGCAAGGGCTGATTAAGATACTTTCAGTCAAGACAAGGCATTTATGAACTTCAAATACAAGGACAATAACTGTTTGCTGATTTTTCAGCAGCTGATCCTTTCAAAACCAAACTGAGGAATATATTGAGGGAAGCACAATATGCTCTCGAAAATGTTTACATTCTAGTGAAACTGGGCTAAATTTGAAAGCTTTGCCAAGAAAAACCCTTGCTTCACATCATGAATTAGCAACACCTGGTCCTAAAATATGCAAGGATCATAATACGTTTGTTTGTGTAGCTATCTTCTGCAGAAGCTGTTAACATCTGTTATTGGAAGTTATCTGTCTTGAGCTGACTGCAATGTAATGAAAAAGAATTACACCAGATGCGTTTTGCTTTTATTTACAAAGCATCTTCTGTGATATTCTGTAAATTGGATACACACATCTGTATATTTATTTTTTGATTCTTTATGGTTAAAAACAGTGTTTTCTTTACAAAGTTGGTCTGCAAGCTATTTACGATGTTTTCTTTACATAATCTGCTCTTTACTCTCTCTCTCTCTCTCTCTCTCTCTCTCTCTCTCTCTCTCTCTCTCTCTCTCTCTCTCTGTGTGTGTGTGTGTGTGTGTGTGTGTGTGTGTGTGTGAGAGAGAGAGAGAGAGAGAGAGAGAGAGAGAGAGAGAGAGAGAGAGAGTTAGTGAAACTGTAATGCATGTAGGTGGAGACATATGTATCTTGCATCACATGTACTGCATTTCAGTTAGTATATTTCTGATTGCTGATACAGATCAATTTTGCTATTGTTTTTGGGAAGTATTTCTGAATTGAGTTGTTGGTTTGGTGTGCTATTTTTTTGCCTTGTTTTTTGAAAATATTTGGATAGTCTTTGTGTGTATTTGTGGTTGTTTGTCATTGTGTGCCATATTTTACTTTCTGTTTCTTTCACACTTTGTGTTGTTTCTATTCTTGTATTTTGTGTATTTGTTTGTGTGTGGTTTTGTCCTTGTGTTGTTGACAGTTGGGTGTTTGTTCTTTTCTGTTTCTTGATTTTCTTGTTCAGCTTTGTTACTAAGTTCTCTTTGTATCCATTGTTTGTGGCTATTTGTATTATAGTACCCTTCTTCTTCTTCTTTTTTTTTTTTTTTTTTTTTTTTTTTTTTTTTTTTTTTTTTTTTTTTTTTTTTTTTTTTAAATCTAATGGTACTGTGTTTAGTCTGTGGAGCAAGTATCTAAGTACTGCCTGCTTTTGAGAATTGGGGTGTTGTTATTGTTATTTATTGAGCATCCATTTTATCATATACAATGATATAGGAGTTGTCATGTTACATTATATGAGTTTGTAATTATACAGTAAATTAATAACATAGATCTATGGTGGTAAAACATATATAAATATGTATCTCCTGCAGCGTATAGTAGAGAATAACAAAACAAACAATAATTAATCATTTATAGTACATACTATTTTCATACATTTGTTTTTCAGGTATGACTTATTATCATTGACCAATATAGTAGAGAATAACAGAACAAACAATAATTAATTAATTATAGTGTACAGGCAGACTAATTTCATATGTTTGTTCAAATATGAATTATCATTATCATTGACCATTATGAATAACAGAACAAACAATAATTAATTATAGTGTGTACAGGCAGACAATTTTCATACATTTGTTCAAATATGAATTATCATTACCATTGACCACTATGTCACTATGTTCTGAAAATCCATGTACTCTATAACACTGTAAAAACATTCTCTTAATAACACTTTTAAGCTCATTTTTAAAAAATGTAAAACTTTTCTATCTTTTTTATGCTTAAGGGAAGAGTACTAAAAAGGATTTTGGGGTGATACATTGCACTTTAGTGATATTGGGCTGTTTTGTGTGTTTCTCTGGGGAAATCATTCCTGCGTCTTGTTGGGTAGTCATGGCACTCACTATTTAAAGAAGAAAATTGGGGGTGAGACTTGAAAAAGCAGATACTTTCATAGATATATAAAGATGGAAGCGAAACTGTATGAAAATTTCCCTGCAAGGCTCTCTTGGTGCAGCTCCTTTTATTATTCTTAGTGCTCGTTTTTGAATAATGAATGACCAGTTTGCCACACTTGAATTACCCCAAAATAAGACACCATACCGCAATAGACTATGCATAAGAGCACAATAAGCACATATTACTGTTTTTTCACTGCAGCAGTTAGTCAGCATTCTGAGTATGTAGCAGCATTTACTTAGCTTTTTATTGAGCATTTCAATATGTTTATCCCACTTTAGATGCTCTTATAACCAGATACCTAAAAATTTTGTGTTTGAAGTTTGTAAAATCTTCTGATCACCAAGTTTCAAAACTATATTGGGCTTTACTTTATTCGATACGTGGCTGAAATTCATCCAAACTGTTTTTTTCTCATTTACAAATAAACAGTTATCTCTTTTGTTACTTGTACTTGTACTTTGTGTTGCAAGTCAGTCTCATTTTGAGCTTTAATAAAAAGACTTGTATCGTCCGCATACAATACAGCATTACCTAGTGTTAAACAGTTTGGTAGGTCATTTATGAAAATCAAGAACAAGAGGGGTCCCAGCACAGAACCTTGTGGCACTCCATTACTAACTTTCTTATATTCTGAAAAGTAAGAGGTTCCTTCGTGAACTATTTCTACTTTCTGGTATCTGTCTGACCTTGTGGCACTCCATTACTAACTTTCTTATATTCTGAAAAGTAAGAGGTTCCTTCGTGAACTATTTCTACTTTCTGGTATCTGTCTGACAGGTACGATTTAAACCAGTACCACGTACACCATAGCAATATAGTTTCTCAAGCAATAATTCATGATCAACAACATCAAATGCCTTTGATAAATCTAAAAACACCACACAGTTTACTTTGTTATGATCTATAGAGATCAGGAGAAGTTTTAGGAAATTATATGCAGCTGTTTCAGTTGACCTATTTTTTCTGAACCCATTTTGCTCACTGACTAATATTCTACTTGTGTTCAGGAAAGCAGAGAGTCTTTCATGCATTATTCTTTCAATAACTTTTGAGAAGCAGGATATCAAGGATATGGGTCTGAAGTTTTTTACATCATGAGGATCAATTGCCATCAGTGTAATGAAGAAGACAAGTTAATAGTACCTCTTGTTTCACATTCTTCGATAGCTTATCAATGGCACCAATAATTTTCATTCCAGAAACTTGATGTTCAAGAATGGAGGAGTGTTGACAATGCAGATCAACGATACCAAATCATGCACGATAGTGAAATTTTAAACCTCATCACTGACACTGCCATCATGACATCAACTAGTGGGCCAGCAAATGTAGATGAAACCGTACGGGCTGCTTCTGAAGCATTTCATTCTTTAAAGCACAAGATGAATGCTACCAGTATATGTCCTGAAAAAAGTGAGTGACTTAACTGCTCATAAGCTGGTAAGCTTCCTTAGACAGACCTAAATTGAGGACTTATTTAAAATGTTAGTACCATAAAAATGTACTGTACATGCAAAATGTTGCATTCCTGCTGTACTTATATTTGTAATAATAAAAGATACTTATCTTATTATAAATATATATAGTTTTCATAGTTAAATTAGTAAATGGAAGTATACAGTTCAATTATCCAAATAAACCATTTTCCAAACACCCATGTCCCCAAACTAGTTCGGGTAATCAGTGCTCTACTGTATATAATATCAACAACAGAGGTCCCTGAACTGATACTTGGAGCTGGACTGGAGTTGTACTTCTTGATAATGTCGCCCACTTCGTGTGTGACTTGTGTGACCTGATATTTGTCTTTTAGGTATGACTGTGTGAAATCTTTGGCTATTCCTCTTATACCTTAAGTTTCCAGTTTATCAAGCATCACTTGCAAGACACTGTGTCAAACGTGCGGGATAGAGCTAGACATAAATATGTTACCCTTTCTTTTTCATCTGACTTCATAAATATTGTATGTTCTAGGTTGTAAATGGCAGATGCAGCTGGGTAGCCTGATCCACATATCGCCACACAGTGGCCACTAACCTGTGGCTACTAATGCAAGAATTTGTGGCAGATTTCTCACCACTTCTTATTACTTTTGCTAAAAGCGTGGGTAGCAACACTACACCACCTTTTAACTAAACAGTTGAGTCTATTCAGAACTTCACACTGATGTTACCAAACAGTCAAAAATCATCCCATCATTGTCCCAGTACACTCAATAATAATTTTGACTTAACCACAGGGCTTTTTTTTTTTTTTTTTTTAGTGCTCATAGTCTGATGTGCCATTGTAAAATGGTTAGGTGTGATGTGATACTGCAGCTATTAATTTGTACAAGTCTTACACAATTCCAGTAGGTGGGGACTATTAATCCTTGCAATATCAGACTGGGAGCAGGGTAGGGGAGGAGATACTTAGTATCCACCTTTTGAAAATATTGTAATCTAGTCAGTTACTTTAAATTGTAAAGTTTTTTAAAAAATATTAATTGTTTCTAATGAATTCTTCTACCTGATTTCATAAGTTTCATAAGTTTTCCAATTAAACATGACCCAAATTTTAATTCTCTGTAGTAGATGTAACTTTCCCCAATAAATAACATAATCAATATTTTCAGGTTCAGGACCTTACTGACACATCAGTATCTCTTTAAGAAGTATACTGTGAGTAAAAGTCAACAAAAATTTACAAACTTTGAATTTTTTAAAATTTTTTTAGGGTGTGCATAAAGCACTTCCTTTTGGCAGTACACATTACCGAAAATGTGTTGATGTCGCTAAGAGTGTCCTAAACAATATTTTCATGTTCTGAACCTTACTAATACATGAGGACATCTTTAGAAAGTATGTTGTTAGTATAACTCAACAACAATTAACAAATTGAGTTTTTTTAAATTTTTCCCTTGTCAGTAATGCATGTCATTGAAAATGTATTAGTATTGCTAGGGTTAATGATGCGATCATGGAGTTTTGTTGCAAATGCTGCTGTGTTTGCTGGGAAGTTTTGAGAGGATTTAAATTCAGTACAGACATTGATCAGTCCCCTCTTCACACTTTCATTCTGTTTCGAGCAATAAATAACAACAATAAAAGCTAACTTCTTAAATTCTTTAAATTGAGCACATACCCCTCACTTCTCTTAACCCCTTCACACATATTGGACAACAGACTATACACATTATTAGATCAATCTCGTTGTAAATTGTCATATGGGTAGAATTAAGATAAACTGTAGTGTTTGCTAAATTAGTGACAAATTCAATCAAAGCACATTTGCAGCTTGCTTTGCTACCTGTTTGAAATGCAAGTAAGATGAATCATGGTATTCTAATTGAGCTGATGTTTTAATAGTCCATGATTGTCAGGATGCACTTGGAAGTAGAGGATACCCAAAGAGCTCCAATGATCTCAGATTTAAAGGTAACTGAATGTCAACGACAAGAATTTTTAAAAGTTTCTGAATTAGTTGCATAGCTGTAGGGCATTTTCCAAACTAATTTGCCAAGCAAAGGCTTGTTCTCTTCAGGATTGGTAGCACCTCCTTGGATATATGCATTACCATCTGTACCACTTCATACAACACTGAGGTGACAAAAGCCATAGGATAGTGATTGTACTTATACAGATGGTGGTAGTATCATGTGCACAAGGTATAAAAGGGCAGTTCATTGGCAGAGCAGTCGCCTGTACTCAGGTGATTCATATCAAAATGTTTCCAATTATGACTGCATGACAGGAATTAACTGACTTTCAACATAGAATGGTAGTTGGAGCTATTCGAAAGGGATATATCATTTTGAAATAGTTAGGGAATTGAATATTCTGAGATCCATAGTGTGAAGAGTGTGCCGAGAATATAAAATTTCAGGCATTACCTCTCGCCATGGACAATGCAGTGGTCAATGGCCTTCACATAATGACTAAGTGCAACAGCATTTGCTTTGAGTTGTCAGTGCTAAAAGACAAGTAATACTATGTCAAATAACCACAGAAATCAATGTGGGATGTATGACAAAATTATCTGTTAGGACATGCAGTGAAATTTGGCATTAATGGGCTATGGCAGCAGGCAGCCAATGTGAGTTCCTTTGCTAACAGCACAACATCACCTCAAGCACTTTTCCTGGGCTCGTGACCACATTGGTTGGACCCTAGAAACTGGAAAACTGTGGCATGGTCAGATGAGTCTCAATTTTAGTTAGTAAAAGCTCATGGTTGGGTTTGAGCATCACGCAAACTTCATGAAACCACGGACCCAAGTTGTCAACAAGGCTCTGTGAAAGGTGGTGATGGCCCAATATTGGCGTGAGCTGTGTTTACATGGAATGCAATAGGTCCTCTGGTCCAACTGAATTGGTGTTGGGAGACTTGGAGACCATTTGCAGCCATTCATGGATTCAATGTTCTGAAACAACGATGGAATTCTTATGGATGGCAATGTGCCATGTCACTGGGCCACTATTGTTCACAGTAGGTTTGATGAACATTGTGGACAACTCAAGCAAATTATGTGGCCATCCAGATCACTTGAAATGAATCCCATCGAACTCTTATGTAACATAATAAAGAGATCAGTTCATGCACAAACTCCTGCACTGGAAACACTTCTGCAATTATGGATAGCTACAGAGGCAGAGCCAGCATAGCTTAATATTTCTGCAGGGACTTCCAACAACTTCTTGAGTCCATGCCATGTTGAGTTGCTCCACTACGCTATGCTGGGCAAAAGGAGATTTGACAGAATATTAAGATGTATCCCATGACTTTTGTTATCTCACTGTAAAGTAAGTTCCTGCTTAACATTAACAAGAATGTACTTCATGTTTTCAAGATAACTTATAAACTTTTCAGAGATATCCATGTTCTAAACCATTTGCACTTGTCTGCTTATGCCAGTTCCTCCATAAACCATCCTGCATATTCTAAACTGTTCAAGACCGATTTTGATGTTGAAACATGTTTTCAAGATTGATGCGGTATCTACATTCCAACTGTGACTAATTTCATCCCATATCAGTTCATATCGAATTTCCTGAAACAGGAAAGTGAATGTGCTACATGTAAGATGGGATTATGCTGCAGTGCTTCAATTCTTTTCACAAATTACCCCTCCATAGCAAACTGTTGCCTGGAATGGTCAAAGCATCTTGGTGCTTCATAACTATGCAGGCTTTTCATTCCTAATGAATGTCACTGAAGCAAAAGGTTTGTGCAGGAAGTATTCCTGGCAAATGATTCTTTCATCATTTTGACTGTAGCTGTTATGTTGAGGGACAACATTGTTCTTCTATGGATTCAAGCCCAACAATTTAAGGAATAGATGAGTTTTTGGTGTTAACATGTCATGTTTCCATTGTAATAGTGATATGGTACTGGCTGCATGTGTGATTTTGTATTATATCCCATCCTGCTTCAGACATAGCCATATCACGATTTCTTCACTGTGAAAGTCAATGAGATGTCTGTTCTGGTCCACATATTCAACTCAAGATGTCTAATGTCTGAAGATTCACTGAGAGGTAAAATACATTGCTTGGTGTATCTACAATTTGTTATCCTGGACCAACCATAGCAAAGAATTCAGACATAATGTGAATCAAGTTGTCACTTGATTATATCCTGTTTAACTGCTGTTTGCGTGTGCACTCTTGAGGCGAAGGATCCTCTGGTCTCCATGCAATGGGCCAGAGACATACGTAAGGCAGAAACTGTTGTTACTAGTCACACATGCATGGCAAACAAACCTAATTTTGGACACGTCTGAAGAAAATGAAGTTTCATTAAAGTTATGCATTTGTCCTTGCTTTTCCCAAAGAGTTAATTATGTCACACTGGCAGTGAGCAAAAGAATTACAGAAATTAAAGATTCTCCTTGGTGTGCAGCACATACAGCATTCTTGGTGCTCAGTTATTGATAGGATCTGCCCCGTATAGGTCTCACCCTCATTGCTGGGAAACTGAAGGATGCTGGCCTGCAACAGGGCATGTGAGTGGGAGCAGGCGGGGATATACGGGTGTGGACACCAACTGGAAAAGGAATCTGATATGCTGGCAGCAGTGTGGTGAGTTGCAGGTCCAGTTTTACCTAGGACGTGTGACTGCTCCGTTGGGCCGAACATAGATGGAAGGCTACACCCTAACCTGTGGAGTGTTATTGGCACCATCACACTGTTTGGAATGTAGCTGTCAGCTACTCAACTGTTGGAGGAGTAGCTCAGGAAACTGTTGCATGCTTATATTGTGCACTTTATGGAGAGCCCTTTTCTGTAATGGGCAATAACTTTGTTCTTAACTGACACACGACTCACACAGTCTTTGTTCTTTTTGGATCTAGCTGGTATCTGAGGTCATTCCTCCAATATCCTGTTGTGAGCCAAGGCACTTGTGTTATTTTCCTACTAGGCTGTGTTTAGCTGATTCTGTGGACACATATTCATGATTTGTGGTAAAAATGGGTTTTGATTCCTATTTACCATGTTACTAGGCCTTAGTAGTGCGTCTTCGGTGATTGTGTATACAACCCTGCACTCCCTGTTAAAATTTTTCTGTAAGCTACTTGTCTGACATGTTACCTATTTATTCCTTGCTAGCCTTGCTTTATTTATTGATGTTTCATACAGAACAGTGTTTAATTCTGCTTATGTATGTATGTTACATGACATATGACCGCCCCCAGTAGCTGAGTGGTCAGCGCGACAGAATGTCAATCCTAAGGGCCCGGGTGCAATTCCCGGCTGGTTCGGAGATTTTCTCCGCTCAGGGACTGGGTGTTGTGTTGTCCTAATCATCATCATTTCATCCCCATTGACGCGCAAGTTGCCACAGTGGCGTCAAATCGAAAGACTTGCACCCAGCGAATGATCTACCCGACAGTAGGCTCTAGTCACACGCCACTTACATTTATTTACATGACATATTAACCATTATTTAATACATTGTTTACTGAATTCAAGAGTGAAGCTGGGAAGGGGCCTCATTGTATGCTGTAGTTGGTTTTGTGGCTTTTGTCAGATAATTTTTTCCAATGTAAATTCCTCTTAGACCTGCGGAAAAGTATTTATTTTTGTAAGACATTTGGCCAGCCAGTTCTAGTTTCTTGAAAGTAAGACATAAACAAAACAAGGATAAAGGAATGTAGCTGAATTAAATCTGGTGATACTGACAGAATTATATAAGAAACGAGATACTAAAAGTACCAGCAATAGATGAGCTTTGATATTTGGACAACAAAATAACTGATGATGTGTGAAGTAGAGAGGACATAAAATGTAGACTGGCAATGCCAAAAAAAACTTTTCTGAAGCTGAGAAATTTATTAACATCGAATTTAGATTTAAGTGTTTGGAAGTCTTTTCTGAAAGTATTTGCATGGAGCCTAGAGACGATAAACGGTTTAGACAAGAATAGAATAGAGGCTTTAGAAATGTGGTGCTACAGAATAATGCTGAAGATCAGAAGGATAGATCATGTAGCTAATGATGAGGTATTGAATAGAACTGGGGAGGAAAGAAATTTGTGGTACAACTTGAGTAAAAGAACAGATCAAATAATACCATACATTCTGAAACTTCAAGGGACCACAAATTTAGTATTGGATGGAAGTGTGGGGGCAGTGGTGTGGCAGGGGGTAAAAATCATGAGGGAGCCCAAGAGATTAATACAGTAAACAGATTCAGAAAGATGTAGGTTGCAGCAGTTATTCAGAGATGTAGAAGCTTGCACAGGATACAGTAGCATGGAGAGCTTCATTCAACCAGTCTGAACTGAACACCAAACAACAAGAAGAAGGGAGAAATGATCATCACAATAAACTAAGAGTAGTCAGACCTCACACCGAAAGATTTAAGTGTTCACTTTCCACACACCCTGTGCGATAGTGGAACAGGTGGTTCGAGGAACACACTGTCAGACACTCTGGAGGAAACGCCATGGTTCAATTACTCCCAGGGCCTAATTATCCTGTGCTTCATGACCCACTGATAACTTCAATTAACGTTCCACTGCAAAATCTCATTTAAGCAATCCAGACATCTGACGTTTTTGAGTTTTCTAAGCGATAATGAATAATGTCTTACACTTTTCAGTGTATATATCACATAATTTTGTCACGAAAAACTTGGATCCTACGTAAAAGGTCTCAATTTTGAGATTATTGTTCTTATTGGTGTAAATAAATCAGAAAGAGCATTTTATCTTCCTCACACTGAGGATTAGGAGACAGTCATAAACAACTAGACAGCAGTCACAACACAACTGAACAGGTGAATCTGTTATTCTGTTTTTATAAAGTAATATATGCTTCACTGTAAAAAATTGTTTTTATATTTATGAGAAGACTCACATACGAAAAATTCACAGTCATTGTCTTTGGGGAAATCATTTTTACTGGCTTTGGCAAAAATATGGTCCAGGAACCTATCAATAAAATATCGATTGTTAATAAAATGCCGGTATAATAAAATTTGAAGAAAATTGAGTTCTATATCGTTAAAATTCCTACGGTATGAATTACACTGTAATGTCAGTCCCCACTTTTACATTCACTTGCCGTACTTTGTTACGTGTCTCTTTCAGTATAACGAAGGTTCTAAGCGGCCCCTAGATGGTCAACAATATATACGATATTTACCGGGTGCTCAATAAGTGGGATTGAGAGGTTGCGCAATAATATTGAGAACAGTAAATACTACGGAAAAGTATTGCGCTGCCTGGAAATGTGCAATATCCTCGACTCTCTAGTCTGCTATTGCGTTGGGTACACAGATCAAGGAGGTTAGGTTTATTGCTGTCAGGATAATAAATTCAATGCAAGACGAAAGAGCATTATATTAGAGTTCATCGAAATGCATAAATCATTTCCAGCATTATGGGATGATAGGGCAGATGAGTCCAAAAACACTAATGTAAGAATGATGAATCGTATTGTTTGTTGCTCAGAAAATAGAGGAAACGGCATGAAGGAACGTTTTTTAAAAATTAATTAACGCTAAATTGTGAATAAAAATATATGCAGATAATTATCTCTGTGTATATATTACTTACCCGAATATAATTCTTTAGTGCACAATATCCCAAATAGTGTAGTCTGTCATGCATAATTTTGATTGTGATTATTGAGATATGGGCGTCTGTCCTGGCGATGCTAATGTATCAAATATTGGACCCACAAAATACTATGACAATCTCTTTCTTCGACCAACGTAATTTTTTGACAAGTTCTTGTGAGTGATCTCCCATGCTCCTTAAATTTTTCATCCACCATTTTTTCTGTTTGCAACAAGGTAAAACAAGTATAACAGCTGCAGCGGCTTCATCGCCCAACATTTTAAATGACAGTATTATTGTAAAATATGGTTGACAATATAACTGACATATTGACAAAATTATGGGTCACCCTCGGAGAACATCAATAATATTGCACAATATTACTGTGCAATATCACTGACAGTCGTAGGGGTCGCTTAAATAATGGTATTTCTAATTCGTTACAAATTAACGAGTTTTTTCGAAATTAAGTGCGTAGCCTGTCTCTATTATTCGGTTCCCTTTATTGGTTTGCAACATAGTTGCACATTTGTATGCATTTATTCCAGTATTATTTGCGGACTCGGCTATTGATCGTACTTCGACATTTGAGGTAGGGGTGTCGCTTTAAAGGAGAGGAGCCAGTAGTAAAAATCAATAGCTGTGTAGGAACTGCCAGCATCGCTAACGTCAAGCTGCAGTTCCGGGCGGTTGCTAGAGAGGAAAGGAACTGTAATAGGTGTTGACTGAAATCCCTTGCCTGGGTAATATATTTTTATCAGCTGCAACGTAAGTACAATATATTTAAATGAGATCACTCACTGATAAAATTTTACCGGTGTTATGTTGAAAGACACAATACGCCGGGTATGCACGCCCATGGTGACTGCAGTAGTATTAATCTGCGCGAGCCGAATGATATCTTACTACACTGTTCGTTTGTAGAGAAATTAACAGCTACTGCTATACTTACGGTAGTTGTTTCGGAATACTATTTATTTTGCGTGCTGGTAGTTTAAATATGAAATGGACTAAGCTTTCATAATTTCAACAAAGAATTCTTGAAGTTTAGCATTTGTAAGCAACAGTTGTACATTTTAAAGTAAAGTTTGAACAGAAAATATTTAATATCAAACTGAAAAATGTTATCATTTCTGTAAGATGTCGTAGTGTAATAATTTATTGATTCTCAGACGGAACTTGTACATGCGCTTTGCGTATTCGGCACTGATGGCAGGTATTGTTTTTTTGATTTGTAATTTATTGTTTTACAGTTATTTCAAGTTTTAATTTATGTGGTATATAATGGTTGTTAAAATGCCTTAATGTAGGACAGTTCAACAGGGGTGCCGGTAGGGTTCAAACGCCCATTCATTTATGCAGATTTACGATTTTCCGATTCGAACAAATTATAAGAAAGGTAGCAAGATTGATATTTATAAATTCAGTTTCGCTCCATGGAAGTGTGAGTTGGAACCTCTGATGTTCATGTTATATATTGACCCTTAATAAGCAGAATGATTTTTATTACTTAACGGGAAATATGTGTCTGACAGACATGGAAAAAAAACAATAAATGTTGCGTTTCGGCCAAGAGATACATAAGTATATTAGTACAGTAAACAAACAGAACAGTAATTCATCAAACATATCCCTGTCAGTTAAGGATTCCAATTCATCAATACTTGTGTAATGAAACTCCACAAAAATACATGAATAGTGTAAAGAAAAAAATTAATGTCATGGATAAGCTTTAAATTCAAAAATATAGTTAGTTTAGAGTCAGGTCGTGATATTGTATGCCACAAGTACTGAAATTCAAAAACCTTTTAATCACCATAAAACTATTTTGTTCAGAAGACTATGTAGTTTAATATGCTATAGTCATTTTCCTTTTTAAAAAATTGTTAGTGTGATTTTTTTTCTCACACATTTAGAAAAAATAAAATATTTTCTGTCGTGGAAGGACATTACATTTTTATTTGTATCACACACATTGATGCTCCTGTGACAAAATCTATGTGGGTGCTTAAGTTAGCCCAACAGGAATACATTGGTATTAAAAGATGGAATTTGGTATGTTTATCAAAGACATAAAATTTCCCCCAAAATTGTAAACGTCCTTCCGTAACAAATTGTTGACATAATTTCAATATAACATTTAATGAACAGTTGATATAAAATTTTCTTTTCCATAACTTCCTAATATAAGAGTATTATGTTGTCTTCAGTACCATAAATCTACATGAAACACGACTATTCAATGAATATTTATTTTGTAAAACTTGTTACGGAAGGACATTTTTTGTTACAAAATGACATTTGTTATAAATGTCTATTTGAGTTTCCCTCTAAAAATGAAACTAGCCACTCACAGCATGTCTTTATCTAGCTAGCCAATGAAACAATTCTGTCAGATGTTTTACCTCCAGTTTTCTGTTCTCTCTCTCCATTGTTGTTTAGGTTTCAAGTGGCTGTTCATGTTGGACGTGTAAATTTGCTCGGTATAAACAATTTGAAAGTAAGTATTAGTTTAAAGTAAACAAAGTTTGTTTGTTTATGCATATACAGACAGGCCTGTGTCTGTTTATGTGCAGATGGGTATGTGTATGTGTGTGAGTGTATACCTGTCCTTTTTTCCCCCTAAGGTAAGTCTTTCCACTCCCGGGATTGGGATGACTCCTTACCCTCTCCCTTAAAACCCACATCCCTTCGTCTTTCCCTCTTTCCTGATGAAGCAACCTTAGGTTGCGAAAGCTCGAAATTTGTGTGTGTGTTTGTGTGTTTTTTATTGTGTCCTATCAACATACCAATGCTTTCGTTTGGTAAGTTACAGCATCTTTGTATATATATAAAAAAAAATCATTTGACATTCGGGTTACTCAGTCCTTTCATTAACTGCTGACAGTGTCCCAACGGTTGTGTCTTCTGAAAATCAATCATAAAATTTGCAAACGGATTCTTTTAATTACCATTACTTATACACTTTTTAAATATTGCTAACATATCACCAAAAACAGTCAGCCTTATCATTAACTTTATTGACAGATGGTGGAATCATTTGATTAATTACTCATTTCATACTACCTTTGTTGCTTCTAACAGTTCCCAAATAATCTTCTCATATTTTTGGCCCACAGCCATGTAATAAAGTTTGAATTATATTTCCACCATTTGACTATACAAACTTCTGTATTTTATATTACTGTCATGATTTCATTCATAAGCCAGTAGCAAATTCAACAATGTTGGGTATTATTAGACTTTATGAAGTGAAGTCATCATCAGAATCTATTGAACTGAGTGATCCAATGTGTAGATAAGTACAAAATCTCTGAAATGTAAGGCAGGTTGGTAGCAAACATATTTTCCACCCATAGAACAATTGAGTCATAGAATGAACATCAATACAGTCGTTACAAGTGCAGTTAACATGGTTGAAAACATACTATGGAAGGTAATGGTTAACTGTTTGAGTAATACACAATGACAGTATTGATGTTCATTCTGTTGTTCTCTGGTTGGAAAACGTGTTTGCTACCTGCCTACGCTACATTTTTGTGATTTTGTACATAGGTACACACTAGGACACCCATATCAATAGATCTTGACAATGACAAGCAGAAAGATATACATGTTCAGTAAACTAGATAAAAAGTCAGTAGTGTCATATCTCGATCAGGAACTTGAAACTTTCAGTACAGGGAAAGAGCATGTAGAGGAACTATGACTCAAGTTTAAAAGAATCCAGTAGATCAATTCATAATGGGAGGGAACCTCCATGGTATATAGTCAGCATAAAGAAATTTCTAAAGAAACAGAGAGTACTGCATAGTAAGTGTAAACGAAGCATAGGGCTGTGGATAGAGAGATACTGAATGAAATGCATTTGGCTGTCGAGAGACCAATGTGTAATGCTTTCAAAGACCACTGTAGCAGAATATTGTCAAATGATATTTCAAAAAACTCAACAGACATTCTGATTATATGTAAAGGCTGTTAGTGGCACCAAAGTTAGTGCCCAGTCCCTAGCAAATGAGAGAGGAACTGAAATTGAGGGTAGCATAGCGAAAGCTAAAATGCTTAACTCTGTTTTCAAATGTTCCTTTACAAGGAAAACACAATCCTTGT
The DNA here is from genome assembly GCF_023864345.2 of Schistocerca serialis cubense. Lineage (NCBI taxonomy): Eukaryota > Metazoa > Arthropoda > Insecta > Orthoptera > Acrididae > Schistocerca > Schistocerca serialis. Next base: position 344,738,734 of record NC_064646.1, read on the forward strand.
ATCACTGAAAGGATGACTGAAAGAAGTATTAGTGTTAATGGTGTTGAGAAACACCAGAAGTTGATCAAAGCTTCAGGGCCCAATGGATTCCCTGTCAGATTCTATACTGAATTTGCAGAACATGCCAGATTAGCCTATATAAAATGCAGGAATGAGTATAAAAAAGCCATCGTGGAAGCCAAAAAAGCACATAATTTCAATACCATTGATAATTCTACAAATAAGTGCAAAGCTGCATGGAAATTAATAAATGGTGTTGCTAAAGATGTAAGAAGCAAAAAAATTAATATAAGTCCCCAAAAATTCAATGATTTCTTTATTAAATCTGTTGAAAATGTAGGAAATACTATAATCAAACCTGATATCAATTCATCAGAGTTACTTTCTAAAAATGTTTGCAGAACACCAACAGACACAGGTACGTTTATGTTCTCCGAGGTCTCACCTAGTCATGTCCTAAGCATTGTAAAACGGATGAAATCTTCAGACAGTGTAGATATATACGACATATCCTGTAATTTACTAAAGAAAGTAATAGACTATATTGTGTACCCCTTAACATTCTGTATAAATAAATGCATATCTGAAGGATATTTTCCCGAAGAACTCAAAGTGGCTAGGGTAATTCCAATATATAAAAAGGGAGATATGGACTCACCTTGCAGTTACAGACCAATCTCCATAGTCCCAGATTTTTCTAAAATACTGGAATGTGTAATTTACCAACAGCTATCTGTCTATTTTGAAAAATTAGGAATAATTAGTGAATCTCAGTATGGTTTTAGGAAAAAGTTGTCTACTGTGGATGCTATAGACTTTGTAGTCAAATACTTACATCAAGTGTTTGAGGATAAGGGCTATGCTCAACTCACATTTTGTGATCTAAGCAAAGCTTTTGACTGTGTAAAGCATAAGCCACTCCTAGAAAAACTGGAATTCTATGGCATTAGACATAACAGCCTTAAATTAATAAAATCATATCTTCAGAATCGTAAGCAAGTTGTTTGTGTAGGGAGAGAAATGTCGAGTATAGAGCAAGTCAAGGTAGGTGTTCCGCAGGGATCTGTGCTGGGCCCCTTTTTGTTCCTGATAATGATAAATGATCTGCCGTCATTTATCAAGTCCACCACTGTGTTGTATGCAGATGATACAACATTTCTTCATGCTAGTGAGGATTTCAATAGCCTTAAAACTTGTGCAGCAAAGACAATTGACCAAGCATCCTATTGGTTCAAGGCAAATGGATTCCTGCTGAATGAAAACAAAACACAGCAGATGGTCTGTAGTCTTAGAGACAAGCTTCTGTCAGACGATCCAAGTTATGTCAAATTTTTGGGGGTATACATTGATGATAAATTATCTTGGGGTCAACATGTACAATATATTAGTGGTAAATTGTCTAGAGTTATTTACCTGTTAAGGCGACTTATGGATTGTGTTCCTGAAAAATATGTTAGAACATCCTATTTTTCATTCTTTCAGAGTATAATAACATATGGAATTATTTTGTGGGGGAACTCTAGCTGTGTACATGACATATTAATACTGCAAAAAAAAGCTATTAGGATAATTACTGGTTCTGCATATAAGGCACACTGTAAACCATTGTTCTGTGAACAGAAAATCATGACTGTTATAAACTTGTACATATACTATGTTCTAATTTATACGAAGAAGAAATTACCAGAAACAAAAACCAGAGAAAATGTACACGGCCACAATACAAGAAGGAATAGGTGCCTCTATATTCCTTACCACAGGTTGTCAAAGTCACTCAACAGCTACGAAATCATGGGGTATAAATTATTTAATAAACTTCCTCAATCTGTTCAAGAATTACCTGAACAATTATTCAAACAAACAATTCATGACTGGCTAGTCCTCCACCCATTCTATGACATAAGAGAATTTATCAATTGTAATATAATACTATAATGTTAACAAGAAACCTGTTGTTTCTTTCAAACTATTAATTGTATTTTAGTATGTATATGACGTTGTCTATTGCTGTAATGGCTGAATGACAATAAAATTATTATTATTATTATTATTATTATTCCTGTAATTAAAATCTATCATAGATCCCTTGAACAAAAAACTGTACCTAGTTCTTGGAAAACAGCTCAGGACATGTGAAAGCTTTGGATCAAGGCAGTAAGGTAGATGCAGTATTTCTTGATTTCTGAAAAGGATTTGACTCAGTATCACACCTATGGTTATTGTCAAAAGTATGATCATATAGGGTGTCAAGTGAAATTTGTGACTGGATTGAGGACTTTTCGATAGGGAGTGTGCAGCATGTTATCTCCGATGGAGAGTCATTGTCAGATATAGAAGTAATTTCAGGTATGACCCAGGGAAGTGTGTTGGGACCCTTGCTCTTCGTGTTGTATATTAATGACCTTGCAGACAATATGAATCGTAACCTCAGGCTTTTTGCAGATGATGCAGTTACCTATAATGAAATACTATCTGAAAGAAGCTGCATAAGTATTTAGTCAGATCTTGATAAGATTTTAAACTGGTACGAAGGTTGGCATCTTGCTTAAAATATTCAGAAATGTAAAATTTTGCACTTCTCAGAGTGTGGTACCTATACCATACAGGTCTAACAGGATATTGAACGTACATAGAGAAGGGCAGCGTGAATAGTCACAGATTTGTTTGATCTATGGGAGAGTGTCACAGATAAACTATCTCGAGAAAGTCTGTTAACAAAGTTTCAACAACCAGCTTTAAGTTACATCTGTAAGAATATCTACAATCCCCGATGTATCACTCACATAGGGATTGTGAGGCTAAGATTGGGATAACTATTGTATGCACATAGGCATTCAATCATTCTTCCTGTGCTCCATATGTGAACAGAACAGGAAGAAACCCTAATGACTGGTACAATGGAATATAACCTCTGCCATGCTCCTCACAGTTTGCAGAATGTAGATGTAGACGTAGAACGAAGTCTAATTATATCGAGTGTTGTTGTACTACTAAGGCCAAAATCGATAGTAATGTAAAATAAAGAATTTTGTACAGTGAATAGGTGGAAATGTCATTCAAACAGTTGCCAAATTCTCTGTCATATGATGCATAAATTTTATCACTTTCAGCCATCGCAGCTTTGGTCTTTGTGTGTGATCAGAATCCAATAACTTAGAAAATGACTATACAGAGACTGCAAGACTTACAGAAAAATGACACACATCAGTGGACAGAGCAGCTCTCCGAGTTGTCATATGTACCATTGCAGAATGTGTCACTAGAGTGTCAGAACATGGAGTATAATGGAGCGATGCATGAATATTGTGCCCTTGAACTCTGTGAATATTGTGCCCTTGAACTCTGTCAACTGTGACAGTTGTACCAAATATCAGATAAAAGCTCCAAGAGACAAAACAGTCCATAGGTGGTACAACACATTCTGTGAGAATGACTGGATAGGTGCACAGAAAAAAAGACTGGCCAAGACAATCACTAGAGAAGGTGGAGTGTGAGCAGTATTCACTTATCAGGAGCCCAAAGAAATCACTCACACATGTAAGTAGAGTACTGCAACCACTAGAGTCAATTACCTGTGATACACGTCTATGTGTAAAACCATACTGGCTGCAGATATCACATGCACTGACTACTCAAGAGAATGAAGTTCTTTCACTTTTGCAGTAAATTACAGTGTATGCTGAAGGAAGACAATGTTTCACAGAAGTTGGTTTTCAGTGTTGGACCCACATTTCGTGTGTCTGGATTTTCTTTCAGTTGTTTGTGACACTTTCAATGCCGAGTTGTATCGTTGATGGATTATGTCCCACATGACTTTTTCAGTGGCCTCCATGGTTATGTGACTTAACTGCAATGTGATTTCATCATATGGGATCATCTCAAAGGTAATGTGTTCTTTGCCCCACTGTCACTTAATTTGGAAGACTTATAAGAAAAGATAATTAATAGACTAATGGTTCCTGATATTGACTGTGATATGTTGGGACATTTATGGCAAGAGTTTGACTATCATAGTTATACTGGGCTAGTCACAAATGTTGCCGATATTGAGCTCTTATAATGTGAGTTAAAAACTTGAAGAAATGCTCTATCCACTGATATGTGCCTATTTTCTGTATGTCTTGTAGTTTTCATGCTGTCATTTTCTGAAACCTTGGAGGTACTAATGAACAATACTGAATTTCACATAACTTGCAGAAAATTCTGTTGCATTACTGTGGAATGTACTTCGATAACAGACCTTGCACAACATCACACAAATTAAAAACAGAAATATCAGTACTGTTTCTCAAGCTACTGTAGTGAAGTGCAAATTTATTTTGTAGACATTGTTCATAGCATTACTACTCAAGTGACAAACATTTCTAATATATGTTGACAAAATTTGCTTGTGTAATCCTGATACCTTAATTGTGAAATGCATTTAAATTTAGTATTTATTTCTTACTTAATAAATATGATCATGATTGCATTTAAATTGTTAATTTTTATTTTTTAGATGACTAGTTTTGATCTTCTAAGAGATCATCAGATCTACATTCCTACTATCATCAAGGAATGTAGATCTGATGATGATCCCTCAGAAGATTGAAACTGGTCATCTAAAAAATAGAAATTAACAACTTACATTCAATCATGACTTGTTTATTAAATTAGTTATAATATTAATAGTATGTTTTTGGCAGATAATATTGGAACTGGATTCTTGTATTCAGTAAGTGAATGTAAGAATTATTAGTAGTCATAAATATGAATGTGAATATTGTTCTCTCAAGTACTGGATTTGATTTAAACATGTGATGTTGTCCAGTGCATTTTACTGCATTGTACCAAGAAGACAAAATAATGAGAATTGCACAAGTAAGTCTTTGAAATCTTGATGATATATTCTCTAAATAGACATTTGTTACATAAGTGGAGAATATAACAAGTTAGTATTCATTTTGCAAGCTCAGATATTTGAAGCAAAAATTAAGGCTAATAATCCATAACATAGAACAATAGCACCTAGTGGATAATTGCTGCAAATGGTAAATTTGAAATAGGCCTGAAGAAACACAGTCATCAATTTCAAGGTTTTACAACTGACAGTTCCTTCACGGGGATTAAGTGGTCAGGTAGGTAAAGTTAAACTTTTAAAATATGGCATTTTGACTCTGGACTAGTGGGTGAAACGTTATGATAGTTTGAGCATCCCATCTCTCATAAGTTCAGTCACTGAGGTGTTGAACTCAGACTGTGTTGCTTTACTTGTAATGAATGTATCAAGATGATGTCTGCTTAGTAAGTAGTCTCATTTTGTAACAGACATCATTTAGAAACTGAAGCTGAAAAGGAAAATACTGCTCACTCTGAGACCATACAACAAGTTAATTAGAAAGTAGCGAGAAGAAAGACAAGTCACTTGCTTCACAGAAGAGACACTGAAAAGCAAGTGAACACCTTCTCGACATGTTAGTTACCCTGTTTGGCTGTCAACCCTTTTTATGTACCTATCCACTGCAAATATGTCTGCTGTTTAGTCAGTAAACGTTTCTCCTGTTGCTGTCCCCATGGAATACTTGTAGATAATTGAAGGAGTAAAGATGAAACAATTCATTAAATAGTTCAGGTGTTGAGTTGTTGATAGGCACATAAACAACATGAAGAATGTTGATAGTTTTCAGATGAATCCTTCTTCAGCACTGCAAAGCGCGCGCGTGCACGCGCCCGCACACACACACACACACACACACACACACACACCAAGGCAACTGTAGCTGTACCGGTATATGCATGTATAATCTGTAGTTCTGGAGAAGGAATTGTCTGAAAGCTAAGAAAGTACTCAGTCGTGCTTATATGCATATCAATAAGCCAGCATTTCAACTATTCAGTGCTTTGTTGCCATCACTCCTTAAATTATTCCTAAGGAGAAAGCCCTGTAATTCCTGTAGGCCTTTGTTTTGAGATATGAGCTGCATTGTATTAACTCTTAGATGTTGAGTAAAATACTTTTATAACTTTTTGTTACTGTGACTTTGCATTTATAGGAAAAGTTTATGTGTAGTATCTTTTCATTATTTTGACAGGCTTGAAGGACCATCAGCATGTAGATAAGTTAATGAAGATCACCTCGAACAAATACGGAGTGGGAATTGAAGAACCTGAGTAAACTGAAACATATGATGGGAGTTTAGTGCAGACAAGGAGAATCGTTATCTGGCAGGATGCACTGCCAAATGTAAGCTCAGATCAGCCTTCTGACTACTGATGAATATTTCAAGATAATATTTGGATATTTTAGACATAATACCTGCAAATACAAACTCTGGGAAATCCAGGATGGAATAAGGATGGTATTATGAAAAGAATAGATTGCTACTCACCATTTAGAGGAGATGCTTAGTTGAAGACAGTTATAACAAAAAGGTTGCTATACATCAAACAGTGGAATATCCAGGATAGAATATAGCAATATTGTGAAAAGGAAAGTTGACACTCACCATGTAGCAGAAATTCTGAGTTGCAGATAGGCACAGCAAAAAGACTGTCACAAATACATACACATTTAAATTTTGCTATACATTTGAGTTTTTAGCCAAAAGGCCTTTGGGTATAGTAGAAAACACACATGCATGCACATAAGCACAACTCTCACACTTTATCTGTCCACTGAGGTGACTGTGTGCAGCAGTCTCTGGATGGTGGGGTAAGCAGGAGACTGGGATGTGGAAGGGGAGAGATAACAGGGTAGGTGTGGGAGAAAATTTAGTGCTGCTTTTGGGAGCATGCAGGAGTGCAATGGGGACAGGGTAGGGCTGTTAGGTGCAGTTGGGGGAGGTTGGAGGGGGGGGGGGGGGGGGGAAGGGAATGGAAAAGGGGAGAAGTTGCAGAGAGGAGAGACTTTTGGGTGCCTTGGTGGAATGAAGGCTGGGTAGTGCTTGTTGCTGGAGTGGGAGCAGGGAAGGGGATATGTAAGTGAAAGACAGAAACTAGCTACAATCGAGGAAAAGCTGGTGTCGACAGGAAGGATGGAGATAGTGCAGTCTGTGGAGCAGTCACTGAAGTGAAGCACACGTGTTAGGCAGCATATTCACCACTTGGGCAGTATAGCTGTCTCTTGGCCACAGTTTGTTGGTGGCCATTTGTGGGGGCAGACATAGAAAGCAGCTCAGTGGTTGCAGCTTGTTGTGTAGATCACATGTCTGCTTTCACAGCTAACCCTGCCTTTGATGGAATAGGTTATGCCCATGATCGAACAGGAGTATGTGGTGGTGATGGAAGAATATATGGGACAGGTGTTGCATCTAGGTCTATTGCAGGGATATAAGTCATGAGGCAAGCGGTTGAGAGCAGCAGTGCAGTAGGGATGGAGGAGGATATTGTGTAGGTTTGGTGGATGTCGGAATACTGATGTTGGAGGGGTGGAAAGGATAGTAGGTAGGATATTCCCTATGTCAGGCAATGATGAGAGGCAGCTGAAACTCTGGCAGCAGACACAAAATCAACAAACTAAGCTGCAACCACTGTGCTGCTTTCTACATGGGCATGACAGCCAATGAGCTATCTGTCCACGTGAATAGCCACCACCAAGCTGAGAGCAAGAGACAGCTGGACCACCCAGTTGATGAACATGCTGTCCAACACAACTTGCTTCATGTCAGTGACTGCTACCCCATCCCAGCCTCCTCCTTACCCCTGCCACACACACATTGCTTCTCCCATTAGGTGCAGTTGCTTTATGCATTCTGGCATCAGTGGGCATAGGCAGTGGTCACGTGTGTGTAAGGTGTGTTGTTTGAAAGTGTGTGTTTTTTCTGCTTTGGAAGAAGACCTTCAGTCCAAAAGCTCAAATGTATAGCAGTCTTTTTGTTGTGCCTGTCTGAGACTCAGTGTCTCCTGTATATGGTGAGTAGCAATCTATCCTATTCACAATACTAGCAAATAATCCCATTTGAAGACACAGCATCTAGAAATTGAAACACTAATAGCCAAAAGGAAAAATGCTATTCACTGTGAGATTATACAGCATGCTACATGTTCATTAAACAGTGGCCAGACTAAAGTCACACTACCCTAACATTAGAGGCATCAATGGCGGCAGCGGGGGGAGGGGGGGGGGGAGGGTTGTCACCTGTCAAACCACAGTTCTTCACCAGTACTAACCAACAGAGTTTGTCTCCCTTATTCTCACTCCCCCTCCACTCAATCCTCTGTCCCTCTCTCTTGTTATCTTGACTTCTACCAGTATTTGTGAAAGGAGAAAATATCATCTCTTAGATGCTGAATGAAATATTGCTAAGAAATTCTTATTATAATATCTCTCCTGTTATACAGAAAGTTTATGCATAGTAATTTTTGTTATTTTTTGCAGGCCTGAAGAGGATATCAGCATAATTTTCCAAGATGAAAACAGGTTAAAAACAGAAGAATCTGGTAGAGAGAAGTTTATGATGGGACTTTGTGCAGACATGACAGACGTTTTTTTTTTCTTTGGGAAGCGGGGCAGAAACTTCACGGAGCGTACTGCACACAATTCAGAGACTCACAGAAAATGTAACATAAGTGCCATAAATAAATAAATATAAGCATTAGACTGAATAAATTTTTCAAACAGAGCATCTGGTACATTATACTTTTGAGAGTGATATTTATTGAGAGATTCAATTCTGATAATGCTTGCTAGTGCCATTAAATAAATACAGATTGTGTCATAATTAATAGCAAACACTGACATGGGTGAAAGTAGGTTATAAGAGTAACAAAAATGCACCACTGACTTCAGTCTGAAGTATTGTTCTAAATTGGAGATGAGTGACATATATGAAAAGTAAATTGTAAGAAACAAGTGATTTGTAAAATACAGCTGGAAATTCAAGAGTAAATGTATGCTGTGATATCAGTCTCAATAAGTATCAGAGAGAAAATATTGAACTTGAGGCAAGAAAGACAGACAGTGTGAAACAAACGAATTAAACAGAACATAAAGTCAGGAAAATCTAAATGTGAGAAAGCGACACATTCATCTTTGCTGTTTTAGGGATGTATTTCAAATGGTTATGAAGTGGAGCAGTCGGTGAAATTCCAGTGCACATGTTAGAGATGGGATGATGAATGTATCATTTTAGACAATGGGGCTTATTTTTCTCTCAACATGATAGATCTGCAGTATTATTCTGTGTATGATACCTATAAAAGGAGCAAAGTAAAATGTGATACTAAAGGACATTGATTGATTTAGACTCCTGATATAGAATCATGACACTGTTTGTTAGAGGTAATCGTCAATATTAAGTCCTTCTCAGTGTACAAAAATTTACATGTCCCAAAATCATCTCTGTGCTGAACATGAATAAATAGTTTCTTATATTGAAGAGGGGAAAGTAAAACAATAAATAACAAAGCTGGCAATTATAGTTCATCCAGAATGAAGAGCTATAAAATACGTGAAAGAAAGGCTACACAGAAAATGTGGGGGCACGGTGAAAATTGCATGTGTTTGCTATGAGAAACCGTCTCTCATATGTCAAAAATGCGCATTCTATTGGACACTTTAGATTAATGCACCTTTCCAAATATTTACTGCTGATTAAATTCCACCTGTGAAGAGCATATCTGGAAGATCTGAAAAATACGTACTTTGGCGCCCACTCATTTGACTCGGAAATTTCTTTAAATACAAGGAAAAGTTGAAGTCCACAAGTGCCAGATCTGATGGATTTCCCTTTGATTTTTACTTCAAGTCTTCGGTTTTCCCACTGCCAAAGCATCTTTTAATGTGTTAATGAAATATGATTTCTTTCTTTACCAAAAAATACTTTATCAATATTTGCCGATCTTTATCGTTTGCAGAATAATCAGTAAGAGGAGTTTCTCTTAAAGTCCAGAAAACATTCACCATAACATTGTTTCACTGACTGCACCTATTTTTTCTGCAGAGCCATCAATTTCCGTGCACTGATTGTATTGCTGATTCATTTCCAGCACGACATGTGAACCCAGACCTCGTCCAGAATTTAGTAAATGTGGTATGCATCTTGCTTATTCGTAGTTCATACTTCATGTAAAGTATAATGTACTCTCTCTTCGACCAAGCCTATGGCATTACCTATTTCATACATATTTAATCACATATCATCGAGGACTGTATTGTGGACTTCATGAAGATTTTTGTTTGTGGTTGCACTTTTGGGATATGCTTCACATGGAAGTATAGCCACAGTTGAGTTCACTTCATAGTTGCAGAAGGCGAAGTGGAACTGTTATGCCTTTCCACCAACTTTGAATGAATTTCTGTTGTAATACACATCCCAAAACAAGTAATTTTACAGTGACTCCCTTGCAGTTTATCCTTTTGAATGAAACTCAAACAATACAGCTAGTTTTTTAAAATGCTGTAAACAAAACTACTGTGTAAAACAAGTTGATCTTTCATTTATATTATGGGACAACAAGTACCACTACAGTAAAAACTAAATTTCATTGGTAACAGTACTGTTTATGTGTCAGCATTGAAACTTTTCACCTTGCCCTCATACGAAAGAAAGTACATACAGAGTTTATCTATTATTGTAGAGAACAAATCTATTTAATTGGAGCTTGAATAAGATATCATGTTGAAATATGAGGTGACAAACTCTGTGCTGTAGTAGAGTATATTCACGAATTATTTTAGTCCACGATAGATTACTGTGGACAAAGAGGTGTTAGTATTATGCTAGTTGACTATCTAAATTGTGTTTTGCCAAAATCGTTTCATAACCCTTCAACATGGTCACAATGAATTGCACATTGGTGCAAGTGGGACATCAGCAGGCGCCAAATATTTATGTTGTGACTATTTTGTGTGAAATGAAAACACGAATGACACTTGGTTAATACACTTAGCTCAAAAGATTTTTGTACCAGTACATATACCCAACAGCTTTCTTGGACTAACAATTGACAGCTGAAGATTACGTGAGATTTTAGAAGTGTGGATGAAATATGTTTAAGAAGTTGTAATGGGTTTGTTTCCACATTTCTACAGAAATGAAAAGTCATCAAACCACTATAGACCAGGGTTTAGAATTGTGAAAGGCTCTGAGAACAAGTGACAATTTTATTGCATGAGTCTGAAGCCACCTAAAATTTGTAAACCTTTGTTCCAGTTTCTGTGATATTTTCTTATATTTACTTTTATTTTTCCTATGTTTCATACATGGTAATGGTGGTACTTCATTTAATTTACTCTAAAACAACAGATATTTTTTTTTTATCCATGGGCCAAAGACTGTTTTGTACTGCATGAATATCAAAGGTAGTTATGAATTTCAGCCCACAGTAACTACTTGAGTTGTTGGAAGTTGTTAGTTTTAATTTTGCTGATATTTTGATTTAAGATGATGTAAAAAAGGAAACCAAAGTTGCTAAATACTACCTGAAGTTGTTCTCAGTATTAATTCTCCAAAGTTGTTCTCAGTATTAATTTTGCATTTGTAGTTTTCAAAAGAACTGCTTGGTGATTTATATTCATTACCACAGTAACCTACATTAAAGCACAAAATTGCTGCATGGAGTTAAGTGGGAAGGACGTTTAACTTATTACTGCTTTTTGAATCAGTTTATAAATTTGATGCATCTATATACTGTTTGAGTGAAATTAAAATAGCACAAAGTACAGCAGTTTTGTGCTGAGACTATTGAAATAACTATCTAGTTTCTTTATTGGAGAAAGTGATATCAACAGCCTTTTGCGAATGGCGTCTTGTCAGCAGACTGACTTACTACACCAACCTGATGGAAGCACATGTACATAAAACAAAGGGAATAGTAGTTTTGTGGAACCAGAGTTACCTTCATGCAACAAAACAGAGGAAAATATTGGAGGAAGTTACTATATTTGGGACAAAATAAAGAGGTCATCCAAGATTCCACAAGGGAAAAACAACACAATGGTACAAGAAGAAGATCAACTGTGAAATGCTATCAACAGACATTTTTACTTGCTCTACATCATTTTCATGAGTCCTGCCATGCATGTAGCCTCAGGTTGACAGCAACTGCTCTTGTTTTCTTTTCTCTTGCACTTTCTGTCTGCCCTTGATTTGCTTGTCCTTACTGTATCTTTATTTTCACAGTGTCATTACTTCAGTTGTTTTATTTCCTTTGGCAGATTCTTTTTCCATTCAGTTTTCCTCTCTGTTGTTTTTGCTCTGCTTCAAATTATAGCCTGCTCACTATGATGTATACCACTTACAATTTTTTACAGTCATGTCAGTTGCTGAATAGTCATCATTTTAATATTTCCTTGTTCTGTTTTGTCTTTCTTGGCTCAATGAATTCCTGTGCGCTCCCTGAACAGTCCTGTTCTGCCCTTCCTTTTTTGCTGAATGGCAGAAACTCTTGTTTATTTGTTCCTGCTGGCGTGGGGTAAGTAGAAGTTTTTGAAAAATAATTATTTGTATTTTCATTTTAAAAATGCACTTTTTTATATGTATTCTAACTGCAATAATTAATACAAATTGCCTCTAGTGGGACACACAAACTGCTATTAGATCAAGGACTGTTCCTTGCATGTTATAGTTGTCAGGCAAGAAATTGAAACCCATATAATCAAAAGCAACTTTTGGGGCCAGGAAGACGACACTGACAGTTTGCTTTTCAGTTGTTATGCCTTGAATTGTAGATGATCCCATTTAAAAATATTTGGCAACTTGTACTATCCCTTAAACATTTATTTTATGAAAATGCAGGTAGCAGAAAATGACTTCATTGTTCTTTATTTAGTTGCTTGTGGTTCAGTTTCATATTTGAGTTAGTGGCTCAGTGTCATAGAATGTATTGTATATTATACAAGTAATGTACTGAGGGAAAACAAATAATAATTAACATGAAATTATAATATGCCAATTTAATTTGCCACTTGATGTTGGGGCTCTTGAGTGAAAAGGAGGACATTATTTTTTCCTACACTCATATCGTCTCTCAGGCAGAGTTCCCAGTTACAGTTGCATATCATACAAAGTTATCCTTCATTTTGCAAGTCTCAGTAATGAATGTCAGTCATGAGCTATTAGTAGGAGCCATTCTGCAATCACCTGGAACAATTTGGGAAGACTATTTAAATATCCAAATCAGAATAGATGGGACAGATAAGGAGATCCTAATGCTCATAAATGAACAGCTTTCAGACTTACCTGGATATTTTAACGACTTGCCATTTAACAAAGGCACGGGCAACCTTTGGTGACCTGCAGGCGTGATTCACGTCCGTGAGCTTTGGGGCCCCTCATCACATGAAGTGACAGCAGTCTCGAAGCACATAAAGTCAAAACTATAATGTTCCGTGATGTTTATGGAGCAACACATCAATATGAATAACACCGCTTTCCCAACACATCACGAGTTTTTAAGAGTAAATGCTTTTTATTTTCACGCCATGTTTGTACATTTACGTTTAATTGTGTGTCAGGAATGATTTTTTAGTTAAAATTGACACATTTTGCCAGTAGTTGAAAAGTCTTGTACCATTTTTTGCCCACTAGCATTGTTTGCATTCTATCAGAGTAAAGCATAGGCATAAGCAAAAAATAATGTGTGTGTTGTCAGCACTGATTCAGAGGTGAAAATACTTCTCCCTGCATCCCTTCAAGGTAGTGAATGTTTCCCCCACACTCTGCAAGCACATGAGCACTTGTGTCATAACTTTTCACTCAGACTGGAAACGTGTTTCCCTTTGTTGATCAAATCTGGTGTTGGTAGAATGGAATTGTGCATACACAGAGTAAGGAAAACTTGCTCTTGTCTGTGCTATGAGTCGCAAACTGTAGGCAAGTCGAGTGTTTGTGGAAATACCCAAAAATGCATCCCGGACAGAGTACAGTGCGAATGCCGGGCTCTCTCCCTGACAAATTTATTCCGCGAGCTGAATTGAAACCGATCATGGGGCAGATCGAGCCTGCCGGCCACCGGTTGCCAGACATGATTTAATACAGGAACATACAAACCAGAAGTATTTATATAAATTAATGTATGCTTTTCTATTCATTCCAGTGAATTACTACCCCATAACATAGTTTATTTGATCTACAAAGATCCTGCTGCAAATAGTTGTCTGTCAGGGAAAAGCCGTCAACTTGGATTTGGAAACGTGATGTATGCTGCAGAGTGCTGTTCACATTTCTGAATAACAGCTAGTGTGTGTTCTTCCCATCGTAAAGATGATCCTTCTACCTTGTGTCCACTGAATAGATGTTGTTGTAGCTTTTAAACAGGTTCATGTTTCAGTGAAAAACGTCGTAAGCAGTTAGATGTCTTATAAGTTCAGTACGCAAATTTCTAATGCGTTAAACTACGTGCATGAGGTCCATGAACTAAGGCAGTATATTGTACCATAGTATATCCAGGGCTGGGCCCCTGAATATTTGCAGACCAAACTCACAAATGTGCTTTGTGGGGCCAGGAACGGCAACTGCTTTGTCTTGAGAGGTTGTTTGCCAACAGAAGTTTGTCTGTGCAGTTTACTGCCAGGCCTGTCGCAGCCTCACAGCATCTGGGGGGGGGGGGGGGGGGGGGGAGGAGACAATCCGTCAACAGAGTGAATCTTCTGTTGACAAACAACCTCCAGAGGTAAAGCAGGTGCCATACATGGCCCATAAAGCACATCTGTTAATGTGGTGGCCAAATATTCAGGGGCCCAGCCCTGCATATACTTAATGTTCTGTACCCTTCTGGATCAATAATGTCCCCCCACCCCTCCCTCCCTCCCTCTCTCTCTCTCTCTCTCTCTCTCTCTCTCTCTCTCTCTCTCTCTCTCTCTCTCTCTCTCTCTCTCTCTCTCTCTCCTCCCCCCCTCCCACTCCCCTTCCCCCCTCCCTCCCTCCACACCACCTCCCCCCCCCCTCACACACACACACAGACATTGGACAGAGTTGTTCCATAATACAGGCCATTTCAAAAGATTCATCCAGTTTCACAAAGTTGTATATCTTCCACATGATTGAAGACAGAAACTTGGGTAAATTTTAACTTATGCATCGAAACTAAAAGCTTACTTTGTCACCAGTTGTAAACAGCCAGTTCAAGTGATTACCAATAGGGATCTCTCTGGTGCAGTTGCTCAGTCACTCGTAGGTTGTTACCAGGTGCTTGTCGAGTTAATATTGCAAGAAAACAAAATTGAGTGAACTGTGGTGCCATGAAGCAACAGCAGTGAATACAGAAACTCCGGATATGCTTGCAAAAATATGGGACAACTTTCACTATCATTTGAATGTTTGTTGCACATCAAGTAGAGGACACATTGAATGTTTGTGAAAGGTAATGAGAACTATGATCCTAAACGTAATTGTAAAAAGCACCTCAGGTTTGAATGTACATGAATGTAGAAAAGATACCCTTGTAAAATTGGATGGGTCTTTCGTAAATATAAACTTTAAAGTCTTAAGCATCAAGTAAAATTCACTCCAAGTTTCTATCTTCATTCATGGAGAAGATATAGTCGAGTGAAATCAGATGAATATTTTTGAAGCATGTGATCCACTATAACATCAAGCAATGAAAGCATTCAAAAGTAAATGATATTCAGTATACCACTGAAGCTGTCTATGAACAACATTCTAATCGTAATGATGGTTGAATTTTGCTCTTGCAGGGCATTGTGAATGTGTTTATTCCATCGTAGCTTCCGTCTTCCCCCACCCCCACCTCCCGCCCACCCCCATCTTTGGAGATTTTGTGTTTTCTACTTTCTACTTCATTAATTGTGCTATATTTAAGAAATTTGATTAAATGAATAAAAGAAGCTGTCTCAGTAGAGAACTTTAAATCAGAGTTGACAGTGGATGTAGGATCAAGCAAAATTTTCCAAATAACTGTAGGTCAGAAACGTACAGTCATGGAGCTATGGCCACAAAACAGCAGCCAGTCAGCAAGAAGCACGTGGAAGTATGTGTATTTAGCTTTTTGTACCACCTGGTACTTGTTAAGAACAACAGAAATGATATCAATATAAGCAATATAAAGAATATGTAGATCGCTATTCACCGTAAAGATGATCTTTTGAGCTGCTGACAAGACACAACGAAAATACTGTTACACATTTAGCATTTGGTCAGAGCCTTCTTCGGGGGAGGGGGACACACACACACACACACACACACACACACACACACACACACACACACACACACACACACACACAAGCACTCCTCACGCACACATGACTGCCATCTCTGGCAGCTTGCAGCAGAATACAACTGTCATGTTAAATGGAAGCAGTAGTTTGGTAGGAATGAGGATGGAGATAGGGAAGGGGACGAGGAAGGGATAGCAGGGTACGCGTGGGCTGAGAGAAGCATGTCATCTGGTGGAGTGTGTAAGATCTAGGACATATAACAGTAGCTGCCACCACACACTGCCTCAGGGTGCTGAGAGGCCAGGAAAATGAGGAGGGGTGGGGGGAGGGGGGGGGGGAGCAGAAAAGGAGAGGAGTTGAAAGGTGAAAGAGAGGCCCATCCATTGGCAGAGGGTGGCACATAAGAGGGTGAGAGGATGTTAACAGGGAGAAGATAGGACAGAGGGGGCAGAAACTGTTGGGTGGAAGGTATGGAAACAGTAGATTACCTTAGATTCAGGTTGGGGTAAGTTTTGGAGCACAGAATGTGTTGTAAGTATATCTCCCATCTGGAAGGTTCACAAAAGCTGGTGATGGGGGGGGGGGGGGGGGGGGGAGGATCCAGATGGTGCAGATTGTGAATCTGCCATTGAAGTCAAGCAGGTTATATTCAACTGCATGTTGTGACACAAGGTGGTCTTCCTTGCTCTTTGAACAATTTGGTAGTGGCCTTTCATACTGGTGGACAGTGGTTGGTAGTCACAGCAGTATAAAAAGTTGTGCAATGATTGCAGCAGAACTGCTATGTGACATGACAGCTTTCACAAGTGGCATGGCTCCGATGGATTTGGGATAAGTGTCTGACAGGACTGGACTAGGAGGGAGCTGGGTGAGTGAATTGGGCAGGTCTTGCTACTGGGTCTTAATAGGCACGTGATCCCTCTGGCAAGGAGTGGAATTGGGACTGGCATAGGGATGGACTAGGATGTGCGGAGAGGGTGGGTGGGCGACAGGCAGAAAGGATCTTGGGTAGAATGTTCCTCATTTCAGGGCATCATGATATGGATCAAAGCCCAGACGAAGGGTGTGGTTCAGTTGTTCTAATATGGGTTTTTATTGGGTAACAAAGGGGGCACTCCTTTGTAGCTGGTTCATGGGGTGTGGTAAGGAGGATTGTGTGTGTGTGTGTGTGTGTGGGTGTGTGTGTGTGTGTGTGTGTGTGTGTGTGTGTGTGTGTGTGTGTGTGTGTGTGTGTGTGTCGGGGGGGGGGGGGCATGGCATGGCATGGCATATCTGTTTGCAAACTTGATGGGGGGGGGGGGGGGGGGGGAGGGGGTTGTTCCTCTCTCTGAAATCCCTGGGTACACCCTCAGCATATTGAGCAAGAGAGTTCTTATCACTGCAGATGTCATCCAAAACATTCTGGACTGAAATAGCTGAACCACATCCTTGTTCAGGGCTTTGGTCACCTATCACCAAACCCTATATCCCTATGGAAGAGTATGGTGCAAGACTTGCCCAGTTCACCCACCCAGCACTTTCCACAGCAGTTCTGTCACAGGCTTATCCTATCTCATCAGATACTGGGCCATCTGTGGAAACAGTCACGGTATACACTAGCTCTGTTTCTGTCATTTCATATCTTTTTATATTGGTATAACTACCAACCAACTGTCCACCAGGATGAATGTCTACCATCAAACTGTGGCCAAGAGCAAAGTAGACCACACTATGGCACAACATGCAGCTAAACGTAACATGATTGATTTCTATGGCTGCTTCACAACCTGGACCACTTGAATACCTCCTTTCTCCACCAGCTTTTCTGAACTACGCAGATGGGAGTTATTCTTACATGTTCTCCACTCCCAAAATTATTGAGCCACAATCTGGAGTAAGCTACTGTCGCCACACCTTCCAACTGACAGTTTCTGCCCCATCTCTGCTATCGGCTCCTCCCTATTCAAATCCCCTCAATCTCTTTGTGTGCTGCCCTGTGCCAATGTGTCCACCCATCTTTCCCCTTCCCTGCTCCTCTCCTTCTCTGCCCTCCCCCCTCCTCTCCTTCTCTGCCCTCCCCCCTCCTCTCCTTCTCTGCCCCCCCTCTCCTTCTCCGCCCCACCTCCTCCACCCTCCCCATGCCACCTGGTGGCAATCCTGCAAAGACTGTTAGTTCCTGCACACTCCACCAAATAGTGCTCTTCCCTCCTCTTACCTGTAACCTGCTATCCCTTCCGCACCCCCTCCAAGTCACAGCTTCCGTTCAATGTGACAATAGCATTCCAGTCTGAGCTGGCAGAGTTGGGTGTGTGTGAGGTGTGCTTGTGTGAATCAATGTGTGTGCGATTCCTTTTGTGAAAATGACTTTGGCCAAAAGCTAAATGTGTAACAGAATTTTTGTTGAGCCTATCTGCAACTACACTATGAGTACTTAAATGCCATTAATTTACCAAGTACATAAACTTTACTACTGGAAATGGCACTACAGTGCAGTAGTTGGCATAATGTGCAGTGTTCTTACTGAAATTTAAATACCATGTGCTACAATTTTTGCTAGCAAATAGCTAAGACGAATGAACATTTGTTGCAACATGCAGTTCAGTAACTGTAAAATTAAGAAAAAAATAAATTGAAACTTACTGGTAGATGCAAACGGTTGCTAGTTTGAAACTTGAATCCATAATGTAGGAAGATTCCAAGATGAAGTCCTGGTCCACAACACTGTTTTAATCAGCTAGGAAGTTTCAGAACAGTTCATATTCAGCAATAGATTGAAATAGTCATTCTGAAAAAATAAAATTATTTAAAGCACTTTTGCAACTATGTTCTGAAATGAATTGGGTGGGCTGAAGGAGGTGAATCAATGAAGATGCAATGACATCAGAGCAGACTGTTCAGATATACTGACCTTCAATGTAACGAATACAACAGTTGAAAATTTGTGCCAGCCTGGGACCCAGACCCAGATATCCTACATGTTGCAAGCAGATGCCTTTTCCATTAGGCTTAACATGCTTCTAGGACTGACTGACTTTTATTGTAACTGATGTTTCCATCTGTTGTTTCTGAACGCTATTGCCAGAGGTGGAAATAGCACCATTTGGGGAACATTCAGTGAAGGACCATGACTTGTCCTGCCACCAGGGATTTAACGGTAATGAAATGAATGGACTGATAGGGATTAAATCAGTGAAGATGCAGTGACATCAAATAGTGGGATAGTTTCAATAATACAACCAATAACCTGTGACTGCCTTTTGTTTCTTTCCTTCTTTCTTTTTTTGGTTGTTAAATTTTTAACTGATGAGAAATTGCCGTATACTTAACAACAAGCAGTTAACTTTTGTTTTTCATCTGCATTGATTAGTTAACCCCTACAGCAGCAATTATTCATTATTTTAAATGAATGATTATTGTTATTACATTAGAATTTATTGACATTTAATAGTTTCCTTTTGAAATGTAAGCAGTAATGTTATCTTGTATAATTAATTAATAAATTGTTGTTATCTGTTGTTTTGATGCTCTTTAGAACAGATTCTCCCTCCCTTCTTTGAACACCATTCCTTTTCATATTGTTTCAGTGGCACATCCAGGAAAGGATGTTCGCCAGTTTCCCAACTTTCAGGAACTGATCAGTTGTGTACATAAAAGGAACTTCAGATATAGTCAGTGCCTTCTTTTAATTGCTGATAAATCCTTTGTAATATAATTTTTAACTTTCTCAAGTTACATTAATTTCTTTTGATATTTGTTCACATTTAGACTAATGAATGATAATTAATTTGGCAATTTTTTGCACATTTGTTAAGATCCAGAAGATGTGTATCAACTTCAGAGGAGAGAGTAAAATTACTTTCTTAAGGTATCAACTGACTGTAAACTGAACATAAAAAGTAAGCAAACATTATCAATTATAAAATTCTTTTAATGAGTAGGAAGCTAAAAAGATGTTATCAACTGATGAGTCTGCAAATCAAATTGCAAGAACAACAATGTACATAGTTGTATTTTGGTACTTTTGCATCCACTGTATCTCTTCTTTTGTAACATATAGTACATGTTGCTTTATTAAGAAACAGAAATGTGCTAATTTTTAATGATAATGTATTTGTGTCTTAGGTCATGTATTCTACCTGGCAGACAAGGCAAGAATGGTGAATCATCCCTTCTGCAGCTGTACAGGCCTGCACTACATTTTGATTTCCACAATAACAATACTGATTTATTCTTTTTGAGTATTTGTGTGCAAAAATATTTTCAGTTACTTAAAGAATATTCTCTGAAAACCAAATTAAAATTTGTCTTTCACTCACACCATAAAACAAAGTTCATATTTATTGTCTTAATCTTGAAAAATAAAATATTACAATTGCTTAATTAGCTCATTATTTTATTAAGATTGTATGAGCAAGACTTATGTAAATTCATATATCACATATGAGTTAATGTCTGCTAAAAATTCTCAGATGTTCTTAGTAATTAAAACTGAATCTTGAACTTTCTAAATCACAAATTTCATAGCTGATGAGAAATGAAAGGAAAAACATGTTAAAATGGAAAATAATAGATGAGAGAACTTGTACATCCATCTCAGTGTGTACTTATGTGGGCCCAGGAAATCCGTGAAGTGCCCCTGGCATTAGATGCCATCCTTGGTGTAAAGCCTTCACTTTTGTCACCTTCACATGTATTATCTTGTACTGTCCACTATCTGTATCATTCTGGGAGAAGAAATCTGAAAGTTCAATATTCTATATTTTATTTAAGAATATCTGTGGCCTTGCTTGTCATATGTGCATGAGCTCTTTAAGTATAGCTACACATATTTGAAATGTGTATCATGAATGAACTTTTAAAAGGCTTTGTATAACTTTTCTCCGTAAGATAATTATCATCTTAAATATTAATGCTGCATATATCTGGCTATTCATAATATTCTTTACCATTAAATTCTGTCATTTAATTGAATCCTATGATAAGAATTTACAGAAAAAATTGTTTTGTTGTTGTAGGTCAAAATGCGTCTCTGCCTTCTCAGCAGCATCTTAACATGTATTTACATGTTACTGTCCTGTTCATCTCTGCCGAGTGTCACCTGTTATCGTCAGAAAGTCATTGACTCCGAGTACATGCCTCCTGCTTCAGGCTTTAGGGTGTGGGAAAACCGGTATGCAGTTGAGCCAAGTTGCGAGGAGCTGCGAGCAATGTGGCATTTCTCAAAGAGGCAGTCCCGTGCTTCAGAAATCACCAATGAGGTACCAACATACAGAGATCCTCTGGCGTATAATGTATGGGAACCTTATGCGCGCTCTAGGAGCATTGGTGGTGGTGTGCTCACTCGACCAGGGCGGGGCCACATTTATGGAAAAGTTGTTTATGCAATGCCTGGGTCTGTCACCTACCAGTCTCGACCAGAGAGATTCCGTGCATTTGAGGAGGTGGCAAAGATGCTTGTCAGTTCACGAAGAGGTGTGCCACAGAGGAAAGTCACAGCCTTCCGTTACTCTCGTGGTCGGGTTCCGTACCAGGATATCCCTGCTCAGTAAGAAATAATTAATGTCTGGTGTCTGAAATATGTAGATGTTAGTTACAACTGTTTTTACTGCTACTAGGGACTCAAAGAGCTGGAGCTGTCTGTTATTTTTCTTCTGCGTGTAGTTATTATGAATAATTTTTTGTACATGCTTTCAGCGTTTCACTAAATTGTTTATTTGAACTTCTACTGAGTTAACTGCAGCTTACATTTTATGGAGTAAAAGTGTGTAGTTCAAATCTGAGCTGCACAGTGTGAAAAGTATGTTTTTGGCAATGGGTGTCATTTTCCTGTGCTGCAAATTTACTGCTGCACTTTTAACTTAAACTCTTTATGAATGAAAGGGCAAATGTGTACTTTGTAGTATGCTTGAAGCTTCCACGCTGTGTGTCAAATGTTGCCCTAAGCTAATGTTGAACAAAAGACAAATTAATAACAATCATATCAGTGAATCCCAAGAAAAAGATCTAACATATCTAAAAACTCTTCTTCAATGCCAGACAATAACATTGCAAGAACCACACATCACACACAGTGTTTTAATTGTAATACATTTATAAGTAATCTTAAATTTGGTTGTGGAATCAGGGTATTGTGTTTTCACTTTTAACTAATGGAACAAAACTTTATCACTTTTGTTATAAAATGAAATGTTTCCTTTGCACTAAAATGCCACGTTTTCTTAAGTGAACACACTTTACACTGTGTAAGTTGTCAAGAGTGTACATATTTTTTACGCTGGTTTGATGTGTGGTTCTCATGATAAAATTCATTTGTTTCATTTTACACATATTGTCCTCTCAGGTAAATTGAAATTACAGACTTACATATTTGATAGCTGCAGCTACATAATAGAGAACAGGTTTTTTGCCCAAACATGTAATATGCAAATATGTGACTACAAAACATATCAGAAAATATTTATTAATTTCTGAAATGTGATTTTTGAAAAGTTGATAATAATCTTATCACGACTTGGCTGTTATAAGGCTCACAAATGAGTCCCAAAATCTGTGTCTTCCTAAATGACAATATCATCTATGACAATAATTACTACTATATGTCAATGTCAAGTCTTTTGACCTCCAGGATTTACTTTTAGTAAGCAAGTTTTTCTTAATCTTGGCATATCAGTTTTCTGTTCTATAATGTAAGACCTGCATAAGGATGTTTGTAGATAAACTTTATAATTAAGAATTTATTTCTTTATTGCATTTTATGAAAAACTGTGGAAAGATTTTCATAGTGCATTTTGGTCAAGTGTATATCCATATGAAATATACTGGAGAAAATATTTAACCATTTTTATTATTTCATTTGTCATGTTGCCTAGATCTGATTGAGAAAGAACATTTAGTGATACGTAATGAGTTTTTTAAACTCATTCTTGTTCTCTTGCAGAATTTCCAGCAGACTTGAAGCCCTAAAATGTTGATGTATTAATCTACAAATTTTTCTCAATGTATTTGGTTATGTTTTCGGTATTTTATGGATCAAGTCAGATTTGTAAAGCAGTAACTTGTAGATAGTGCTGTCAGATGTCAGGGATTACCTTAAGCCCATATTACACAACATATGTAACATATACAAATCTGCACCAGTGCCCCAGGTGTACAAATCTGGAACCACCAACTTTTATGTTAGAGCTATTACACAAAATACCTAAAGTGTAACTCTGCATCAGCACTCCAAGAGAACATATTCAGAACCTAAGGCTTGTTTACATCAGTTACGTCTTTGAGTGTGGAAGCTGATATTTTTGTAATGCTGCTATTTATTCATATTGATCATTCTGAGCAGTCTAACTTTATATTTATTAAGCACTTATTGTTATCTTGTGGATTTAAAACGAAACTACGTTACGATTATACAGAATTATGGGCAATGCACTCACTTTGTCATGGTGGCACAAGCAAATGATTACCTGTGTTTACCTTTCACAGCATTTTAGACATTGATGACACAGTTATCTATACAGTATTTTATCTACGCAGCATTTGCTGTGACAGTGTCCACCTTAGCCATTAAGAGAAGGGCAGAATGATGATGTAATGCCAGGTGCAGGAATTGGGTTCGACTCTGGTTAAAAAGAACGGGTGAAGCAAGGGCATTTACCCCCTGTTAACAGACGAGTTAATGTCTGAAGATCCATAGGAATCTAGGAATTTCATCAGAATGGATGTGCCTTGTCGATGGTACACGATAGGAGGCGCACAGAGCAGTGAGGGATGCTATTTCATAACAGTGTGACTGTGAAGATGCAAAACAATGTTTACAGTCCTCACTGTTCATGGCCGGCACAAGTGCTCTGACCCTTGTGGCTATTCTCGCAATGCGCTGGCATGCTGAAATAAAACAAAAGATGCAATCAAATCAAATAAATGCTATACTTTCACCAATTAAGGCAATACATACACGTCTAAAGTAAAATTAGATGCACATTTATGTAATGCATGTAAACTCAAAATCAACATGTGTAGATGTACTTTATGTGGTGCAGTATATCTAGAGGATCATACAGACATCTTTACTTGCCGTATACCTCTAGAAGCATACTTCTGATTTCTTTCTTTCATTCAATTTCTACAATAAGAAGCTATCACTGTATGCACAGCTTTTGTTAATGGCAATTGAGAGGAGAAAAATCATTTGTTTTATTACTCTGTGCATAAAAAAATTACTTTGTGAAAAATGTGCAGAATATTTCGCGTAATGGCGAAAAAAGTCCTCAAGAGCTCACATATTTGTTTTCTGCTGACCACGCGTGAAAGCAACAGCAAGCAGAAAGCCCACTGGAAATGCTGCATTCTGCGCATGCATGGAAACACCATGTCTACTGCGCATGTGTAGAGACATGGCGGAAAAGAACAGCTCCTATTTCTGCCCAGAGGATGAACTGGCTGCTAAAATCATGTAGATTCACCTGTTCTACTGCTAGGTGGCAGGCCGGCTACACCTGACTTAGGTGTGTAATGTAATAAGCACTTTTAAGTTGACTTGCCTGTAGGAGTGTCTTACTGTTAGTAGTAAAGGATAAATGTACTTAAACTTTATGCATAATGCAGCATTTTTTCAAGTATCTCAGTTTTCATGACACAGTGACAAATTAAAGGGAGGATGGGGGGTGGAAAGAGTGACTTGTGCTCCCCCTTCTGTTCAAATTGTGGGCACCAGATGTTTGCAGGGCTTCCTGATCTGTCATAGCAGCGTGCACTTTGCGTTTTCCTTAAGGCACTATCTGCTTTGCCCCCTTTGCTGTCATTGCTACTATTGTTAGACTGCTTGCCCAGAATCTAGGAGCATATCCAAATAGTTTGCTGTGTGTTGACAATTATATAGAAGAGGTTACTCAGAAAATGGTTATGAATCCTACACATTCAAGAAATTTAAAACTTTTTTGTCTAAAATAGAACACATTTTTGCAGTTATTTGATATTTTTAAGTATCGAAATAGCTTAAAAAAGTATCTCAGTGTTCATGATACAATGGCAGACTTCATATCTCTTGAACTCTGTGTTGTACAATGACATATTTTGTAGTGCTCTCAGTGACATATGTTGCGAGCAGAGTCGGTAACAAAGAACTAATAAATGTGAATACCACGTATGATGCGGCTGTTTTTCACACATTTTACTGTTTCTCATCATATCTCCTGAACTATGTGTGGTACCGTGATATACTTTTGTTGGTGCATTTAGCTGCATATGTGGATACCGCCTGCCAAATTTATTTCAAATACAGTACAAACGTAATACATTTAAACCTTATGCATGATGCAGCAGTTTTTCACGTATTTCATTGTTTATGACATCATATATCCTGAACTATGTCAAGTGGTTTCTACCCCCACAGTGTTGTTACCTAACAGTAAAGAATATTGTGTCAAGTTTGGTTTCAGTGTGCAGACACATCATACAAACTAAGTAGACAACAAAATAAGTATTTTTTCTCTCTATAGACAAGACAATATGATTACTTTGTAGCCTCTTCAAAGTAACCACCATTTGTCCTCAGAACAGCTACACAGACTATTAGCATTCTGGAGATACCAGTGTTTTTCCGGATATTGCAGTACAGCACATTTGTAAATTATTCTACAGATTTGAAACATTCGATGATCCCACTTTTCTGATCTCCCTGTCAAGTTTATCTCACAAGAGTTCAGTGGGACTTAACCCTAGCATTACCAACGTATTTTTTGTTACATGTAATACCAACGGGGGGGCCTCAAAGGCCCATAAAGAATACCACAATTTATTTTATCATAAATCAAGTTTATTTACTTCTGATACCTCTAATAACAATTCAAAATGCTTAGACATTGTTTTTGTATACTGGATAATAAAAGACGTTATTATAATAGGAATAAAATGAACAAATCACGAGATTCAGTTTATATATTTTTTGGAATAATGTTTCAAAATAGTGTTTTCTTATAAAAACGACTTTTTTAATTCGATACACTACATGAAGCAAACAAAATTTACTGTCTCATTCTGCAACGCATTTTTCACACAACACTGTCTTCCTGCAGTGTTTCCCACAGACGTGTTTGTGGCACTGAGAGCAGGTAACAGTTGACTTTCCCAGCTTCTTGTACTTGATCTTTTTAGATGCAGCTTCTTGGCAGCATAGGTGGCACCGTCCACGTGTTCCTGGTTCTGCTGTTGAGGATGATGGTTCTACAGAGCAGCTGAGCTTCCGTTGTGTGATGCTTTCCATTGCCATTATTACTGGCTTCTGAAGTCCATACAAATTTTGTGCCCGTTTATCTACTTGAGATCTTATTAGTTCGAGACCTAAGTTAGTGATAAAAACTCTTCTGCGGTTTAGCAAATTCTTTTTCCAATTCGGAAAGTTGAGGAGGAAGAGTGAATATGCATTTATTGCTGCTATGTCAATGAGTGTGTAGAAGAGGGACAAAGGCCATCTTCTTGTTCCTCTCTTTGTGCTGTAGTGTCTTGCCATCTGGTCTATGGTGTCCACGCCTCCCTTTGTAGAATTATAAAAAAGATTTATGTTAGTCTTTTTTGAGTCTTCATTCAACACCCCTTCTGAGTGATAAGTTGAAAGCATCAACAGCAGTCGTTTTGGCTTCTCGCGGACTAGCGTTGATGCAAGAGTAACTGGTGGCCTCTGTGTCTGAGGGTCAGTATAAGCAAAGATGGAAGAGTGTAAACTGCGGCCAGTTGTAGTCTTCAGCTCTTCAGGTATGTGTCGTCTGTTAGACTGTAGGGTGCCAACAAGTGTGAGGTGAAAATCATTCCATAGAGTCTCAGCAAGCTCCACTGAAGTATAGTACCGATCTGTGGTAACATTACGGCCTGATTTTTCAATAGGTTTTATTAGTCTCTTTACAATTTCCATCGGTCCATTTGAATGCTGTGTATTTCCTGACTTGCCTGTATAGATGTCCATGCTGATCACATATCTAGTCTCAGAATCAGACAGCATTCGAATTAGAATGCCGTATTTTCCAGGTTTTTCTTTTAGAAACACCTTGAATGGACAGCGACCACGGAACAAAGACATCTCATCCACTGTTGTATGTAGACCAGGAATGAAATACAATGGAAGTGAAGAATTGAAGCTTTCAAAAATTTCCCTCATTGGAGCAAACTTGTCAGTCTGGCGACGAATTTCTCTTGTGTTCTTATCATCAAACCTCAATATTTTAGTCAATTCGAAAAATCGGGTCCGACTCATTGATCCATAGTACACTTGTCGGCCCTGAAGCAAAGACCATAAATCTTGGACAGGTATCTTATTGTCATGATTTGAACCCATGATTAGCAAGAGTCCTATATAACAAAATAACTCATCTTCATCTGTGTGCTGAATACCTAGTCGAGAAGCCTCTTCATTTGAGTGTAGTTTTATTAGATTCATAATTTGAGGTGTAAAAAAGAGCTCTATAGCCTCTTTCGGAGACGCAATTCTTCCTTGTTGTCCTAGCCCCATTCTTTCTCGCACTATATTTTGTACAGAACGCCGATATTGTCGAGATGGCTTCGTAATATACTCTCGTCCACTTTTAGCAATGAATTTATCACATTCCGTATCATTATCATCTGGTGGATTGGCTTCAACCTCATCTTCATTCTCAGACGATGAATCAGTTCTAATTTCTTCCACATCATCATCCACTTCACTTTCCTCTAAATCTGATTCGTTCAAAACTTCTTCTAGCACTCTTTCAATGGAACTATCACGTAAACGATGTCTACTCATGTTGCTGGTTCAACAGCAGCAGAAACACTGAAAATAACAATGGTCCGCTTCATAATAATATGTCTGAAGGCAACAATGCCAAAATTCGTTTCATGGTATGAATTTGAAACGAGAGACTCAACCTCGTAAATCTTTCCTTGCTATTACCAACGGGTGGGCTTCTAAGGCCCACAGAGAATTAAATCAAGTAAATGAATTTTAATTACATTTCTATTCCGAAATTCTGTAATGACTCAATAGTACATTCAATAACGAACAATTACCTTTGCTTTCAAGTTCATATATCAAAGGGTGTGGATACAACATAGAAAAACTGAGTCAGTGGGCCTACGAGGCCCCCCCGTTGGTAATGCTAGGGTTAAGTCAGGTGGCTGAATTGGCCGTATCATGTTCTTCAGTTCCCTACACTTCCCTTTTACATTGACATTCCCTCTGCACGATTTATAAACGTGTTTGAGATCATTGTCGTACTGCAGAGTGAAGCCATGACCAATAAGTCTCTATCCAGACCTAACTGCATCATTGATCTGTATCCAGTTCTATCCTTCCTTCCTTTAACATTCCACTAATTCTCACTAGATCACTGACATTATCACCTTTAAAACATTGCCACACCATTACTGAACCAACACCATGCTTCACCATTGGCATCACGCACTGACTCTTCATACATTTTCCAGAAAGTAGATGAACAAATATTTTATGATGGCTTCCAAATACATCAAACTTAGATTCGTCTATGAATAACACCCTGAAATATTGCTGCACGCTCCAGTTTTTGTGTTCCTTTGTTCACTGCAATCTTTTCACCTTATTTTGCGTGCATAATAAAGATTTTTTGGCCGCTATATAGCCCTTTAAACCTTGTTCATGAAGACGAGGTTGTACTGTTCAGATGGAGATAAGAGCTCATCGCATACTATTCACTTCCTCGCAAATTTCAGGTGCAGTATGAATCCTCTGACATCTACTCTGTACACCTATGAGCCGATCTTCCCTATATGATATTACTCAGGATCTTCCAGATTACAAAATACTTGCATTGGCACCAGTTTGCTTCATCCACTGCAATGTATCAGCGATAAAGTAATAGCACTTATGCTGTTGCAAAGTATACATGGTGCCAAATGTAAATGACCAATAGCTGTGAAGTATTCTAAAAGCTTTGATTGCTACTCGCCATGTAGAGGAAACATTGAGTTGCTGAGAGGCACAACAAAAAGACTGCTATACTTTTGAACTTTCAACCAAAAAGCTTTCTTATAAAGTAGAAAATGCACTCTGAAGAGTTAAAATAAATAATTTAATAAATAATATTATGAGCTCTGTAGAAAAAAAGTAGATATGTTAAGGTGGATCTTATTTTGTCACATTCTGGTATCTTTACCTTATTAGCACTGAATAGAACTTTGGCAGACGGGAGTATGTGCTTAATAATAACCATTAAACTGAAGAAATCAATGTACACAGTTATTATTGTCCTGCGACACCTTTTACTGGAGGAATTTAGCAGTTCTTTGACACTGTAAAAGAAGGTAAGTGAAAACAGATTAATTCCTGGCTAGTTTGGACTGTCAGAATGGCCGTTTGTGTGGTACATAAAAATTAAGCAGAAGAACTTGCGTCTTCAACTTTCTGATGGCACAGTCAAAACATTTCTGATTGCACAGTCAAAACATAAAAAGAATAATGGTGTTTACCAGTCAGCTCATCAGAGAAACCCTCTGTCCCCTCCATGCCAATGTAAAATGAGACAGGTATTTTTTTTCTAGATTGTAAAACTAACCATAATCATGAGATAAGGCACTAGGAAATAACCCGTTACTACCTCCCGCGCTAATGTAATCTCTTTTGTGTGGTGCAACTTATAATTCCATTGAGAATCATTCTCAAACGGAAGGCATATCTGATTTTCAAAATTATTAAATTATTTTCCTCTCACTAAGCAGTCAATAATTTTTCTATCCCTGCCAGTAAATGTAAGTCATACAGGAGGAGGTTTTATGACATAATTATATCCATATTTATTATATACAAGGGGCGTTCAAAAAGTTTTGCACAGTCATCTCTAATTTTTTTTATATTTTTTGCAGGAGGAGAATGAAATTTTTTGTGAACATACTTGGAACATTTAGCTATAAGTTGGTGTAGAAAACTATTTTCTTTTATTTACAGGTGGGCCATAATTGACTGTACAGTAGATGTCAGGTTGCGACAACAGTCAGTAATGGAGTTCCTCTTCAACCCGGCGATGACTCTGCCACATCGATTCACAGGAAGTTGCTCCCTGTTTATGGGGAGGACACAGTGGATCGCAGCAGTATCCAGTGGTGGTTGCAGAGGTTTAAAGAAGGTGATTTCTCCCTACTGGACAATCCACGATGCAGCAGACCATTGATGGCTCCAAGATGCAGCAGACCATTGACAGTAGTGAGTGATGTGAATCAGGAGACCATTGCAAATCGTCCAAAATGACAGATATGTGACAACACGACAACTTGCTGAAATGACTTGTTTGTCACTGGGTAGTGTGGTATCACTGGTACAGTCACTAGGGTACAGAACAATCTGTGCAAGTTGGGTGCCTAGATTATTGACAAGAGAAATGAAAATGATGAGGAAGAATGTGTGCAAGGGTCTCATGAAGACCTTTACTGAAGAGTGGAAACAGTGTTTTGACGGTGTTATTATCCAGGATGAAACGTGGTTGTTTTTGTCCGAACCTCCAAAACCCAATCTATGGAGTTGCATTGTCTGGTTTCCCCTCAGAAGAAGAAACCAAGACTTTCACGAACTGCAGGCCGAAAGGTGATGGCCTCCTTCTTCTGGGATCAGTGTGGTGTCATTTTCGTTGACTTTTTGGAACCTGGCTCCACAATTAACAGGGACCATTACTGTTTGTCATTGGACAAGCAGTGATGTGCCATCAAGACCCACAGACCACAGATTCAGGGTCAGCTCATCAGACTACACCATATGGCAAACCCCATACAGCCCGTATGACGCAAAAGAAAATCAGGAAAATGGGTTAGAAAATTGTTCCTCATCCTCCCTACAGTCCGGATTTCACTCCGTCTGATTTTTACCTCTCTGGTCATCTGAAGGCCCACCTGCACAGTAAAACATTAGATAGTGGGAGAGACCTTATTTCCTGTGTCAAGCGATGGTGTAAGAGTCAATCCCAGAATTTTACCAAAGTGCATTTACATCATGGAAATAACATTGGGCCAGATGCATTATAGCTGATGGAGGCTAAATGTTCCAAGTATGTTCACAAAAAATTTCATTCTCCTCCTGCAAGAAATAAAGTTAAAGATGACTGCAAAATGTTTTGAATGCCCTTTGTACATATGTACAAATCAACAATACTAGCCGCGCGGAATTAGCCAAGCGGTCTAAGGCGCTGCAGTCATGGACTGTGCGGCTAAGTAGTGAATAAGAAAGAGAGGGTTACTTAATTTCAGAAATTCATACACATTATCGTGATTAAAACTAAGTTTGAAACAGCAGCCATGGAAATTTCAGAGGAAGAGAACACTTTAAATACTATACCTGAGGGTAATATTGAATATGTTCAGAATAGCAGTAGCGATGTTGCGCCACCAAGTGGCAGCCGGTGAGCAATACTAGTTCTGAAATAGGAGCCCATATACCAGACCACCAGGTGCTTTTGTACAGTTATATCGAACACCAGATCCTTTTGTGCAGTTATATCAAAGGATAGAAGCTTTAGTCAATCAAAAACTTAATAAAAGAGTTAATGAAAACAATCAAAAACAGAACAACATTTCACCGAAATTAGAGGCTATGACTAACGATGTTAGTAATCTTACACAGATGCAGAACATTTTGAAAACAAACATTGTAAATCACATAACTGAAGTGAAGGAATAACTAATAATATTTCAACACTGAAAACTACAGTAAAAGACAATACAAAACAGATTAAAAAACTGACAAATGATTTTGATACAATTTGACAGGTCCTCACTTTAACAGTTAGTCATACAAGTAGATGACCGAGCAACAAAACATGAAAAACAAGTTGGTGTTTTTAATTATATACACACACAGGAGACTTTAATTGATAATGGGTTACAGACAAAGCTACAGAAGGCGGCTGAGGAAATGATTACTGACGTGTACACAGAGCAGAATTCACCACTATTAATGATACAAACTGAGTTAGGTCAGATGGAAAGAACACTTACACAGGATCTACCTAAAGGCCTGGCCAGACAGAATGCGGCCTGGCCGTCCGGCCTGTGGCCTTGAACTGCAGCCGGCAGGCCGCACTGTTGAATCGCTCATTATTGTATGGCGGCGGTCACACACAGTGCGGCTCTGACGCACCGGCATGCGGCCTGCCACTCCGGCCGCCGCCGGGTTGTCACAGATTACAGATTCGCCGCAAGCCGGAGCGCGTGCTTGCCTCTGTTGGCGCACTCAACTGCTCTGTGGTCACACTGGAGGCAGCGGCATGAGGCGGTTTTTGTCTTGCAGCTCGTAGTGCATGCATCATGGACACAGAGAGACTTATAGACGAGGTGAGAGAATACAACTTTTTGTATGATACACGCAATCCTGATTTGGAGGTAGAATACTTTTGCCCTCGATATACTCTTGAGAGAAAGCTGAATTCTCAGAAATAGTGTTGTCACTGTGATGTCCATAATTTCCAATATCAACTATTGTAAACTCGTAGTATGGATCAACGATCGCAAGGAGAACCAGCGAAAAGAGTTGTTCGTAACAGAAGAACTGGGATCCACTATCCCTTGGGCTTTTTAACCTGATATGCTTCCCATCTATGCTTCCAAGGCAGTTCAGAAACCCCCAAAGTTCTAGAAATCCTTCTTCAGATTTCTTCCACATCTCTGTTGTAGGAGTAGGTAAATACTTGGGTTGTAGAACAGTCCATATTGCGTGGCACACTTTTTTCACTATTTCTGAGACTGTTGAACATCCTAACCGAAAATAAGAAGCTATGGTCTGGTGACTCTCGCCTGTAGTCAAGTATCTGGAAAAGATTAAAATAAATTATGCCGATAGAACAAATAGATAAGTCAACGACCAAAGATATGTTTGTTTCAATTCATTGACAATGTTACGAATACAATGAAACAAAACAATCTATTACGTAGAAAGTTCTCTCTAGCGGGACATACGGAACTAGATGTTACTATCGTTTGCTGTATTCGTAAACACTTCAAATAAATTTATCACTCCACTCGTAACTACATAGTGGGATAGCACTTTCTTCCGCCGAACCTTTCATATGATACAGCAAAATTGAAATGGAATAAATTATATGACTTCTGTTTGAAGAACAAAGAGGCCACAAATGGTAAAACGTACCTCAAACAAATGGCTAGTCTGTGCCTTGTATCAATTGGCTTTCTCCAGTTCGTTGTGCACTTCTCGGTGCTACCTTTTTATCAGGCGATGCAGTTCCTCAAAGCATCTCGTGACGTACAAAAATATTTGAAGAACCTATCTTTGTCAGACTCTAGATCAATACACAGACGATGGTACTCTCCTAAGCTTTCTCTCTTGCTATTAATGTCGTGGACCCAACATTTCCTCTTCTTGGTGCCATTTTGTATCGGTAGTGTGAGCTACTCATTTCTTCACTTAAAAAAAAAGAAGGAAATCGCACAAAGATAACGTGTCCTGCGTGAAGCTTCCGAATAGTCTAACGCCAAGACAAGCGCGCTACGCATGCAAGCTTAATAATGGGGTTCGGTCCTTTCCACAGTGCAACAGCTGACGCCTCAAGAGTCGCTGCGGTCAACCGTTGCCTGTGTGGCGTCCCTGGCCGCTGACTGGCCCGGCCTCACGCTGCGCCGTCCGTCTCAGCGGCAGGCCAGATTCTGTCTGGCCAGGCCTTAAGTGGGAGGATCATGTGTAAACACAATTGGAGATATTAGGAGAAGAATGGAAAACATTAAGGAGCACGCAACAAATGATAGTGGCTACACAGCTAAAGATAATGATGATTGTCATAGTCCAATTTCTCACACAAATGTATGTGTACAAGAAACAGTAGCTAACACAAACATAGTACCACAAAATGCTATTATTCGAAATGTGGAGACAGACACCACATTGTCATTAGCTATACTAGAAGAAAGTATTCTAAAAAAACTGACGATTCTATATGTTTATCCTAGAAAAGAAATCCGTTCATCCAGTTATTTTCCTAAAAGCTTTTAGAAGCATGTTGCCTAAAGCTTGATTTGAACAACAAAATATCCAATATGTATTACATTTTATACAAGGTGAGGCCACACTTCAGGCATCCGAGACGGGTGACAGTTGTCTCACATTAGCAGCATTTGGAAATGCGTTTCTTGTGAAATATTAGTCATGCTGTATGCAGGAAAAATTTAGAAAAGAAGTATTTAGCCCAGAGCCAGACATCAGGCATGGTCCATTAAATAAATATTTAGAGAAATCCACAAGTAAGGCTTGTTTCTGGGATGAACCTGTGGCTATTAGTGATGTTTTACACATATTGAATGGAAAATTTTCATTTCATATTAGATAAAAACTGGTACAGGTCCCAAAAACTAACCTAGAATACTTTTTGTCAGTCCTTAATGCTATCAACTTTATAAACAAAGACATGAATGCAAGTAATAACAATAACAATCAGAATGTGAATCATAATGGTGGGGGCAGAGGACTGGCTGTGCCCACCCGGCTGCAGTATAACAGCAACAACAATGGGCAAGCACCTGACAGACATCTGTTTTTTTTGACACACAGCAAGGTGTGCTGATGTCAGATCCTGGCCCAGCTGATGGCAGCTCTCCTAATCATACATGGAGATGCAGGAATGATGACAGGTATCACCCTGGTTATTGGAACCATGGTATTGGTAAGGGAAACTGGAATGACCAGAACAGTAAAAGTCAGTGGGAACCACTGCCAAATAGCCACTCACAGTACAGTACAAGTAGAAGTTTTCAGAATCCACAGTGGTAATACCACCAAGAAAACAAACTACAATTTAATCAGGGGAGAAACACCAGCAATCAAATCTGGCCCTGAATCCACGTGGGGATCCACAATAGGGAAATCCAAATCCTTAGGTGAATGTAATCAAGGTCACCAATAATGAACATCCAGTGGCTATGAATACATCAATCTAGAATTGTATATAAAAACAAAAATGAGGTGACTTACCGAACAAAAGCGCTGGCAGGTCGATAGACACACAAACAAACACAAACATACACACAAAATTCAAGCTTTCGCAACAAACTGTTGCCTCATCAGGAAAGAGGGGAAGACGAAAGGAAGTGGGTTTTAAGGGAGAGGGTAAGGAGTCATTCCAATCCCGGGAGCGGAAAGACTTACCTTAGGGGGAAAAAAGGACAGGTATCTTTCCGCTCCTGGGATTGGAATGACTCCTTACCCTCTCCCTTAAAACCCACTTCCTTTCGTCTTCCCCTCTCCTTCCCTCTTTCCTGATGAGGCAACAGTTTGTTGCGAAAGCTTGAATTTTGTGTGTATGTTTGTGTTTGTTTGTGTGTCTATCGACCTGCCAGCACTTTTGTTCGGTAAGTCACCTCATCTTTGTTTTTATATATAATTTTTCCCACGTGGAATGTTTCCTTCCATTATATCAATCTAGAATTGGTTACATTACGCCCTCAGATGCTGTTCAAGGAAGGATGTGGGTTCCTCCGTTCGTGAAGAGCAACCTATTGGAAGTATAATGATGGTGTTGATATGAGAGAAGAGTTGACAAACAAATATCGTGAGGATTCAATGAAATCAGAGGGGCTTGTACATGCTAGTATTGACGCAACAGTAGGGACGCAGGAGCAATGGTAAACATGATCCCACACTACTTGTTCAAAGGAATTAATGAAATTAAAAGGTTGCCTATGTACCCTGTACAGAATAGTTGCGTGTTAGGAGCTGTAGGAGGGAAATAAAATCTCATTAAAATTCAGGCACTGCTTGAAGTTCAGTTGCAAGGAGTGATGTTCAAATGTATTTTCTTAGTAGTGAAAGGATCAACTGAAAACTGCATATTCAGGTTTGAGATTTCGCATGAAAAGAAAACAAAGATTAACCTGCAGTCAGGGAAACGCCTTTTAGATGTTAACAGGCATGAATGACTGGATCTGATCAAAGTAAAGGGAATACATGAGAAATTCTGTTGTATGTGGGTGACGAGCATAATAGTAAAACAACCCAAACTTGATGAGGCACATGAACACTTTTGTCAGGAAATAAGTACTAGTGATACTGATGATACAATACATGAATGGATGGAAGTTTCACAACTGAAGTCTGAGTTCAGGGAACTACTTCTGAAGTAGAAACCAGAACTAGTGAAAACATATCGTCACACTGAGTTTAAACCTCATGAAACACATTGTAAGAGCATGCGCTCAATTCCACAGGCAAAGCAGGAGGTAGCAAAGAGAGTAAACACATGTTAAGGTGAATGTTACAGACACATCACTATCTCCATAAGTAGTCCACTCCTAGTGTACCCAAAGCAGATGGAACAATACGTCTTGTGCTCAATGCTCGGGAGATTAATAAAATCATAATACCAGTATAGCCTAGCTAGGAGTGTGGTACATGTCTAATATACACCTCTAAGCGTCCTATTGTCAAATACCTGTGACATAGGTCCTATCAGTACTGTGCTCTATCATTTGACTTTAATGTCAGTGCAGATGTATTTATAATAGCTGTCGACATGGTGCTTGGACAAGATTTACTCAACTGTATCACAGTGTACACAGATGGTATCTTAACAGTTGTGTCTACTTAGCCAAAATGTGGAATTTATGGAAAAGGGAGAAAATTTTCAGCAGCAGGTGTAACAACTAATAAAATTTGTAAAGGGTGAAATAAAATTCCTTGGACATGTTATCTCACTGCAGAGAATAACACCTGATCCACACAAGCTAACTGTAATTAGGAACTTTCCAGTCCCACTCATTAGAAAGCAACTGAATGTTTCCTGGGGTTATGCTAATTTTTTCTGCAAGTTCATCACAGACTAGCCGTTAACCCTTCTGCGGGTTCATTTTTTGTAACAACTCAGGGAAGATATATTTGTTGCTATTGTATTATAATTTTGATCAACTATCTATATTTATTTTTTGATTATTTTTGTGATATGAGACCAAAAACTATGATGGTACATATATCACCATGGCATATTTGTGAGGTATTAAAACTATGCTGGTAAATGGAGTTCCCACTTCTGTTTTGTCAGATTGTAACACCGAAAATGCAGGATGCATGGCAGCTGCTACCGATATATAATTTTTTTTTTTTTGTATGTAAATATTTGTAATTTATATGCTTTCTTTTAATAAGTAAGGACATTGCTTCACTGTATGTGTACATTTAGGTAGAAGTCTATTGACATTTCATTGTATTTATCTGTGTTTTACTGTGAAACTTATAAGCTCTGGGAAAAAGCCAAAGGAATTGTTATTTACATCGACTAGCAACGATAATAGCAGTGCTGTGTATTGTAAAATCTTTGGATAGGGGGTTGTTGCACAGAGCGCGCGGAGAGAGCGAGAGATGGTTTGCAGCGCTTGTAGTGTGTGGAAGTGTGGTGTTAATGCTCTCGCAGTAGAAAGTAGCATTGCGGCAGCATCATGTACACGCGCCGGCCAGATGACTAGTAGGACAGTGGATGGGCGGAAGATCACGATTACGATTGCCCATTCCTGTAACTAACCGTGGCCCCACAAGATGCCACCGTCTTCAACAACAGCAGCAGTTCCAGCAACACAGATTCGTCATCGTCTCCGAGTTCCGTCACACGCACAGCATTGAAGTAAGACTGTTCATTGGCAGAAAGTATTAACAGCTAACCCAGCAGCACAACTGAATGTGGCTTGATTAATGAACTTTATTTAAATAATAATCAGTTAAATTTAGGCAATTGTGTCCTCATTGCCCCCCAGACATTATTACCAAGCAGGGTCCTTGTTCCCTTTTTCCTTATATGCTAACCTAAGTTTGAGAATCTATCACTAGAAAAAATCCAAATCTAAAGAAAATGCACAAATTAAGAGTGCGGAGGTTTTATTTATTTTACATATAGCTTGGTGCACTTGGCTGTTTGGTTTGGTACCCCACCTCGGTTGGCGCGGTGCTAGGCGGCGCCAAACGTGTGCCTACTGCCCGGCAGTCTCCAGCCAGCGTGGGAAGCAACGCCCTCCTGCCACGACACCCCAGTGACGTCTGCCGCAAGGCGGACAGAGGGGAGAAGTCCGGCTGTGTGTGACCCGCCTGCGTGCGTGGCACACCAGCCGCTGGCAGCCGTGCATGTGCAGTGTGCTGTCAGGGCATGGAGATGAATGGAATAAAACTCGCATTGTATAGAGTCATGGACATTCTTTCTTAAATTTATACTTCGTAAAACTGTAACTAAGAATTCTCTGGGGAAATAAAAATTTAATTCTGTTCAAGTCAGTAAAAAGGCTTAGTTGTTCAGACAGTAATATGAAATCCAATTTGAAGTAACTGCAAAGTAAAAAGTGCTTGCCTTTCTCTAAATTTCTTTGATGATGTTATG
Source organism: Schistocerca serialis cubense (assembly GCF_023864345.2). Lineage (NCBI taxonomy): Eukaryota > Metazoa > Arthropoda > Insecta > Orthoptera > Acrididae > Schistocerca > Schistocerca serialis. Next base: position 344,777,152 of record NC_064646.1, read on the forward strand.
TTGAGGTCTCTGAAAGTCATTGTTCACGTAACCAAGTTCAGTACTAACATACAGTTTAAGTGGATATTTTCAAATCATTACTCAATTGCCTTTTTCAAAATTTAATGACAAACTTAACGTAAAAGTGACTTCTCAGTTTTCTTTATCATTACATACTCACTTAAAATTGGTGTCAAAAAATGTGACAACCTTCAGTTGCCACATCAGCGTTTAATAATAAATGTTTTTCGTTCCCATCATCTTGTACAGGATTTTGGATGTAAATCATCCTTGTGGGCTGGCAACCATAATTATTTCCTTTTCGTTCATTAGTGTAACTTTTGGATTCATGATCAGTGGTACCCCTTTTCTGTCCAGTGTTGTTCGTGAGTGAATGCACAAAATAACTTTAATTTTTCCAAATTGTATCCCTGTTCGGTTTAATTACTTTTTTATTTTTAGTAGCCTTTTCTATCAGAAAGATCAGTTGTACACTTTCCCCTTACTTATCGGTATTACTTCTTCGAGAAAGATAGCCTAATCCAATTAGAAAAATTCCATTAGGTATACACACGATCCACAGTCATATTTTATATCGCAAGCAGGATAAGCCGATTAGTAAGCGGGTGGTTACAAGATGTTATGTATTATGTATACAGTGTTTTTTGTTTTATTTTTTGTTATCTTTTACTTTATTTAAAACATAATTATTACTGATATTAAAGTTTATGTACCACAGTATCAAAACAATCCTTGAAATCGAAAAATAAAGGCATGAGCTGATACAGGTCACAATAATGTATATTGCAGAAGCAAAGCAATGTGTTCCGACAACAGCAGTGATCCCACGACAAACAGAAACTGATTGTTGTAGCAGTTTTTATACACCTAGTGCAGTGTACTACCACATGATGTCAGTCATAGAGAGAGATGGTAAGATGTGTTTCCAAAAGCTTTGGGATACCCTTAAGTTGGTGATAAGTATGCTTCCCCAGGACTAGAAATGACAGATTAATTTTGTGGTAAGCGTACTTCCCAAGCCCCTTTCAGAAACTACTTTGGTGGTAACCATACTTCCCAATAACAGTTAATACACCATTGTTTGGTGGGATATATACTACAGAAGTGGTAACACGTATTCCCTTAAACGCTGTAAAGAAATATGTTTAGTGGAAAGTATATCCCCCACGGACCATGAAAGGGTTAAAGAGTGACGCCCTATTGGGGCTACATAAAAAGGGCAGTCAATGGTTTTGGTCACCACAGAGCCAGAAGGATTTTGAGGATATAAAATATGCGCTGGTGCATGCAGGAATCTTGAGCCACTCTGATATGATACAAGATTTTTGTGGGACATGTCATTTTCTGGACTGGGAGAATGCCTGTTCCTGTTTCCCAAAGGCAGGGACATTATTAGTCTTGCCAGCAGAACACTGACAGATTGTGAGAGAGGTTATTCCACAGCTAAACTTGAAGCATTAGCCATTATCTGGGGGCATTCCAAAAATTCACTTATTATTTTTTTGGAAAACTTGTTAAGGTATACTGTGACCATCAGGTCTCAAGTTTCTTACTACTGTGCAAACTGTTACACAACCTGTTGACACAATGGACTATATTCCTAAAATTTTATGATTTTGAAATAATTCATGTGAGAGACAAAGATAATGTAGCCGACAGCATTGTTGCACTTACCACAATGGCAACCTGAATAGGAAGAATCACCTCTGAATGCAGAATTATGTTGATGAAAGACATAAAGTACGAACAATATTTCGTAGACATGTGTAGGAGCATGGCTCATCCGCAAGAAGAGGATCCCGAAGAAGGTAATATCGATCTTGAAGGAGAGGAACAACCCAAAACTTTCACAATACTACACTCTATATCAGGATGTACTGTTTTATACAAATAATACAATTAATGGTACTTGGTGTATATGTATACTGGCATCCTGTGAGGATAAACTAATCCGGCATACGCATACTACACCTGGGGATACTATGGTGCTTGTAAATGCTGTCAGAAGGTTAGTGTTTACTGTGACTCCTCAAATATTTTGGAGTACATTGCAAACATTAAAAACCTGCATCAGTTTTCAAAAAGCTAAGCTGCCAAAACAGAATTAGAAATAGAGCTGCATCCAGTTCTACCAAAAAGCCCCTTGGGATCTTATATGGATTGCCATAACAGGACCCCTGTCATCTGCAGGGGGAGAAATGAAATATATAGTTGTATTATGCAACTAAGTATGTTAAACTATATGCTTCAAAATCTACTTTTGCCACATGCCTATAGCAAAGCACATTGTAAGTAATTACTTCCTGTGCTCAGTAAGCGTATGTCTATGTCATCAGATAAGGCATCAAACTTTACCTGCAATACACGGAAGGAGTTTTTAAGGTACCAGAAAATTGAGCAAATTTTAATATCAAATTTTTGTCTCAGTCCAACCCAACTGAGAGAATGTTTTGCGAATTCAATAGATTTATGTGTACGTCTGCAGCCGCCAAACAGACTAATACACGAAAACAAGGAAAAGAATCAGTGGCTTACACTGATTACATGTATACCTAGGCAGGTAGTATCCCTTGAAGAAAAGGTAAGGCAAGTATCAATACCTTCAAGAGAAAGTGCCAAGGTGTGAAAGATTCATTATGACAAGCAACTGTGTAGGGTTAATCAGTTTTCTGTTGAGGAAAGTGTACTGCTAAAGACCCAGTGTAAACCATCATTTTTACAAGAGAAAAGAAGTGGCAACTAAGGTATACTGGTCCTTTTCACATTGTTTGAGTATCACATGATGGGAGCTATTTACTTGCATACCCACAGAGCGGGAAGAGAAAAGGTTTGTACTCATATAGCGATCTGAAGAAGTACTTCCAGTAGGAAACTGTAAAGAAACTAAGAGCAGAGACAATGTTTGGGTAGGTAATACTAAGACGAAAAAATAGTAAGAAGAAAGTAAGGCTATAGATGAGAGCACAATATTAAAGAACAAAATCATAACAACACAAATATACTGGTGCTATTCTTTTATGCAGTACTTAAGTAAAATAAAAACTTAGTACATGCATGTAGCAGATGATACTGGATTATAAAAAGGAAATTGGGGTAGGGTACATCTGTCACCAACAAGTAGGAAGTGAGGAAAGGTACTTGTAATTGTCAAGCAAGATACTATATTGCTCACTGTAGATTATGGTAAGTAATAGAGAAATCAGGAGTGTGTGGACATGGGCCTTGCAAATATTTTACCACAGGTTGATCAAGATAAGTGGGCAAAGGATGGGACAAAAAATTGACCACCTCAAAGGGATGGAACAGAGGAATGGATAAACGTAGATTTTTCTTTGAGTTTGCATAAATATATGTAATCCATGTGACTTTAATATTACTCTTGATGCCAATAAGGGCTAACTGTTCGGAAAGTATAGAAAATTATGAACACTATTAAGCACAGTAGTTTAATTTTACCTTTAGTTCTGAGAGAATTATATGAGTGCTCAGGTCTAAATTTTGGAACCAGAAAGAAAAACCTTTTCCAACCTGCAGAAGAGTAGACGTAAAAACCACTCGAGAAGAACCAGCAAATAACTTTGTTTTGTAATGAGGAACAAGACCCAAATGTTTATACAGTTTTAGTATATACTGATGCACTGACAGAAGCATGGTAATGAATGATGAGACATAAATAAGTGTAACAGCACGAGAGGAGCTCAGCTTTAGCACACACCGTTTTCATTCAACAGGTATGATCTGTGCATCTAGCAACAGAAACCTGCAAAAGGGTAAGTAAAAGATACAGTTAAATGAATATGAACCACAAATATTACTGACACAATCAGATCAGTGAACATAGATACAGTGAACCTACTAGAAGAAAAACAAGCTATCTATGTGAAGAATGAATAAGGAAAGAAAAGTTAAATAATCTTCTCTCTTCTAGATTTGTCTGTTGTATATAGTTTTTATTATTATTAGTGTTTGTATTAATATTTGAAACAATCAGTTAGTAATTGACTGTGAATTTGCACTCTGGGTCTCGTGGAAATGAAATTATTCCCCCTCCCCCCCCCCCCCCCCCTCCGCCCCCTCCCCTCTGTTCACCTCCTACAGTAAATTTGTACTAAAGACAGGTATTCACATCTCAAATTTGAGATAGTTCCAAGTACTTGATGATGCTCCAACATTTTGATGCAGAAGTAACCAAACAATTAAGCAAAGTATATTGACAATGAGGAAAATGAGTCCCGTTACATCACAAAGAATGCTTTCTAGATGATCCATGTATACACACAATTCACATTTCAGTGTGCTGGAAGCACAAGGCTGTCTCATGTAACCCAGTTTTGCTCAAGCCCTGAATGATAGTGAGAGGAAGCAATACCTCAAATAATTGTCTTGCAAATAATAAATTGTGAATGAAAGCGTATGTGGCTTTCAATGTCTTCAAACAAGTAAGGATTGTGCTCACGAGCAAGAGCAGTATGAAGTAAGATTGTTGTTAAATTAAATTAAAAAATAACTGTAAAATGAATGACTACATTTGAGTAGTGCAAATATAGTCAAGTGAAAACTATGGTCTAAGAAAGTTTAGTTCCATTGTAGAGGAAGAGTTGCTCGTGACTTGCTATGGTGGACAGTAAAAGTATCTGAAGGCAGCATGGCACAAGCAAATGATCATTAAGCTGTGTTACAACTGGTATCAATTAGTAAGGAAGGGACTCTCGACTTCTTCAAAAATCTTACTATTCCTCTCTGACTTGGGTGGAGCCTAATGCACATAAAATCATGATCATGTTCACTGTGCGAGTAATGATCATAGACTATGACTAAACTATTTGAGGTTTAATGTCACACCTGTAAATGGTAGTGAAAGTGCAGTCACAGGGTCAATAGCTTTTGCGTTGCATACCAGTGATGGTAACAACTCACTTTTTGAATGACGGGTATTAAATACGACAAATCTTGAGTTCATTTAGTCAACCAATTAGAATGTCTGTTTATAAATTACTATGGTCTGTAAATAAATGTAGCAGGTATTTTGTTCTATTAGGTTAGAATTTCACCATATCTCTGGAAATTTTGGCAAACTTGGAAATAAGATGTACAAGGAGTTTTACTGCAATAACTAATTTATACCAGGGCCTATGCAACATATCAGTCTATTAAGGCAATTTATTTTTGTGTTGAGAGTTACTGGCTTCACTAACACTTAAACAAATTATCACATTCCAACCTAAAATAGGCCTCTGGCTACATTACTGGTCAGTCTGTTGGCACATGTAGTTTTTTCCCAATCATCAAACAAATACAGTGGGTCGACAAAAATATGAAACCACCATGAATACAATACATTACCTATCTTCTCTACTTCGACCATCATCAGTTATTTTGCTCCCCAAATAGCAAAACTCCTTTACTACTTTAAGCGTCTCATTTCCCAATCTAATTCCTTCAGGATCCCCCGACTTAATTCGACTACATTCCATTATCCTCGTTTTCCTTTTGTTGATGTTCATTCATCTTATATCCTCCTTTCAAGACACTGTCCATTCTTTGCTGTCTCTGACAGAATTACAGTGTCATCGGCGAACCTCAAAGTTTTTATTTCTTTTCCATGGATTTTAATACCTACTCCGAATTTTTCTTTTGTTTCCTTTACTGCTTGCTCAATATACAGATTGAATAACATTGGGGAGAGGCTACACCCTGTCTCACTCCCTTCCCAACCACTGCTTCCCTTTCATGCCCCTCAACTCTTATAACTGCCATCTGGTTTCTGTACAAATTGTATTTTATCCCTGCCACCTTTAGAATTTGAGAGAGAGTATTCCAGTCATCATTGTCAAAATCTTTCTCTAAGTCTACAAATGCTAGAAACGTAGATGGTAGAGTTTTGTTAGGCCTGGCTCTCCCAAGGCTGTCATTAGTTCTAATGGGATGTTGTCTACTCCGGGGGCCTTGTTTCGACTTAGGTCTTTCAGTGCTCTGTCAAACTCTTCACGCAGTATCATATCTCCTATTTCATCTTCATCTACATTCTCTTCCATTTCTATAATATTGTCCTCAAGAACATCACCCTTGTATAGACCCTTTATATACTACTTCCACCTTTCTGCTTTTCCCTTCTTTGCTTATTACTGGATTGCCATCTGAGCTCTTGATATTCATGCAAGTCGTTCTCTTTTCTCCAAAGATCTCTCTAAGTTTCCTGTAGGCAGTATCTATATTACCCCTAGTGATATGCGCCTCTACATCCTTACATTTGTCCTCTAGCCATCCCTGCTTAGCCATTTCCTGTCAATCTCCTTTTTGAGACGTTTGTATTATTTATTGCCTGCTTCATTTACTTCATTTTTGTATTTTCTACTTTTGTCAATTAAATTCAATATCTCTTCTGTTACCCAAGGATTTCTATTAGCCCTCATCTTTTTACCTACTTGATACTCTGCTACCTTCACTGTTTCATCTCTCAAAGCTACCCATTCTTCTTCTACTGCATTTCTTTCCCCCATTCTTGTCAATTGTTCCCTAATGCTCTCCCTGAAGCTCTCTACAACCTCTGGTTCTTTCAGTTTATCCAGGTCCCATCTCCTCAATTTACAACATTTTTGCAGTTTCTTCAGTTTTAATCTACAGTTCATACCCAATAGATTGTGGTCAGAATCCACATCTGCCCCTGGAAATGTCTTACAATTTAAAACCTGGTTCCTAAATCTCTGTCTTACCATTATATAATCTATCTGATACCTTTTAGTATCTCCAGGGTTCTTCCATGTATATAACCTTCTATCATGATTCTTAAACCAAGTGTTAGCTATGATTAAGTTGTGCCCTGTGCAAAATTCTATCAGGCGGCTTCCTCTTTCATTTCTTAGCCCCAATCCATATTCACCTACTACGTTTCCTTCTCTCCCTTTTCCTACACTCGAATTCCAGTCACCCATGACTATTAAATTTTCGTCTCCCTTCACTATCTGAATAATTTCTTTTATCTCATCATACATTTCATCAATCTCTTTGTCATCTACGGAGCTAGTTGGCGTATCAACTTGTACTACTGTTGTAGGCATGGGCTTCGTATCTATCTTGGCCACAATAATGCACTCACTGTGCTTTTGTAGTAGCTTACCCGCATTCCTATTTTTTTATTCATTATTAAACCTACTCCTACATTACACCTGTTAGATTTTGTATTTATAACCCAGTATTCACTTGACCAAAAGTCTTGTTCCTCCTGCCAATGAACTTCACTAATTCCCACTATATCTAACTTTAACCTATCCATTTCCCTTTTTAAATTTTCTAACCTACCTGCCCGATTAAGGGATCTGACATTCCACGCTCCAATCCGTAGAACGCCAGTTTTCTTTCTCCTGATAACGACGTCCTCCTGAGTAGTCCCTGCCCGGAGATCCAAATGGGGGACTATCTTACCTCCGGAATATTTTACCCAAGAGGATGCCATCATCATTTATCTATACAGTAAAGCTGCATGCCGTTGGGAAAAATTACGGTCGTAGTTTCCCCTTGCTTTCAGCCATTCACAGTACCAACACAGCAAGGCCGTTTTGGTTAGTGTTACAAGGCCAGATCAGTCAATCATCCAGACTGTTGCCCCTGCAACTACTGAAAAGGCTGCTGCCCCTCTTCAGGAACCATACGTTTGTCTGGCCTCTCAACAGATACCCCTCCGTTGTGGTTGCACCTACGGTACGGCTATCTGTATCGCTGAGGCACGCAAGCCTCCCCACTAATGGCTAGATTCATGGCTGATGGGGGAAGCATTATTGACTTATGTTAGCAAAAAAGACAAAATAAGTAGTGCCAAACAAGACATCGTGCACAGCAAAGGTAGGCAAAAAACTGGAATGCTCCGAATAGAAAGTACATGTAAAATTGAAATGTACGCAGACAGCCAAGGATGAAAGGTAGCCACCGAATTTCGGCAGACAAGCAGTCCGAATTTTAATTGCATAATAAAGCCAGGAGCAAAATTCAGTGCTACTATGTCAATGAGTAAGGAAAACATTTCTACATTGAGCAAAAAGGATTTTTCTGTCTTTCTGGTGGGATCAAGCAATGTCGCAAGGAATGAAAAAAAGAATGTCTTAATCTCATTAAAAAGAAAATTGTATGAGCTGAGAGGAACAAACGTTATTGTTTTTTCAGTGCCACATCATTGAGACTTGAGAGAATGATCCTGTGTAAACAAAGAAATTGAAAGTGCGAATACAGAGATGCAAAATATTTGCAGTTGGTTTGAAAATGTAACATTTGTGAACACAAGCAATTTGGGGAAAATATTCCACACAACACACGGTTTTCATCTAAATAAACATGCGAAAAATGTTCTTCTAATTTCGAATGGGCCAGCTAAGGACCATGGTACTCAACTTTTCGGCCTCGAGAGGGACTTGATGTTTGCCCTGTAATTCTGCATTCTCGTGGTGATCTGTTCTGAAACCTCTTTCCTTTCAGTATCCATCTGAGAAGTGCTCGATTTCTAATGTCACTTTCAGTTATGTTCAGTTCCTGGATGTCTGTCTTGACTTCTATTAGCCATGGCGTCAGGGTCTTCCTGCTCTTCCAGTAGATGAGAAGTTGCTTGGCCAGTGTTGTTTGGTACATCCTTGTGATATGTCCTTAGAAAGCAAGATGTCTCTTCCTGACTACATCTTTGATTTTCACAGTATGATTGTATAGCTCCTGGTTTGATTGTCTTCTGTACTCACCATCTGTTTTGATGAGTCTCAGAATTTTTCTCAGGATCTTCCTCTCCTGAATCTCTAGTTTATCTGTCAATCCTTTCCCGTACAGAATCAAACATTCTGAGGCATAAGGCTTCAGGGAGGATAACTGTTTGGTAGTGCTTTAGTTTGGAATTGTGAGATAGGCATTTCTTATTATATATGTTCTTGGTTAATAGATATGCTAATTGTAACATATTAATCCGAGTTGTTAGTGCTGTTGCTTCTGATAGATTAGGTTCCAACCATTCTCCTAGATACTTCAATCTGTCAACTTCCTCAATTTGACCTTGTACAGCTGTAGTTAACTGGGAGATGTATTTTAGATGTAGTAAATAAAATCTCAAATGTGCAGCGTGATGATACAGGACTCATATCTCTCATGGGCAAGAAATGTGTGTTACCTGGAGACTCAAATGGGAAATCTGTTGTCAGTGAAGCTACAATTCTCCAAGACAAATGTGAGATTTTGTTAATGCAAGTGAACACCCCAAAAGCAAGCAGCTCACAGAACAGCACAGTAGTTGTGGAAGAGCACACTTCAGCAATAAGTGAAATACCAGCAACACCATTATCAGAAGCAGTAGCAGCAACAGCAGCAGCAACAACAATAACAGTATCAGTAGCAAAACCAACAAATGGAGCAGCAGTACAGCACAGCTTAAGGAGGAGCCAAAGACAAAATACATCTATGTCACTCAGTGTCAATTTTTTAAGGTTTCAAGAAAGGAAAAAAATAAAAATGTGAAAAATCAGCCTGCCAACTCACAGATAAGTCACAGTAATATCTTATTTTTAAACTCAAAGGTAAAACAGAAAAATATGAACTTGATTCTTTTTCGTCAAAATGTGCTGTCACTAACTAGTAAAATAAGTGAAATCCAAATCCTCTCAGAAAATGAATTAAAAACTATGTCATTGGCCTGATGAGGACAAGTTACATATTGTGTCCATACCTAACTTTGCACTAAGTGGTTATTTCTGTAGAAAAATTCTTAAACATGGTGGCAGTTGTATATTCGTAAGAAATAATATAAACTTTGTAAATATAAAATTTCCTGTTGAAATAAGGAAGGAAAAAGATATAGAACTATCAGGACTTGAGATAGTGAGCACTAAACTAGCCATTATTTGTTTATACAGAGCTCCAAATTGTGACATAAATACTTTCCTAAAAAGTTTATAATATTCACTTAACAGGCTTACTCAAAGAAACAGAAGAGTTGTTCCTTGTGGTGATTTTAATATTGACTTTTCAAAGGACACCAAAGAAAAGAATGAATTACTGAATCTCTTGCAAACATATAACATGAAATCTACTGTAGAAACAACTCATATCACAAAGACTTCATCTACCACCGTTGATCAGATATTTGTAAATGTAGAAATTAACTGTAAAATAGAAGCACTAAACACAGACTTTGAGGATCACACAGCTCAAAAACTCTCTCTGAGTGCAGAAACTGAGCTGCAATTTAAACACCGCCTAACTACCACCTGTAGAAAATACAGTAATGAAAATATAAATCACTTTCTCCGTTACTTGAGCAAAGAAAACTGGAAAGAGATTTATAACTGCAAACAAACAGATGGAAAGTATAATAACATTATCAATAATTTTTCCTACTATTTTGAGTTGTGCTTCCCTCCAGCACAGAGTAAAATATACACAAGGAAAACAAGAAATAAATGGATCACTTCTGGTATCCTCAAACAAAAAAAGATTACTACACAGATTGTCCAAACATCTCACATCACCAGAATTTGATACTTATGACAAAATTTATAAAAAGATCTTAAAAAATGTTGTCAAACAAGCAAAAATAATGGTAAATGACACATAGATGAAAAATATGTATACACATATGGAATATTGTAAGGAAGGAAACTGCAGCAGGACAGACAGATTTCCATAATACAATTACCTAATGGAGAAGTCAGCTGTTTAAAATAGCAAAAGTTTCACCACTGCTAAGAAAAGGATCTGAAAAAATATCAAACTATCGACCTGTGTCACAGTAAGTTCCTTCTCAAAAATTCTAGAAAAGTTCTTCTATGACAGGCTTTTAAGTTTCATAAATAAATATGCACCTCTTACAGTACAACAACATGGTTTTAGAAAGTCTAAATCTACATAGACAGCAATTTTCGAACTCTTAGAATGCATTTTAAAATCCCTTGATCAACATAAATTAGCTGCAGGTATTTTTGTAGATCTATCAAAAGCCTCTGACATCCTGGACCATAATATTCTGCTTGAAAAATTAGAAAGATGAGGAGTAAGAGGTGTGGCACATAGCTGGTTGTGTTCATACCTAAAAAACTGCAGGCAGAAAGTATCACTTCAGTACGAATTCAACAAAATGAATACACCAAGAAACAACTCCTTTCTTCTCAGCGAATTATCAATAAAATATGGTGTACCACAGGGCTCAATCTTAGGTCCACTACTGTTCTTGATTTATGTGGACGACTTAGTTGAATATATGAGTCCTGTTTGCCAATGACACCAGCATATTGCTCACTGGATTTAGTCCAGAAACTTTGCAGTCCACAACAGAAAGTTCTATGCAAAGACTTTCTGAGTGGTTCACAAAAAACAAACTCATTATAAATACTGAAAAACTGTGTGTGTCAGTTTTCATTTAATTCCTCCAACTAATCAAATGTCTATTCAAGCACAATTAAAAATGATCCCCTAGAAAATGTAAGTGTCACAAAATGTTTGGGTCTATTGGTTTAGCATGACTTACAGTGGGACACACGTATAAATAACTTGTCTAGAAAACTATCATCTGTGTGCTATGGCCTAAGAATTTTAAAGGCTACAACAAGCAAAACAACAGTACTGCAGGCATACTATGCACAGTTCCACTCACTAGTCCGCTATTGGATCGCTTTCTGGGGATACTCAACTAACAGTGTAAAGGTTTTTAGAATGCAAAAAAGAGCTCTAAGAATGTGGCCTTAAAAAGATGGAGTCCTGTAAATCCCATTTTACTGAGCTTGGTGTTCTAAATGTTCCAAGTTCATTCATTTATGAAACTATCTTGTTCACTGGGGACTACCTTCTGAAAACAGGCAAACTGCTACAGAACAAAAATGTACACAACTATAGTACCAGAGGGAAATCAAATATACATAAAAAATATCACAGAACAACCACCTATCAGAGGAGCATAATTAACATTGGTGTAATACTACACAATAAGATATCATAGGAAATAAAAATTGCTACTTATCCAATATTTAAAGCTAAACTAAAGGCATTTCTAATAAAGCACTGTTTCTATTCTGTCAGAGAATTTCTGAATACATGACAAAATTAATTGTAATAGGTGCCTATTTTTAATTTGCCTACTATTTTGCTAATACTATGTATTATTGTAACTTATCTTTGACCTTTCCAATATCAATTGTACAATTTGTGCTGTATGATGAAATGGGACCAATAAAAAATCAAATCAAAACAAATCAAAAATTGCAGATAAATCGAATTCCTAATTTACACAGATAGCTGAATATCTTATAAATCAAAATATACAGTATGTGCCCAGAAATCAATCCAGATGTACTACAAATAATAAATCTATTTTTCTATACCTCACCAATGAAAAGGAAATACTTGCTTTAATCAAAGAACTGAAGCCCAAATTCTCTGTTGGTACTGACAATATCCCTGACTATGTCTTGAAAAAATGTGCTCCCCTCATTGCCAGGCCACTTGTCGTCATCTGTAACTGTTCTCTATCAGGAGGGGTGTTCCCAAAGAAATTGAAGACAGCAAAATTAAAACCTCTGTTCAAGAAAGCGATAAAACAGAAGTATCAAACTATAGGCCTATTTCGTTACTGTGTGGTTTTTCCAAACTAATTGAAAAACTCTACTATAAAGGACCAACAAATTTCATAGAAAAAAATTACTTCTCAAATACACAATATGGATTCTGAAAATCTAAATCTACTGAGACTGCCATTTTTGAATTCCTAAATGAAGCCTTAATTGATATAGACAGCAAAGAGCATATCTTAGTCATATTTCTAGACCTCTCTAAAGCATTCAATGCCAGCAATCATAACATCTTGCTTAATAAACTTGACTCTGTAGGTCAGCCTATGAATGGATCAAATCATATCTCCAAAACAGAGAATAAAATATTGAGCTTGCTATCCAAGAAGGGAACAAGATAAAGTTCTACTGCTCAGAAAAGCAGAGCATTAAGTACGGAGTACCACAAGGCTCCATTCTAGGACCAATTCTGTTTCTACTCTGTGTAAATGACTTGGAACTGATTAGTCCATGCCATAATTACATAAAATTCGCAGCTGACACAAATGTGATAGTAAAACTTAGGACCAGAGAAGAATTACTGCATGAGATTAAAAAGTGTACCACCCACATTACAGACTGGTTTTCTGGAAACAATTTAGTAATAAACACAGAAAAAACAATTACATTGAACTTTCACACAGTGCAAAATAAATACCAACCAACACCAGATATAGAGTTGTTTACCAGAACCCAACAAGGGAAAGCTTCAGACACAGCCAACCGATTTGGCTCAAATTTGGCAGGTCGCTTGTGTACAACCTAAAGCAAAGGACTCTAAGATATTTTGGCTCAACGCCCTCCTATTTTTGTGACAATCAACCCTAAAGGTTATGATAAGCAATTGACTCAAAATTGGCACCACTGATAGATAATTGTAAATAGAGCATTGTCCATCATCAGGTATGGGGTCCGCAAATGCATATTTTTCCAGAAATCGAGGAAAGAAACTTTTACAACTGTTGCTTATGTACCCACATGGTAAACACTTTTCGTTGATAGGGCAACAGCAGCCAGCAGGGCATAATGATAGATAATCAAAGACCTGATGACGGACGTTGCTCAGTTGTCCAGAGTGGTATTTGATGACAAGAGGAGTGCTTCTTTGTGGTTGATTCTTGGGATCGCAGTGAGGATCAGGTGTGTGTGAGGATATGTCACAGGAGATCTGTTTGTGAATTAGGTCTGGAGGGTATTGCCTATCTGTGAAGGCCTTTGTGAGGCCTTCGGCATATTAGGATAGGGAGTTCTCACTGCAGATGTGTCTACCATTGATGGCCAGGCGGTGTGGGAGTGGCAGTACCTTTGTCTGCTGGGAGGGTGATCAAGTCAGGATCTTGTTTTTAGGTTGTTTAGGTCAGTCCTTCCTCCTGTTTAAAAGTTGTTGTAGGTCTCTCTCTAAGAAAACAACTACTTTTCAACAGAAGTAAGGACTGCCCTACCTAAAAACAGATACTGACCTGATCATTCTCCTAGCAAACAAAAGTTTCATCATTGCTGTGATGAACTGGAATGACTACCTAGCAGTGGGCCAGGGAAGAGCTGCCTCTAGACTGAGCACAACATAGGCAGACAAAAGTGTGCTTGGGAGTGATGATGAAGTGTGTCTCTGTGTGTGTGTTTGTTTGTGTGCATTTTTTTCCTATGTGCTTGAAAAAGGGAACTGTATTCTGAAAGCTAGTGAATTTCTGAACTGTATGTTTTTTATCTACCCACACAACGTTGTCTCCTTTAATCCTGAATAATTTGAAAAATATTCTCCTTGACAACTCCTTCTGTTCTGTAGAAGAATTTCTATTACTGTAATGTGTAAAATATGATGGGTATGAGGTACTAACTCACATCTCTCTGTTTAAAAAAATAAGTAAATAAATCTTATATATGTTCAGCTTATAGCCATGTTCACAAATTAATTCATGATGTGAATTGATAATGACACATTCCATACCATTATGACTTATTGTGCAACTAACTCAAAATAATGAACCAATGGCTTCACATGTGATGGGTCATCTTAGTATTCTTCTTGATAACTTGTACCTTGATTACCTTCTTACATGGTCACCCATATTGAATTTTCTTGGTGCAGTGGACCTGCTATGTAGTGCCACCAACTCTTGCTGTGTGACTTCTTTTCATTCTGTAGACAGAATTAGAGGGCTGGAACAGAACTTTGTAGTATTTATGTACTAAATGATGTAGCAACTTTTCTCTCATCTGTTTTTGGTTGTTCCATGTAATTTTCTCTCATCTGTTTTTGGTTGTTCCATGTAACACTTACAATGCTGGGTTTACGGATCTCTTATTAATCGCAACACATCTGAAGTGAATCTCAAAAGAGAATATAATGACATTTCTCTTCGGCTTCGTTCAGCTGGTCCCAGTCATTGTCATTGTACGTAGTTTCTCCTGTTCTGCACCTTTCAAAACAATGCTGTGCAACAATGTCAAAACATAAGTGACTCCTTCACAACAGGTGAAGACACTCAATCAGTGCCACACTTTGGTGCTAACTCTTAACTCTGTATAGCCAGCAAACCCAAAAGCAAATAGTAGGAAGTCCTCCCCATACTAACTAACTAAATAATGTTTTTATACACAATCATATTTTTATCTGATTGTGAGGAAGGGGTGGAACAACATGTTACACAACAGACCCTTTGACTAAGATGAAGGATACCATGTAAAATAGCTTACTTGATTAATTACAGTCCTATTATAACCTTTTATCTCTTGCTAATGTATCATCATTATTAAACTTTATTTTATTTATTTTCACAATACAACACATATGCGTGTATTTCTTATTTGTTGTTTTCAGATTGTGTTTACTAGGTTTAACTACAATTTAGTTCTTTGCTGATTATGTCTCGAGCACATATTTACGTATTTTACTATCTTAGCGAAAAGATAAAGTGTTATTTTATCCTCTTGCTCCTTTATCATCTCTCATTTTCTTCCACCACTAGTGCCATACAACTGCTTTGTAATCAAACTGTTAGATTTTCTAAATGAAGAAAACGCTTAAGAGATTTCTCCTATTTGACCAGGTTCAACCATTATTTCAGTACTTTTACTAAAGGTAAACAGCTTTATGCTGCCTTTCAATTATTGTGAAACAGACCATAAGGAGCTGTATGCTGACATTTCAATCTACACCTCTCTCCACAATTTCCAATCTCAGATTTGTGGTAACTCAAACATGGACAGAAACAAAAATTCCAAGAATCAATCAATGCCCAGGTAAGTCTATTAATCTTTATCTACTTTGGTCAACACTTCAACAGTGTGACTAACCAGCTTCATACCAATGTAATGGCTGCGCTCAAACCTTATCCTGTTGGCTGATACTGTGCAAATACCTTTTTTGATTTGCATGTCCCTGTCCTCACACCTCTACATAAAAAAATTCATCCCCCCCCCCCCCCCCCCCACGAACCATAGACCTTGCCGTTGGTGGGGAGGCTTGCGTGCCTCAGTGATACAGATAGCCGTGCCGTAGGTGCAACCACAACGGAGGGGTATCTGTTGAGAGGCCAGACAAACGTATGGTTCCTGAAGAGGGGCAGCAGCCTTTTCAGTAGTTGCAGGGGCAACAGTCTGGATGATTGACTGATCTGGCCTTGTAACATTAACCAAAACGGCCTTGCTGTGCTGGTACTGCAAACGGTTGAAAGCAAGGGGAAACTAAAGCCGTAATTTTTCCCGAGGGCATGCAGCTTAATTGTATGCGTGGAGAGCTGCATCAAACCAGTCTTAGGACTGAAGACCACAACAACATGAATTCACCTGATGTAGGCATAGGCCATCCTTCCTTCAGATCCACCTACCCTTTTAGTCTCCACTACATCCCTAAAATGGTACAAATCATTGCTAATAAGAATTCATCTGCCCAAGGCTTAGTCCATCCCTTCTCTGGGTTCATGAATCCTTCCTCTCTCTCATACATATATGAAATGTAATCCACCACATCTTAAAATTTGAAATTATGTGCACTTCTTGTGACTCTTACCTCTATAACTTTAAATGATGAAGTTTCTTTGTATCCTAATGACTTAACTCTGCTATTTCAAACAGATGTTTCCTGACTCCTTCCTAACATTCTTACACTCATTATCAAAAACCAAGCACCCCAGTTTATTTACTGTTATCAGATTATCATGTGTATATTTTTGGATCAGTGAAATGGTCACATTACACTCTGATGGTGCCTACATTGTTAGATAATAGCTACAAGAAAGAGTGGCCTTGAAACATACTCTCTTCTTCACTCCTTTAGACCTCTATCTACATGATAAGGTAGTTTCTCATTTTCTGCTGAGAATCCTTCTACATTTACTTCTCTGTTTAATCTCTCTTAACAGCTATAAAATACGAAACCTCTATTTAATAGCTCTTTAATCTTTCCTTCATACATTAAAAGCCATAATATATCCACAATTATTGTGTTTTTACTATATTCACACAAAGCCTTCACACACTAACATATTCTTCTCAGAGATAATGCAAGTATTTTTAGATTAATTTCACTCCTTATCTGTTAAACAACTCCTTAGTGTTTTCTTATTGGAGATAATGCTAATGCCATCCATCGTAGCATTGCCCAAAAAGTTTGCATGCAATGCTATTCTGTTTTTGTGTACATGTTAGTGCATAACCTTCTGCTTTAAGGGCTTGTGTTAGAACTACTCTTTTACCCCCTGTTCAGTTGATATCACTAAAATGTGCAACTGATCACAATATAAATGATCTCATCATTTATTCTGTATCATGTCTTATGAATGTTACCCTGCATCTCTCAGCTTTACCTGTGAAAACAGAATGTAAATACCACAATGTGGCATCGATAAAGGAAGGGTTTCATCAATTTACATATGAATCTGGAAAGAGGGAGGTAGAACAGGTAATATTGCTGGAGAAGAATGAAATGAAATATAAAAGTAAGTGTGTTAGGACTGAAGAAATGCAGATAGATCGTCAAGACAGATTAGCATACCACCCCCACCCTAAGTAACAGTACCTAATGGGTGATGCTGGGAGATACTGGGAGACAAGGTGCAGTTGCCTTGCCATGCAGAGTGGATTTGTCCCAGTTCCACCCATACAGGTCCTGAAAATTGATCCTAATTATATCCTTTTAGTAGCCAGTAGATACTGGGTAAAAAAATGTCAGTCATTAGTAGTAATTAGTCTTTTACTCATCAGCCTGTTAATTCAATGGTTGCTCACAGTACTTCATCACCTTGAAACAAATGTATTTGATTGTAAGTACATCAGCACTTAACTACTTACACTACCTACTTAACATCTTGTATTATCTAACCTCCCCTATAAAAGATATACAAAGTACGACTATTATTTATAATAGGAAAGGAAAGGTAGAAAATTCCATGTCCAAAGCACATAAAATTACTTTTCTTGTACTCAAATACAGCTTATAATTATTAGCTGATAATCTATGTTCTTCATGCCCAAATAACAGGTTTACTTTTGTGTTGCAAGATAAGATAGTAACAGAGCGAAGCATTTTTCCCATTGGTTTAGGGTTTTATGTATCTGATCCCTCATTTCCTGTAGCTGAAGCTGATACAGCACATTTCATAAGATCTGTCACTGTATGTACCTGTTTTAAAAACTTTTTTAAAAATTGAGTTGCCGTACTTGATTCTCTTGAAGTAAAGGTCCTGCTAATCAATGCCTCTGAAATGTCATGTGTAGCCAGAGAAAGGCTGTTATTGGAGCAAAAAAAGGGAACTTCTACTCATTTCACAAAAAAATGCCCACTAGTTACCTTTTAGAAACATATATTTCCTTGAATAGGTGTACAGATTATTAGAGTGACTCGTGAATTAGAATAGCACACAAGTTTTCATATGACATATGCCTCAAAGGCTCAACATGACATCCAAGATTACAATATATTTTATTTGTGCAAAACCATCTTGTCTTTTGTTTCAATTCTTGAAGGTCAAGCCATTGCCAAGCCAAGATGCCAAAACACAAAAGGGCCTGTCCACAGCAGGTGAAGCCATTTACTTGTTGACAGACTGTGACAGTTTGCCTTCTTTATTTGTTCATTTGTTGCCTTCACTGTCAGGTTACTGCATTGCTATACAGGCTAAAAAATGGCTTGTGGAGGTTGCATTTCACAGTACTTTATTTATTTATTTATCTCTTGTTCCAGTGATCCATGTTGTGACACTATCACAGTATATGGAACGTGTCAATTTTTCAAGGTTTTGGCCAGAATTTATGGTAATACATAAAACATAACAAAAACAGTAAACAGTAACTTAGGTCCCACTACAAAAAAATACATTTTAGAGATAGATAGAGATTACAAAACAAAAAACAGTAAACAGTAACTTAGGTCCAACTACAAAAATACATTTTAGAGATAGATAAAGATTACAAAATAATAAGTGTTACAGAGAAATAAATATTGCAAAATATATGTTTACAATAAAAATATTCGGTATTACAAATACAAATTTGGGCATACATTTGCAATTTACAATACAAGAAATGTTAAACACTGTAGTTCAGGAACTCTTCTAATGTATAAAATGATCCTTGCAATAGGAACTGCCTTAAGGTTTTTTTAAGCAAGAGATCATCATCTACCAAACACTTAATTCTTGAAGGGAGGGCATTAAAAATCTTATAGCCACTGAAATGGACTCCTTTCTGCACAATATTTAGATTTGTCTGTTCATAGTGGATATCATGTTTCCTTCTAATATTGTGACTGTGATATGCACTATTCAGCTTAAAGATGGATTTTTCTTTCCTTATGAAGCACATCAACGAGAATATATATTGCGCAGTGGATGTAAGTATTTCAAGCTTCTTAAAAAGATTCCTGCATGTGGCTCTAGGATGGACTCCACACATGATCCTTATGGCTCTTTTTTGTACACACAGTACTTTTTTAGCCAGTGGCTGATTTCCCCAAAATATAGTTCCAAACGCCATAATTGCATGAAAGTAACCATAATACACTGACTTCATGGTTTCCATATTTCTATAAGAAGAAACAATGCGCAATGCGTATGTTGCTGAACTTAGACTTTTGCACAGATCCACGATACGGTTTGACCAATTCAGTTTGCTATCAATATGCAAGCCTAGGTATTTTGAGGAATCTACCCTGGTTATTGTCTGCTCACCTATCTTTACAAATATTTCCTCATCTTTGGATGTTTTGTGGAACTGAATGTAGTTTATTTTACAGTAATTTAAAATAAGACCATTAATGTTGAACCAGTTCACCGTTTCATTTAAAACCTTATTTGCCGTTACCTGAAGTTTATCTACTGAATTATCAATACGTAGTGTAGTGTCACCCGCAAAAATGGTGAATCTACAATATTCCATAGAGAGAGGAAGATAATTTATAAATATAATAAAAAGTAGGGGGCCCAAAACTGAGCCCTGCGGCACTCCACATGTGATGGTACCCCATTCTGAAGATACTGGGACACCATCTTGACTATCTACTACAACTTTTTGTTTCCTGTTTGACAGATATGAGTCGAGCCATTTCCCTGCTGCACCACTTATACCGAGATGTGCAGCTTTTTGTAAAAGAATTTGGTGATTTACACAGTCAAATGCTTTTGTTAGGTCACAAAATATGCCAGTCGCTTTCAGTTTTTTGTTGATAGATTCCAAGAGTTTGCCAGTAAATGCAAATATTGCATCTTCCGTTGACAAACATTTCTGAAATCCAAACTGACTTTTGCTGAAGCTATTGTGTTCACTAATATGCTTAACTATCCTGGCATGCATTAGTTTCTCTAAAACCTTTGAAAAGCTTGTCAGTAGTGATATTGGCCTATAGTTAGCAGTATCCGTCTTATCCCCCTTCTTATACAGCGGTTTTACAACTGCATACTTAAGCCTCTCAGGAACTATTCCTTGCTTAAGTGACACATCAAAAATGTGGCAAAGGACTTTACTTACATGGCTGGAGCAGTATTTTAATAATTTGTTAGAAATGTTGTCAATTCCAGCAGAGTTTTTACTTTTCAGGGATTTAATAACTCTTTCAATTTCTAGAACAGTGACTGTTTTTACCTTCATGTGTTGTACTGGACCAGGTACTCTAGCTTTCAAAAGATTGATGGCTTGCTTCATGGACCCTTGTAAACCTATTTTTTCTGTTACTGTTAAAAAATTGTTGTTGAATGTGTCTGCAACTGTTTTTGGATCGCTAACAAGATTACCCTCACTTTTGATTTGGATATTTTCACTACAAACTGCATTTTCCCCCGTTTCCTTCTTTATAAATTTTCAGATAGTTTTTACTTTATTGCTCAAGTTGTCAATTTCTGCCTTCAAGCACATGTTCTTTGCTGCCTGAATGGTCTTATTCAGAACTTTATTGTAGATTTTATAGTGTGTAATCCTACTGTTATCATTTGAACTCCTCGCTGCAGCATATAGTTCTCTTCTTGTTTTACAAGAGATTTTGATGGCTTTAGTAATCCAAGGCTTGTTTCCAGATTTGAACAGGTTTTCTCTCACTGATTTTTTAGGAAATGCTTCTTCAAATAGGCTTGTAACTCCATCGATAAATATATTAAATTTTGAATTAACATCAACTGTAGCATATAGAGGAGACCAGTCCACAAGCCGTAATTGCTGATTAAAGGTTTCAGTGGTGTGTCTGTTTATAATCCTACATGTTTTCCAAATGAAATTTTCTTTTCTTTGTACATTCATTTGGTTTACTTTCACCTTTCACAACCCCCCAATAACACACTGTTATATGGCCAGTGCACTATTGTTTAACTTTTGGTAAGCCTCATTAATAGGTTGCAGGCAAACATCCACATACTGCTCCAATAGTTTCCTATGGATCATCTATGAGCAGTAAAAGCCTAACCACATTGTCACATTTCTTGAGGAATAAAAAGGAACATACGGAAAAATACTGTCATTGTTTTAACACACAGCCTAATTGTGTAACACTTATTTCACAGTTAAGTTGATTCATTGTTGTTGATCTAAGCAACACAGGTTTCTCATCTGAAACTTGGCCGTGGACTGACTGTCTCGGGACCAAAGATTGGACCCTTATATGTCCTCACAACAATAGGTGCCAAAACTACACATCGTTCAAAGTTAAATTTACAGAAATTACAAACTTAACTCATTAAATTAACTGAATACATCAAAAAAATCGTTCCTTTTAACAGTTTCTTCTACTACAAGGTTTAGGCTGACTTATTTGTTTAAATGATGAAATTAACATATATCATTACACAAACAATACTTTTGACAAAACTGTTCATTACTTTGGAATTAATTAAGGGCTGGCTTTGCTAACAGGTTTTCGAATAGAGCCAAATAAATACATAAAGAATGCTATTGTTTCAGCTCCCATATGTTTATACAGGATCTATATTTGTTTATGTGTCAACAATAGAATTTAAGTTATGAAATAATTACTGATTTCACCCTAAACAAAAGGTACTAACTAGGAATAGTCAAAATAAATTAGAAAATCTATTACATACATAAAACTAAGCATAAAATTAGATCTGGTGTTATATTCTTTAGAAATGAGGGCCAACTTCTCTCTTTTATGAAAACGCAGATTATACTCACATATGTTAATTATAATTAGTCAGACATAAAAAAATGAAATTTAAGGAAGCAGATGGCAAAACAAAAGAGGACGCAAAAATACCCCAGCTTGCTTTGTCACAAGACCTTGCCATTTTCTTGTATTCCACACCTCCCGTTTAATGTCTGCATATACGAAAACTAACACCCACACACAGTATATGTCCTGTGCCATACTCCCTACTTAATATTATTCTGTCATGATCATATTTCCTTGTACTACATAAGAAGTATGAAATTCATTTGCCTAAACGGCATGTAACACTTCAAGAGTGATGTAAGCTATAGACAGCAGGGCAGTTGAAGAGGGTGCAAATTCTCCAGGGGCTTTAAATTTCTTTATTGTATCAATGTTATAATGTCCTTTTTCTATCTAATTTTTGGGTCACCAGAAATACTACTTTAGCATGTGATATACCCATTGCTTTAAAAGGTCTGCGATATCTCAGAAAAAAGTTACTTGCCCCTTTCTTTATATCTGTACTTTCATGATAATCTTTAACTACTACTAGATTAGATTAGATTAAGGGGAACCGGAGGTGGTCAAATCCAAAAAATTACGATTTTTTTTTTGAAACATTCCTCTTTAATGTAAACTTTGAATTATTGTTCTACTCGCCCTAGAAGTGGAGTTATTACCATTTTCCCCACGCCTGCAGAGGAAATGGGCGGCCGCTGAATGCATCTAACACCCTCTCGTGACTTCCTGGCGAACTGCTTGGGATTTTCTCGGCCTGTTACGCATACAGCGCCGTATGTTACGCATACAGCGAGTGTGCAAGGGTTGGCTACATTGTTTTCTGTGACAAATGAAGCGCAAAGAGCCCGGAACATCGTGTCTTTGCTGTAATGTTAACCGTTTCGAATTAGTTCAGTGTTGCGCCTGTTGTTGGTACTTTGGTAGTATTATACTTCTTGTGTAAAGCGTTGTTCTGGTTACGATGCCACGTTTTAGTAACCATGTATATAAGAAGAGGAAGAACGTAGGGAAAAGAAAATTAACACTAATACCAAGTTGCGATACTACAATTACTGAAACAGTGCGTTCTTCTGCTAAGCAACACACGGCCGGCCATAGCCCTGTGACATCTTCTAGCAAGAAGCTGACTGGTGGAAGTGACAGATTTCGTGAATATGTTAGTGACAGTGATGATATTAACGAAGTACTGAATATTGGATTATTATCTTCTGTGCTGAAAGAAAGTGTTCTGTGCAAAATGTGTTCAAGTGTAGGAGTGGGACTAGAGAGAACAAAGCACTTTGGTTTAGCTTGTGAGATGAAGATAATCTGTGCATGTTGCAAGTATCAAGTGACTTTCTACAATTCACATGCCAGTCTCTTTGGTGAAAATGGACGATTTAGAGTGTTTCGTGTGAATGTTCGACTTGTGTATGGTCTTCAATCCATTGGAAAAGGGTCTGCTGCTGGTAAACTGTTTTGTGGTATTATGAACTTGCCATCGCCTCCAAGCAAATTTGGGTACTACTGTGAACTGGTAGGATCCTCTGTTGAAGATGTGGCTTTGAAAACCATGAAGGAAGCAGTGGAGGAATCTGTAGAAATGAACGGTGGTTCTACGGATTTGGTAGTGGCATTAGATGGTTCCTGGCAAAAGAGGGGTCATAAATCCCTGTATGGGTTTGTAACTGCAACTTGTGGTGATAGTGCAAAAGTGATAGATGTTGAAATATTATCAAAACATTGTAGGTGCAAAAATAAAATCAAAGGAGAGCACAGTGGAACCTGTGAGGCAAATTGTAGTGGATCAAGTGGAGCAATGGAAGTGGATGGAGTGAAACAAATTTTTGAACGTTCAGTTCCCAGATACTACGTTAGGTACAAATACTACCTTGGGGATGGTGACTCCAAAGGTTTCAAGACTATAGAGGAACCATGGACCTTGCCGTTGGTGGGGAGGCTTGCGTGCCTCAGCGATACAGATAGCCGTACCGTAGGTACAACCACAACGGAGGGGTATCTGTTGAGAGGCCAGACAAACATGTGGTTCCTGAAGAGTGGCAGCAGCCTTTTCAGTAGTTGCAAGGGCAACAGTCTGGATGATTGACTGATCTGGCCTTGTAACAATAACCAAAACGGCCTTGCTGTGCTGGTACTGCGAACGGCTGAAAGCAAGGGGAAACTACGACCGTAATTTTTCCCGAGGGCATGCAGCTTTATTTATGATTAAATGATGATGGCGTCCTCTTAGGTAAAATATTCCGGAGGTAAAATAGTCCCCCATTCGGATCTCCGGGCGGGGACTACTCAAGAGGATGTCGTTATCAGGAGAAAGAAAACTGGCGTTCTACGGATCGGAGCGTAGAATGTCAGATCCCTTAATCGGGCAGGTAAGTTAGAAAATTTAAAAAGGGAAATGGATAGGTTAAAGTTAGATATTGTGGGAATTAGTGAAGTTCGGTGGCAGGAGGAACAAGACTTTTGGTCAGGTGACTACAGGGTTATAAACACAAAGTCAAATAGGGGTAATGCAGGAGTAGGTTTAATAATGAATAGGAAAATAGGAATGCGGGTAAGCTACTACAAACAGCATAGTGAATGCATTATTGTGGCCAAGATAGATACGAAGCCCACACCTACTACAGTAGTACAAGTTTATATGCCAACTAGCTCTGCAGATGACGAAGAAATTGAAGAAATGTATGATGAAATAAAAGAAATTATTCAGATAGTGAAGGGAGACGAAAATTTAATAGTCATGGGTGACTGGAATTCGAGTGTAGGAAAAGGGAGAGAAGGAAACGTAGTAGGTGAATATGGATTGGGGCTAA
Organism: Schistocerca serialis cubense; assembly: GCF_023864345.2. NCBI lineage: Eukaryota > Metazoa > Arthropoda > Insecta > Orthoptera > Acrididae > Schistocerca > Schistocerca serialis. Next base: position 344,802,138 of record NC_064646.1, read on the forward strand.
GAAATGAAAGAGGAAGCCGCCTGATAGAATTTTGCACAGGGCACAACTTAATCATAGCTAACACTTGGTTTAAGAATCATGATAGAAGGTTATATACATGGAAGAACCCTGGAGATACTAAAAGGTATCAGATAGATTATATAATGGTAAGACAGAGATTTAGGAACCAGGTTTTAAATTGTAAGACATTTCCAGGGGCAGATGTGGACTCTGACCACAATCTATTGGTTATGATCTGTAGATTAAAACTGAAGAAACTGCAAAATGGTGGGAATTTAAGGAGATGGGACCTGGATAAACTAAAAGAACCAGAGGTTGTACAGAGTTTCAGGGAGAGCATAATGGAACAATTGAAAGGTATGGGGGAAAGAAATACAGTAGAAGAAGAATGGGTAGCTCTGAGGGATGAAGTAGTGAAGGCAGCAGACGATCAAGTAGGTAAAAAGAAGAGGGTTAGTAGAAATCCTTGGGTAACAGAAGAAATATTGAATTTAATTGATGAAAGGAGAAAATATAAAAATGCAGTAAATGAAGCAGGCAAAAAGGAATACAAACGTCTCAAAAATGAAATCGACAGGAAGTGCAAAATGGCTAAGAAGGGATGGCTAGAGGACAAATGTAAGGATGTAGAGGCTTATCTCACTAGGGGTAAGATAGATACTGCCTACAGGAAAATTAAAGAGACCTTTGGAGATAAGAGAACCACATGTATGAACACCAAGAGCTCAGATGGAAACCCAGTTCTAAGCAAAGAAGGGAAAGCAGAAAGGTGGAAGGAGTATATAGAGAGTCTATACAAGGGCGATGCACTTGAGGACAATATTATGGAAATGGAAGAGGATGTAGATAAAGATGAAATGGGAGATACGATACTGCGTGAAGAGTTTGACAGAGCACTGAAGGACCTGAGTCGAAACAAGGCCCCCGGAGTAGACAACATTCCATTGGAACTACTGATGGCCTTGGGAGAGCCAGTCCTGACAAAACTCTACCATCTGGTGAGCAAGATGTATGAAACAGGCGAAATACCCTCAGACTTCAAGAAGAATATAATAATTCCAATCCCAAAGAAAGCAGGTGTTGACAGATGTGAAAATTACCGAACAATCAGTTTAATAAGTCACAGCTGCAAAGTACTAACACGAATTCTTTACAGACGAATGGAAAAACTAGTAGAAGCCGACCTCAGGGAAGATCAGTTTGGATTCCGTAGAAATACTGGAACACGTGAGGCAATACTGACCTTACGACTTATCTTAGAAGAAAGATTAAGGAAAGGCAAACCTACGTTTCTAGCATTTGTAGACCTAGAGAAAGCTTTTGACAATGTTGACTGGAATACTCTCTTTCAAATTCTAAAGGTGGCAGGGGTAAAATACAGGGAGCGAAAGGCTATTTACAACTTGTACAGAAACCAGATGGCAGTTATAAGAGTTGAGGGACATGAAAGGGAAGCAGTGGTTGGGAAGGGACTGAGACAGGATTGTAGCCTCTCCCCGATGTTATTCAATCTCTATATTGAGCAAGCAGTAAAGGAAACAAAAGAAAAATTTGGAGTAGGTATTAAAATCCATGGAGAAGAAATAAAAACTTTGAGGTTCGCCGATGACATTGTAATTCTGTCAGAGACAGCAAAGGACTTGGAAGAGCAGTTGAACGGAATGGATGGTGTCTTGAAGGGAGGATATAAGATGAACATCAACAAAAGCAAAACGAGGATAATGGAATGTAGTCGAGTTAAGTCGGGTGATGCTGAGGGTATTAGATTAGGAAATGAGACACTTAAAGTAGTAAAGGAGTTTTGCTATTTGGGGAGCAAAATAACTGATGATGGACGAAGTAGAGAGGATATAAAATGTAGACTGGCAATGGCAAGGAAAGCGTTTCTGAAGAAGAGAAATTTGTTAACATCGAGTATAGATTTAAGTGTCAGGAAGTTATTTCTGAAAGTATTTGTATGGAGTGTAGGCATGTATGGAAGTGAAACATGGACGGTAAATAGTTTGGACAAGAAGAGAATAGAAGCTTTTGAAATGTGGTGCTACAGAAGAATGCTGAAGATTAGATGGGTAGATCACATAACTAATGAGGAAGTATTGAGTAGGATTGGGGAGAAGAGAAGTTTGTGGCACAACTTGACCAGAAGAAGGGATCGGTTGGTAGGACACGTTCTGAGGCATCAAGGGATCACCAATTTAGTATTGGAGGGCAGTGTGGAGGGTAAAAATCATAGGGGGAGACCAAGAGATGAATACACTAAGCAGATTCAGAAGGATGTAGGTTGCAGTAGGTACTGGGAGATGAAGAAACTTGCACAGGATAGAGTAGCATGGAGAGCTGCATCAAACCAGTCTCAGGACTGAAGACCACAACAACAACAACAACAGAGGAACTGAAACCATATGGAAATGAATTTGTAGTTGAAAAGTTGGAATGCATTGGGCATGTGCAAAAGCGTATGGGTGCACGACTTCAAAGGCTCAAACAAACTTTGGGTTCAAGTAAGCTCAGTGATGGAAAGACAATAGGAGGGAGAGGCAGGCTTACTGATGAGGTGATTGAACGTCTACAGAGATACTATGGGTATGCCATAAGGCAAAATACTAGTAATGTTAGTGACATGCGAAAAGCAGTGTGGGCATTGTTCCTTCATACTGCCTCTTCCAATTAATACCCTCAACACAGCCTGTGCCCAAAAGATTCCTGGTGCATTAAATATAATGCAAAAAAGGACTATGATCACAAACATGGTTTGCCAGCAGCTGTGATAAATGCAATAAAACCAATTTTTCATGACTTAGCACAGCCAGAATTGTTACACAAATGTCTACACTTTAAGGCGCAGAATCCTAATGAGAGCGTAAACAATTTGATTTGGAAAGTGATTCCTAAAAGGGTGTTTGTAAGCATAAAAACACTGCACTTTGGCATTTATGATGCAATAGCAACCTACAACCAAGGGAACAGTGTGAAGTTCTGAAGGCATTAGGATTTACAGCTGGGGTGAACACTGTAAGAGCACTAAGAAATATTGACAGAGAAAGGATAAGAGGAACAGAAAGAAGAGAAAGGCATATGAAGTATGATGAAACAACAGGCCAGAAAAGAAGACAGAAGAGGAAGCATTTAGAGGATGAAGAAGAAGACCCTGATAATCCATCCTATAGTGCAGGAATGTATTGAGAAACTTTGATAGCCATTTCCCGTAAATTAGAATTTTCCGAATATAAGGAACATTTTCTCAAAATCCACTCAAGCTAGAGAGATGAAATTTTTGTACAGCACTCCTAGTGGTCAAACTTACATTGTAACACAGCCAGTTGGCAATATGTTTAGTAGTTTCATTTCAGTTTAATTATAAAGCAATTATTTGTAAAAAAATTTGGGTCATTAATAAAAAAAATAATTGGAAGGAAACTAGAAAAGATACTCCAAAATCCCTCTGTCATAACTGCAATACTAAACCACTCTATATGTAAAAAAAAAAAAAAAAAAAAAAAAAAAAAAAAAAAAAAAAAAAAAATATTCAAATTTTTTTATTTGGTAGTTTATTCATAAATGTTCCTCAAACTTAGTGATTTTAACATGGGCAGCATAGGCACCTCCAGCTCCCCTTAATGCTTGTTCCATAGATCATGAATACGACACTTTGTAATGATGTGGAACGTGTCAGTTTAATAAAAGATGTCTGTACAAGATATTACATTACACAAAATATTGCATGACACTAATGTTTAAGTTGTTTTTATTTTCCCCCTCTCTTAATTTATATCTAAAAATTCAGCCAATGAGTAGAAGGAGTTGTCATCTAGAAATTCTTTTGATTTATTTTTAAATGTTGGTTGGCTATCTGTCAGGCTTTTGATGCTGTTTGGTAGGTGACCAAAGACTTTTGTGGCGGCATAATTTACCCCTTTCTGTACCAAAGTTGGATTTAACCCTGCATAGTGAAGATCATCCTTTCTCCTGGTGTTATAGCTATGCACACTGCTATTACTTTTGAACTGGGTTGGATTATTAACAACAAATTTCATAAGTGAATATATATACTGTGAGGATCCCTAGATCCTTAAATAGATGTCTGCGGGATGACCGTGGGTGGGCACCAGCAATTATTCTGATTACACGATTTTGAGCAATGAATACTTTTCTACTCAATGATGAATTACCCCAGAATATGATGCCATATGAAAGCAGTGAATGAAAGTAGGCATAGTAAGCTAATTTACTGAGATTCTTATCACTAAAATTTGCAATAACCCTAATAGCAAACGTAGCTGAACTCAGACGTTTCAGCAGACCATCAATGTGTTGCTTCCAGTTTAACCTCTCATCAATGGACACACCTAAAAATTTTGAAAATTCTGCCTTAGCTACAGACTTCTGTTCAAAGTCTATATTTATTACTGGAGTTGTGCCATTTACTGTACAGAACTGTATATACTGTGTTTTATCAAAATTTAAAGAGTGTCCGTTTGCTGAGAACCACTTAATAATTTTGTGAAAAACATCATTTACAATTACATCACTTAGTTCTTGGTTTTTGGATGTTATTACTATACTTGTATCATCAGCAAAAAGAACTAACTTTGCATCTTCATCAATGTGGAATGGTAAGTCATTAATGTATATCAAGAACAGTAAAGGACCTAAGACCGAACCCTGTGGGACCCCGTATCTGATAGCCCCCCAGTTTGAGGAATCAGCAGTTGTTTTAAAATTGCATGATCCACTTATTTAAACTTTCTGCATCCTTCCAGTTAAGTATGAATTAAGCCATTTGTGCACTGCCCCCCTCAAACCACAATGATGTAGCTTATCTAAAAGAATTCCATGATTTCACAATCAAAGGCCTTTGAGAGATCACAAAAAATACCAATGGGTGATGTTCGGTTATTAAGAGCATTTAATATTTGATCAGTGAAAGCGTATATAGCATTTTCTGTTGCAAAGCCTTTCTGAAAACCAAACTGTAATTTTGTTAGTACTTTATTTTTACAAATATGGGAGGCTACTCTTGAATACATTACTTTCTCAAAAATTTTTGATAGAGCTGTCAGAAGAGAGATTGGGTGGTAGTTGTTGACATCCGACATATCCCCCTTTTTATGCAATGGTTTTACAATGGCATATTTCAGTCTATTGGGGAAAACACCCTGCTCCAAAGAGCTATTACATACGTGGCTGAGAATCCTACTTATCTGTGGGAAACAAGCTTTAAGTACCTTGCTGGAAATGCCATCAATTCCGTAAGAGCCTTTACTTTTCAGTGAGTTTATTATTTTACTGATTTCAAAGGGAGAGGTTGGTGGAAATACAGTTGTTTCAAACTGCACAGGTATGGCCTCTTCTATTAGTAGGCTTGCCTCTTCTAGTGAAGATGTAGATCCTATTTTCTCCACAACATTTAAAATATGATTATTGAAAATATTTTCAATTTCTGATTGTTTGTTAGTACACGTGTCATTCAGTTTTATGGCACTAAAGTCTTCCTGTGTTCTTGGTTGCCCTGTTTCCATTTCAATAATGTTCCAAATTGCTTTAATTTTATTATCAGAGTTACTGATCTCAGACATGATACACATGCTTCTGGACTTTTTAGTAACTCATCTATATTAAATAAAGATTCATTTTCATTTGCATTCTAATTCTTCTTTCTTATTTCTGCTTATCTAAGTAGACTGTCATATACTATCCTATATAATTCTTCCGATTTGATCCCTTTCATAGGTGGCCATTTGAATAGTTTTAATATACATTCTTCAGTAAACTTTTATTCATTAGATTTACTAGTAATAGTCCTGTAGAGATATGCAGTAGTCCGTTTATTACTGTTTGAAACTCAGGAACTCTCTGGGCCCAAGGCATATGTCTTTCAGAACAATATGTTCTACACAACCACCCTATTTCTTTCATTAATCATTCACAAAGGATTCATGATATTTGTATTTGTATTTCTTTATTGGTCCTGTAAGTGCATATTTTGCACAAACAATGTAGGACAAGTCAGGTTGGTACAGCATATACAACATCATACATGTTATTATTTTGAAAAGATAAATAATTAAAAATTATTCAATACATGTTGAACATTGATAACAAAATTAATATAATGAAATAAAATTATAGATTGGTTAAGAATATTTGAGCAGTTACACTATACTTTTCTGGTACTCTAAAAACTCGGAAACAGAACGGAAGCAGTGGTCAAGCAAGTACTCTTCCAGTTTCACTTTAAACTTTTGTAAATTTGCATCTTTTTTCAAATAGGATGGCATGTGATTGTATAGCATTATGCCAGTATGATACACTCCTCTCTTACAAATGTTTGTACTTACTGTATTGACATGCAAATAATGCTTCTGCTTAATATCATGAGGGTGGTAATCACAGTTATACTTGAAGATATTTCCATCTTTTAAAATACTTCATTTTGTGAAATTTAGTATTTCATACATATATAAGCAAGGAAGAAGCAGTATATTGAGATTTTTAAATATTGGTCCACAGGAGTCTCTGTACTTAGCATGGTTTATTTTTCTAACAATCTATTTCTGTAGCCTAAATGTTTTGTTTGTACCTATGGAGTTCCCCCAAAAGATAATGCTGTACATCAGCAGTGATTGAATACTGCCATGGTACATTGTGATCACTGATGCATGGCTTGTATTTTGTGAGAGGAGTCTTACTGCATACGTAAGTGTGTTTAACTTTTTATTTACATGATTAAGATGTGTCTCCCATTTTAGGTTTTGCTGAATATGTATACCTCAAAATTTTGTGTCTCTCACAGATGAGACAGTTTTTCCATCAATTTTAAAAATTGGTCTTGCTGGACGTAGTTTCTGTGAATTGTGGAAATTGTCTGTCACTGTTTTTTCACTATTTATTATTAGCTTGTTTGTTCTGAACCATCGTGTTAAATTTTGTATTATATCTGTAGCTGTTTTTTGTAGGCTTTCCGCATCACATGATTTGATTAGTATATTTGTGTCATATGCAAACAGTACTGTTGTCCCTTTAGTTATTTTTTCTGACAAATCATTAACATAAAGAATGAAAAGAATTGGCCCAAGGACTAACCTTTGAGGAACTCCACATGTAATGTTTGGTGCATTACTGTAAAAATAAATTTTTTTTGTGTTTTTATGTCTTTGTATTTTATTTGAGTGATCTGTTGATGGCCATGAAGGTAGGAATGTATCCACTTGTTTGGCAGGCCTCTTATTCAATAATTACCTAGCTCCTGCAACAGAGTATTATGATCAGTTAAATCGAAGGTCAAGAAATATGCCAGACACATGTTGCTTCTTATCTACTGCAGTTAGAATTTCATTTAAGAAGGTATAAATAGCTGACTGTGTTGATCTGCCAGTTCTGAATCTCTGTTGTGCATCACCTATTATGTTTTTGTTATTTAGAAGGCTGTCAGCCTTCTAAGAAATAGTTTTTTAAGAATTTTGCCAAAGCCTGACAATACTGATAGAGGTCTATAGTCCTCAGCTTCATGTATGTCCCCTTTCTTGTTCAGTGGTGTCACTTTTGCCATTTTCAGATTTTTCAGGAATATACCACTCACGAATGATGAATTGAAAATATCCATCAATGGGTCTACGATAGGGTCAGGAAGCAAAAGACAGTTGCACTCGCAGTACAAGAAAGATCGGGAGAATGAGGACAGGCAAAAGTTAGTAGAAATTCGTGCTGCTGTAAAAAGAGCAATGGGCGAAGCATACAACCACTACCACTGTCGTACCTTAGCAAAAGATCTTGCTGAAAACCCATGGAAATTCTGGTCTTACGTAAAATCGGTAAGTGGGTCGAAGGCTTCCATCCAGTCACTCACTGATCAGTCTGGCCTGGCAACGGAAGACAGCAAAACGAAAGCTGAAATTTTAATTTTAGCATTTGAGAAATCTTTCACGCAGGAGGATCATACAAACATACCACCGTTTGAGTCTCATACAGATTCCTATATGGAGGACATAGTGATAGACATCCCTGGGGTTGTGAAGCAGCTGAATGGGTTGAAAATAAATAAATCGCCGGGTCCTGATGGGATTCCAATTCGGTTTTACAGAGAGTACTCTACTGCATTGGCTCCTTACTTAGCTTGCATTTATCGCGAATCTCTTGCCCAACATAAAGTCCCGAGCGACTGGAAAAAAGCACAGGTGACACCTGTATGTAAGAAGGGTAGAAGGACGGATCCTCAAAATTACAGACCAATATCCTTAACATTGGTTTGCTGCAGGATTCTCGAACATATTATCAGTTCGAATATAATGAATTTCCTTGAGACAGAGAAGTTGCTGTCCATGCATCAGCACAGCTTTAGAAAGCATCGCTCCTCCGAAACGCAACTCACCCTTTTTTCACATGATATCTTGCGAACCATGGATGAAGGGTATCAGGCGGATGCCATATTCCTTGACTTCTGGAAAGCATTTGACTCGGTGCCCCACTGCAGACTCCTAACTAAGGTACGAGCATATGGGATTGGTTCCCAAGTATGTGAGTGGCTCAAAGACTTCTTAAGTAATAGAACCCAGTACATTGTCCTCGATGGTGAGTGTTCGTCGGAGGTGAGGGTATCATCTGGAGTGCCCCAGGGAAGTGTGGTAGGTCCGCTGTTGTTTTCTATCTACATAAATGATCTTTTGGATAGAGTGGATAGCAATGTGCGGCTGTTTGCTGATGATGCTGTGGTGTACGCAAAGGTGTTGTCGTTGAGTGACTGTAGGAGGATACAAGATGACTTGGACAGGATTTGTGATTGGTGTAAAGAGTGGCAGCTAACTCTAAATATAGATAAATGTAAATTAATGCAGATGAATAGGAAAAAGAATCGCATAATGTTTGAATACTCCATTAGTAGTGTAGCGTTTGACACAGTCATGTCGATTAAATATTTGGGAGTAACATTGCAGATCAATATGAAGTGGGGCAAGCATGGAATGGTAGTTGTGGGGAAGGCTAGATTTGTTACTGGTAGGTTTGATCATCACACGAGTGTTACGGAAATGCTTCAGGAACTCGGGTGGGAGTCTATGGAGGAAAGGAGGCGTTCTTTTCGTGAATCGCTACTGAGGAAATTTAGAGAACCAGCATTTGAGGCTGGCTGCAGTACAATTTTACTGCCGCCAACTTATATTTTGTGGAAAGACCACAAAGTTAAGATAAGAGAGATTAGGACTCTTACAGAGGCATATGGGCAGTCATTTTTCCCTCGTTCTGTTTGGGAGTGGAACAGGGAGAGAAGATGCTAGTTGTGGTACGAGGTACCCTCCGCCATGCACCATATGGGGAAGTATGCTCTTAAGCAGTTCATTACTGTGGCCAAATTTGCTTGTTTAAATGGATATAGTTTTACATATTTTGACCAATATTCAAGGACAAAAATATATATTACCCCTCTTCTCCTTTTCAGTAGTCAGCCTAAAAAGTCTTGCAGTAAGCTCACATAAGATTTTTAAAATAATAGAATTTACTCATATATTCAATACATTTCACTTCAGCATTTCAAAATGCCTATATCATTTATTTATGAACCATATTAAAGCATTTTCACTGTTTGTGGAATACACAACTTCCACTGGACTCTCTTGCAGATTCCAAAATAAAGCATCTTTGATTACTTTAATGTAGAATTTTATCTAATAATAGTACTGTCTGCTCACATCATTAATGTTTTTCTTTAAAATATACAGCTGCCTTTTCATTTTGTTTTATTTGTAATGCTAATGTCCTTAGTTCATCATAGATATAACTTTAAGCTAAGAAATTCATGGAAAAAAATAACTACTGGTCCCCCAGTGCTCATCATTTCATTCACGTCTAATGGCAGTAATGACAAGACATCTGCTACTTTATTTTAAGAAACTTTTATATAGTTAACCTCTATGTGATATTCCTATCACATTAATCTGCTGTGTTCAAAAATTATCAGATGTGTGTGAAATCTTATGGGACTTAACTGCTAAGGTCATCAGTCCCTAAGCTTACACACCACTTAAGCTAAATTATCCTAAGGACAAACACACACACCCATGCCCGAGGGAGGACTCGAACCTCCACTGGGATCAGCTGCACAGTCCATGATAATCTGGTGTGTGGCAATTTACTTTCCATAATGGAAGCTTTAGCCAAATGGTATATGCACAGGGGTCCAGGAAAATTTAGACACGCCTTGATACTTGATATCTCTGGGAAAAAAAAGATATATCACTGCAATTTTGCAAGGTAGTGTAGTCCATTGTTCTCTCAACTGATTTCGGCACCTGTTTTCAAGCAGATCACAGTGCAGCAATTAATGAAGTAAGATTGTCATTTGAGCAATGAAGTAAGATTGTCATTTGAGCAATGCAAGGCTGTATTGAAGTGGCACTGGAAGTATCAAAACATGATGGCACTGGCAATAATGTGTATGGAACTAAGCCACTGACATGTACAACAATTTATTGTATTTGGGATAAATTTGAAGCCAACAGAGCCATTCAGGATGTGTATAAGGGAAAGTCTGGCTGACTCAAAACATCAAAAAGTCCAGCTTCCAGAACTGCTGTGTTACAACATTTTACTAGGTCACCTCAAAAATTTGTGAAGTAGGTTGCATTTGAAGGCCCAGTAAGCCAATCAAGCGTACAACAAATTCTGAAGGTTGCAAAGTGGAAAGTCTACATTCCAAGATCACTGCACACTATCAACAAGAATGACCTAGATTGAAGGATAGAATACCGCAAGTGGTCTGAAGGCATGCTTTGTGAGGATGATTGGTTTGCAGAAATGGTTCTCTGGTCTGACGGGGTGCAATTCAGACTAAGCGCTACTGTAAACTGCCGCAAACTGCATGTACTGGGCTACTGAAAATCCTCACATTAACGTGGACAAACATGTTAATCTACCATGTGCTAATGTGTGGTGTGGTCTGTCATTGTACAGTTTGATTGGCCCATACTTCTTTGAAGGTACTGTAACTGGTGATGCATACCTTCATATGCTGCAAACATCAATTTTACCTATCATCCAAAAGATGTCTGCAAATGGAAGATTTTACCTACAACAAGATGGCACTCCACCCCACTACCATAGCGATGTCAAAGCCTACTTGGGTGAAAATCTATCTGGATGATGTATGGGTCAAAGAGGAACTGTTGTGTACCCGTCATGTTCTCCAGAGCTTACAGCTCTTGACTTTTGCCTATGGGGGAACCTGAAAAATGAAGTTTATCAGCAGAAGCCAGCTACACTGAATGAGATATGAGGAACCATTGAGGCATCCTGCACAGCTGTCACACAGGCAACATTAACAGCTGTAATTTGGTCAACAGTTCAGCAGTATCAACGTTGTTTGGCTGCTAATGAGAGGCACTTTGAATACGTAAAATAATCTGCCCTCCAAGCAAGAATTGTAATGGTATGTCATTTTGTTCCATTAATATTGACTATCAAAGAGCCGGCCGCGGTGGTCTCGCGGTTCTAGGCACGCCGTCCGGAACCACGTGACTGCTACGGTCGCAGGTTCGAATCCTGCCTCGGGCATGGATGTGTGTAATGTCCTTAGTTTAATTAGGTTTAAGTAGTTCTAAGTTCTAGGGGACTGATGACCACAGCTGTTAAGTCCCATAGTGCTCAGAGCCATTTGACTATCAAAGAGCATCTGTGTTTTATGGATCCCACTGTATATATGAAGACCTTAGAGCCCCAAGTTAGAATTTGAACCTTTTCTATGCTCCCTATAACAGCTAATAACTCTTTCTCCATACCTGCATAGTTGATTTCATGTGTAATTAGACTTCTACTAGTGAAGGCTATGGTGTTATGTTCCCTCCTCTTGGGATTCCATTTACCTTAGAATAGTTCACAAGCTTCACCATATCCAGAAGCATTTGTTGCCGACTTCAATGCTTCATTTATTATAAGGTGTTTTAATATGGGTGCATCTACTAAAGCCTGCTTAATGGTCTGAGAAGCCTCCAGTGCCCCTTCATTACATATCCATTTGGCTCTTTGTTTTAATAACAACAATAATCTGGGACATTCGTAGGCTGACCGTGTTGTAGAACGGTAGAATCCTGTTAACCACATGGGAGAGCACAATTGTTTTAAATTTTTTGGTTGTGGACAGTCTTTAATTGCCCTTATTCTTTCTGCGTCTTGTCTTATTCCATGGATTCCTAATAGATATCCTAAAACTTTGAGTTCTTCTCTTCTAAACAAAATATGATTTTGGTAACTTAACTGTAATGCATTTTCCATGAAAGTTACGTAATGTTTTAGTTGACGAAATATAGTGTTCTTCTCAGGTCTTGGATGCAACTAAAATATCATCTACATAGATAAATAACTCTTCTAATAGTTCTATATCTGTACTAAAGCTTCATCCAGCTGTCATATGAATACTAAGACAGAGATATTCAATCCAAATGGCAATACCCTAAATTGATACAAATTGCCATCAAATAAAAGTCCTATACAATTTCATGAATTCTCAAGTAATTTTACCTGCCAGGAACCAGCAATCAAAGCCACTGTGCTAAAATACTTCATATGAAAACTGAAGGTGGAGGGGGGACAAAGGAATGGAAAGGGAAGGAGCTATTGATGTCAGCTGCATCGAGACTTTATGCAGAATCAGCAGCAGCAAGTGAAAATGTGTGCTGGACCAGAGTTCAAACTTAGCATCTCATGTGTACTAGGTAGCTGCATTAACCACTACACAACCAGGGCCCAGTGTTTATTGCAATTGTGTGGAGTATCTCGGTACACCCCTCGGTTGACCCACATTCCCAACTAGTGCCACCTATCCACAGTCCCTGTCCTTGTACTCCTGCTCACTCCTTTGAGAGCCCCACAAGAGGTCTGAAAGAACAGACACCATGCATTCATATAATTGGTTTGCCTCAATGGACAATGAATCCTTCAGAGTGGATGCACAATTACATATGATGCCTTGCTGGACTCTCAAAGGCAATGTACTTCAGCTGAGGGCTGTACAGAGACAGTCCCTGTAACTGTGATAAACACTGTGTTCAGATGACACAATGGTTAATACAACTGCCTTGTAAGCAGGAGATCCTAGGTTTGAATCCCAGCCTGGCACACATTTTCACTCATAGCCATTGATTCTCCAGAAACACCCGATGCAACTGACATCAATATTTCCCTACATTTCCTTTCCTTCCTGTCCCCTCCACCTTCACTTTACATACTATGTATCACAACTGCAGATCTCACATTGTGCCTGTTCTTTTGGCCATTCATATAAAATACTTCCCTTGCTGAAACGCGCTAGTAACTTATCTATAGATATAGGTCTACCTCTTTCTGTATCTATAGGTTTGTTAAGTGTTCATGCATCTGATGCCAAGTGCACGTGTCCTGTGTCTTTCTTTACTGATATTAAAGGATTGTTATATATGCTTACACTTTTCTCTACTTCATTATTTTTTACCATTTTATATATTTTTTCATTTACTGCAGGTCTTAAACTTATTGGAACAGGGTGTATCTTGGAAAAGAATGGTTCACGATTCTTTACTGATATTAAAGGATTGTTATAGATGCTTACACTTCTCCCTATTTCATTATTTTTTACTATTTTATTTATTTTTTCATTTACTGCAGGTCTTAAACTTATTGGAACAGGGTGTGTCTTGGAAAAGAATGGTTCACGATTTTTTTATTTTAAATTGACAGATGTAATCTCCTATTACTCCCAGTTTATCAGGAAACACACTAATATGCTTCATCAAAATATTATACAAACCATGCTTTTGTTCTTCATTTAACAGCTTAGATTTGTAAACTCTGATCCTTATCTGTTCACTCAATTTATCAAAATTTATTACTGATTCCTCTTTGCTCTCTATTTGAGCAGCAGCAACTAAACTCATGTTATCTAGTAATGTGTTAGAAGTATATACTAGCTGATTTATTTACTATGTATTACTAACTTCCACTGTTCCAAGATAACACTGTAATATCAAAGTCTAATCTTACTTTACTTGTCAATAACCACTCAGTGACAGATAGTATTTGTAAATTCGCATTGGAAACTACTAACAGACTTAAGCTGGAAAATTCTGTCAAATGTGTGCATGAAATAAACCCAGAACACACCATTACATTCTGTACTAGCTCTGACAGTAACATTGTGGGAAAACACATCATGGTTAGTTATTATTGTCTAGCACACGATTAGTTCTGAAAGCTTTTGTTGGGCTTTCATTCATTCATTCACTTATTGAGCATCCATTTTATCATATACAATGATATAGGAGTTGTCATGTTACATTATATGAGTTTGTAATTATACAGGAAATTAATAACATAGGCCTACGGTAGTAAAACATATATAAATATATATCTCGTGCAGCGTATAGTATATAATAACAAAACAAACAATAATTAATTATTTATAGTGCATACTGTTTCATACAGTTGTTTTTCAGATATGACTTATCATTATCATTGACCACTCTAGTAGAGAATAACAGAAGAAACAATAATTAATTAATTATAGAGTGTACAGGCAGACTATTTTCATCCATTTGTTCAAATATGAATTATCATTATCATTGACCACTATGTTCTGAAAATCCATGTACTCTGTAACACTGTAAAAACATTCTCTTAATAACATTTTTTAAGCTCATTTTTAAAAATGTAAAACTTTTCTATCTTTTTGATGCTTAAGGGAAGAGCACTAAAAAGGATTTTGGGATGATATATTGCACTTTTGTGATATTGGGCTGTTTTGTGTATTTCTCTGTGGAAATCATTCCTGTGTCTTGTTGGGTAGTCATGGCACTCACTATTTAAAGAAGAAAATTGGGGGTGAGATTTGCGATTTGAAAAAGCAGATACTTTGATAGATATATAAAGATGGAAGCAACATTATTTGAAATTCTTTGAAACTTTCCCTGCAGGGCTCTGTTGGTGCAGCCCCTTTCACTATTCTTAATGCTCGTTTTGAATAAAGAATGACCGTTTTGCCATACTTCAATTACCCCAAAATAAGTCACCATACCTCAATAGACTATGCATAAGAGCATAATAAGCACATATTACTGTTTTTTCACTGCAGCAGTTTTTCAGCATTCTGAGTATATAGCAGCATTTAGTTAGGTTTTTATTGAGCATTTCAATATGTTTATCCCACTTTAGATGCTCGTCTAACCAGATACCTAAAAATTTTGTGTTTGAAGTTTGTAAAATCTTCTGTTCACCAAGTTTCAAAACTATATTGGGCTTTACTTTATTCACTACATGGCTGAAATTCATCCATACTTGGGTGTCATGGGTTCAAAAGTCTTGTATACTGACATTCTCACAGTTCTTCATAATATTTTTGCACTGCTTTTATATATAAACAAACACACAAACAGTTTACGCACAAGTAGGCACTCATTAATTGCCCATCTAATAGTGAGCATTCTTTATTCTTTATTTGTCCATGGATCATTTCTTACAATGATATTGTTTAAATAAATCTCACATATACATAGCAGAAAAATACAATGATACATATCAATTTACGTATCACTGATTTACAGTCTGTTACATATGTTTGCTAGTTACAAAAAATGTCATTAAAAGTACATTGTAAAAATGTATACTGACACACTATTTAATTTTTTATTTCAAGATATTCTTTACCACTGTAATGGCAAATGCTGATCAGATATCTTTTTAATTTTCTTTTAAAAAGAGGTATACTTTCTGTCATCTTTATACATTGTGGTAAACTGTCGTACAGTATGCGCCCACCAATTACATGTTCTTTGTCTGTTAATTTTAGCCTACTTCCTGCTGTATGATAGTCCGCAGCTCGTGGTCGTGCGGTAGCGTTCCCGGGTTCGATTCCCGGCGGGGTCAGGGATTTTCTCTGCCTCGTGATGACTGGGTGTTGTGTGCTGTCCTTAGGTTAGTTAGGTTTAAGTAGTTCTAAGTTCTAGGGGACTGATGACCATCGATGTTAAGTCCCATAGTGCTCAGAGCCATTTGAACCTTCTATATGATAGTCATTTTTTATTCTTGTATTATGTTTGTGATATTCCCTGTTTAGCAATGCAGGACAGTTAGTTTTTAAGTAGATAATTGTTTCATATATATTGATGCTGAATTTATTTCTGCAGGATTCTCTAGGTGATACTTTTGCGATGAATCATACAGCTCTTTGTGTGTGCACATTTTCAGCATTCCCCCAAACCAGGATGCCATATGAGAGGTGCGAATGGACTACTCCATAGTTCATTGTGTGTAGAGTGTGTCTATTTACTGATTATGACATTTTTCCCATCATAGATATGCTTGAACCTATTTTGCTGCAAATGCTATTTTTGTGATTCTCCCATGTCATATACCTATCTACTGTTAAACCTAGAAATTTATAACTGTCTGTCTCCTTTAGAGCCTGACTGTGATGTTGTCCAAAGTGTGTTTTTTGTTTGCATGTATCTGCATACATGTTGTTTTGTTTCCATTTATAAAGAGATTGTTTTCCCTGAAATAATTGTTTCCACTTTTCATATTTAGTGAAGCCTTCTCTTGCAGGTCATCTGTTGTAGAACTGGTAACAACAAATGAAGTGTCATCTGCATACATGACTACACTATCGGATGCTGTTTTGGTCATATCATTGACATACAGAATGAAAAGTAGTGGACCAAGGACAGATCCTTGAGGAACCCCATATTCCATAATTACAAAATTTGAAAAGACACTTGTACTATTATTTTTTACTTTATTTCTACACACTGCTTTCTGTTTTCCAAAAAGGATTTAATAACTTCCACTGCTTTCCCACTTATACCATAACAATGAAGCTTTTGTAATAGGATGTCATGACATACACAATCAAATGCTTTACATAGGCCCAGGAACATACCACATTCATCAAGTGCTTTAGTTACAAGTGTTACGAATTCAGCTGCTGCTGTTTTCGTAGTTTTGCCCTTTCTGAATCCATGTTGTTCATCATTGATAATATTGCATGTTTGTATAAAATTTAATATTCTGTCAGTTATTATGTTACTATTATATTAGAGAGTACAGAAGTAATAGTTAGAGGTCTGTAATTTCCAGGGTCTTTTTTGCAGCCTCCTTTATGCATGAGGATTGTTTTACTCTTTTTCAGGCACATTGGAAATATTCCTCTCTCTATAGATAAGTTTATCAGACAAGTTACTGGATTTACTGCCCACTGTAAACAGCATTTAATTAGTTTAGGGGATATACCATCTAGTCGCTCAGTGTCTTTTGTTTTGAGACTGTGTACCATTTTTACAATTTCTGATTCATTAGTTGGGGTCAGGAACAAGCAGTTTGTCTCAGATGGAATGTTTATTGTGTTTATTTTGTAAGTATTATTTTGAGTTATTAATTTGTCCACAACAAGTATTGCAGACTTTTGTGCATTCCTGAGTTCCCTCCCATTTACCTCAATTGTTACGTTATCAGTATTTTCCACACCTACGCCTTTCCTCTTTTCATTTATGAGAGATCATATGGCCTTAGTGATATTTGTTGAGGTTGCTATCTTGTTTTCAGAATGCGCTGATTTAGTCTCTTTTATCAGTTTGGTGTATGTTTTCTTCTTTTCCCTATATGCATCCCTATTTTCTTGGGTTGGCCTTATCTGACAATTTTCATACATGCTTTTCACCTCTTCCTTTTTACCTTTTCTTCGACCCAATTTTTATTCTTCTTCTTATTTATTTCCCTATGTACTAATGGACATGCAACATCTATGTAATGGCCTATGTATTGCAGAATGATCCTCATCCTTTATCTATGTTTTCTGTTAAGTATATTTCACTGAAGTCTTGGTTTCCAGTAGCCTTTGTAGCCTATCTATGTCTGTTTGCTTAGTTTGTCTAAATTCTTTAAATATTTTTTCTGGCCTTCCTATGTAGCCTGCTAATTCAACTAATACCCCATAGTGGTCTGCAATGATTGTGTATAAGACCTGTGCTGTCTGCCTGCTCTGTGGTATATTAGTGATCACGTGAATCTATTAACGTTTCTGCATTTTTCCAGCATCTTGTGGGACTGTCTATTGCTAAATTAAATCCATAAGTTTTAATCAGACCTTGAAAACTCCTTGTATAAGAGTTGTATTTTAGTGTGTTAATATTTATATCACCAGCTACAATTATACAAGGGAAATCCCTGTTAGTCTTACGTAACAGGACATCTTTATTTAAATCATGCAATTAGCTAATTTTCGTGGCTTGTCATTTTCAAGCACATCGGTATCATGTTCTTTTGCAGACACTTCTTACTACACCCCACAAAAACAAAATTTTATGAACTTTGCCTAGTAAAGCACAGATACTGTAATTACATATCAATGTATTCAGATAGAAATGCTGAATGAATGTATATGGTTCAATAAGAAGAGTCTGCATAAGAAGGTGCTTGAAAGTGACAAGTCATCAAAATTAGCTCATTGCACAATTGAAATAAATCATCTAATACAGCCTACTATAGGCCATGTTTTCTTTTGTTAAGCCTTTGGAAGTTGTTGATCCCCATAAAAACATAATTTCATAGTGATCTCTGTTTCACGTAGAAACTGCTATGGACAGCAGCATTAAATTTGCAACATGTTAAGGCTGGTGACTGTGCTTCATGATGACATTCTCATGGGCATTATCCTTCAACAAGATAATGTAAGAGCACTGGCTTCCTGTGCTGTCCTGACATACCTTAACAAAGCGGGTGTGTGACTGTTGCCTGGCCAGCATGTTCTCCAGATGCTTCACCCCTCGAAAATATCTGATCATGAGCTGTAATAGACGAGGATGTCAGCACTCGCCAGTTACAATGATTGTGTAAGAAAGGAGATGGATCCTTTCTGTACCTTCTATGATGTCCCATCACCCAGATTAGGAGAACTATACATTAAAACATTTTTCCATGATATTAAGCAATTATATTTGTCATACGTAAAAGAAACTCTACTGAAAGTCAAGGAATAATGTGATTATAAAGAAAAACTATTATCACTAACATAAGTATTATTATTATTATTATTATCATTATTATTATTATCTTTGTTATTTTTGGTGTCAGTGTGAAACAAAAAGCGCCAGACTCTTTCTTGCTTTCATCTTGTTCAGATAGGACGCCGTTGTGTGCAATCTACATAATAAGATGTGTACATGTTTTATTATTTGAACAGTGAGCTCCAATATATGTCTAAAGTATTGCTGTTGTTAATTTTAACTGTAACCTGTGCCACATATTCCGTTTGCTTGTCCCATCATTTTTAAAAGAATTTCAGATGCCATGCCGGCAGCAAGCTTAACATCATTGGACGGCAACAACTGGCTGCCTTTAAGCAGCAATTTCAAATTATTGTAATTATTGTCCTGTTCTTTCCTCAGGCAATGCTGGAGATCAGCGATATTACACTCCTGGAAATGGAAAAAAGAACACATTGACACCGGTGTGTCAGACCCACCATACTTGCTCCGGACACTGCGAGAGGGCTGTACAAGCAATGATCACACGCACGGCACAGCGGACACACCAGGAACCGCGGTGTTGGCCGTCGAATGGCGCTAGCTGCGCAGCGTTTGTGCACCGCCACCGTCAGTGTCAGCCAGTTTGCCGTGGCATACGGAGCTCCATCGCAGTCTTTAACACTGGTAGCATGCCGCGACAGCGTGGACGTGAACCATATGTGCAGTTGACGGACTTCAAGCGAGGGCGTATAGTGGGCATGTGGGAGGCCGGGTGGACGTACCGCTGAATTGCTCAACACGTGGGGCGTGAGGTCTCCACAGTACATCGATGTTGTCGCCAGTGGTCGGCGGAAGGTGCACGTGCCCGTCGACCTGGGACCGGACCGCAGCGACGCACGGATGCACGCCAAGACCGTAGGATCCTTCGCAGTGCCGTAGGGGACCGCACCGCCACTTCCCAGCAAATTAGGGACACTGTTGCTCCTGGGGTATCGGCGAGGACCATTCGCGACCGTCTCCATGAAGCCGGGCTACGGTCCCGCACACCGTTAGGCCGTCTTCCGCTCATGCCCCAACATCGTGCAGCCCGCCTCCAGTGGTGTCGCGACAGGCGTGAATGGAGGGACGAATGGAGACGTGTCGTCTTCTGCGATGAGAGTCGCTTCTGCCTTGGTGCCAATGATGGTCGTATGCATGTTGGGCGCCGTGCAGGTGAGCACCACAATCAGGACTGCATACGACCGAGGCACACAGGGTCAACACCCGGCATCATGGTGTGGGGAGCGATCTCCTACACTGGCCGTACACCACTGGTGATCGTCGAGGGGACACTGAATAGTGCACGGTACATCCAAACCATCATCGAACCCATCGTTCTACCATTCCTAGACCGGCAAGGGAACTTGCTGTTCCTACAGGACAATGCACGTCCGCATGTATCCCGTGCCACCCAACGTGCTCTAGAAGGTGTAAGTCAACTACCCTGGCCAGCAAGATCTCCGGATCTGTCCCCCATTGAGCATGTTTGTGACTGGATGAAGCGTCGTCTCACGCGGTCTGCACGTCCAGCACGAACGCTGGTCCAACTGAGGCGCCAGGTGGAAATGGCATGGCAAGCCGTTCCACAGGACTACATCCAGCATCTCTACGATCGTCTCCATGGGAGAATAGCAGCCTGCATTGCTGCGAAAGGTGGATATACACTGTACTAGTGCCGACATTGTGCATGCTCTGTTGCCTGTGTCTATGTGCTTGTGGTTCTGTCAGTGTGATCATGTGATGTATCTGACCCCAGGAATGTGTCAATAAAGTTTCCCCTTCCTGGGACAAAGAATTCACGGTGTTCTTATTTCAATTTCCAGGAGTGTATTTCTTTCATTTTTGATGCATAGGAAGCTGATATTTTTAAAGTACTTTATGATTTATTCAGATGATTTATGTTACATGCAATAGGACCCAGACTTGGCCTGCACTAAGACGAAATTAAGTCACACATAGGTCCTACATATTGAAAATGGTGAAATACTTTTCTTTGTGTGTGTATATAGCCTGTAACGATTAACTGTTATTGAGCACAGAATCATCTAAGTAGCTTCAATAATTATACAGGATCCCACACTACATTTTTGTGTCAGTAAAATGTAAGGACGGACCGTGCCTTCGCATATCTTTGCAGTAAAACCAAAGTGGTTATCAAACAATGGAAAATCCAGGATGGAATGTAACAATACGAGAGAAGGAAAATTGCTGCTCACCATATAGTGGAGATGCTGAGTTAAGATAGGCACAATAAAAAGATTCACACAATCATAGCTTTTGGCCAATAAGGCCTCTGTCAGCAGTAGACACACATACACACACTCTCACGAAAGCGCAACTTGCACACGTCTGCAGTCTCAGAGAGCCAAAACTACACTGCGAGCAGCAGCACCAGTGCATCATGGAAGTGGCGACTGGGTGAGGCTAAGGAGGAGGCTGGGGTGGGGAAGGGGAGAGATAGTTTGGCGGGAGTGGCAGATAGTGAAGTGTTGCAGTTTAGATGGAGGGCAGGAGAGAAGGTGCAGAGGGGGGAGGGGGTAAGTAGCAGAAAGGAGAGAAATAAAAAGAAATTAAAACACTGGGTGTGTCGGTGAAATGACAGCTGTGTACTGCTGGAATGGGAACAGGGAGGGGCTGGATGAGTGAGGCCAGTGACTAATGAAGGTTGAGGCCAGGAGGGTTACGGGAACTTAGGATGTATTGCAGGGAAAGTTCCCACCTGCGCAATTCAGAAAAGCTGGTGTTAGTGGGAAGGATCCATATGGCACAAGCTGTGAAGCAGTCATTGAGATGAGGGGTATCATGTTTGGCAGCGTGTTCAGCTACAGGGTGGTCCACTTGTTTTTCGGCCACAGTTTGTCAGTGGCCATTCATGCGGACAGACAGCTTGTTGGTTGTCATGTCTACATAGAATGCAGCACAGTGGTTGCATCTTAGCTTGTAAATCACATGACTGGTTTCACAGGTAGCCCTGCCTTTGATGGGATAGATGGCGTTAGTGACCGGACTGGAGTAGGTGGTGGTAGGAGGATGTATGGGACAGGTCTTGCATCTAGGTCTATTACAGGGGTATGAGCCATGGGGTAAGGGATTGGGAACAGGGGTTGTGAAAGGATGGATGAGTATATTGTGCAGGTTCGGTGGATGACAGAAATACCACAGTAGGTGGGGTGGGAAGGATAGTGGGTAGGACATTTCTCATTTCAGGGCACAACGAGAGGTAATCGAAACCCTGGCGGAGAATGTAATTTAGTTGCTCCGGTCCCAGATGGTACTGAGTTACGAGGGGAATGCTCTGGTGGTCGGACTGTGAGACTTTGGGAGGCGATGGGAGACTGGAAAGATAAGGCACGGGAGATTTGTTTTTGTACAAGGATGAGAGAGTAATTATGGTCAGTGAAGGCTTCAGTGAGACCCTCATTATATTTAGAGAGGGACTGCTCGCCACTGTAGGTGCAACGACCATGGGTGGCTAGGCTGTATGGAAGGGACTTCAGTCCCAGATGGTACTGAGTTACGAGGGGAATACTCCTCTGTGGCTGGACTTTGGGAGGTGGTGGCAGACTGGAAAGATAAGGCATGGGAGATTTGTTTTTGTACAAGGATGAGAGGATAATTACAGTCTGTGAATGCTTCAGTGAGACCGTTGGTATATTTAGATAGGGACTGCTCGTCAGTGCAGATGTGACAACCATGGGTGGCTAGGCTGTATGGAAGGGACTTCTTCGTATGAAACAGTTGGCAGCTGTGGAAGTGGAGGTATTGCTGGTGGTTTGTAGGTGTGATATGAAGTAGGTTTGATATGGATGGAGGTACTGATGTAGCCATCTCTGAGGTGGAGGTCAACATCAAGGAAGGTGGTTTGTTGGGTTGAGTAGGACCAGGTGAAGCAAATGGGGGAGAAGTTGTCAAGGTTCTGGAGGAATGTGAATAAGGTGCCCTCACCTTCAATCCAGATATCAAAAATGTCATAAATGAATCTGAACCAGGTGAGGGGTTTAGGATTCTGAGTGGATCGCGGTTGGATGGAGGAGTGAACTGAGTTAGGCAAGGATCAATACTGGTCTTTGGTTGAGTCTGATTGGCCAGGTTGGTTGCAAAAAAGTGTTTCCACTGTAGGGACCGGGAGAAGGAGAGAAGGTCTGGTACTAGTCCTGCATGGTTGAATTTGGGAGTGGGGCAAAAGGTGAGGCCTTTGGAAAGGACTGATATTTCTGTGGGACTAAGGCTTCTGGAGGAAAGGTTCATGACTGTGTTGCGGGTCTGTTTAGGTTTTGAGTTCTGTGTAGTGGTGGGAGGGAGTTTTGGAGAATGGGGTAAGTGTAGTAGGTCTGCGAGACAGGGTTTGTCAGCTCTGAGGGGGCATGAGGGAGGTTTAGAGGTTGTTGTAGAAGTGGTAGACAGTGGTACTCCGAGGCGGGAGTAGGAAGTGAGCAGGATGGAAAGCTTTTTGAGGTGACATTGTGCATGTTGCTCACATTCCTGCAGGGCAAGAGTTTCAATGTGTGTTATGGGTTCCAGGAATTTGGTATTACATAGCAGGAGAATTTTGCGGATGGAGAGAAGGTACTGCAAGGAGGATTGGGCTTGGTTGATATGATTTTGCAGGACTGTGTTGGTGAGGCTAAGGATTGGCGGAATCTGAACAGGTGGAGGTCATTGTAGAAGGAGGGGTGGCAACCTGAGATGGGTAATTTGATGGTAAGACCATTGGGAGCGGGTGGGGGGGGGGGGGGGGGGGGATTTCATGAGCAAAGCAACAATGCAGGAACAGTATGTGGGACTTGGATCTGGCTAGGGATAAGGAAACTTTTCTGTATTGATGCAGATGGAAGGAGCAAGGATCCATGGTGGTGCAAAAATGCGAAAAAATATGTAAGAAAATAGAATTACGTCCAGAAAATTACGCAAAAATACACTCAAATATGTGTGAAAAGTACGAAGTGGATGCACAGGGGGGGAAAAAAAAAGAGATGAAATCTGAGGAAAACGACGATAGTGGAAGGCGAAAACTCACTAAAACTGTCGAGAAGTCGCAAAGGTCAAAGTAGAGAATAACTAATCATTAATAAATATATGTATATTACTGTGGGTAGCAAGTTTGAGGATGGATAAGCATAGAGAAGGAGGACAGCAGATGTGACTGGATGAGGTGGATTTAGTGGGTGCGAACAGGGGTAGAACAGCCCCTACAGTGGATACACTTTTTCGCCACCAACTCGACCAATCAGACTCAACCAGAGACTAATATTGAACCTTGCCTTACTCAGTTCACTCCTCCATCCAACTGTGATCCATCCCCACTGTCTCCAAACCACCCCCTGTTAACTTTTCAGAATTTCTTATTCTCGAACCTTGCCTCACCATCATTCCCGAAATCCCATAACATGCATACTAACCTTACATCCACAGAAAGAACCGTAGTCCACCATCTAAAAACTGATCCCGATCTTATAATCCTACCTGCAGACAAAGGCTCCACCATCGTAGTTTTGAACTGCAAGGATTACATGGCAGAAGGACTCCGTCAGCTGTCAGATACTTCCACTTACAAACCATGTCACAGTGATCCCATTCCAGCAATCCAGCAGGATCTCCAGTCACTACTCGAGTCCTTAGGCCCATCCCAGAACTTCTCCCCAGAGTCCATCTCTCTACTTACCCCTTCCACTCCCCACACTCCCACCTTCTATATGCTTCCTAAAGTTCATAAACCCAACCACTCAGGACGCCCCATTGTGGCCGGTTACTGTGCCCGTACTGAGAGAATCTCTGCTCTCATAGACCAACACCTTCAACCTATTACCCGGAACCTATCCTCCTATATAAAAGATACCAACCATTTCCTCGACCGACTCTCCACAGTTCCTTTCCCTTTATCACACGGTGCCCTGCTCATCACTACTGATGCCACCTCCCTGTACACTAACATTCCTAATGCCCATGGCCTTACTGCTATCGAACACTACCTTTCCAGACACCCTATGGATTCCAAACCAACAACCTCCTTCTTAGTCTCCATGACCAACTATATCCTCACCCACAATTACTTCTCCTTTGAAGACATTGGTTACAAACAAATCCGCAGTACAGCTATGGACACCCGCATGGCACCATCCTATGCTAACCTATTCATGGGCCATCTAGACGAATCCTTCCTAAAAACCCAGAATCCTAAACCCCTCACCTGGTTCAGATTCATTGATGACATTTTTGCTATCTGGATTGAAGGTGAGGACACCTTACTCACATTCCTCCAGAACCTCGACAACTTCTCTCCCATTTGCTTCACCTGGTCCTACTCAACCCAAGCCATCTTCCTAGATGTTGACCTCCACCTCAGAGATGGCTACATCAGTACCTCTGTCCATATCAAACCTACTAACCACCAGCAATACCTCCACTTCCACAGCTGCCACCTGTTTCATACGAAGAAGTCCCTCCCGTACAGCCTAGCCACCTGTGGTTGTCACATCTGCAGTGACGAGCAGTCCCTATCTAAATATACCAAGGGTCTCACTGAAGCCTTCACAGGCCGTAATTATCCTCTCATCCTTGTACAAAAACAAATCTCCCATGCCTTATCTTTCCAGTCTGCCACCACCTCCCGAAGTCCAGCCACAGAGGAGTATTCCCCTCGTAACTCAGTACCATCTGGGACTGGAGTAACTGAATTAAATTCTCCACCAGGGTTTTGATTACCTCTCGTCGTGCCCTGAAATGAGAAATGTCCTACCCACTATCATTCCTACCCCTCCTACCGTGGTATTCCGCCATCCACCGAACCTACACAATATACTCATCCATACTTTCACAACCCCTGCTCCCAATCCCTTACCTCAGGGCTCATACCCCTGTAATAGACCTAGATGCAAGACTTGTCCCTTACATCCTCCTACCACCACCTACTCCAGTCCAGTCACTAACATCACCAATCCTCCCCCAGGGGGCGTTTCGGTGGCGTTCCTCTGGCTCCCGGGGCACGCTGGTATCTGTGGGAATGAGGCGGCTGATATAGTGGCCAAGGCTGCAGTCTCTCTTCTTCGGCCAGCTATTCAGTCGATTCCCTTCACCGATCTACGGAGTGTTTTATGTCGTCGAGTTGTTCTTTTATGGTACGCAGATTGGTCGACAATTCCCCATAATAAATTGCGGGACGTGAAAGCTCTTCCTTGTGCTTGGACCTCTTCCTCCCGAACGCGTCGTCGGGAGGAGGTAATTTTAACTAGACTCCGGATAGAGCACTGTCTTTTTAGCCATCGACATCTTTTAAGCGGCGATCCTCCCCCACTCCGTCCCCACTGCTCTCAGCTGTGGACGGTAAGACACCTTTTAATTGAGTGCCCCTATTTTACTCCGTTACGTGCCCGTCTCCAGCTGTCGCCTGATATATCGTCAATTTTAGCAGATGACACGCGCTCGGCCGAGTTTATTAGTGACAGTGAAATGACGTCAGTCATTTGAAGCTTTTTTTGGGGACTACCAACCCCTTTCTGTAGTGGATTTTTAAGCCTTCTTTCTGCTTTTAGTTTCTCCAATTTTTTGAATTTCGTTCCCAAAAAGTCCGCATGAATGGCCACCGACAAACTGTGGCCAAAAAACAAGTCGACCATCCTGTAGCTGAACACGCTGCCAAACATGATACCCCTCATCTCAATGACTGCTTCACAGCCTGTGCCATATGGATCCTTCCCACCAACACCAGCTTTTCTGAACTGCACAGGTGAGAAATTTCGCTGCAATACATCCTAAGTTCCCGTAACCCTCCTGGCCTCAACTTTTGTTAGTCACTGTCCTCACCCATCCAGCCCCCTCCCAGTTCCCATTCCAGCAGTACACAGCTGTCATTTCACCACCACACCCAGTCTTTTAATTTATTTTTATTTCTCTCCTTTCTGCTACTTACCCTCTCCCCCCTCTACACCTTCTCTCCTGCCCTCCGTCTAAACTGCAACACTTCACTGTCTGCCACTCCCACCATACTATCCCTCCCCCTCCCCGCCCTAGCCTCCTCCTTACCCTCACCACTCCTCATCATGCACTGGTGCTGCTGCTCGCAGTGTAGTTTCAGCTCTCTGAGACTGCAGACATGTGTGCAAGTTGTGCTTGCGTGAGTGTGTGTGTATGTGTGTCTACTGCTGACAAAGGCCATAATGGCCGAAAGCTATGATTGTGTGAATCTTTTTATTGTGCCTCTCTTGACTCAGCATCTCCACTATATGGTGAGTAGCAACTTTCCTTCTCTCATTTTGTTACAAAGTGGTTATCAGGAGTTGATGAGCCAACTAGTTGGCCTGAAAACTGTGCAATGACGAAACATCCATAATTTTAGATCTTGTTTTCATTATTCATTTCTAAACATATACCTGGTTACTAACTTCCTGATAAAAAATGGATGTAAATTCATACAACCAATAACAAAAGAAATTTAGCAACTCTTTCACTCATTTACTTTCAGAGTGGTTAATATCCTTAATAAATTCATTGCTACAGAAATAGAATCCCATATTTAGGCAAACTAGCCAGTGTAATCAAATAGAAATTATTTCAGTACCTAAAAGTTCTTTCATTTTCATTTCATTTATCATCATCCTTTTCATCATTTACATGATATAGGAATTGTCATAATACTGTCCAGAATATGCACAGCAGAATATTACATATTTCTATCAAACACACAAAATTAACATTATGTTGAAAATTAAAACACATCAAATTAACGTTATATAATATGTTGAAAATTAAAACATTGAATTAATGTGTTGTTCTTTTACATGCTCTTTTAACATGTACTGTATGTGATGGATTTATATATATATTTAGTACATTTTGGAAAACACATATTACACATGATTTTAGAGTTAAGAGTATAAATGAGACATAGAACTGACAATGAGAACAACATGATATTGACAATACAACTATCAGTTAGTGATTTAAGGATTCAAAATGTTCCTCTATGTTATAAAAACATTTATTTATCATAAACTATTTAAATTCTGACTTAAATTTTCCTTCATCTTCTGTTCCCCTGATGCAGAGTGGCAGAGCATTATAAAGCTTTATTCCATGGTGGCTCACATGTTTTTGAGTTTTTGTTTTCTTTTTCTTTCTACATGCAGATTCTTACAGATACATGTATTGTAGTCATGAAGATCTGAATTTACACGTAATCTACTCAATTGTATTCTTGTATGCAGTATGCTTTTTAATATGTACAAAGATGGTACTGTAAGTATGTTTAGCTGCATGAACAAAGGCTTGCAGTGTGTTTGTGGGGAGCTCTGTGTAATAATTCTAATGGTCCTTTTCTGTAATTTAAAAACCTCTCTCAAGTGACATTTAGTTGCAGCCCAGAATGTCATTCCATAGGTTTTTTTTTTTTTTTTTTTAATTCCTTTCCTGTGGTAACCTCTTCATCTCAGAGTAGCACTTGCAACCTACGTCCTCAATTATTTGCTTGTCGTATTCCAATCTCTGTCTTCCTCTACAGTCTTTGCCATCTACAGCTCCCTCTAGTACCATGGAAGTCATTCCCTCATGTCTTAGCAGATGTCCTATCATCCTGTCCCTTCTCCTTATCAGTGTTTTCCACATATTCCTTTCCTCTCCGATTCTGCATAGAACCTCCTCATTCCTTACCTTATCAGTCCACCTAATTTTCAACATTTGTCTACAGCACCACATCTCAAATGCTTCGATTCTCTTCTGTTCCGGTTTTCCCACAGTCCATGTTTCACTACCATACAATGCTGTACTCCAGACGTACATCCTCAGAAATTTCTTCCTCAAATTAAGGCCGGTATTTGATATTAGTAGACTTCTCCTGGACAGAAATGCCTTTTTTGCCATAGTGAGTCTGCTTTTGATGTCCTCCTTGCTCCGGCCGTCATTGGTTATTTTACTGCCTAGGTAGCAGAATTCCTTAACTTCATTGACTTCGTGACCATCAATCCTGATGTTAAGTTTCTCGCTGTTCCCATTTCTACTACTTCTCATTACCTTCGTCTTTCTCCGATTTACTCTCAAACCATACTGTGTACTCATTAGAGTGTTCATTCCGTTCAGCAGATCATTTACTTCTTCTTCACTTTCACTCAGGATAGCAATGTCATCAGCGAATCGTATCATTGATATCCTTTCATCTTGTATTTTAATTCCACTCCTCAACCTTTCTTTTATTTCCATCATTGCTTCCTCGATGTACAGATTGAAGAGTAGGGGCGAAAGGCTACAGCCTTGTCTTAAACCATTCTTAATACGAGCACTTCGTTCTTGATCGTCCACTCTTATTATTCCCTCTTGGTTGTTGTACATATTGTATGTGACCCGTCTCTCCCTATAGCTTACCCCTACTTTTTTCAGAATCTCGAACAGCTTACACCATTTTATATTGGCGAACGCTTTTTCCATGTCGACAAATCCTATGAAAGTGTCTTGATTTTTCTTTAGCCTTGCTTCCATTATTAGCCGTAACGTCAGAATTGCCTCTCTCGTCCCTTTACTTTTCCTAAAGCCAAACTGATCGTCACCTAGCGCATTCTCAATATTCTTTTCCATTCTTCTGTATATTATTCTTGTAAG
Organism: Schistocerca serialis cubense; assembly: GCF_023864345.2. Lineage (NCBI taxonomy): Eukaryota > Metazoa > Arthropoda > Insecta > Orthoptera > Acrididae > Schistocerca > Schistocerca serialis. The sequence continues at coordinate 344,831,735 of NC_064646.1, forward strand.
CAGCTTCAATGCATGAGCTGTTAAGCTGATTGTGCGATAATTCTCGCACTTTTCAACTCTTGCCGTCTTCGGAATTGTGTGGATGATGCTTTTCCGAAAGTCAGATGGTATATCGCCAGACTCATATATTCTACACACCAACGTGAATAGTCGTTTTGTTGCCACTTCCCCCAATGATTTTAGAAATTCTGATGGAATGTTATCTATCCCTTCTGCCTTATTTGACTGTAAGTCCTCCAAAGCTCTTTTAAATTCCGTTTCTAATACTGGATCCCCTATCTCTTCTAAATCGACTCCTGTTTCTTCTTCTATCACATAAGAAAAATCTTCACCCTCATAGAGGCTTTCAATGTATTCTTTCCACCTATCTGCTCTCTCCTCGCATTTAACAGTGGAATTCCCATTGCACTCTTAATGTTACCACCGTTTCTTTTAATGTCACCAAAGATTGTTTTGACTTTGCTGTACGCTGAGTCTGTCCTTCCGACAATCATATCTTTTTTGATGTCTTCACATTTTTCCTGCAGCCATTTCGTCTTAGCTTCCCTGCACTTCCTATTTATTTCATTCCTCAGCGACTTGTATTTCTGTATTCCTGATTTTCCCAGAACATGTTTGTACTTCCTCCTTTCATCAATCAACTGAAGTATTTCTTCTGTTACCCATGGTTTCTTCGCAGCTACCTTCTTTGTACCTATGTTTTCCTTCCCAACTTCTGTGATGGCCCTTTTTAGAGATGTCCATTCCTCTTCAACTGTACTGCCTACTGCGCTATTTCTTATTGCTGTATCTATAGCGTTAGAGAACTTCAAACGTATCTCGTCATTACTTAGTACTTCCGTATCCCACTTCTTTGCGTATTGATTCTTCCTGACTAATGTCTTGAACTTCAGCCTACTCTCCATCGCTACTATATTGTGATCTGAGTCTATATCTGCTCCTGGGTACGCCTTACAATCCAGTATCTGATTTCGGATATAATAGAATCAAAATAAGCCATACACACTAATCTTGTACACTCTGCACTGCAAACTCTAGAAATTATTCTCAGTGCTAAACATGCTGAATTGAGTTTTTGGATATGTATGTGACATGGTCTTTTCAGCACAAGTGCTGATCAATGTACATGCCCAAAAATTTTGTAGACCAGACTTTCTCTATTTCATGGTCACTGAATGATAAATGGTGATCATCTCTCTCATTTACTTTACCATACTACATGTAATTTGTTTTATTTGAATTGAGTATTAACTTATTAGTGTAAAACTAGTGTTGCACACTCTTCAGTATTTGCTGTCATCACTTATAATTATGCTTGTATCATCTGCAAATAACATAATTTTTGATAATCTGTTGGGCCTTTCAATGTCATTTATATAGATTAGGAATAATAGGGGGCCAAGAACACTACGCTGAGGGACACCTACTGTCACTTTCTTAGCATCAGAAACCCTCTTTATTTTTTGCTTATTCTGAGATGAGGTGAGTTCCACAACCTGAGTTCTATCTTGGAGATAGGATTCAAACCATTTCCTCCCCATTTCTCTGATGCCTATTGCCTCCAGTTTGTCAAGGAGAATTTGATGATATACTGTATCGAAGGCTTTGGAAAGATCTAGGTTGATTCCTACCACACATTTGTTATTGTCTAAATTTCTAATAATTTCTTCCGTATAGGCCTGTATAGCTGTTTCTGTGCTGTAACCTGCACGAAAACCATGTTGACTACAATTTAGAAGATTGAAGGTGTCAATGTAGCTTATGAGTCTAATGTTCATCAGTTTTTCAAAAATTTTTGAGAAAGATGGAAGGAGGGATACAGGTCTATAGTTTTCTACCTTATTTATATCCCCACTTTTGAATAATGGTTTAACCTTAGAAATTTTGAGCCTTTGGGGGAACACACCCAAGATTTGTGTGGTGACTTATTGTCACTGGCTCTTCATCCAGTCCCACAGACATTTTGGGTTTTATACTGTTAATTACTTTCAGTATTTCATATTTGTTAGTGGAACTTATTATCATGCTATTGACTACTTTTGGAGCTGTTTTTTCTATTCTTTGGTAAAGCTCTTGCTTAATTTATCAGGTACACTTAGAAAGTAGTTGTTAATGTAATTGGGCAAGACTTCATTCTTTATTTCAATGTTATCACTAGATTTAAGTACAATATCCTGGTCTTTAGAGCTTTTTCCTATTTCTCTTTTAACAATTTCCCATGTGGTCCTTGATTTATTGTCTGACTTCCTTATTAGTCTATCATTACTTAATACTTTTGCTAGATTAATTACCCTTTTATATACCTTTTTGTAGTCACTAACATGTTTTTGTTTTCAAACAAATTTTCAGCTATTCAGTTACTCAGAAATGTGCATCTTTAATTTAATTTATGAAAATGTAGTAAACAATAACAGCTAACTTCAGTCTTAATTATAGTCAGCTTATAAAAGCAACTTGTTGGAACCCATTTTAAGTCAGTCTGCAGTGAGTTGTGAAACAAGTCACATCATTGTCCAGAAATACAGGATTATGTGCTCCAGATGAGTTAGTAAAAATTAAAAGTCAGAAAATATACTGTTAGCTAAATTTTGTATCCGAGAATTTAGTCCATGATTCAGTGATTGGATTTAATGATTGAATGTTTGCTTGTAATTATTATTATCAACAATTTTGAGCTTCAATAATAGCTAAAGCAAACTGTAACAATAGTATCAGACTATGAATGGTGTTGTTTCCAAATGGTAATTACTGTGCACATAGTGTTCAATGAAATTCATTGTTAGATTTAAAGGACAGTGGTTTATAAACTTTAATCAGTGACTGTATTAATGATTTGTTTGTCACACACGCACTTCTTTTAGGTTACTGAGATCAAGTAATATTACAGGACATCAGTGCAGTATGTGGCTATCCATTTATCAGTGTATAATTTAAATAGATGAACTCAATCTGGCCACAACATCAAAGTGCAGTTAAAGTGTTTGTACCATAACTTTGGTGTAGACTAAATCATTGACAATAGAATACTTTCGACAACAAATTTTTGGCCAGATCTGACAGCAGCACAGCTACCAAAGGCATATTTGTATAGGTAACAGTTACGCTAAAAGGACGATGTAATATACCAATATCCATCACCAAACTCTGTTTGACCTGATGCCAAGCCACGCTAGAGTCATTGTTGCTGCCAGATGTGGTGGTTCTGCATACTTAATTTTGTATACTATACAGTTTCGAATCATCCACAAATTGTATTCTTCTTTCTCTACTGTACAGGGTGGATGGGAAGTAAATAAGTATCATTAAATGGCTGTTAAGATTTTAATATTAATGAAATAATATTGGAAATAGCACAAACATACAAAACATTAAAAAGGACAGAGATTTTTCATGCTGACTGATGGTGGCCACAAGAGGTGGTACACTCAGCAACAATGAAGATGGCTGATTGCCTTACCGTTGAAGAATGAGCACAGACTGTTTCATGCTATGAGGTGTGGAATTCAATTGTTCTTGTGCAGAGTTGATGGCATATTGTGAAGGGACGGAATGCCACAATTCATCTGGATATAAGAAAGAATTGTCACATGAAGCTAATGGCCACAGGTTTGTTAAAGAATGTGTGAAAAACAGGTCATCCATCCATGTCTTGGTGCCCTGAAAATGTGGGGATTGTGCAGAACATGTTCAGTCACAGCCTGGGGGAATCAACACTCCAGGCAGCTCATACTAGTGGACTAACAAATCACACTGTGCATCAAGTGTTGCAAAAAGAATTAAACTTTTGAGCATGGAAACCCCGCTACATACAGCAGCTCATGCCAGAAGACTGTGATCACTGAATTGAGTATGGGGAGTTCATGTTGAGTTGGCATGAAAATTGGCCTCAATTGTTTCACAGCATCCTCTGTAGTGATGAAGCCATATTCCACATGGGAGGTATCATCAGTCAGCACAACTGCCATTACTGGGTGGCACAGGATCCTGGACTTATGGTGGAGAAGATGGATTCTCATCCAAAATTGATGTCGTGATGTAGAATAATGGCTACAAATGTCATTGATCCATATCTCCTGTGAGACACAATGAATGGGGAATGCTACCTTTAAATACTTCAGAATTACGTTTGGAGCATGATATCAGGATGGAAATATACTGACAACATTATCGTTACACAAGACAGGGAACAACCTCACTTTCCATATGTTGTGTGGAATTGGTTGGATGAGAAATTTCCAGAACATTAGTTGGAATGACATGGAACTCATAAGTAGCCTGTAAGACATCCAGACATGACACAGTGTGACCTTTTTTTATGGGTCTGGGTAAAAGAGGAGGTATACCAAATGAAACCTTGCACACTGGACATATTGGAAGCACAGATTTGGGAAGTTCTTACCAACATCCCACACAACTTCCTCCAGAAAGCTGTGGATTCCATTCCAGGCCAACTGATTAATGTCACAGGTATTTACATCAAAATGTAATGGACTTTAAATGCACGCTGTCATTTTCCCATCTGTTTGTGTACATACTGTTTTGATTTCAAATAAACAACTCTGCAAAGATAAAAGATTAAACATCAATTTCAATCCCTAGTTACTTTTTGTCCAGCCTGTGTATGCACATTAGGTAAAATTTTATTATTTGCTATCCTTCATGGTTTTGCAATCTGAATGGCCAGCTGGGTAAAGTGAGTTTTACTTCTGATGTCACACCAACTACAAAGTTCCCTGTAACAGTCTTCTTCAAGTATAATTTCTCATCCAGTTTCTCTCTTCAAATATCTTGCATACCACCGTCAACTTGATCACACTTGGGTTTGTTTTACACCTATTGTGCAGATAGTTTTGATACCCATGCACTAATCAACCACATTCAAATAATATGCCTTTGCTGAAAGTCTATGAGACTTTTCAAATTGCCTCATTTACTTATGGCCAACTGCAGATATAAATAATGTAATACACCACAGACTAGCTTGTTTCTCTACCATTTAACACTACAATTATATTATACAAATGATCAAAGTAAACCAACAGGAGGTTAGTAAATAACAACATTCCATATGACCACTGTATTTCCTGTGCACAAATCAGCCAATTGTTGAAGGTTGGGCAGCTGTAATGGATGTTGCAGTGTGGTAACATTGTTCATACTTATGTAATATTAACATTTAGTGACTAGTGTAGGCCTAGAGTAGAACTTAGTTGTTTGCTGTACATGTTTATGTATGTCTGAATAGAATCTCATAAGTTTTAGAGGATGGCTTAAAAAAGTCCCTTAGATGCAATGTTATTGATTATTTGTTCTCCATCTGCATAGATCAGTTGAAAAAGTGATATACTGGACTGGGTGCAAGGCTCTACTAATGCTGCATTTGAATGTTACAGGAATGTTTTTCCTACTCATCTGCATTAACTTACATTTTCCTACATTTAGAGCAAACTATCATTCATCATACCAACTAGAAATACTGTCTACATCATCCTGTATCTAGTCTGTTGTAAAATCTCTCTCCTAATCCACCAATAAACTTAGAGAGTCCCACCACATACCTACCTCACCCTCCCCCCTTCAACTCAGCTTCTGTGTACACTAGTGCAGATTTATATGGTATTTTCTATGGCAGAACACCATGTCACATGTTTGTACAATGACCAGTGACTGGAATTCCAAAATTTGATGACACTCAATAATCCTACAGGACAAAACAATAGTCATCTTGTCAAGAGAGCACACAGACTGCTTTGGAGTGCTGTAAATGGTGTAGAACTGGTACCAAAAAGACATGTAGCCCTCCACCACTAATAGCGTTTGTCACAGTGAAGTGATGCACATATGTCAAGTCAGTTGTATGGAAGCAGTACAGTGAGATGAGTTGATGCAAGAGAGTGGCAGACAGGTGTATTTGTGTCTGGACATACCTATGAACACACCGTGAAAGAACTTGCCCAATTTGTTGGTGTATCAAAATGGACTACAATGAGTGCACGTGAAAAAGTAAACCATGTAAAACGATCTAAGGACAGTGATCATCAAAAGAACCTAACCAACATGGACCAGAGGTGAGTGTCATTCTTTGCTATGAATATTTCATTCAGTTCTGATGGAAATTGCTGCTTTTATTAAGTCCAGCTCCATCTCAAATAAATCAAAGTGAGCAGTGCAATGGAAACTGTGTGCAATGAACATTTGGCACTGTGTACCTCAAAAAACTACTGCTCAGAGCTGCATGTCTCTAGTGCCCAAACAACACAGAAACTGTCAAGGTACTTCACGGGTGAACTGCCAGATGTCGGTGTCCAACGGGCACAGTATTTCAGCAAATGACCACATTGCTATCACCACGTGCGCCGGTGGACTAACTGACAGATGGCCAGCACTAAGTATTTATCTCCTCCACCTCTCCCTCTGACTGGCCACTCTATCAGTCATCCATGCCATCACCCCTATCGACCACTGCTATCACCAACCCAGTGTTCCATCCTTGGTTCGCACCCAGGTACGCACACTGGTGGCTGCCAGTGCGCGAACCTAGGACTGAACACTGGATGAGTGGGAGCAGTGGGGCCAGGGATGCTGGGCGCGGATGGCCGATGCAGTGGCTGATCAGAGAGAGAGAGAGAGAGAGAGAGAGAGAGAGAGAGAGAGAGGGAGGAGCTAAAAGCATGGCACCAGCATCCCATCTGTCAGTTCATCAGTGCACCTGATGATGGCATTGTGGTCATTTGCCAAAATATTGTGCCCATTGGACACTGACATCTAGCAGTTCACCTGTGAGCTATTTCAACTTGAAGTACACTGGGAGAAGCTGAATAATGACAACACAGAAACAGATTTAGCTGACTGGAGGCGTGTAGCATGGCCTGAGAGGCCATGATTTTTGCCTTTTTCCAAATCACGCAAGGCACTGAATGCACTAATGACACAATAAGATGTTTAACTCACAGTCTGTAGATGTTGTTGTTCAGGCTGGAGATGGTTCTGTGATGCTTTGATTTTTGTGTAATGACTTGTTGTTCTACCTTTTTATGATAAGTACACTGTGAATACTCCTGCCTTCCAGAATGACAATTATCTGTGTTCACAGGACTGTGTGCATATGTTTGACGAACATTCATACATCCTATCACACCTCATCTGGCCCACTGAAACACCTGATCTTAACCACATAAGAAATGCCTCAGACGACAACAGCAGGTGGAATGTGGCAATCAACGTCCTCCCAATTTGGTGGCTCTATCTGATCTAATCATCAATGAGTGGCTTCAGTTGAATATGGTATACTGGTACACTTGAAGAAACTTTTGAGTCTTTTCATTGCTGAACTCAGGTCATTAACAAGGTTAGAGACAATGTTACATGGTATTAGCATTATGGTTCCTGAAGGGATTATTAATTTTTTGATCAATGAGCTTAGTATGCTCTACATGATTCCACCGATTCAGCTGCTGGTAACAGTACAGCACTTCCTGCTGCCTGTTACCCTTCACTTTTAGTGTACTAACCTGCTACCTGAGGCTATCCACCATTGCCAAATTACTTGTTGATAACCAAGTAGGTTGGTAAAACATTAGGAGATGCGAAGACGTTCGTTGGTACCAGCAGAATAGTTGGTATATCATGTAGCTTTTTGTGAAGTTCACCAGTCTTCTATGAGTTTTCACTCTGCAGCTAAGTGTGTGCTGAAATGAAACTTAACAGTGAGCCAGACTGAGACTCAAATTCAGAACCTTTGACTCTTGTGGGCATGTGTTCTACCAACTGAGCGACCCAAGCACAACTCATGACCTGTCCTTACAGTTTTACTTCCTTTAGCCCCCAGGCTGTGGCTAAGCCATGTCTCCACCACATCCTTTCTTCCAAGTTTGAAAGAAGAGTTTCTGTGAAGTTTGGAAGGTAGGAGATGATGTATTGGTGTACTGTTTTAATCTGCCAGGAAGTTTCATGAAGTTTCATGTCAGTGCTCACTCCACTGCAGAGTGAAAAGCTCATTCTGGAAACATCCTCCAGACTGTGGCTAAGCCATGTCTCTTGCAATATCCTTTATTCCAGGAATCTAATCTTGCAAGTTTCATGGAAGAACTTATGTGAATATAGGAGATGAGGTACAGGCATAAAGATTTTAGGACAGATCAAGAGTCATGCCAAGGTAGGTCAGTTGGTAGATCACTTGCCTGTGAAAGGCAAAGGTCCATTTCTTGAGTCTGGTATACAATTTTAATTGGCCATGATGTTTCATCAATCTTATTACACAACAAAATAACACAGAATTCATGCATATCTTATTTAAATACAGGTTTAAGAAAAAGTAACAGACACTACATTTGTATTTCATTTATACAAGGTAAAGGATAATAAACAGGCATGGTATTTTATAGTTTGTATCACATGCTACAAAACTCCAAAGAAGTATCCGAGCAATATGATGACTGATACTGGCACAGTTCATATCAGACTGATGGATGTCTTTGGACTCCAGTTCAGTTTGTACAGGAACAATCAGTAAAAAGAAGGAAGGAAAGTTCGGCGTCCATTGACATTAGAGATAGAGCACTGTATATGAATATGTTAGAAGGAATCTGCAATGGATGAGGCACTTAAAGTGATGATTTAAAGTTTAGTCCATATCAAGTCAAAGATAAAATGTACATCTGACACTCTTCCTGTGTCTGATCCTTGCCTTCTGTTTTACTCATAATTTCAATATCTATGTAGAAGACCTCAATGTTCTCCTTAGACCACTTCTCCTGACCTTATAATTCACCACACTGATTTCTTATTGGTCTTTCACTATCCCACTCTTTCCCTTACCCCTGCCTTTCTTTGAGCAACCAACCATTGTTCTTGGTTTTATTTGTGGAGGCTGCTCTGACTTTGTATTCCTAATTTTCTTCCCTGCTGTCCTCCTTAGCCCTTGATTCTCCCAACTCATTGCACACTTTGTTGTTTCCACATTCACTCCAACCACACTTTGAGACAATTATTTATCCCTGTACTGATGCAGTTTGAAAGCTGAGTGACCATATTGACACCTACTTGCATAACTATCTAATGGACAGCACTTCATCCATATAGTGTCAGATCGTTTTTCTTCATACCATTGGTTTTATTGTGAGGATTACCATTATTATTTTCAAAATAAGAATGCTCTCTGAAATTCTACAGCAGGAATCTCACAGACTTGGACAGTAGTTACGTATGTCAGATCATTTGCATTTCTCTTTTCCTGTCAATGGGGAGAATCTCCTACTTAATACAACAGTGATCGTTTATGGCATGGTGTCAGTAATGATAGTTAAGAAACAAATCCCAAATCATATCTTAGAAGAGTCCACTAAGTGCCAAGGACTGGTTGACAGTTACTGATTCTGAGTGTATTCCATGCAAACTGTACAGAACTTTATAATGCATATCAGAAGGTGGTTTTCACATCCAATGATCTATGTATTTCTTTCATGTTGAACCCTACTGTACAGGTGACTGAATATGATACTCTGTTTGTGATATTATAAATAATGGTGGAAAAACCCGGAGGTGTGAATAGGTAACTAACACTAGCACAGAACTTATGCCAGCAGAAGAAAACATGGGCACTATTGAAGATTTTAACACGAACAACTGTGAAACTCATTATGCTGCACATCATTAGACATTAATGAGAAGCTATTGCCATATTATCTTCAGATTAGAAAGTGCACACTGCCCTTTTTCCCTGGCAGCCACATAATACTATAACATCAAAGCAAGCACCATTGAAATGTCACAGTTCTTGACGTTGGTCATGGAGACAAGTTAGACTTCATAGCTGCACTTTTTCTGTTAAGTTTAAATCAACATCATTATTAAATTTATGTGCTGTTACAGATCACTTTAACTTACAGTAAAGTTAAACTGGTCTATGTTCTTGTCACTAGAACATTAAATTCTGCCCTCAAATGCTCATTTCTGTCTGAATGTGAATTTTTCACAACAGTGTACCAACTGAGCCAGCTGAACACACCTTACAGTCTAAGGTAACAACTTTTCTTTTACATCTGCAAGCCTTACAGAAGCTCTCTTGAATTTGCTGGTGGACAACCAGGCCTAGGGGAAGGAACACTGAAAATGGAGCTTCTTCTAGAATTAAAATTCATCCAAAACAAAGTTTGTGTTTATGTGAACACTCATGACAATATAAAAATATGACTATTCTTTGATCAATTTCTCTCTGCAGAGGTAGTTTGTTTCTGAGCCACATAAGCAATATTCTAAATATAATTTTACTTACTTATTTTTCCAACTTCCTTCATATTAATCGATTACATTAATATATTTCTCAGCAATTTATTACAATAAACAAAGCACAGACATGAAAATATGATTTGATTTTTCACATGAAATCATATCTTAGAAAATGAGTGAGAAAGGTCACACATATATTTAAGGATCAGAGTTGATATTTTTGTTGATTCTTTACTATCAAGTAACTCTGTATGTTGCTCCATAGCTTGACAAATAATTATTGACTTTCATTTTATGTCGAAGCTGGTGCTGCAGGCATTTCAGAGGTCAGATGTTCAGTTTTATTTTGTGGCATCCTCCTCCATCTTTGGATGTATTTTATTTTTCCATCCTCTTTTCTTTTCAAACTAAAAAGAGAAATAATCAGATATTACTAATATGGTAATGTATATATCAGCAGAGATAGTCAGGCTTCGTAAGACTTTTTTGTCATAAAAATTTGTTTGCTAGTGGCCGTGTTTACATTCATCATGTGTGTGTGGATCTATTGTGTAGGAATGTAGAGCAAGTTATGCATATGTTAACAGACTCAAGTAGTTGTCCAAAACTACACTAATAATTACCATTCATGGATTTCTACCGGACCTCTCTTTTTGCCTCTTTGATCCTCTGCTGCCTTCAGTATTTCATCTCAAAGGTACCCATTTGTCTTCTGTTGTGTTTCTGGTATTCAAAATATGCAAGAGAGCTGAAATAGTACTCTCAGACTTAGAGAACCGTCTAATAATTTTAACTTCATCATACAGCCACGAAATTGCGCTTCAAGAAATAACAAACAGCAAACTATGCTCATGCAGAAAGAAAGTCGTTACAGGTATTATGTGCTTTAAGTGTAAAATTGTTTATCATTATAACTGTGCAAAGGTGGACTCAAAACAAGTGATATGGAAATGTGATAATTGCGTAAAAGTGGGCACTATAGACAGCAAGGAAGAAATAATTTCCGTGTTGTTAGAAGAACTGCAAAGACTGAAAGCTGAAAATGTCACATTGTCTGCCAGAAGTCAACAGAACAAAAGTGAATCCCAAGACGAGAGCACAAATTGTCACCAGCCCAAGAAGATACCAAAACATCTCGTTTCTCAGCAGTTATATCATCTGAATACAAGCAACCGTTTTAGTGCCTTAAGTGATAAAATTGATGAAACAGAGAAATCTACTCAGGTGGTAGGACGAGACAATGTTCCTAAAAATTCGACAAAAAGACCAATTGAGAGTCAGCCAACGAATAAGATTTTATTACTATCGGACAGTCATGGGCGAAACTGTGCATCATTGCTAAATGAATTTTTGAAACCCAAGTACTACACATCATCTGTTGTTAAACCAAATGCATGCCTCAGTGGTGTAGTTGAAGGGGCATCAGATCTTACTAGTGATTTCAATTTGGACGATGCAGTTATTATCCTTGCAGGAATAAATGACATTCGTAAGAAAAACAACTTTATTCCAGACTTAGAAAAGTTGACTGCAGCACTTGATCATACAAAGCTATTGTTATGTACCGTTCCCTACTGTTATGACAAGCCAGAAGTCAACGAAACAGTGTACAGATTTAATGAATATATAATGAATTTGTCATCTAATTTTGTTAATGTGAAAGTAATTGATGTCAATTTATTCTTGCAAAGGCCTGATTACACTAATCATGGACTACACCTGAACAAAACAGGAAAGCTCAGACTGTGCAGGAACATTGCTTCATCAGTATCAAACCCATGGAAACGGTGTGATGTAGTAAAAACACTTACAACCAGCTCTGCAAGAAAGGTCAGATTTTGTACCGGTACTGTAGAAACCAATTCATGCCAAGATAGACAGGGAACCAATATGAATACAAGAAACAGATGTATAGCTGTGTCTCACCCTGTCACTGCCAATGACATATTAATACCATATGATGAAGTTCCACCCAAAGAACCTCAAGGACTGGAAAATAATTCCGATGCAGTATCTCCAAGGATAAAAGATAATCCCCGATTTTCTACGAGAGAAAGAAGAATTCCAAAAAGAAACAGTGATTTTTTATGGCCAGCACCCACCCGACCTCGCCAACGACATCTAGTGAACAAATCTCCAGCTGCGACATAGGTCTTAATGTATCCAACACAGTTTTGAGTGCAACGGGGACTAACGGTGTTAATGGACAAGCAGACCAGCAGAAGGACAGTAGAGGTAGCTATAAGAATCTTATTATTCTTCATCAAAATATCAGAAGTCTCAAAAGTAAATTAGAGTTTTTATCTGTAAATTTAGGGGACATGGACACTGTTGACCGTCCTCATGTTTTATGCCTTACTGAGCATCATGTAACAGTTGGAATTGATGGGCTGCAGCTTGATGGGTATGATCTAGCTACTCATTACTGCAGAACAAGTAAGGAGAAAGGTGGTGCTGTAATTTATATAGACAGTAAAATCATTTATAAATCTTTAGATCTAAGTAAGTATTGTGTAGATCAACATTTTGAAGTTTGCGGGACTGAAATTTCTGCAAAGGACGTGTTACTTACTGTGCTTGCAATTTACAGAGCTCCAGCAGGGAAGTTTTGCATCTTTATGAATAAGTTAGAATCTCTTTTGACCAAATTGTTCTCTAAAACTAGAAATTTAATAATTGTAGGTGACTTTAATGTCAACTTCTTAACTGATAACAACCTCAAAACTGACCTGGACCACTTAATGAATTCTTACAACTTGGCTGCGATGGTTACCTGGCCCACTAGAGTTACAGAAAATTGCAAGAGCCTTCTAGATAATATTTTCATTGACAAGAATATAGTCAACAGTGCTAGTGTGAGCAAAGTAATTTATGGCCTGTCTGACCATGATGGACAACTTCTGAAAGTAAATAACATCAGTTTGTGCAATAAAATCTCCCACACCTATAGGTCCTATAGATGTATAAACACTGAAACTGTGTCTGCCTTTAACGACTATTTGTCACAGATAGATTGGGAGCCAGTGTACAGCACATCAGATGTTAATGATAAATTTAACCTTTTTTTAAATGAATTTATATCTGTATTTGAAATGGCTTTCCCAAAAAAAACTGTCAGAAAGAACAATGAGGTTTCTTCCAGTAAACCATGGATTACTGGAGGTATAAAAATTTCTTGCAGGACTAAGAGGGAGTTACATGCCTCACTAAGAGTATCAAATGATCCCCTTGAAAGGTCTCATTTTAAGTTATATTGTAAAATTTTAAAAAGGGTGATAAACAAATCCAAGAGCCTGTATATTAAGTCTGAAATTGATAAATCTGAGAACAAAATAAAAGCAGTTTGGAATGTTATAAAGAGAGAGTGTGGCAAGAGTAACAAGAATGTTAATACCACAGAGATAAGCTATAAGGATGAGGTTATTCATAATCCTGTAACAGTTTCCAACATATTCAACAATCACTTCATAACTGCAGCAGAACAAGTAGGTTGTAACGGTTCCTTAAATGCTGCTACGCATTTATTACACAGAGCTAACCCTAACACGTATGACCCAATTTGTATTGCCCCAGTTACTATTACTGAAGTTAAAAATACCATCAAGGCCTTAAAAAATAAAAATTCCACTGGTATTGACAACATTTCACCAAAAATACTGAAGCATTGTAGTGACCACATATGTCAAGTCCTGTGTCACATTTTTAATGAGTCTATCCAGCAAGGTGTTGTCCCAGAGAGATTAAAGCTTGCCGTTGTGAAACCACTTTTCAAGAAGGGTGACAAAACTAATTTATCTAACTACCGTCCAATATCACTACTAAGTAGTTTCTCAAAAGTATTAGAGAAACTAATGTATACAAGAATTGTAGAACATCTTAACAGCCACAACATACTCAACAGAAACCAGTTTGGTTTCCAAAAAGGTAGATCAACTGAGCAGGCTATTTTTTCTCTCACAAATGAAATTTTAGAGTCAATAAATAATAAAATGTCACCTATTGGAATTTTTTGTGACTTGTCTAAGGCCTTTGACTGTGTGGACCACAACATTCTCTTACATAAGGCTAATTTTTATGGCTTGCGAGGTAGCATTGGTAGATGGATAGAATCATATCTGCAAAACAGAAAACAGAAGGTGATAATTAATGGTGCCAATGATAGTCCCATTTCTTCTGATTGGGGCACATTAAAGTGTGGTGTGCCTCAGGGGTCCATCCTAGGACCTTTGCTTTTCCTTATCTTCATCAATGATCTCCCACTTTGCACAGACACCGAGTGTAAATTTACTCTTTTTGCCGATGACACCACTATTCTGCTTGAAAGTCGAACTAACAGTGACCTAGAAAATAAATGTAATGCTGTACTCGTTGACATCCTACACTGGTTTAAGTGCAACGGACTAACTCTAAACATTCAGAAAACTCAGTATATGCAATTTCACACATCTCAACAAGAAAATGAAGTATGCCACTTAAACTGTGGTAACCAAAATATACTACACTGTGAATCATCTAAGTTCTTGGGCATTCTAATTGATGGCAAGCTGAACTGGTCTGAGTGTGGCAACTTATGCTCTGCGTGTAATCACCCCCATTGGTGATGAGGACGCTACTAAAGCTGCCTACTTTGGTTATTTTCATTCTATCATGTCGTATGGCATAATATTTTGGGGCAACAAGCCTTTAGCCAAAAAAATATTTACTGCACAGAAGAGAGCTGTTAGAATCATGAGTGGTGTTCATCCAAGATACTCTTGCAGAAGTCTGTTTCATAAGTTACAAATATTAACACTTACCTCTCAATTCATATTTTCTTTGATGATTTTTGTTTCTAACAACCTATCTCTTTTTAAAACTAATAGTGAATGTCATGATCATAATACTAGGTCTAAAAATGATCTACACAGGGATCTGAAACATTTAAGTCTTGTTCAGAAAGGTGTTCATTATTCAGCCACAAAAATTTTCAACTCCCTTCCATCAGGTATTAAAGATCACATTAATGTCTTACCTACTTTTAAATGTAAATTGAGAGAATACCTAATGGTAAATTCCTTCTATTCTCTTGATGAGTATCTACAGATAAAGCAATGATTTTTTATACTGATAAAAATTTGTTTGCTATAGATCACATTAACCGTTTAATTTGGAAAATGTACTAAATTTCCTTTTTAGGTATTGTTTTATATTACTTGAGCTATACCTTTGATTTGATTTTAACCTACAAACTTATTCATAATCTTATGGTACATTTTTGTCATTCTATATATGTGTATTATTTGTTTAATTTGGAAAATGTACTATATTTCCTTTTTAGGTATTGTTTTATATTACTTGAGCTATACCTTTGATTTGATTTTAACCTACAAACTTATTCATAATCTTATGGTACATTTTTGTCATTTTATATATGTGTATTATATCTGTTGTATGTAATCATGACTCATTCCACATCCTTGTGATTTATCACAATACGGATTAATTGAATACGAAATAAATAAATAAATAAATAAATAAATAAATAAAGTTTCAAAGAAGGTACATGCTGACATATGTGAATAAAACTGAACCATCAGTTTAATAAGCCACAGTTGCAAAAGACTGATAAAGATTATTAAAAGAAAAATAGAAAAGCTGGTAGAAGCTGATTGTGGAGAAGATCAGCTTGTGTTCTGGAGAAATGTAGGAACACAAGAGGCAATATCTTAGAAGACAGACAGAGGAAAGGCAAACCTATGTACACTGTCCACCAGTCAAAAGCCTGAAGGCGAGAGGAGTATGGGAAACTCAACCTGGTAGTGTTAAAACAAGACACACACACTGTGAGCTGTGTGGCATGTTGCACTGTCCTGCTAGTAGAAGCCATCATGTCAAAGAAAAACAAGCTGCATGTAGGAGTGGACATGGTTCCCAAGGAAAGATACACATTTGTGTTGATCTACTGTGTATTCTAGAATTACAACACCACCCAGGGAATACCACAAAAACATTCTCCAGATAATAACACTACCTCCTGTGTCCTGACCTCTTCTGACAACTATTGCAGGCTGTTTGCTTTCAGATGCTCCACACTGTACACCGCAAATGCCATCTGTCTAATGGAGCATAAAATGTGATTCATAAAGACCAAATGTTGCCACTCTGTGGGTATTTGGCAGTGGATTGGTATGCAAATTCCAGCCTTCATCGGTGATGAACAGCAGTTAGCATGGGTGCATGAACCAGGCGCCTTCTGTGGAGACCCCAGCCGGCCGAAGTGGCCGTGCGGTTCTGGGCGCTGCAGTCCGGAACCGCGAGACCGCTACGGTCGCAGGTTCGAATCCTGCCTCGGGCATGGATGTGTGTGATGTCCTTAGGTCAGTTAGGTTTAACTAGTTCTAAGTTCTAGGGGACTAATGACCTAAGCAGTTGAGTCCCATAGTGCTCAGAGCCATTTGAACCATTTTCTGTGGAGACCCACCGACAGCAACATTCACTGAATATCACTGAGGAAACTCTGTTGGTAGCCTCTTGTATCATGTGGGCAGTCTGTCACTCAATAGTTGCATGTCTATCTGTCATATACATCTCTGCAGCCATCATTTACCCCTGTCACCATTTTTGAATAGAGCCATTTTGCCATGCATGGAACACTCTAACCACAGCAGCATGCAAACAGTTTACAAACTCAGCCATTTTGGAAATGCTTCCATCTTTGATCCAAAAGCCAATGATCATGCGTATATGGATGTCAGAGAAATCATCCACTTATTTATAATGATGACAACTGCACTGTTTGCTGTGTCCCACAACATGCTTTATATACTCTCCACTGCTAGTGCTGTCACCTTCCATCTGTTAGAGGTTACAGTGACAATGAACATACGAGTGTAGTTTAAAAAGTTCTTGGAATGGAACAGAAAAAAATACTTACATCACTGAAAATTTTTTATTTTTCAATTTAGTCTTCTTGTAGATTAATGCAATTGGCCCAATGATGTCCCAGTGCCTTGATCGCATCTCAAAAATGAGTTTCCTCCAAGCGTGCAAAATAGTTGTTAACTCTGGTTATCAGTTCTTTGTTTGAAGTGAATCTTCATCCACCAAGAAAAATTTTCAGTTTTGGGAAGAGATGAAAGTCTGATGGAGCCATATCAGGTGAATGAGGCAGGTGTGGCAACAATTCATACCTTAGTTCGCGTAATTTCACCATGGGGACAGCACATGTGTGTGAGTGTGCATTGTCCCGATGGAAGATGGCTTTCTTCCTTGCTAAATCTTGCCTATTTTTGCGATCTTTTGTTGTCATTTGTCCAGGAGGTTAGCACAGTATTCTCCAGTAATTGTTTGCCCAGTGAGGAGATAATCTACAAACAGAATCCCCTTCGCATCCCAGAACACTGATGTCATGACCTTTCCCGCTGAAGGAATTGTCTTTGCTTTCTTTAGTGGCAGAAAATCAGTATATTTTCACTGCTTTGACTGTTGTTTTGTCTCTGGGGTACAGTAGTGCACCCAAATCTGTGGTCACAAACTGGCACAAAAAAATCTTGTTTGTTTCTCCTAGCATGGGCCAAACATTGTTCCCATATGTCCATTCTCATGTGTTTTTGATCCAACGTCAAGAATTGCGGCACCCATCTTGCAGATAATTTTTTTCATTTCTAATTCTTCAGTTAAAATGTGATATACCCTTTCAGATGACATCTGGCAAGCATGAGTAATTTCACACACTTTCAATCAGCGATCCTCCATGACCATTTTGTGCACTTTTGCAATGATTTCTGGAGTAGTAACACCTCTTGGCCAACAACTGCACAGATCATCATCTAAGCTCTCCCGACCAAATTTAAATGAAACTTCCTGGCAGATTAAAACTGTGTGCTGGACCGAGATTTGAACTTGGGACTTTGCCTTTCATCAACAAGTGCTCTACTACCTGAGCTACCCAAGCATGATTCATGCCCCATCCTCACACCTTTACTTCTGCCAATCAGCAAATTTAAATTCATTTGTCCACTTGGCAACAGTTGAATACGAAGGAGCAGAGTCCCCCAGTGTATTCTGGGAATCAGCATGAATGTCCTTTGCTTTCATACCTTTCTTTATGAAATATTTAATCAATACTCGAATCTTGATTTTTTCCATCTGTGCAAATCACTACGTGGGAACAACAACAGAGCCACGTCACCACCACACGTCTCTTCCAAGAGCACTGACATGGCACATGTTTACAGGCAACAGTCCAATGAATATCACGTGAACTATTTGTTGTGCTAGTGCTGACCTCTTGTGGCGATTCAGTGAACTTTTAAATGTACCCTCGTAGATGGTGGTTACATTAATGTGACTGGATCACATGTAAAGCATTCATAAATTTCGAGAAAGTTTTTGACAATGTTGACAGGATGATACTCTTCAAAGTTCTGAAGCCATCAGAGAGAAAATACAGAGATTGGAACTCTTGTCTGCAACTTGTACAGAAACAAGACAGCAGTTATAAGAGTTGAAGGACGTGAAATGGAAGCAATAGTTTGGAAGAGAGTGAGACAAGGTTGTAGCCTATCCTCAATGTTACTCACTCTTCCCACTGAGCAAGCACTAATGAACCCAGAGAATAATTTGGAAAAGGAGTTAAAGTTCAGAAAATATCATCAAAGTAGAGTGTATTAAGCAAATTATTGTGCCTCACATCATCAAACACCAATACCATGAATCAAAATAGATAATCAAAGTCAGCAAGATTAGCAAGTAGCTTTTGCAGAAGAAACAAATCACATGGAGGCTCATGTATACTTTTATACAGTAATATAAATTATGAGACCAGAAACTGTTTTAAATGAAGAATGTGTGTGTGAGAGCTATTGTGTAGAAATAGTGGACTCACTAGGAAATGTTATAATAATCTCAATACACAGAATTCCAGGGATGTCAACAATGGAACTACTCTTATCTAAGCTTCAAATTATGCTAGAAGACCTTTATAGAGAAAAAAGAAAAAAATTGTAATAGCTGCTGATTTTAATATTGATATCACATGTGATAGTAGCCACACTTCAAGATTCACTGACTTAGTAAAGAAATATGGTTTCAACTTGAATTTCTTTGAATCTACTAAAGACAATGGGCAATCAACAACATGTATTGACAATGTTCTAACTAAGTTTGTATATGAAGATGTGTGTAAATTTTGTCTAGATCTAGGTATTTCAGATCATTGTGCATTGTTCATTGAGCTGCCACAGACAGACAGGAACATTTCATGTACGAGAACCCATATGAGCAGGAACTTTAGCAAAGAAAACTTGCTAACATTTAGTGAGAAGCTAAAAGAAAAAGCATGGCCTTTTGATCATTGTAACTCAAGTGACAAAAACCTTGAGAAATTCCTAAGTAGTGTTCTTGGTGCCTTTAATGAAACATTTCCACCTAGACTCTGCAGCAATAAAATAACAAATAAAGTAAAGTGGATTACCCAGGGCATAAAAATTTCCAGTGTAAGAAAAAGGCAACTACACAGAGAACTAAAATACAATAAAGATATTGATTTCTTTAAATATGTTAGACTTTATAAAACCTAAGAGCTGTCAGGGCAGCAAAACAACTGGCAAATAACAGGCTAATTTTAAATCATAAAAATAAAACAAAGGCTGTGTGGTCAGTCATTAAGTCTGAGTTAGATGTTAAAGCCTGTAACCAAGAAAGTTCAAAAATTGACATTGAAGGAAATACTATTGTAAATCCAACTCAAATATCAGAGTATTTTAATGAATTCTTTATAAATGTAACAAAGTCTGATGCAGATGTAACAGATTATCACAACAAAGTAAATCCCTTTGGCCTAGGTGAAAACTCTGAAAACTTTACAAAATTCTTAATAGTTTCTGTGGAAGATGTAGAAAATGCTATTTTGACACTAAGAAACAAAAAATCTGCAGGTTGGGATGGAATACCCACCAAAGTTATTAAAGTAGTACACAATAAAATTGCAAACCCACTAGCTCAAATAATAAATCAATGTTTTGAAAAGGGCTCTTTCCCAGACGTACTGAAATATGCCAAGTCAAACCACTCTTCAAGAAGGAATCAAGAGAGATCATCGGAAATTATCATCCTATCTAGATTCGCCCAGTCCTATCTAAAATATCTGAAAATCTAACTTCATATATAAACAATCAAACCTAGCATTGACTTTCAGTATCCAATCCATCCCTAACAACATGTGTTCATTCAGTTCAGTTATTATGAGACATCTCCGTTCAAATACAACATTACTGACAGTAAATAAAATTAATGCTTGCCTACCGATTAATTTACTAAGTTTACCAGTGGCTCCTTTTATTTTAACACCAGTAATTGGTCAGTATACTGTTCAGTGTGCTTTAATCTGTGGTGTCACCGCCAGACACCACCCTTGCTAGGTGGTAGCTTTAAATCGGCCGCGGTCCATTAGTACATGTCGGACCCGCGTGTCGCCACTGTCAGTGATCGCAGACTGAGCACCACCACACGGCAGGTCTCGAGAGACTTACTAGCACTCACCCCAGTTGTATGGACGACTTAGCTAGCGATGCAACACTGACGAAGCCTCGTTTATTTGCAGAGAAGATAGTTAGAATAGCCTTCAGCTAAGTCAATGGCTACAACCTAGCAAGGCACCATAGCAATTGATAGTTATCGTATGAAGCATGTCTCATCAAGAACGATGTATACAAATGATGGATTAAAGTTAAGTATTCCAGCAGCTACGTACTTTTCTTTATAGCATTCATTCCGTATCCTGTTTCAGACCTCACGCCAGCCTGCTTGAGTTTAACCCGTGCATTTTGGCCTTCTCTAGCTATACAACATAATCTATCTCTCAATTTACCACACACACCACTTACTGGGCTATCAGTGTCCAATAGACAAACTTCCTTCACTATATTTCAATATAGGGACTACCGAGTATTTCATGCTTATTACTTCCATCTTCTTCTGCCAATAAATCATGTTCAATATTCCTACAGTTTAAATCAGCATTTACTTGACCTTATTTCCTAACTTAGGTTGTAAAATACCTCAAGGCTGCTTACAGCTAGAGTGTGTGTGCTTAATACTATCATAGTAATCACTTTTTCCTACAGGCTCCTCATTCTCTTCCAATACTTTCAGTGTCTTACAAATAATTAGCTTATCTTGAGCCTCATTACCATAACAAACATGTAATATCTCGCTGACCTCAATGGGTATCAACTAATTTTCATGTACCTGTTTTCCCAATTCCGAATCATCGTATCCTACCATTCCATTACTCATATCATTGTCTAGTACTTCCACATAAACCACACCCTCTAATTCATCATAAAATACATCAGCATCAGCATCAATAGTCTCAAAATACTCATTAGCAACACCTACATGATCCTCAACTTCAACTACATGTGTCTTCAGAATGCAGTCACTATCAAAAGTACTAGAACTTGTGTCAGCAGGCACATAAACATAATTCAACTTAGATATATGACCCTTACTTTCCTTCACATATTTTTCAGACAATATTGAAAATTCATCACAAAACAACCTAACTAAACCATAGTCACCAGTATCGTCATAAATGTTAATATTACTAAACACACAAATCTCATCAAATAAGTTAGTCAAATCATCTGTACTAAGATTAAATTTATTTTCTACTTTACTAGTATCTTCACCCATTTACATCAGCATGAAGTCCCAAAATGCTTCATCATAATCAACTCTGTCTATCTGGTAATTATTGTGTCTATTGTGGTGTCTGTAACCTGAATTTCACCTTCCTCTCCTGCCTCTGTTGTTGTTCTGGTGGTCTTGTGATGACCCCCCCCCCCCCCCCCCCCCACTCTGAAAATTGTTCCCCCAAGCACGATCTAATTTATCTATGTATTTCAGAAATTCCTCAATAGTGTCATCTGGTCTGTAAATGAGACTCCACTGAACACAGCCAGGTAAACACCATCTCAGCGCATCAATTTGGATTAATTTATCAAGTGGTTTATCTAAGTGTGCTAAAGTCCTAAGCTGCTTTTCACAAAATTCTCACATTCTCATTTCTCCCTTGCAAAATCTACTTCCATTCAAACATTCTGATTTTATTCATGCCTGCTTACTTTCTGACCAAAATTTGTTTAAAAATAATTTTTCAAATTACCAAAATTATCAAAATATTTTTTTAACACACTGGTTAAACCAGGATAAAGCTTCTCCATCTAAATATCGTTTAGCCAATTTCACTTTCATATGTACTGGCATGCCCAGTGCAAAGCTGTCCTTGCACTGTTACTGATAAAGTAATCAACAGGGTGTAGTTTAAAAACACCCAGAAAAATTTTCATAATAATGTTATTGCAATGGTTTTTAAACGTGTTTATTACCACTATATATACTGCTAAACATATTAGTCTCCAGATTTACAACTTTAGAGTTGACTGTTTGAAGATCACTTTATACTTTATTCACTTTGCAGTTTTCTGAAGAAATTTGCTCTGAAACAAGTATGGAATTTAATATTAGTTTCCTGTCACTTAAATTATTTTTGGTTTCAATATAACTTTGTATGTTATGCAACTTTGGTTTTCATCTCTTGAGTTCGTCAATGATAATATTTTCTGTTCTTTTTACTCGTTCGTTTATTACGTCAACACATTTGTTAACTAGCTGTAATTCAGTAACAGCAAAGTTCTTCAAACAACCCACTTCAGATTCTACACTGTCTACTCTTTCATTTACGCTGTTTATTTGTCTATTTGCCTTATTAACATCTTCCCTAATTGCTTCTTGTTTCTGGTCCATTTTTACGAGAGTAATATCTATTTTTATAAAATTGATTTAAGACAGTTTACTATCTAGTAACTCAGAAAGTTGATCTAATAGATTTTATGATTGTTGAAATCCATGAAAAGGTGAAATTATACTACTTGACGAATTCTCATGGCTTTGAGTGTTTAGATTTGGCGTTGATGCATGTAGCTGCCGACCCGATCTTGTTGTGATTCCGTTTTGATCACGTACAGAAAATATATTGCTTCTACTCATTTTAAGTAACTTTCCACAACTTGATGAAATGATTAAAAAACCACTTCCGAAACCTGTCTTTCCTACAATATTTTCAAAGTATGTCACACACAATTATTTTTGCCTGGTTTAAGCATGAAATTTCACTTCCTGATAGTTCACTGTTTCATTATTCTGTTACGTTAATAATGTTTTGGTATTCATCTGACAATCCATGCTCTTGGTGCTGCTCCATTGACTCACACATCCACTTTTTCCATACATGTTCTTGTTTCCATCCACGTCACGATACCGGTATATTGTGAACAATTATTTCACCTGAAACTTAATAACCATTAGCATAAATGCAGTTTTATACACATCCCAGCTCCTTTCACCATGCTATAATATAACTTGGTAAAAATGTTTTTGTTAGCGAAGTTTGGGATGTGTATCATTGCTTAACACAAGAAAAACTATATACGACATCATGTTACAGATACACTCCACCAAATAAATAATACATATCTTATGTAATCTGGGGTGCTGCTTCTTAGTGCTGCCATAGGTTCATCTTGATGTTACTGCATTGCCACATGGGAATGCAACAAAGAGTTTTATTTCGTACTCTAGATGTTTGATGGTGAACCACATGCGTAAAACTGGCTTAAGACTGCATCATGACTGACATAAGACTGAACTCAGACAAGGTGTTGACTCAGACTGCCCTCAGACTGATTATGGCATTGTACAAATCACCTCTATTTATATAGTTTTAAACAATTACCATCATTGTTACAATTAAATTTTTAGATTTATAAAATTAAAATTTTTATATACAGTACATCTTCCTGAATTACATAGAAATTTACATGAAATAAAAGTGAATAATTTCATACAAAGACAGGAAAGAATCTGTTTCTATTAAGACAATAAATTACATGTTTTATCATTGCAACAATATATTTCGTTATTCCTATCATGTATCTGTAGTTTCTTTATGTGCAAATTGTGATGGTACATTAGCTTTTAATCCGAGATGTTTCCTCCATTCTACATACTGGTGAGGCTCAACATAAACAATGTCAAAACAATAGCTTAAATTAGCGCAAATTACTAATTTTCTGCACAATAAATCTTCGGTATGTTTGAAACCATTTGCATAATACATACAGGTTTCGATTACAGTGATGTGATTCAGAAATCAATCAGAACTTATCCTGATGATCTGAGTAATAATCATATCAAAGAAATAAAAATATTTAAATCAGTGCTGCTGCTAATACTCTGGATTTGGCAAAGAAAACAGAAAACACAGGGCTTCTATTTCTTCTCCCAAATGAAACTTATACGTTGAGGTTACAATATGTGTTTGTTTAACTTTGCATTGCACTCATGATTGTCATTGTCCTACCAATAACTGTAACTTCAGATGAGAGAGTATTTAGTAAATTGGCATTAATTGAAAACCATTTAAGATCACAATTAGACCAAGAGAAACATAATAATCTACCACTGTTATTAACAGAGTATGAACTTTGTTTCTAAAACAAGCTTCAGTGATCTAGTGGATAACTTCATCAGCTGAAAGAATAGAAAATTCAGTGTTCCATCAACAGTTATCTGAAACTGTTCAACTAACACTGACAGTCTTAGCCAGTCTTGTTAAATCAAGATAACAAAGAAGTATGCTGCAAAGGTTTCTCACTAAAGATTAGGTTTGTTTTTTGGTAGCTGTTATTATTCACACATCAAAAAAAGTTTTGCATAACCCTGGTTTCCAGAACTCCTGAAGATAGACGTTGACTGTGGATATTGTATCACAGACACAGTCCCTTTGACAGTCCAGAGATACCACTAAACTTGCCCAAAGATGTAATCAACCATGCATTAGCAGCACCTATTAGACAGACATGACTCGCTCAGGCCACCCAAGGGCTACTACTGCAATGGATGACCACTATCTATGGATTCTGGCTCAGAGAAACCCTGATAGCTATACCACCATGTTGAATAATGCTTTTCGTGCAGCCATAGGACATCGTGTTATGACTCAAATTGTGTGCAATAGACTCTATGATGCACAACTTCACTCTCGATGTCCGTGGCAAGGTCCATCTTTGCAAACACGACACCATGCAGTGCAGTACAGATGGGCCCAACAACATGCCGAATGGATCGCTCAGGATTGGCATCACATTCTCTTCACTGATGAGTGTCGCATATGCCTTCAACTAGACAATCTTTGGAGACATGTTTGGAGGCAAACCGGTCAGGCTAAGTACACATACTGTCGGGTGAGTGCAGCAAGGTAGTGATTCCCTGCTGTTTTAGGGTGGCATTATGTGGGGCTGATGTACGCCGCTGGTGGTCATGCGCCATAACAGCTGTACGATACATGAATGCCATCCTCCGACCAACAGTTCAGCCATATTGGCAGCATATTGGGGAGGCATTTGTCTTCATGGACAACAATTCGTGCACCCATTGTGTATGACTTCCTTCATGATAACGACATTGCTTGACTAGAGTGGCCAGCATGTTCTCCAGACATGAACCCTAAAGAACATGCCTGGGATAGATTGAAAAGGGCTGTTTATGGATGATGTGACCCACCAACCCCTCTAAGGGATCCATGCCGAATCGCCATTAAGAAGTAGGACAATCTGGATCAACAATGCCTTGATGAGCTTGTGGATAGTATGCCACGATAAATACAGGCATGCATCAATGCAAGAGGACGTGCTACTTGGTATTACAGGTACTGGTGTATACAGCAATCTGGACCTCCACCTCTCAAGGTCTCACTGTATGGTGGTACAACATGCAATGTGTGGTTTTCATGTGCAATAAAAAGGACAGAAATGACATTTATGTTGATCTCTATTACAATTTTCTGTACAGGTTCTGGAACTCACAGAACCAAGGTGATGCAAAACTTTTTTTTGATGTGTGTTATTATTACACATGTTACAGCCCTTTTATCAGATCACGTGAAACATTCATGACTACTTGTTCTTCCTGTTCTTCCAGTACTCCTTCATTCGTTCACTAAAGGCTCTCTTCCTTTCTGCAGTCCACTTTGGCCTTTGGGCTTTAGGTGTTGTTTTCTCTGACATCACTTCCCACTTGCACACCTTGTGTCTATAGACACCTTTGGCCATGACGTCTACAAAACCTATCTGAGCTCTTTCCAGATCAATTTTGACTTGTGTCATCCAGGGTGTAGTGGTCTTGAATGGCAAGAAATTCCTTTCTGGGTGGAAACGCACACAAAATTGTGTGTTCCACGAGACTCAATATTAAGGCCACTACTAATCTACATCAATGATATGCCATGCCAGGTTCAATCAGATACCATACTTAGGTGGATAACTCACCAGTGATAGTTTGCTGTAAAACTGATGAAGACTTAATCCCCCATACTGGGCAGACACATGGGAAAGTGGAGGCATGGATAAAATAATAATAATAATTTGAAAATTGATTAATTATTGTTATTATTATTATTATTATAATAGTGTGCATAGTGAACGCATTATTGTGGCCAAGATAGACACGAAGCCCACGCCTACTACAGTAGTACAAGTTTATATGCCAACTACCTCTGCAGATGACGAAGAAATTGATGAAATGTATGATGAGATAAAAGAAATTATTCAGGTAGTGAAGGGAGACGAAAATTTAATAGTCATGGGTGACTGGAATTCCTCAGTAGGAAAAGGGAGAGAAGGAAACATAGTAGGTGAGTATGGACTGGGGCTAAGAAATGAAAGAGGGAGCCGCCTGGTAGAATTTTGTGCAGAGCACAACTTAATCATAGCCAACACTTGGTTAAAGAATCATGAAAGAAGGTTGTATACATGGAAGAACCCTGGAGATACTAAAAGGTATCAAGATAGATAATATAATGGTAAGACAGAGATTTAGGAACCAGGTTTTAAATTGTAAGACATATCCAGGGGCAGATGTGGACTCTGACCACTATCTATTGGTTATGAACTGTAGATTAAAACTGAAGAAACTGCAAAAAGGTGGGAATGTAAGGGGATGTGACCTGGATAAACTGAAAGAACCAGAGGTTGTACAGAGCTTCAGGGAGAGCATAAGGGAACAATTGACAGGACTGGGGGAAAGAAATACAGTAGAAGAAGAATGGGTAGCTTTGAGGGATGAAATAGTGAAGGCAGCAGAGGATCAAATAGGTAAAAAGACGAGGGCTAGTAGAAACCCTTGGGTAACAGAAGAAATATTGAATTTAATTGATGAAAGGAGAAAATATAAAAATGCAGTAAATGAAGCAGGCAAAAAGGAATACAAACGTCTCAAAAATGAGATCGACAGGAAGTGCAAAATGGCTAAGCAAGGATGGCTAGAGGACAAATGTAAGGATGTGGAGGCTTTTCTCACTAGGGGTAAGATAGATACTGCTTACAGGAAAATTAAAGAGGCCTTTGGAGAAAGGAGAACCACTTGCATGAATATCAAGAGCTTTGATGGAAACCCAATTCTAAGCAAAGAAGGGAAAGCAGAAAGGTGGAAGGAGTATATAGAGGGTCTATACAGGGGCGATGTTCTTGAGGACAATATTATGGAAATGGAAGACGAGGTAGATGAACATGAAATGGGAGATATAATACTGCATGAAGAGCTTGACAGAGCACTGAAAGACCTGAGTCGAAACAAGGCCCCCGGAGTAGACAACATTCCATCAGAACTACTGACAGCCTTGGGAGAGCCAGTCCTGACAAAACTCTACCATCTGGTGAGCAAGATGTATGAGACAGGTGAAATACCCTCAGACTTCAAGAAGAATATAATAATTCCAATCGCCGGCCGAAGTGGCCGTGCGGTTAAAGGCGCTGCAGTCTGGAACCGCAAGACCGCTACGGTCGCAGGTTCGAATCCTGCCTCGGGCATGGATGTTTGTGATGTCCTTAGGTTAGTTAGGTTTAACTAGTTCTAAGTTCTAGGGGACTAATGACCTCAGCAGTTGAGTCCCATAGTGCTCAGAGCCATTTGAACCATTTGAACCATAATTCCAATCCCAAAGAAAGCAGGTGTTGACAGATGTGAAAATTACCGAACTATCAGTTTAATAAACCACCGCTGCAAAATACTAGCGCGAATTCTTTGCAGACAAATGGAAAAACTGATAGAAACTGACCTGAGGGAAGATTAGTTTGAATTCCGTAGAAATGTTGGAACACGTGAGGCAATACTGACCCTACGACTTATCTTAGAAGAAAGATTACGGAAAGGCAAACCTATGTTTCTAGCATTTGTAGACTTGGAGAAAGCTTTTGACAATGTTGATTGGAATACTCTCTTTCAAATTCTGAAGGTGGGAGGGGTAAAATACAGGGAGCGAAAGGCTATTTAAAATTTGTACAGAAAGCAGATGGCAGTCATAAGAGCCGAGGGGTATGAAAGGGAAACAGTGGTTGGGAAGGGAGTGAGACAGGGTTGTAGCCTATCCCCGATGTTATTCAATCTGTATATTGAGCAAGCAATAAAGGAAACAAAAGAAAAGTTCGGAGTAGGTATTAAAATCCATGGAGAAGAAATAAAAACTTTGAGGTTCGCCGATGACATTGTAATTCTGTCAGAGACAGCAAAGGACTTCGAAGAGCAGTTGAACGGAATGGACAGTGTCTTGAAAGGAGGATATAAGATGAACATCAACAAAAGCAAAACGAGGATAATGGAATGTAGTCGAATTTAGTCAGGTGATGCTGAGGGTATTAAATTAGGAAATGAGACACTTAAAGTAGTAAAGGAGTTTTGCTATTTGGGGAGCAAAATAACTGATGATGGTCGAAGTAGAGAGGATATAAAATGTAGACTGGCAATGGCAAGGAAAGCGTTTCTGAAGAAGAAAAATTTGTTAACATCGAGTATAGATTTGAATGTCAGGAAGTCGTTTCTGAAAGTATTTGTATGGAGTGTAGCCATGTATGGAAGTGAACGTGGACAATAAATAGTTTAGATGGTGGTGGTGGTGTGTTGGGGATTATGGGCGCTCAACATCGAGGTCATCAGCGCCCTGACACACATTAAAAGGAACGAATGTGGACAGACCTAAGAAAACTAAAGCACACACTCAAAGAAAGCAGGAAAAGAAGGAAAATGCTACATAAGAAAGTAAAACCTAAGGAAAGGGGAAACATAGCAACAAGAATGTCACAGGAAATTGTTATTGGCTGGCCACTTACATAAAATATGGGCGAGCTTGTCAACACTTTTCATGCATTTTAAGCATTGTCACGCATATTTGCATGCATATTTTAAGGTTTTTATGATGCATATAATCTGGTCTGTAGTTACCACATAACATGCATCACACAATCAAAGGTCACTTGTCAAATCTAAAATTGTATTCAGACTAGTAAAATAGTTTAAAAAATAGTTTAGACAAGAAGAGAATAGAAGCTTTCGAAATGTGGTGCTACAGAAGAACGCTGAAGATTAGATGGGTAGATCACATAACTAATGAGGAGGTATTGAATAGAATTGGGGAGAAGAGGAGCTTGTGGCACAACTTGACTAGAAGAAGGGATCGGTTGGTAGGACATGTTCTGAGACATCGAGGGATCACCAATTTAGTATTGGAGGGCAGCGCAGAGGGTAAAAATCGTAGAGGGAGACCAAGAGATGAATACACTAAGCAGATTCAGAAGGATGTAGGCTGCAGTAGGTACTGGGAAATGAAGAAGCTTGCACAGGATAGAGTAGCATGGAGAGCTGCATCAAACCAGTCTCAGGACTGAAGACCACAACAACAACATTATTATAATTGTGTACTAATATTTGCTTCTATTCAAATGCGCTAAATTCAATGAATAAATAAATCATTGACAGTGCAGTGTGTGGCAGCATGTATTTACTGCTCAGGTATAAAACAATGTACTGAAGTTTCAGTATTTCTGATAATTAACTTCCATGGGCTGTTTCAGTAGTTTTAAGTATAGCATAATTTTCTTGCGTTCTGAGAAAACTAATCTGCTCAAAGCCAAAAAAAAAAAAAAAAAAAAAAAAAAAAAAAAAAAAAAAAAAAGTAGGGGTGGGGGGGGGGACTGAGCCATGGTGGGAGCTAAAAAGCAACAATACTGCAAATCTTTAGTTGTAAAGCTAGACCTAATGTCCATGCCCAGCACAAACACACACATGTAGGGTGTTCATTTTAATTGATGACATTGAAATATCTTGAAAACTACACATTCAATCAAAAAAAGTTATAATTTCAATTTTTTTACCTTGGAGGGGGACATCCAGTGATACCACACTGAACCCTTCCCATGCATAGGTCGCAGCGAGCAATTATGAAACTGTCAATGGGAACCCCCATTTTTGTTGTTGTTAAGGCT
Organism: Schistocerca serialis cubense; assembly: GCF_023864345.2. Classification (NCBI taxonomy): domain Eukaryota; kingdom Metazoa; phylum Arthropoda; class Insecta; order Orthoptera; family Acrididae; genus Schistocerca; species Schistocerca serialis. The sequence goes on from NC_064646.1 coordinate 344,862,319, forward strand.
ATATGGCAAAATCTACATAGGTTTTGTCTGAAGCATTTTCTTTGTTTCGCCACAGATGGCCCCGTAATCAAAGGAATAGAAATGGGTACATAATTTTAATTTATGGCATGCTACTCTATGGCCCTTGAATATCCAATGACACATGGGTCCCCACCTCCATGCTGCACCAGTCCAGTATTTCATAACTTCTAATTGGAAATCCCATTTGGTACATTATATTCCTCCATCATATTGAACAGGGGACTACTTGATCCACTACAGTGACCCTGGCTCAAGGTGAATGCTGCTCTACTTCTCCAATTAGAGTAAGTGTTCCATTCTAGTACTGCCAACTTCAGTTCACTTACTGATCCACTTTTCAAGTGACCATACACAGGACAGAAGCATATCTGTGGGAATGTCAGCACAGGCCTTTTTATATGGTCAACCACGTCTTGCTGGCCTGTTGGCACTTGCTCATACATCTTATCTTTTAAATATCCCCACAGAAAGAAATGTGGCAATATCAAATCCATCACGAAACAGCAGGCCAATTAATAGGGCCAGTGCAAACACGGTCTAATACAGGCTGTTCCAGCTCATCGGCTCCGTCGTGAGCCGCGGAGCGCTCCCTGCTCCAGGGAGCCGTGTCGCTCGCTGTGGCCATTCAAGTGGGCCGGCACGTGGCACGGCTGGCTCAGGCAGGCGGCAAGGCGAGCGTTTTGATGTGCCAGCTGCGTCTTACAACCTCATTCTCTTAGCTGCTAAGACGTGGTGACATGCTACACCAGGATATATGATGTTGAGGAAATAAATAAGAAACAACTATTGTACAAGAAATTGCATACTAAATTTATTGGGCCTCTGTAGCTTGAAATTTCCTTATCAATACAAGATCGGAAATATCAGGTGTCAAAGTGTTCCAGAGTTAATGTGGAGGATGGCCTTCATTGTTGCATCCCAAAGAAACTATCGTTCCTTAGTTTTTACTCTTTTCATTGCTGAGAAAAGCTGCTCACAACAACATCTAGATCCAAACACGCAGATGATCTGAGCGGTATTGTTCTGAAGCTTGGGAAATGTTTTTTGCTGTAATGAATGATACCATCGTGTTGTAGTACCTCTCTTTCAACAAAGTTGAAATCAATAATGTCAAATGGAGGTGATGATGACAAGTCATCAGGGGAAACTGAAAAAGGAGTGCTGAACACCTTAAGTTCCATTTCCAAACTAGTGAGGTCTCGGAATCGTGATCAAACGACACGATGAGCAGCTTTAACTTTGCTTGGTAATCACTGAAAGTAGTACCCTCAGGTAATTTTAAAGAAGCAAAGACGATTGAAGAACGTTAAATGTCCATTACTCATCTGCCTCTCAAATAAACGTAACTTTTCCATGAACGCTTGATCTGGTCGTGCTTGTCAGTGATTAGCTGCCCTTTGCCCTGCATTGACAGATTTATATTATTGAGATGCATGGTTATGTCAGCTAGGAACGCCAGGTCTGATATCCATTTTATATCTTTCAGACAACGCATACCTTCCCCTTTCATTTCGAGAAAAAGGGATATTTCCTCACGAGTGGCAAAGAGAACATCAAGAACTTTTCCCCGACTCAGCCAACGAACTGTACTGTGGTAATGTATATCCCCATACTCCGCTTCCATATCTTTCAGGAATCCTTTGAATTGGCGATGATTCATACCGTGACAACGCAAAAAAATTCACACACTTCACGACATCTTTCATTACGCCACCTAGCTCTACTGTTTCAGCACACAGTGCCTGTTGGTGAATAAAACAATGAAGAGTCAAAATGTCTTTCCCGAATTTGTCCCTGAGTTTATTTTTCAAACGAGAAGTAAAACCTTGGTGACGCCCGATCATTTGTGGAGCTTATCCCACTGCAAATTCATATTGTCCACTGATTCACAAACAGCTTAAAAAATCTCACATCCTGTTGTGGTGTAATCAAGTGGTACCACATCCAAGAGTTCTTCAGTTACTTCCAGCTCCATGTCGACACCACGCACAAAGACTGCAAGCTGAGCACAGTCCGATATGTCGGTGCTTTCGTCAGGCGCTAGTGAAGATGCAACAAAGCTTTCCACCTTTTTCATGAGCTGTGTCTCTAAATCCGCTGCCATGTCCAGAATTCGACGGCCGGCCACGGTGGTCTAGCGGTTCTAGGCGCTCAGTCCGGAACCAAAATCGAGTGGTACCACATCCAAGAGTTCTTCAGTTACTTCCAGCTCCATGTCGACACCACGCACAAAGACTGCAAGCTGAGCACAGTCCGATATGTCGGTGCTTTCGTCAGGCGCTAGTGAAGATGTAACAAAGCTTTCCACCTTTTTCATGAGCTGTGTCTCTAAATCCGCTGCCATGTCCAGAATTCGACGGCCGGCCGCGGTGGTCTAGCGGTTCTAGGCGCTCAGTCCGGAACCGCGCGACTGCTACGGTCGCAGGTTCGAATCCTGCCTCGGGCATGGATGTGTGTGATGTCCTTAGGTTAGTTAGGTTTAAGTAGTTCTAAGTTCTAGGGGACTGATGACCACAGATGTTAAGTCCCATAGTGCTCAGAGCCATTTGAACCGGAATTCGACGAGACATTGTTTGCTTCGACAGACAAACCCCTTCAATTGCCAGCACCTCCCTTGGAAACAAACATTCTGCAACTGCTGCCACGCACAATTTTACGAGTGGTCCCACCGAAAACGGCTTGCCACTCGTCCCAATGATGTGAGCGACCCTGTAGCTTGCTCGAATTGCAGATTCAGTAGTGTCTTCTCCACTCTCATTCACCCGAATATTATAAACGCATTACAGAACACGAACTATGTTGCATGTCTTGATACCCTCCATATTACGAAACCGTTTTTAAACTTACGTCTCCTGGTTTGTCGTTCTTAAGCCTGGCTACCAGTTCTCTGCGTGCAATGCCTTCTACCTGTGCGCTGCATGAAGACGTGTACAATGTCGTTGTATATTGTAGCTCTTCCCAGAATTAAATACTTTATGACATATAAGACACTGCGGACGACCATCCCTCTCAATGAACAGAAAAGTATCATCCTCCAATAGATATACAGGGCTCCCGCCCCTAGTCATAGCTGTCATCAAACACGGATTATTGAGTCAGTTGCGGCTGCATGCAGCCAGGGGGCAGTGAGTTCGCTTTCCCCCTCCACGCGGGCTCCGAGCTGCCGCAGTGAGCGCTCCGGCTCCCTGGAGCTCGGTTGGAACAGCCTGGTCTAATACCTCCTGTTCTTCAATTCTTCAATTGCGTAATGCTCTGAGCAACCGTTATACTGAAACCACATATGTTGTTGAAAGTCCGGGACAACATCAGGCAGTAGTTCTGGTAGTTCCTGTTCCAAAAACATCAATATTTGTGCCCATTCAATGAAATATAGACCAATGAGTTTATTCCCCATGATGCCACACCATATGTTAACCAACCAAGGATGTCGGTGGTCAACTTTCTGTAATCAGTGGGACTGTCTACAGTCCAGTAATGCATGTTATGCTGGTTAATATGACCATTGTCTGTGAATGTAGACCCATTCGAAAATAATACCCCAACAAAGAATGTGGGGGTCATTTGCATTTGTTGATGTGCCTATTCACAAAACACTACCCAGTTATGGAAATCGGGGCCATGAAGCTCTTGCAGTGACACATGATATGGATGATACTTATGACAATGCACTAGTGTGGCAATACTACCTATGGACATACCAGAATCATAGTGTAACTGCTGGGTGCTTATCGATGGGTTATGGTACACTGTCGCTAGTACACTATTTCATTAACTTCTCCTGTAACTCATCTGCTTCATTTCCTTTTCCTTTTTGAGGAGAACTGCTTCTTACATCAGTGTGACAGCAGATGTAGGGCAAGATACATGTTATATTACCACAGACTAAAATTGTATGAAAATCCTCCACACTACATGGGTATGAAATTTGTAAATGTGGAAGGGGATGTATGATCCAAACCTAAAAAATACTGAGGGTGACCTGCAAACATATTTGAAAAGCGAAACTATTATAGAGTAGAAGATTTTTTGAATGATGACCATGTAATGTAGTACCTATCTAAAAAGGTAACACCATATGTATTATAACCATAGATTATTATTATCATTATTGTTTTTACTTTGAATGATAACTATGTAAAGTAATACCTGTCTGAAGATGCAACAAGATATGCATTTTAACCTTAAATTAAGTTTATTAGTCTGGATTTTCCATTGTTTTACTAGTCTGAATACAATTTTAAATTTGACAAGTGACCTTTTATTGTCTGATGCATGTTATGTGGTAACTACAGACCAGATTATATGCATCATAAAATCTTAAAATATGCATGCAAATATGCATAAAATGCATGAAAAGTGTTGAAATATGCAAGATCAAATAATAAAAAAAAAAAAAAAAAAAAACATGGTAGTTACTGCGTGCATTACATTTCAAAGTAAAACCTGTGCATATCAATTATGAGGAAGAGTGCCAGCATTGTGAAAAATTGGTACATTTAGAATGCTGATATCATTTCTGAATATTTTCTGGTAGAGGTTAGAAAGGGGGCCTTTCTGGGACTATTTTTAAAAAATTTGCAAAATGGGGACGCATACCATGTTTCAAGAATTGTTCCTTCTTTGCTACTGTTGTTGGCAACAAGCGGATATGATGCGAGTGAGTCACAGCGAAACAGTCGGTATGTACAGGACCAGCTTTGAGATGTATTGCATGCAGAGTGGCACACTCATAAACTCCATAATATTTTATTTAAAAAACAACATACAATCATCAATTTTTTTGAACAGAATTAACTTTTAATTAATTCTATTGGACCAAAGCATCATTTACAATTTATTTTATATCTTTCTGTTATTGTAAACAGAAACAATCAAGTACTATTCCAAAGGTTTGGTAGTAAGATTGTGTCTTTGATTAATCAAATCATTTTTATAAGTAGAAAAGGACCTTTCTACATCAAATGAAGTAACTGGGCAGTATTTGAATTTGGGTGCTATGTTGGCACTTGTTTCTGGCAAAAGTTCACCCATCCCATTAATAAAACTATCAATTTGACACAAGGCTTCAAAGCGTGGGTCGTTGTTCAAAATGTTTTCAAACTTGTCTTTAAGTTTTATTGAGAATACCTCCAGCAATGAGGAGTTCACTAGAATAATTTGTTCATTAACTGAATAGATTCATTCAATGCCAAACCTTAAGTTTCAAGCTTTTTAATACTTGCTAGTATATGGGAAAAATGAGTGATAATCACAGCAATGTCTTTTTTAATACTGGAATCATTGAAAGCTTCCTTGCACTGGCAAACTGCCAAAGCCTCTGCACTTTTGAAGTTGTTTACTACCCCTCTAATGGCCCCAAAATGTTCATTGTAAAACAACACAGCTTTGACCCATGTACCCCAATGAGTTGCCACTGGTTCGTGAGGTAAAGGCATATTTGGTAGTTTTTCTTTCTAAGTCTTGATGCCAGCAGGAGTCTTTAGAAACACTTTCTTTGTGGATGGAATCAGTTTATTTACATTCACAAACGTGGAATGTACTTCTTCAGCAAAGCGATATACTCCATGATTAAACCACATCGCATGAATCAAATTGGGATAAAATACTCGGAGGGCTTTTCCTGCTTTGATCATATAGGGAGCAGTATCTGAAATAAACACAAATACTCTTTCATCTGTATAAGATACTGGAAATATTTTTCTAATACCCTCATTCACAAATATGGCGATTATAGAATGATTTACTTTTTCAATTTCTTTGCACGCCACTAAATAGAGAGAAGAAGGCTCTTCTTTTTAAGCATCAACAATTAAATTTGCAGTGTAACAGCCACCAATGTCTATAGTTTTGTCAACTGCTATCCAAATAATGCTGCCCTTGAGTTTGTTGTGTATTTCTTGCAGAACATTCACATAAATTGTCGGTATGTAATTTTTACACAATGTTGATTCATCTGGTACATTTTGATTGAAGCAATATTTGTGCAGGAAGCCTTTGAGGATAGGGTTTGTAAGTTTGTGAAGAGGAATATTGCTTGCAATGAATGCTTCACATAGATCCATGTTAAACCAACTTTTTGGTTATCTTTGGACAAATCCCTCCTACTGCAACTTGCTATTGTCAGAAGTTGTTGTTGTGGTCCTTTCTTCTGCATTCCTGTGATATGAAGGCTTGACTTGACATGCTGGTCTATTTGAAACTTATTTTTCTGCGTGAAACATTTTTGTTGCAAACTCGACAATGTAAAACAATTCCGTCACATTTAAATGTTCAAGGATGGTCAGCTATGCATGAAACTATGTTTCTTTTTTCGGGGGGCATGCCAAGCAACTCGTTACACATTACACATCATAAACACGTTTAACTGTGTGCAAGTAAACAGAAAGCTAAACTAAAACAATGAAAGTGCGACCAAAAGGTTGAGTAGTTTAATTTAATTGTTGCCAACATGTACGATATGACAGCAGAGGGGATTAACTGGAGACGCGGGCACAGGAGCATCGACTCTGTCTGCCTGTTCCTGTTCCTCTTCTGTAATGATTTTTCTAGGCAGTGGCCTCTCGGTTAGTGATTACATGCAGTTCTAGGTTGCGGTCAATCTGTAAGACATCAAAACTAGATCGAGCTAGAGACCGCCCGTCTAAACTTAACATTGTGAACATAGACCCAAACTATGCATTGTGACTAGTTTTTAGTTAAAATATGCAATAACTGGTGGAAAGGAGCCAAACATGCAAATGCATATGCAACATGAAAATGCATATAATCCAGTCTCTAGTGATGACAAAAATTCAATTTGAACATACATACCGCACGTATAGTTAAAATGTTTTACTATAAACTTGATCTACAATGAGAAAACTCACAATTATGTAGATACACATCTGCAATATTTTATCATTCTGGGTTGTTAAACTCAGAAGGAGACCGTGCCTACTTGCCATCACTGATTTTGTCCAAATTTATGGAATATGCCGGGCTTGGCCAGAAATGGAAGTGACAGAATTGGGAGCTCCAGATGGCCATTTAAAAAATTAGCATTTTTGGTGTGGTTTGGGAGAAGCAAAAGCCTTTTATGTTACTAGAACTTCAGAAACTGGTTGACACAATGCAAGGAGTTCAGAACTGTAATCTAAGGGTCATGTGGTTGAGACCCAATGCAGAAATTTTTCTTTTCTTTCTCTTTTATTTTTATTACTGTGCTAATAATCCAAAATAATGCTCAGTACATTTTTTTATTTATATTTTCATAAAAGGCATGAACAGGAAAGGCAAAGGAAAATTTGAGATTGCAAATAAATTTCCAGGAGTGATTGTAAGGTGTACACAAGCACTTTGTATATAAAATTAGATAATTTTATTATTTAATAGTTGATGATTACAAGACATGGTGATATTCATTGCAAAAAAGGGAAACAGCAATTTTATTGGCATATTGTCCATGCAACATTTTTAGAATTACATGATTGTTTAAAAAACAAATTTTGCCAATGTTCATAAAGTGATCATGAGGCACAGCTGCTGTGTATAGAAATGCCAACAAGTAGCAGCAGTTCTGGAAAAGTAGATGAAAAAAGAACCTTTTCTGAAGATAACATTAGAATTTTTAATCTCTTACTGGCGAAGGAAAACTGGGAAAGCATCGCCACTCAGAACTATGTTGATAGCATGTACATGAGTTTTCAGAGCATCTTTCTTCACTATTTTAATGTAGCATTTCCAAAAGTAGTAAAAACAGTAAAATCTAACAATAATAAGCAATGGGTAACTAAAGGCATAAAAATTTCCAGTGAGAGAAACAGATTTCTGCAGTACTCTTGTAAGAAATATAGAGTAACCCAAGGATTCGCAGATTATTCAAAAGCCTACAAAAGAATCTATGGTAGAGTAGTCAAAGAGGCAAAAATTATGGGGAATGACAATTTGATAAGAAACTCATCTAACAAAATGAGATCCACGTGGAGAGTTATAAAGAAAGAAACTTGTAGTTCAGTGCCAAAGAAAAAGAATGTATCATTAACACTAGAAGGCTCAAAAGTCACAGACCCAAATTCAGTTGTGGAAAAATTCAATGAATACTTCACCTCACTAGCTGAAGACCTCATTCAAGTACACTGTCAAGGACCAGTCCCAAGTTTCTCCAGCAAGTCAGTGATCTCGACTGCTTCTATGTATGTGTATGAAACAAACCCCAATGAAATTATAAGTAAAATGAAATCATTAAGCAATAAAATGTCAAGTGGTCTTGATGGAGTACCTGATTTCATATTAAAAGCATGTGTTCACCACATAGCAAACCCCTTGGCAAAAATTTTCAACCTCTCTTTAAAAACTGGTGTATTCCCAGATATTTTTAAAATAGCAAAAAAGTTTCACCACTGCTAAAAAAAGGTTCTTCTGAAAAAAATATCAAACTACCGACCCATGTCACAGTTAAGTTCCTTCTCAAAAATTCTAGAAAAACTCTTCTATGACAGGTTTTTAAGTTTCATAAATAAATATGCACCTCTTACAGTACAACATGGTTTTAGAAAGTCTAAACCTACACAGACAGCAATTTTCGAATTCTTAGACTGCATTTAAAAATCCCTTGATCAACATAAATTAGCTGCAGGTGTTTTTCTAGATCTATCAAAAGCCTTCGATGTCCTGGACCATAAAATTCTGCTCGAAAAATTAGAAAGACAAGGAGTAAGAGGTGTAGCACTTAACTGGTTGTGTTCATACCTAAAAAACCGCAGGCAGAAAGTATCACTTCAGTATGAATTCAACAAAATGAATAAAACAAGAAACAACTCCTTTCTTTCTAGGGAATTACCAATAAAATATGGTGTACCACAGGGCTCAATCTTAGGTCCACTACTCTTTTTGATTTATGTGGACGACTTAGTTGAATATATGAGTCCCACAAAAACTATCCTGTTTGCCGATGACACCAGCATATTGCTCACTGGATCCAGTCCAGAAACTTTGCGGTCCACAGCAGAAAGTTCTATGAAAATACTTTCTGAGTGGTTCACAAAAAACGAACTCATTATAAATACTGAAAAAACTGTGTGTGTCGATTTTCATTTAATTCCTCCAATTAATCAAGTGTCTATTCGAGCCCAATTAAAAAATGATCCCCTAGAAAATGTAAGTGTCACAAAAGTCTTGGGTCTTTGGATTCAGCAAGACTTAAAGTGGGACACACATATAAATAACTTGTGTAGAAAACTATCATCTGTGTGCTATGGCCTAAGAATTTTAAAGGCCACAACAAGCAAAACAACAGTACTGCAGGCATACTATGCACAGTTCCACTCACTAATCCAATATGGGATACTCAACTTACAGTGTAAAGGTTTTTAGAATGCAAAAAAGAGCTTTAAGAATAATTTGTGGTCTTAGAAAGATGGAGTCCTGTAATTCCAATTTTACTGAGCTTTGTGTTCTAAATGTTCCAAGTTTATTCATTTATGAAACTATCTTGTTCACTAGGGACTACCTCCTGAAAACAGGCAAACTGCTACAAAACAAAAGTGTACACAACTATAGTACCAGAAGGGAATCAAATATACATCAAAAATATCACAGAACAACCACCTATCAGAGGAGCATAATTAACATTGGTGTAATACTACACAATAAGATACCAGAGGAAATAAAAAATACTACTCATCCAATATTTAAAGCTTAACTAAAGGCATTTCTAATAAAGCAGTGTTTCTATTCTGTCAGAGAATTTCTGAATACGTAACAAAATTAATTGTAGTAGGTACCTAATTTTAATTGCTAACATTATGTATTATTGTAACTTATCTTTGACCTGTCCAATATCAATTGTACAATTTGTGCTATATGATAAAACTGGACCAATAAAAAATCAAATCAAATCAAATCAAATCTCTCATCATACAGTTTGGCACTAAAACATGCATAATGCATCACTCCATCAACTATTGGTGAGGATAGGTAGTGATGTAGAATGTAATGTATTTGGAACCAGTCTTCTCAAGATGTGATTTCTTTCTCTCTCTCACAAAGATATGAGCAGTTTTGAAGCTTTTTGATCAAATTCTTTGCTTGAAAACATAAACAGACATCACAGGGTTGCTTTGGTGGACTGCATTTGAGGGGAATCACTTTAACACTGCATGATGGCACTCCCTCACTCTAAAAAAATGTCACTGTATAATTTTGGATTGCTTTGTCCTCCCCATGAGTCAATTAACAAAAGAAAATTGTTCTCCTGCACATACAGCTTCATCATATCACTCAAACTTTTTGGTATAAAGCTGTTGTAAGTTTGCCATATTTTGATGAAGTAATGATGACATTCACATATTTTGTTGTGTACTCAGTCTGCGCCGATAGCTGAGTGGTCAGCGTGACGGATTACCATCCTATGGGCCCAGGTTCGATTCCCGGTTGGGTCGGGGATTTTTCTCTGCTCAGGGACTGGGTGCTTTGCTGTCTTCCTCATAATTTCATCCCCATCTAGCACGTAGGTCGCCCTTTGAGGCATCGAATGTAATAAGACCTGCACCAAGGCAGCTGGACCTGCCCCGCAAGGGGCCTCCCGGCCAATGACATTGAACGCTCATTTCTGTTTTAGTGTACCCATCCACTGTTTTTATGAATCAGTGGTCCAAAACAACCAGTACTCTTTTGAAGGCATATGTTGACAGTTGGCAATAATTTTGCAGAAAGAGTTATAACATATTGCACTGTATATGAGTGGTTTATCTTGTTCATATCCTGTCATTCACGAGAACTACATGTGCCTCTCAATGGTCCAGGGTTTGGTTATAAGTCAACTGGTGGTGGTAACCTGGAAAGACAACATACAACCTTATTTGTTATATGTGCCATTAAAGAGAGTATTTTGACTTACACTGACAAATGGGAATTCTTGACTAACCTGTTTGATCAGTATTGATAATAAAATCCTTGTCATAATTGTGGATAGAGCCCTAGTCTGGTGGCAAAACTTCTGTGCTGCAGTTATCTCAGTAGTGGCAGTCTCTCTTTTGGACATAAATTTCATAATTTTCATCTGATGAATCTTACGCATTTGTCTGATATCTCTGATCCTCATTTCCGATGTTTTGAATTCCAAATTTGGAAACCATCTCACAGTAGTATATTGAGGTGACAAAAGTCGTAGGATGGCAACATGCACATATACAGATGACAATTGTATTGCATACACAAGGAAAAAAAGGGCAGTGCATTGTTGGAGCTGTCATTTGTACTCAGGTGGCTCATGTGAAATTAACAGACTTTGAATGTGGAACGGTAGTTGGAGCTACATGTATGGGACATTCCATTTCAGAAATCATTAGGGAATTGAATATTCCAAGATCCACAATGTCAAGAGTGCATTGAGAATACCATATTTCAGGCATTCCCTCTCACCATGGACAATGCAGTGACCAACAACCTTCACTTAAAGACTGAAAGCAATGATGTTTGCATGTAATTGTCAGTGCCAACAAACAAGCAATACTGCAGTAAATAACCACATAAATCAAAGTGAGATGTATGATGAACATATCCATTATGATAGTGTAGTGAAATTTGGTGTTAATGGGCCATGGCTGCAGGTTACTGACACAAGTGACATTGCTAACAGCTTGACACCTGCTGCAGTGCCTCTTCTGGGCTCATGACCCTACCGATTGTATCCTTGCAGATCTGACAAAGCCATGGACCAAGTTGTCAACATAGCACTGTGCAAAGTGGTGGTGGCTTCATAATGCTGTGTGCTGTGTGTACATGAAATGGACAGGATTCTCTGGTCCCAGTGAACTTATCATTGTCTGTAAATGATTATGTTCAGCTACTTGGAGACCATTTGCAACCATTCATGGATGTCAAGTTCCAAAACAATGATGCACCATGTCACTGGATCACAACTGTTCATGATAGGTGTGAAAAACATTCTGGACAATTCGAGGAAAGGTTTAGCCATCCATACCACCAGACATGAATCCCATTGAATATTTATGGAACATAATTGAGAAGTCAGTTTGTCCACAAAAACTTGCATGGCAACACTTTTGCAATTATTGATGCAGCACGGCTCAATATTTCTACAGGTAACTTCCAATGACTTGTTGAGTCCATGCTGCATCAAGCTGCTGAACTATACAAGGCAAAAGGAGATGGAATGTGGTATTAGGAGGCCCTCATTGTAAGTGTCCATTGTTGCAAGTTTCTTGTGATGACTTGATTACAACTCCAAGCTTCTATGAAGTGATCATATGTCTTTGCATCAACTATGTTTCATTTATACTTCTGGGTTTCAACATTTTCAGTGCGTTCTTCCCAAATTTTCAAATCTTCCATGTGCTTTAAGCAAATTGCTCCTTTCATTTGCAGGTTCTTTAAATTCCACTTTGGGTGTGTTTTTGCAAGATTAATGGCCATTACATTGTAACTGACTGGAATGAAATCTTTATCTTCTTTCACTTCTTTTTTCATCTGGTTCATTGTCATTGCTTGATGAGTCACCCTTCCCTCCTTCACACTTCCCAAATTTGTTGGCTTCTTCATACCAAACCAATTCATCACTACACACAAATGTATACTCTGATAAAACTTTCACCATGTTTGTGTGTATTTTCAATCCAACTTGAATGAATTATTCAGTGTCACCACAGAACTTTCTCATGTGATACACTTGCTATCAACCAAAAGAGCTGCACTATAATCCAATACCGTTTTCAATCATTGCTTTGATGCTCTGCTGAGAATGGTGTCATCATGTGACTCCTGTTCTCCTTCTACCAATGTTCTAGGTGCACTTATATCTTCACTTGAACTATCAAATATTTTTGTCAAATTTCACAATACTCTCTCTGTGTTCTCACAGTATTTTCAAAAAAATCACCACCATACCAAGCAAAGGAGTCTGTAGCAATAACCAGCATTGTCCCCAATGACCAATGTACTGATTTTACCTGCACCCAAAACCTATCATTCACATGCAGCTGCCGAAAGGGCTGCTCGAAGGTCAAAATGAAACTAGCAGAATGTGAAATCCTGTAAGTTTTACTTACAATGCCTTCTTGACAAGGTATTTGCATAGTCACCATTGATGCTGTAACTACAAGCCTTTCTTGTAAATTTATTTTCAATCCCAAGTTTTCCTTCTGCTTACATTTTCATGCCTTTTATGAAAATTTTAATAAATACAACATAGTGAGTATATTTTGGTTTATTTGCAGTGTCTATATAGCAACAATTGAAAACAAAAAAAGTTTCTTCATAGTGACTCAACTTCACGATACTTGGATTACTGTTCTGCATTCTTTCTACTGTGCCAATTGCTGCCTCACAACTACGCTAACATAAATAGTTCATGCCTTGCCCATACCATGCTGAAAACACTATTTTTCTGTGACTTTCACTTCTGACCAAGTCCTGAACATACCATAGACTTGGATGAAAGTCAATACAGAATAATATGCATAATGGTACAGTATCCATAGCTGTGCAATCACAAACAAGATTTTATACTTTAAGGTACCTAGTAACATTGTTACATACTGCATCATAAATTGACAATAATTCTGTAATACTTTATTACCAGATCAGTAAAGATAGATGTACAGAAAGGCAACAAATTTTGAATACATAAATATAATTTCTCTAGCATCAAAACTTTGAGTATGCAAAAAGCTAACTGTACATTATTTCTTCCTTAGTCAAGATTTTTAACTACAAGTACTGAATAGTAAATGTATCATCTTTTCTTTCTTTTTTAATGTGGTTAACCTCTCCACCAACCTCAGACCCACAGAAGCTTCAGTCCTATCCAAATCCTATCCAAAGACCTAATCTTCAGCCCTACCCCCAGATTAACCATGATGAACTTGCCAAAGACTTACTCCCCTTCTCCCGATCCCTACAGTGGAAACACTTTTTGCCACCAGTCCCCCAGACCAAAGCCAGCCCAATCCCAACATTGAACCTTGCCTCTCCCAGTTCATATCTCACCAGCTGACTGTGACTACCCCGCCACTTCCCTCCCAACTAACGATCCCCTACTCAGCTTGTGATGAAGCAAGCTGGGATCTCTTGACTTCCTCTCTTGTTTTGCCTAATTACCGTTAACATGCACTAGTATAATCTGCATTTCCATAAAAGAGAAAGGTTGGCCCTCAGTCTTAAGGGATATAAAACCTGGTGTAATTCTGTGTTTAGTTTTGTGTATGTAATAAATTTCCTAATTTATTTTGACTATTCCTAATTAATATCTTTCACTATAGGGTGAAATCAATAATTGTTTTCTGACTTAGATTCTATTGTTGACTTATAAACAAATTTAAATTCCGTACTAATTACAAACATTTGGAAGAAGAACTACTAGGATTCTTAAAGTATTTATTTGGCTCTATTTGAAAACATATTAGCAAAGCCAGCCCTTAATTAATTCCAAAATAATTATTAGGTTTGTCCAAAGTATTGTTTATATAACTATATCTGTTAATTTCATTACTTAAACAAATAATTCAGCCTAACCTTTGTGGTAGAAGGAACTTTTAATAAGAATGAATTTTTCAATGTATTCAGTTAATTGAATGAGTTATGTTTTAATTGTAATTCCTGTAACTTAAACATCAAACAATGTATAGTTTCAGTGCTTATTATTGTGAGGATATATAAAGGACCGATTTTTGGTCCCGATACAGTCAGCCCACAGCTGATTTCCAGATGAAAGAAGGAATTAGTAGGGTGGAAAATAAAACTGATAGATTAAAACTGACATGGCTAGCTTAAAGGATGACCTGAAGAAAGATATTAAAAAAGGAAATTAAGGTAGTCAGCTCCAATCTTTCAGAATTAAGTAAGAAGGTTGATGTGGTAGTGAAAGATTACTAATGAGAAATTAACATTAATGAGCAGTAAATTTGTAGAAGAGAGACAGAAACATTGTGATGACTATAGTAGGTGGGTGGAAGCTTCCAAGAATCATGAAGGCAAAGCAGCCAGGAAATTCTGTGCTGAAAATAGGGTTAAACATGACAACCAAATCAATCAGATTAAAAATGATTTAGAAATGGAGGTAGAAACCAAGTGTGCAGTAGTGGTAGAGGAAAAACTGGTTCAAAATTGGCTGAAATGGAGAGAAAGGTGGAAGTGGTACAAAATGTAAAGTGCAGAGTGTGCAGTGTCCCAAACAGTCCTTCATTTGTTAGTTGTAAGAAATTTAATAATTTTGAACCATATGGGGAAGTGCATCCACTGGATTTCATTAGGGAATTTAATGATTTGTCTGAAACATGGAATGACTAAGAGAAAATGTCATTTGCGAGAGGTTTTTTGAAAGAGGATGCTTATGGATGGGCAGCTCAGGTAGCTGATAGCTGTA
Source organism: Schistocerca serialis cubense (assembly GCF_023864345.2). Classification (NCBI taxonomy): domain Eukaryota; kingdom Metazoa; phylum Arthropoda; class Insecta; order Orthoptera; family Acrididae; genus Schistocerca; species Schistocerca serialis. The sequence goes on from NC_064646.1 coordinate 344,877,701, forward strand.
CTTCACAGCATAGCTTTAAGAAAGCATTTTTAAATGAATATTGGCCCAAAGAGAAGCAGCAGAGAATTTTGAGTCAATTTTAAGGAAGAGAGAGATTTTACTGTAGGAAGGGTACTGTAAAAGGTTTCTGTTAGTTTTGGACAAGCAAACTGAAATATTTGAACAAAGAGCTAGGCCGTGAATAAATAATTATGGGTTTACACCCAATGTTGCATCAGAAAGTTAGATAATTGCTTGTACCTGCCCCTAGGGGTAATATTACTAATTTTTTGAATTATGCTAATAAAATGGGGAGGGTGAAGCCCTCAGTGGAAGATCATAGGAGGAATTTTGATGATAATAATGAATCAGGGAGAGTGTTTCAGGTAAAGAGGATTAACAGAACTAATTCTAGTAAAAATTCAAGGAATGGTTGGCTGGAGGATAGCCAGAATGGGTGCGGCAATGTTAGGAGAAATTCAAGGAACAGAAATGGAGGAGAAAATGGTAATTCTGGATCAAACCATTTAAACTTGCAAGTAGGGAGTTCAACATTCCATGTTGGATTCATTTATGTGGTGATAAGGCTTACTGCAGCTGTCTGTCTCATTTTTCATGTTTCCTGAGGCAGCCAGACTCTTCTCCTATCCTATCTGTAGTTAATAAGTGAATCAGAAACATTCTATTTTCAACTTTCATGTGATTTTGTACAGCAGGATAATTTAGTATAGGAATATTTTAGAAAAGGTTTTTCCAGTGTTATATATATATATATATATATATATATATATATATATATATATATATATATATATATATATATATATATATACTGTTGCCTCATCAGGAAAGAGGGAAGGAGAGGGAAAGACGAAAGGATGTGGGTTTTAAGGGAGAGGGTAAGGAGTCATTCCAATCCCGGGAGCGGAAAGACTTACCTTAGGGGGAGAAAGGGGTATACACTCGCACACACACACACACACACACACACACACACACACGCACACACACACATCCGCACATACACAGACACAAGCAGACATTTTGCTGCTTGTGTCTGTGTATGTGCTTGTGTCTGTGTATGTGCAGATGGATGTGTATGTGTGTGCGAGTGTATACCCCTTTTTTCCCCCTAAGGTAAGTCTTTCCGCTCCTGGGATTGGAATGACTCCTTACCCTCTCCCTTAAAACCCACATCCTTTCGTCTTTCCCTCTCCTTCCCTCTTTGCTGATGAGGCAACAGTTTGTTAGAAAGCTTGAATTTCATGTGTATATATATATTCCACGTGGGAAAAAAATATCTAAAAACAAAGATGATGTGACTTACCAAACGAAACCGCTGGCAGGTCGATAGACATACAAACAAACACAAACATACACACAAAATTCAAGCTTTCGCAACAAACTGTTGCCTCATCAGGAAAGAGGGAAGGAGACGGAAAGACGAAAGGATGTGGGTTTTAAGGGAGAGGGTAAGGAGTCATTCCAATCCCGGGAGTGGAAAGACTTACCCTATGGGGAAAAAAAGACGGGTATACACTTGCACACACACACATATCCATCCACACATATACAGACACAAGCAGACATATTTAAAGACAAAGAGTTTGGGCAGAGATGTTAGTCGAGGCGGAAGTGCAGAGGCAAAGATGTTGTTGAATGACAGGTGAGGTATGAGTGGCGGCAACTTGAAATTAGCGGAGATTGAGGCCTGGTGGGTAACGGGAAGAGAGGATATATTGAAGAGCAAGTTCCCATCTCCAGAGTTCGGATAGGTTGGTGTTGGTGGGAAGTATCCAGATAACCCGGACGGTGTAACACTGTGCCAAGATGTGCTGGCCGTGCACCAAGGCATGTTTAGCCACAGGGTGATCCTCATTACCAACAAACACTGTCTGCCTGTGTCCATTCATGCGAATGGACAGTTTGTTGCTGGTCATTCCCACATAGAATGCATCACAGTGTAGGCAGGTCAGTTGGTAAATCACGTGGGTGCTTTCACATGTGGCTCTGCCTTTGATCGTGTACGCGTTCCGGGTTACAGGACTGGAGTAGGTGGTGGTGGGAGGGTGCATGGGACAGGTTTTACACCGGGGGCGGTTACAAGGGTAGGAGCCAGAGGGTAGGGAAGGTGGTTTGGGGATTTCATAGGGATGAACTAAGAGTTTACGAAGGTTAGGTGGATGGCGGAAAGACACTCTTGGTGGAGTGGGGAGGATTTCATGAAGGATGGATCTCATTTTAGGGCAGGATTTGAGGAAGTCGTATCCCTGCTGCAGAGCCACATTCAGAGTCTGATCCAGTCCCGGAAAGTATCCTGTCACAAGTGGGGCAATTTTATGTTTCTTGTGTGGGAGGTTCTGGGTTTGAGAGGATGAAGAAGGGGCTCTGTTTATTTGCTTCTGTACCAGGTCGGGAGGGTAGTTGCGGGATGCGAAAGCTGTTGTCAGGTTGTTGGTGTAATGGTTCAGGAATTCCGGACTGGAGCAGATTTGTTTGCCACGAAGACCAAGGCTGTAGGGAAGGGACCGTTTGATGTGGAATGGGTGGCAGCTGTCATAATGGAGGTACTGTTGCTTGTTGGTGGGTTTGATGTGGACAGACGTGCGAAGCTGGCCATTGGACAGGTGGAGGTCAACATCAAGGAAAGTGGCATGGGATTTGGAGTAGAACCAGGTGAATCTGATGGAACCAAAGGAGTTGAGGTTGGAGAGGAAATTCTGGAGTTCTTCTTCACTGTGAGTCCAGATCATGAATATGTCATCAATAAATCTGTACCAAACTTTGGGTTGGCAGGCTTGGGTAACCAAGAAGGCTTCCTCTAAGCGACCCATGAATAGGTTGGTGTAGGAGGGGGCCGTCCTGGTACCCATGGCTGTTCCCTTTAATTGTTGGTATGTCTGGCCTTCAAAAGTGAAGAAGTTGTGGGTCAGGATGAAGCTGGCTAAGGTAATGAGGAAAGAGGTTTTAGGTAGGGTGGCAGGTGATCGGCGTGAAAGGAAGTGCTCCATCGCAGTGAGGCCCTGGACGTGCGGGATATTTGTGTATAAGGAAGTGGCATCAATGGTTACAAGGATGGTTTCCGGGGGTAACGGATTGGGTAAGGATTCCAGGCGTTTGAGAAAGTGGTTGGTGTCTTTGATGAATGATGGGAGACTGCATGTAATGGGTTGAAGGTGTTGATCTACGTAGGCAGAGACACGTTCTGTGGGGGCTTGGTAACCAGCTACAATGTGGCGGCCGGGATGATTGGGTTTGTGAATTTTAGGAAGAAGGTAGAAGGTAGGGGTGCGGGGTGTCGGTGGGGTCAGGAGGTTGATGGTGTCAGGTGAAAGGTTTTGTAGGGGGCCTAAGGTTCTGAGGATTCCTTGAAGCTCCGCCTGGACATCAGGAATGGGATTACCTTGGCAAACTTTGTATGTGGTGTTGTCTGAAAGCTGACGCAGTCCCTCAGCCACATACTCCCGATGATCAACTACCACGGTCATGGAACCCTAGTCCGCCGGAAGGATGACGATGGACCGGTCAGCCTTCAGATCACGGATAGCCTGGGCTTCAGCAGTGGTGATGTTGGGAGTAGGATTAAGGTTTTTTAAGAAGGATTGAGAGGCAAGGCTGGAAGTCAGAAATTCCTGGAAGGTTTGGAGAGGGTGATTTTGAGGAAGAGGAGGTGGGTCCCGCTGTGACGGAGGACGGAACTGTTCCAGGCAGGGTTCAATTTGGATAGTGCCTTGGGGAGTTGGATCATTAGGAGTAGGATTAGGATCTTTTTCTTCGTGGCAAAGTGATACTTCCAGCAGAGAGTACGAGTGTAGGAGAGTAAATCTTTGACGAGGGCTGTTTGGTTGAATCTGGGAGTGCGGCTGAAGGTGAGGCCTTTGGATAGGACAGAGGTTTCGGACTGGGAGAGAGGTTTGGAGGAAAGGTTAACTACTGAATTAGTGTGTTGTGGTACCAGATTGTGTTGATTGGAATTTTGAGGTTTTGGAGGGAGTGGAGCTGGAAGTGGGGGGTTGAGTAGATGGGAGAGACTGGGCTTGTGTGCAATGAGAGGAGGTTGAGGTTTGCTGGAAAGGTTTTGAAGGGTGAGTGAATTGCCTTTCCGGAGGTGGGAAACCAGGAGATTGGATAGTTTTTTGAGGTGAAGGGTGGCATGCTGTTCTAATTTGCGGTTGGCCTGTAGGAGGATGCTCTGAACAGCCGGTGTGGATGTGGGAGAGGAAAGATTGAGGGCTTTTATTAAGGATAGGAGTTGACGGGTGTGTTCATTGGCTGAGTTGATGTGTAGGTGAAGGATTAGGTGGGTGATGGCAATGGATTGTTCGGTTTGGAACTGGTATAGGGACTGATGGAAAGAGGGGTTGCAGCCAGAGATGGGAACTTTAAGTGTGAGGCCTTTGGGGGTAATACCAAATGTCAGACAAGCCTGAGAAAATAAAATATGCGAGTGTAATCTGGCTAGGGTGAAGGCATGTATGCGGAGGGAATGTAAATAAAACTTAATGGGGTCGTTGTGGGGGTGTTGTGAGGGTAACATGGTATTAGAAGGTGGAAAGTGTAACATGAGGTTGAAATGAAAATGAAAATAACTGGAGAAAGTAACTGGAGTTCTGTTGTGAAAAAAGGCGAAAAAGTGTTGGTTAAAGCTGGGCTATGTTGATACTGTGGTGAACTTGGGTTGGTAGACAACGATGTGCACAAAGGTTAGGTGGTTGTGTTGCCGCCAAAACACGTTAAAGGATGGAGAGATTCGGGAAAATTTCGAAAAAACGGCGTGTAAATGTGTTAAAAAGAGTGGTTTTGTGGTGGCAGATTATGAAAATGAGGCTAACAATTGTCTGGCGAAGAAATAATGACGTTAAAACCTGTGGGAAGCGGCTAAAAATTATCAGTGATGTGGGAAAAACGGAAATGGAAATAAAGCGAAAGTTATCAGAACCTAAAACCTCTTTCCTCATTACCTTAGCCAGCTTCATCCTGACCCACAACGTCTTCACTTTTGAAGGCCAGACATACCAACAATTAAAGGGAACAGCCACGGGTACCAGGATGGCCCCCTCGTATGCCAACCTATTCATGGGTCGCTTAGAGGAAGCCTTCTTGGTTACCCAAGCATGCCAACCCAAAGTTTGGTACAGATTTATTGATGACATCTTCATGATCTGGACTCACAGTGAAGAAGAACTCCAGAATTTCCTCTCCAACCTCAACTCCTTTGGTTATCAGAACTAGACGAAATGGGTGTTTAATAGGTGAAAGGAACTGTTTGTGGACTAGAAAGGGTGGATTTTATAGCAGCGGTAGTGTTGAAAGTGGAAAAAAATATTTTTTTGGTTATGGTTTGGAAGTGGGTGACGTATTGTTGAGTATATATAGGCGGGATAAAATTGTATAGTAGATTACGGTAAAAAGGAGAAGGTGAATACAAAGTGAAACTACTGGCAAAAACAAAAAGAGGAAATAGGACGACAGAAAAGATTTCGAAATGCAACAGTGACAATAACAAACGTAATTGTTGGGTTCAAATTAATGATATGAATTAATAGAGGGAAACATTCCATGCGGGAAAAATATATCCAAAAACAAAGATGATGTGACTTACCAAACGAAAGTGCTGATATGTTGATAGACATACAAACAAACACAAACATACACACAAAATTCAAGCTTTCGCGACAAACTGTTGCCTCATCAGGAAAGAGGGAAGGAGAGGGAAAGACGAAAGGATGTGGGTTTTAAGGGAGAGGGTAAGGAGTCATTCCAATCCCGGGAGCGGAAAGACTTATCTTAGGGGGAAAAACCCACTTCCTTTCGTCTTTCCCTCTCCTTCCCTCTTTCCTGATGAGGCAACAGTTTGTTGCGAAAGCTTGAATTTTGTGTGTATGTTTGTGTGTCTATCGACCTGCCAGCGCTTTCGTTTGGTAAGTCACCTCATCTTTGTTTTTATATATAATTTTTCCCACGTGGAATGTTTCCCTCTATTATTTATATATATATATATATATATATATATATATATATATATATATATATATATATATATATATATATATAAAAACAAAGATGAGGTGACTTACCGAACAAAAGCGCTGGCAGGTCGATAGATACACAAACAAACACAAACATACCCACAAAATTCAAGCTTTTGCAACAAACTGTTGCCTCATCAGGAAAGAGGGAAGGGAGGGGAAGACGAAAGGAAGTGGGTTTTAAGGGAGAGGGTAAGGAGTCATTCCAATCCCGGGAGCGGAAAGACTTACCTTAGGGGGAAAAAAGGACAGGTATACACTAGCACACACGCACATATCCATCCACACATACAGACACAAGCAGACAACAGTTTGTTGCGAAAGCTTGAATTTTGTGGGTATGTTTGTGTTTGTTTGTGTATCTATCGACCTGCCAGCGCTTTTGTTCAGTAAGTCACCTCATCTTTGTTTTTATATATAATTTTTCCCACGTGGAATGTTTCCTTCCATTAATTGATATATATATATATATATATATATATATATATATATATATATATATATATATATATATATATATATATATATCCCTAGCTATTTCAGCTGCTAAAAAGTAAAGAAAGCCAATTTTGATTAACCAGAAAAAATTGATAATGTACCCTTGCTCATGGTATACATACCTGCAGCTAATCAACTGTTCTTTTGGCCATGTACAGGAAGCAATGTGGACAATAATGTGACAGAGAAACTTCCTTGATGTAACGAACTCAACATAAAATAATTTATTAGTCTGATCAGACTACAAATCAGCTGCACATTTTTGCTTCGATTATCACTTATAAGTTACATCTAGAGTGTCCCTAGCAATAGACAAGCAGTAGTCTGCCAAAACAGCAGGAATTTACTTCCATGAATATATTTTTCCATGACTGCAATATTCTGATGAACTCACTCACCATGTTCATAAGAAACTGCTCTGCAACTTTCATGGAAGAAATCAATGTGGGGCATGAAGGGAGCATATTTTCCAAAACATGTTACAGCCGAGCTTTTCATAACACAGCAACATTTCACCCACAAGCTCCTTATAATTTTGTACTTAATCAAAATGAATTTACACACTGCAGCAGGAGCACTATGTGCTGATGCAAAACTTCCTGGAAGAATAAGGACTGAAACTGGGATCTTTGCCTTCCCTGGGAAGTACTCTATTTGCTGAGCTACCCAAGCAACAACTCATGACCTGCCCTTACAGATTTACTTCTGCCAATATATTTTTTCCTACTTTTCAAACTTCACTGAGATTGTCCTGCATACTAGGTGGACTAGCACTGCTGAAGAAAAGAAACTATAGAGAAATAGCTTAACCACAGCCTATGGGATAATTTCCAGAATGAATTTTCACTCTGCAGTGTACTGAATAAATAACTTACTGTCAGATTAAATCTGTTTCTTATCAAGAACCACATTATGCTACATTGTCTAATTCCTGTTATATGTAATGATTATACATATGTTACCAATAAATATCTGCTGTTTCCCTTTCTGGATAAAAAAGTTTGTAAAATAAAAAGCAAAGCCAAATTTCTATTTCCCTTGCGGTATTTAATAATAGCTCAGTGTAAATGATAGGAAGGAACTACTTTCATGCAATTTACATTTTTACAGTTACACAGAGTAAGTAATGTACAAGCATCATAGAACAACAATGAATTATCACCCTGCAGCAGGGTGAGTGCTCATTTGAAACTTCCTGGCACATTAAAACTGTGTGCCGGATCAGAACCAAACCTGGGAACTTTGCCTTTTCTATCTAAGTGTGACTCTTTACCTCACTTACAGTTCCACTTCTGCTAATACCTTGTCTCCTACCTTCCAAGCTTCACTGATGTTCTCCTACATACATTGCAGGACCAGCATTGCTGGAGGAAATGAAATTGTGGAGACATGGCTTAGCCATATCCAGGGGATTGCTTCTGGAATGAATTATCAGGAGTGTTAGTTCCACAAAGTATGCAGGAGAACTTCTGTGAAGTTTGGAAAGAAGAAGATGAGGTGCTGGTGGAAGTAGGGGTGTTTGAGTAAGTCACCTATTATGCATGGAGAACTCAGTCGGTAGAGCACTTGCTTGCAAAAGATTCGAGTCTCACTCTGGTGCACAGTTATAATTTGCCAGAAAGAATCATAGAACAAGATTAAAAAGAAAGACGAACATAACACTCTAAACAATATTTTCTACCAGCGAATAAAACTGGACAATAAACTATCTATGGAGATTAAAGAGACTACTGCAACAAATTTATTTAAAAATGCCATTAAAAAGTACCTTTAAAGTTCAACAATTTTTTCCTGGAAAATCTTATAGAAAAGGTTTATGATGGATTATTAACATCTTAAAGTCATCCTAAATTCATTGTAGAGGAATACTGACTCAGTTTTCCACACACACAATTGGCAAATTGCAGAACACAAAATGGAAGCTAAACATCATATCATCATCATCATTGTCCTGACACCAGCTGAGGAGTGTGCACTGTGATTTTTGTTGAGAACTGATTGAAAAGTTTAGCACTAGTTTTTTACATTCTTCAATAATGGATGCATATTTGTGCAGTGATTGGTGTTGAGAGATAAATGAACAATGTAGCACCAGTTTCCTACATTGAGAAACTATAGTATCATTGCACAACTGATACCACACAGGGGGGCATCATCATCGAAGCCTCTGAAGTTGGCAGCATAAGTGCACAGGTACCGTCCAACACCAAGCGGAGCCAGCCCCATGATCCCTGTGCAGCAATGCCACCAGGTGTGAGACTCGACTGCATATGGAGTCGCTCTTTGCAGTGGCAGTCAGTTACTGACAGTTACTCACCAGTCACTCCCCAGCTGCTCTCCAGGGTCTAGCCAGTCTAGCACATGATGATGCCGGTTGAGACACTTAGCAGTACAGTGATGTACATTGCTATTCAGCATTTACCTCTTCTCAGATGGCTACTCATGGCTAGAATAGTTACCTTTCTGGAACTTTAACTTCAGTCAGGCACAACAGAACTGCTGGACAGAGACTTACAAATTGTGCATGCCAACGTCGTCAATAGATGAAGGACCCTGTATTGTACTACTTGCAGTCTTCAATGTATGAGTTGAGTATTCTCCAAATAACTATTTTACAGTGATGTTTTGAAACGGAAAGTTGCTACTCACCATATAGCAGAGATGCCGACAGACAGGACAACAAAACTTTTGTGCCAATCTGCAACTCAGCATCTGTGCTATATGGTGAGTAGCAACTTTCCTTTTCATAATATTGTTACATCCCATCCTGGATTTTCCATTGTTTGACTACAGTGATGTTTGTTTATTCATTCCATGTTTGACTTATGCTTCAGTTCCCATGCACCTCCCTGAAGAGAATCGTATTTTGTACACTTGTCTTCCACTCAGACACACATTATTTTATGCTGACCATACATGCCATAACAGAAATAACTCCTCTGCAAGAATATGTAAACAAAATAGTATTGTACATCAGGGGAAAACCAAATGAAGATGCTCTGAATAGAGAGGCTTTCTTTTTAAGAGGCGGGAGGCTGCAATATATGTTACCACACTGGACTTGCATTCAATAGAAAAAGGGTTAAATTTGTGTCAGGCCATCCAGATTTGATTTTCTGTGATTTTACTAAATCAGTCCAGGTAAATGCTGGGATGGTTCCTTTAAAAAGGGCATGACCAGTTCCCTTCCTCCTTTTGCAATCTGAGCTTGTGTTCTATGAACCACTTGTTTCACCTCTTCTTATTACACAACTTAAAGATGTTCTTGGGGAAACATTATTTAGATAAATATTCTAGAGAGAACTTCCCACTGTGCATGTGTTTGTGTGATGTACAGACGTGAGGATAGAAGCATGAGCATAGAGCATCAATGGCAATTGAGAGTCCCCATCTCAGACAGAGTCATGGAGAGGTCACTTATACTTTAGCATCACAGCTTGGTCATGTTGTGGAAGGCACAGAACAAGAGGGTTTCGTGACAATGGTACACCCATAAACAAATGAAGAATGTTGTGTAATCTGTCACTTACTTATGCGATATCACTCTGAGAGCATCTGTCATAAGCTTGGCTAAGTAAAAGTAATCAAATAATATTCTGTATACCTGACATTGTAATTGTTTTATGAGAAGCAAAATATACAGAAGAATTTATTAAGAGTGGTTATATGATCTCGTAGCTAGCTTGCACAGATGTGAGCTCCCTTACAGCCCTCGACCCCCTCTGCAGATGGAGAAGAAGTCACACAGCACAACGAGTGACACTGTATAGCAGTGACCATAAGAAATAACGAGGTAAAAGTTATCATGAAGAATGTTAGGATGACAGATCATTAGTGAAGTTGTTGACTCAGTTACAACCCATAAAACACTTCAGAGTATACATTACATGGTTTGTCTTCAACTGCAATACCCTGATATATCCGACACACTTGTAACAGTTAATCATGGATAAATAAAAGTACTACTGCATTTACGAAAAGCCTGCAGAAATATGAACACACAAACACTGCTAACAATGTACTATGGACTAGTTCATTCACAAATTTCATATGGTAACCTGGTCTGTGAAAATTCTGCAAATGTGCACACACAAAGAGTAGTAAAGCTATAAAAGAAGGCTGAAAGGAGGGTAACATAATTATCTCCTAGTGATTCGTGCAGAAATAAATTCAGGAACTAAATATATTAACAGTAGTGTCACAGTACAAGAAACAATTATTTATGTAAAAAGTAATCGTGCTGCATTGTTAAACAGATGTATCCACAACTAACCACAAGAAATAAAAATGATTGTCATATTGTAGGAAAATGGCACAAATCAAATGGCAAAGAGCCTGTAAAACCAGCTTGCCAAACATATCTGCTTTCAAAAATAAAGTAAAATGTCACTTGATTAAAGCTTGTACATATACCATTAAAGAACACTTGGAAGCAAAAAATTAATGTATGTTTAATGTGTAATTTTAAATCTCTAAAAAAACTTTGACGAAGCACAAAGTGATTTTAATCTTTGTAATAATGCGTCTTTATTAACCTTTTTGGATTCTTATATTTTAGAGGCTATTTTTGAATAAACCAGTAATTTTACTGATACATGCATGTATGTATTTTAGAAAATTTTAATTTTTCAGGCTTCATGTAAACTTCTCTAATACTATTGTACAGACCGGTTCACAGATATAAATAAATGAATAAACAAAAATCTTTATAAATATGTAGATCCATTTACCCGAGAAATTTTGTACATCAATTGAAGATCTGTACTACATTATTTTTGTACTGAAATATTTGAAACTTACAAATTGACAGTGAAATGTGAAATCTTACATACCGATACTTGTGTGTTATCTCCAGAGCTTGTTGGAGTGGTGGTCGAGCTGCAGTGTATGTCTGGATACAGAGAATCTCCTTTTGGGTTTAAGGAGTCTGTCTGATTTTTGTTGTTATTAAGACATTTATTTTGTATTTCAGTGACCTGCAAAGATTAAATAATTTACACTTCTCTGGTCAATGAAATTTAAAACATTGATATCCAACATCAATCATCGTATTTAAAATATCCTTCATACACTGGTTTTCAATATTGTGAAACTATTTCTTACAATTATGCAAGTCCTGATTTTCATTTATAGCTTAAATTTTTTTGGTTTGATCTATTGACTAGCCTACTCTCACATTGGTCACAAACAATTTTCATTGACAAGCTGAAAAGCACCTAGCCCAGTTCCCTATGGCCATGTCAAACAACACTGAAGCTATGCTGTCTAAATAACATAAGAAATTCTAATAAATCTATGTGCAAATAGCATCAGTCTTGAACTTCCATAACAACCTTCTTCTGGCAGTTAAAACAGAAATGGGGTAAATTGTTATTCTAATTGAATAATGATATCACAGTTGTCTCACAAGGCTCCATTCCTATTCCTGACCGAGCGAGGTGGCGCAGTGGTTAGCACACTGGACTCGCATTCGGGAGGACGACGGTTCAATCCCGCGTCCGGTCATCCTGATTTAGGTTTTCCGTAATTTCCCTAAATCGCTCCAGGCAAATGCCGCGATGGTTCCTTTGAAAGGGCACGGCCAACTTCCTTCCCTGTCCTTCCCTAATCCGATGAGACCGATGACCTCGCAGTTTGGTCTCTTCCCCCAAAACAACCAACAACCAAAACCTATTCCTGTTCTCTGTGAATGATTTACCATTAAATATCAGTTTTCATCAACTCTATTAGCAGACAGTACTTTTGGATGAACTGAAAATTGGAATTCAGAAAAAATTGCCAATCATTGATCAGTATCCTCAGAAGCTAACTTGGTTTCAGCTAAATTAATTTATTGATTTTTATTTGGTCTCATTTGACTACATTAATCAAAGAGTGTGCACTTGTAACACAGAATGAGTCAGCTTAATATACTGTCTTAAAATTCTGAGCCTATATGTTACAACTAAAAACAAAAACAAAAAAATTCCAACATTCTAGTAATTTGGACAAATAAGAAGGGAAAGCTGAAAAGTGGAAGAAATGTATAGAAGGGCTGTACAAGGGGCTGTACCAGAACCTTAGGCCAGTGCGGCCACCCCTGAGGACCTCTTTGGCAACACCTCTGGAACTGATGGAGCTGGACCCGTTGCCATTGCCACTGCAGCAGCTTAACTTCCCAGCACTCATCCCGGTAACTGCCATGGACCCAGTGCTGTTGCAATCGTCATTGCCACCCTCTCCATTTTTCAACGGTCTGGCTCAGGAAGAGGGTGCATGCCTTTCCAGGCGTTTTCTGACCGACGTTCCCCTTGGAGTCCAGAATGGATGTTGGGGTGCAGCCATGAGCTAAGCATCAGTCCCAATTGCAGTGCCCGGCTCCTCACACCACCCAGCTTCCTGCCTCCCCCCTGCCCCCCTCCTGCCATTATCATTAGATGGCTCCATACATGCCAACAGTGTGGCATTTTGAGGGAAAGGAATATGCACTCCTAAAGCATTGACTGCACACTGGCCAGCATAGTGCTGCGAAACGGAAACAAGAAGTTACTGACCCACAAGCCAATGGAAATAGTGGGCAGTGCCACACCTCCAGGTAGACAGAGTTCAGCGCCCATTGTCAATACAATTTAACCATCCACCAATCACTGGTCAGGCCCCAATTTGGTTGCAGTTTTCGAGAGCATCAGTACTGAGTAACAGGAAGACGTTACTTAGTCTGCGTTCTGCGAGTAGTAGTAAACTGTAAAAGGCACTGGAAGTTAAGTAGTGTTTGTTCCCTTAATAGAAATTATTTTCTATTAATTAGAAAGTGTTTTGTACAGATGATTTTGCATTCCTGGCACCAGCCATCACAACTGTTCTCCTTTCTTATTTGTATCACTGCTTACTCCCACAGCAGCTGACACAGTAGAAGAGATTCTCTGAACTGGGGGGTAATACATCTTTTGAAAGCAGTTAATATTGCTTGCATTTTAGATATGTTAAATTTCAAACCTATGCTTTGTGTCCACGCCGATAGTGCAAGTAAATTGGCATTTACATGTTGGATGGCTGCACACAGTTTTGTTGCAATTGCACTTAGATAAAAATGAATGACATCAGTGTACAGTTGATATTTGCAATAAAATGAATGACATCAGTGTACAGTTGATATTTGCAATGGAAGAGAACAACTGACACATCATTAACATGTAATAATAAAAATAATGGGTGCAGTGCTGATACTTGGGGGGGGGGGGGGGGGGGGGCTGATACAACATGTCACCACTGTGACCATTTTGTTCTTATCATTACACACTGTTGGCAACATGTAGGTATGAGAGGAACCAATGAACAGCACTTGAAGAAAAAATTTGAGGTGTGAGTCTAGTGAGTAGAATAATAAAGTCAACAGTGTTGAAAGTTTTGCCGAAATCCATAAAGCACATAATAGTTGCATGTTGTTAGCTAATAGCTTGTTTCAGTTCATAAGTCACTTTTATGAGTGCAGTCACCATGCTGTGATTTTGCCAGCAACCAGACTGGGATTATCTAAAAGGTTATTTGATGTTAAATAATTAGAAAACCTTGAAACAAAATCTCACATTCCAAATCCTCAATGCGTCTGTACTCGAGTCGAGCGGCAGCGAGGTCAGCGTCTGTCCATCTAGTAGGTGCGGCTGTATTATATGCTCCAGGAACTGACAATCCCTGGTTCTAAACACCCAGTGGAAACACTGGACCAAAACTTACAAGCTATCATGATTCGTGAGAGTAATGACAGAATTACCCCAGGTGGTAACCAATCCACTCGTCGACAGACGACAACTGGGTTTTCGGATTCTGGGGAACCCGGGCCATCACGATCAGAGTTCTCAAGCAAACTTCGTCCCAAGGTTCCCATGTACATTGGTACCTTTAACATTCAGACCCTAATTCAACCTGGAAAATTACACAACTTAGTAACAGAGCTAGACCAACAAAAAATTAAGATCTTAGTGTTACAAGAAACTAGATTCATGGATGAAAATACAATAGACTATGGAAACTATCGCATCTTCAAGAGCAAGACTGACAAACGAATTGCCAATGGTACGCCACTCCTGGGCATGGCATTTGTGGTGCACAAAAATATATTAGGCTCAATTAGAGAGGTCTCTTCCATAAATAATCGCCTCATGACCATGCGTATCCAGTGCGCCAACAAGAAATACACATTGATGAATGTTCATGCACCCACAAACATAGACAACAAAAAACGCCAACTACAAACTGAAAAATTCTGGACTAAACTTGAAGATGTCATGGCCAAAATTCCCCGGGATGATATCAAAATCTTAATGGGAGATTTCAATGCACAAATTGGCAGAGAGAAATAACACCAAAAAACTGTAGGAAAATATCCAGCACACAGATTCACCAACAGAAACGGACTGAGATTTATTGAACTATGCCAACAAAATAATCCAAAAATAATGTCTACATCTTTGAGAAAAAAACCTAGAAAACAAAAGACCTGGAGGTCCCTCATACAAGAGATCGGCGAATATCAGATTGACCACATTGCCATCTCCTATTTCATACAGAAAGAGATCCATGATGTCCAAGTCCGCAGAGGGGCGAACATTGACTCAGACCACTACTTAACACGCATTAAAGTGAAATTCACCCCAAAAAAATTCTATCCGAAGAAAACACACATGATGAAATTTGACACACGAACAATCAAAGAAACCAATCTGAAGGAGGAGTGGGAAAAGGAACCAGCTGACTCTTGGGAAAAATTTCAAACAAAAATTACAAAGAAGGCAAAAGAACTGATCCCATTGAAAAAGAACACAAAACACTCCTGGTGGGACTCTGGATGTGAAAAAGCGCTGGAAGAAAGAAAGAAAGCCTTTCTGAAGTATAACAGTAAAAAATCCCCAGAAAATCTAGATCACTTCCACAACACCAGAAGACAAGTGGCAAAAACAATCAGACAAGTCAAGAGGAAGTACCTCAAGGAACAGTGTGAGTCTATTGAAGAAAATTTCCGTAACTATAATGTACGAGACTTCTATAAGACCTTTGCCGGGAGAATCAATGGATACGGCTCACGAAATCTATGTTTCAGAAAACCAGATGGAAAACTAGCGCTCACAAATCGGGAAAATTGTGAGGAGCTGGCAAGATACTTTTCCGGACTCCTCAATTGCCCTGAACCTTCTTCAAGATTCCCTCAAGAAACTGCTATCTACACAAATCCAGAATCCCCACCACCTACACTAGAGGAGATCCAAAGACATATTCATAGACTGAAAAACAACAAGGCATCCGGAGAAGATAATATCACTGCAGAACTACTTAAAAATCTTGGACCAAATTCCCTCAAAGAACTCACTCAAATCATCACAGACATTTGGCAGACAGAAAAACTACCAGAAGATTGGAAATGCGCCCTAATTCATCCACTGCATAAAAAGGGAGACATGGCAGATATAAACAACTATCGAGGAATCTCCCTTCTCCAAGTCACTTATAAAATCCTCTCAGCTTGTCTTCTTCAACGAACACAAGAACAACTCGAACACAGTATTGGTGAATACCAAGCTGGCTTTCACCCTCACTGATCCTGTGCAGAACAAATTTTCTATTTGAAGACAACACTAAAATACAAAGCAGTCAGAAACAGTCCGATCATTTGTTCCTTTGTTGATTTCGCAAAGGCTTATGATTCAATCGATAGGCAATCTCTCTTTATTATCCTTGAGGAGCTAGGACTCAATCCGAAAACCCTAAACCTTATCAAAGAAACGTTCACAAACACAACTTCTAAGATAAAATTCCTGGGTGAAATATCAGAGCCCTTCCTGATCAAAACCGGCGTCAGACAAGGTGACGGCTTGTCTCCACTCCTCTTCAACCTTGTCTTAGACAAAGTCTTCCGAGAATGGGAAAAAGAACTGAAGCATCAAAATTACTGGAAGCCTATACAACTAGGAAGATCTGAAGATGGTATTAAAATTTCATGCTTGGCATTTGCAGATGACGTGGCCATTCTAGCAGAAAATGAGACCACAGCAATTAAACAGATAGACATTCTCAAAGAATGCGCCAAAAAAGTTGGGCTACAAATTTCCTTCCAAAAAACCAAATTCATCTGCTCAAAATTTGAAACTCAAAAACTGACTACAAAATATGGACAAATTGAGAGAGTTCCATTCTTTAAATACTTAGGCGAGGTCCTAGAACCCACAGGGGGAGAGAAAACTGCACAAAAAGTTCGACTGCAAAAACTGAAAAGAACATACTGGAAAACCCACAACATCTACAATAAAAAGTGTCTCTCCATTCACTCAAAAATACGACACTACAATACAGTAATCAAGCCTG
Organism: Schistocerca serialis cubense; assembly: GCF_023864345.2. NCBI lineage: Eukaryota > Metazoa > Arthropoda > Insecta > Orthoptera > Acrididae > Schistocerca > Schistocerca serialis. Next base: position 344,894,542 of record NC_064646.1, read on the forward strand.
AAGCACTATATGCCAGCAAAACACTCACACTCCATAGAAAAGGCGACCTGGAAGGCATCCTGAAAGAGGAAAGCAAAATTATCAGAAAGATTCTTGACCCAAAATGAACGGAAGATGGATACAGGTTACAGTCTCGGAAAACTACAGAAAAATTATCTAACCTTGCCGCAGACATCCGGAAAAGAAGACTAAAATTTTACGGTCATATCCACAGACTCCCAACACCCAGACTCTTCCACAAAATTTTAATATACATTGAAAAATTGAAAACCATACCCTGGATACAAGAAACCAAAACAGATCTAGCAAATGCACAAACAAATTCTTCAGAAGTTATAAACAGAAATGTATACACGCAAAAAATCAATAGTTGGAAAGTACAACCCGAGAATGAAGTTTGCAAGAGACAGGGGACAAAATGGACAGAGGAAAGAAAGAGAATTCATGGGGAAAGAATGAGAGAAGTTTGGAGAATTAAAAAATTGAATCGGAAAAGCTTTGCGTGATCCGTATGGGTCCAATCGCACATAATAATAATAATAATAATTAGAAAGCTGTTCGTGTACTATGTGTCCTAAAGCCTTGTGTAATGCTGATGGAATGCAAGTGGAACTGTAGTCAGTTGGAAGGCTGTTTGGCAGATCCCTGTTTAGGTAATGGATTTATGAGTCCCTGCTTCCAAGCTGTTGGTAAGAAGCTGGAGGTCAGAGAATAGTTACAAATGTCCACTATTTTGGGCACTAAAGGATCAATGAGTAAATTGATCATTTGCGCTGTTATGCAAGACACATCTTGCAGCTGTCAAACGAACTCGTGCAACTGACTGCCAGACATGCTGTAATTAGGGCTTATTGGCTGCAGAAAAAAATTATCATTTGTACCAACCACTGATATCATAAGGGAAATAATGGTTCGTACAGTTCTGCAATCGTCAAGTAAAGATATCAGCATGGTGAAATGCTCATTTAGCTCCTTAATAGGAACTAGAGGTTCAGTTATAGATTTGAGTTTGCCTATTTCTAAACCTAGGGAGCTAAAAACACCAAGAGAGTCACTATCAGCACTCTAGCAGTAGTATATTTAGCTTTCTTGTTGAAACGGGTCCACAAATATGGCCCAATATACATACGTGCTACCGCCTAAATGTCAAAATACATATTTGCAGAGTTTTCCTTCACACAGGATTAAAAAACTGAAAGCAATGGTAGTAACATTAAGAGTGCAATGGGAATTCACCATTAAACAAAGGGATGAGAGTGGATGGATGGAAAGAGTACACTGAAGTTATCTGTGAGGGTGAGGACTTGTCCACTGATGTCATAAAAGAAGAAATTGAACCCAATATGGAAGACATAGGTTCTATGAGACTGGCAATATACCATCAGACTTTCTGAAAAACATCATCCACACTGTTCCAAAGATAGCAATGGCAGTTAGGAGCAAAAACTATCACAGACTCAGATTACAGCTCATGTGCCCAAGCTGCTGACAAGGACAATATACAGACAAATGGGAAAGCAAACTGAGGATCTGCTACATAACGATCAGTTCATCTTCAGTGAAGGTAAGGGCATAAGACAGATAGTGCTGACACTGTGCTTGATAGCGGAAGCAAAACCGCAAGAAAAGCAACACACATTCACTGGATACGTCAACCTAAAAAGGCGTTCAACTGTTAAAATGGTGCAAGATGTTGAAATTCTGAGAAAAACAGGAGTGGCAACCATACTACAGAATTTTGAGGACTGTGGCATGTCTGTATTTTCCCAAAAGAACAGATTTTACTGTTAGGTCAACCTTTGGCAATGGTGCAGCACCCATGGGAGCAGAAGAGACAAAGCGAAGGGCGATGCCAGCCAGACCTTCATAGCTTGTGAAGGTTTACGCCGATTGCATATTCAGTCAGCTGCGAGCTATGTGGGTCAAGTACAATGAACGTTCCTCACTGACACATTTGGTAATTCGAACAGGTCCTGATCGTTTGCTCTGTCTCGTCGTCTCTGCTAATTGAACGGCACCCCATGACAAGAGAGGTAATTTGCACCTTTGGTCGGACACACTTTCTTTGTCTCTCTGCAGCAGCTAGATCATATTGCAAACTTGATCACTGAGGAGTGTGCACCCTCTGGGATCAATCATGAGCTATTTACTGCCGTCACATGACCGCAACATGTGAACATTTCAGACAGTACTTCCACAATATTTTAGTATGACAACTGTTGTCAATAAATGTGTTATTATGTAATCATAAGTTTGATCAGTTACCATAGTCTGAGCCTACACTGTGAATTCAGCAGGCAGCAGGCATTGCAGCACTAGCAGATCTGGCTACAGGCAACATGTCTTGTGCAATAGGCAACACAGCAATAGCCATTCTAATGGTACCCCACTGACAGTGGACTGCCTCCTGTTTCAGTAACGAAGTGACCAGGTGTCATTCACTATCCTCACATCCAAATGCCAGCTGAAACTGGGCCTAGATGCACCAGTCTGCAGTGCGGTATCAAAGCATCTGACTGTAGCAGAATGAGGTGGGGGGAAGGGAGGGACTTGAAGTACCTTGTCGACGCTGGTTCAGATTTTTCCATTTTTTCTCATATGATGTGAAGAGATCGTAGGAAGTCCGAAACTCGTGTGTCTCACGGCAGCATGCAATTCTGCAAATAATATCATATGGTACTCATAACCAGAATGTGGACTTCAAACTGAGTTGCAAATTTGCGTGGAAGTTCATTGTGTACAATGTCAATGAGCCAATCCTGGCTGTTTGTCCTTCACAGCTCCTGGACACGCTGTCAAATCTTTGTGCCTCCAATGTGTCGGGTGTTGAGGCCAGATCAACTTCCATGCTGTCATGTTCCCATTGAGCTCCGGACACTGCCCCTACACCGTTGGGCTTATCCATTACAGTTCCAGGACCTGCATTCAAGTTCAACAACATTATGTTCGAGTGAGCTTAAGACGCTCTGCAATCTCCATGCCCCAATGCTCACACTTCGGGGCCACATCGAGTGCCATAGCATATTTCCACTTCAGGTGTGTCAAGAACTCAGTGCTTTATGAGCAGCACATCTGCATGAACTTTTTGTTTCATGTCTTTTATTCACATTTAATCACAATTTGTTCATGTGCCATTATCCTTCGAGGTGATATCTGTGTACTAAACATTTCCAGCCACACCACAGACAGCTCCTGGACAGTACCGCCTGTCACTCTTGTCACTAGCAGGCCACATAAGTACACAGCCACCGCACATACCAGCTGTGTGTGTTGTCATGCTCTGCTGCCCTACAATCACTGACTGATTCACTGCTATCGCACTTACACTGACGTCAGAACAAATCATGCAAGGCACAAACATATGATGGCCGCAGGCAGATTGCTTTTGCTTCTCACGGCTACAGAGCTCCGCTTTCCAATGGAGGATTTGCGTGACAGCTATGGCACAGCATGACATGGAGGGCAGTGAGCCAGTGTTTCTCTGTAACACAGAGTTTACTGTTAGGCCAACCTTTGGCAATGGTGCAGCACCCACAGGCACGAAAGAGACAAAAGCAAAAGCCACTGCGAGCTAGACCTCCATGCCTTGTGGACGTTTACGCCAATTACAGATTCTGTCTGCTGCAGACCAAATGGGTCAAGTACAAAACGAGCTCCCCCCCACTATGTTTGCATATTAAATTATGTGCTGGTCGTTCGCTTCATTCAGTCATATCTGTGAATTAAATGGTGCCGTGTGAAATGTGTCCTATTTGTCCCTGCAGCTACAAGACCACTCTATATGTTCAATCACTGAGGAGTGTGCACCTTCCAGGATCAATGGTTGTGCTAAAGATATATTGCAGTCATGCAAAAGGGAAATGTGGGTAATATACAGTATGTACATAAACCAAGAGGGAACAATAAGATTGGAGAACAAGAATGGATTAAAAAGGATATGAGACAGTGATGCAGTCTTTCACCTCTACTGATCAATCTGTATGTAGAAGAAGCAATGATGGAAATAAAAGGAACATTCATGAGTGGGCTTAAAATTCAGGATGAAAGGATATCAATGATAATATTGATGACCAAATTGCTGTCCTTGGTGAAAGTCAAGAAAAATTCCAGGATCCATTGAATAGAATGAACAGTCTAATGAATACAGAATAGAGATTGAGAGGAAACAGAGGAAAGTAAAGCGAATTGAGACTAGCAAGAAACTTAACACCAGAATTAGTGATAACAAAGTATATGAAGATAAAGGATTTCTGCAATCTTGGAAGCAAAATAGCCCTTGATGGACAAAGCAAGGAGGACCTAGAAAGCAGACTAGCACAGGCAAAGTGACCATTCCTGACCAGAAACAGTCAGCCGGTATCAAACATAGGCCTTCATTTGAGGAAGAAATTTGTGAGAATGTATGTCAGAAGCACAGTAACGAATGGTAATGTGTCATGGGCAGTGAGAAAACCAGAACAGGAGAAAATCAAAAGGGATTGAGATATGGTCAGGACTTAATTTCAGTTGGAACACATCGGAACAGTGTTCAGGCACCTCCCAGGGATATTTTTTATTTATTTTTGAACTCAGTGGAACAAATCAGTACCGGAGATTTAAAATAATAGATGCATGTCCAGGGCACTATGACCAGTGTGACCTATGTGAATGACATCACAGTGTAACTGTCCATAAATTGCCGCTGCACCAACACCATTTAATGTGACAATGGTTGATGTATTATAGTGATATTTGTGTTCATATGTGGTGCTTCTGTGTAGTTTTATCAAGTCAGTTGTAATACAACTCAATGAGTAGAAAGCAAGTGACATTTAATGTGTTTACTAAGCATCTAACTCTGTGATCCATGCTACATCGTGGTTTTTTTTTTTTTTTTTTTTTTTTTTTTTTTGGTCCCTAACTCTTTAGGGAGTCAGAATTGTATGTGACCCGCATGGTCTAGGAAATTCTTTATTGTCATTCATCACTAAATGCTTTATTAATACTCGACCACAGGCATCTGTAGAAATTTTTCTAGGGGAGGGGGGCAAGACTCTAAAATTGCCATTCTTGATATAAATTACACTAGTGCCCAGATAAAACAGAACACGTTAAATGACTTGAGATAGGACATTCATATTCAAAGGACATGTACAGTAGTATGTTCTGCAGAAATGATTAGCATTTCAGTCACCTCGGTCCCGCTGCCTAGTAGACACGGTGTCTGTCATGGGTCCAGATAACTTATTCCATGCTTGATGGCATCAACATGTATAAGGCACAAACAGTGTCCTGTGGTACATCCATCCATGCTGCATTCACCTATTTCCATTGTTCATCTGTGATGGTTGCCACTGGGTCACAGTGCTGCACCGATCATTTCAATATTCCACACATTTTCGATTGGTGACAAGTCTGGTGATCTGGTCCGCCATGGCAAAAGGCTGACATCCCATGACACCAAGAAGGCACGTGTTCTTGCAGCTATATGTGGTCATGCATTGTCTTGCTTGAAAATGGCCTCTGGGGTGTCGCGCAGAAAGAGTACGGCTAAGAGTCCCAGGATGTCATTCACATAGGTCACACTGGTCATAGTGCCCTGGACATGCATCTACTGTGATTTGTGCAGTCACTGTGATGCTGCTCTTCCTGTCTGCTGTGAACCAAAATGCAGCCATTATTTTCAAACAAACAGAAACTGGATTCACCCAAAAACACTATATGATGCCATTCCTGCCCCAGAGACATCCTTTCATTCACTGTTACCATCTAGCAGACAAAGTGCACGTAATCCATGCCATAATAAATGTCAATGGACTGTCACCCCTGATAGTGCATGATGTGTTACACTGTTACGCCAGAGCCAAGAAGGATGCAGATCTCTCCTGCAGTGACATTTGGATGAGGCATCGGTCAACTCAAGGCATGGTCTGGGTGATGTGACCTGACTCACCTTGTTGTGTTCTACAGACTTTTGTGAACCATTCTGCATACTCCCACCACACCGCCGAAACTTCATCCCACAAAAGCAGCAATTTCCTAGATGGATGCATCACATTCTCTCATGCCAATAATGTACCGTCTTTCAAACTCACTGATTGGCGGTATGGTTTGCATGTACGTTTGCAAGGCGTCCTGTGCATCTGCTCTATTCACATTGATCCATTACCTTCAGTTTATAGTGATAATGAGAGCCGCAGGCACATTTTACCAGCAGGGGGTGTTGTACCGTGATATCAATGCTGATCTTGAACTCACTGGTGGACAGGGTTCAAATGCTACTCATTTGTGCATAACATACTAATGTATAGGCCTATGTTCTGTGTATATGACTGTCCTATCTAGTCGTTCAAGGTGTTCTGTTTCTTTTTTTTTTTTTCCCCTGCACATGAGTCTACTTTCTGTGTATATGACTGTCCTATCTAGTCGTTCAAGGTGTTCTGTTTTCTTTTTTTTTTTTTTTTTTTTTTTCCTTCTTCTGCACATGAGTCTACTTTTATCATTTTGAGACACGTCATTCCACAAGAATAATTTTGAAGGCGACAAAAAAATTATTATTTTCCAGAAACTTGATGGTTATCCCTCAATATTTATATTTGTTATAGATAGATTACTTTGATACTTAAAAGTTAAGCATGACTCATGATTATCTTCAAAGTAAACCTTTTTGTATTATTGAAATAATTATGTATGTAACACATTTTTTAAAGTGACACTCTAACACTTTAACAAGTACATTTAATATGTGTCCAACAAATTGATCAATAAGCTAGAATATAAATCAGCAAAATATTTAGAAAAGATAGTTTAATTCATGTACCAATAAAGTTTATTGATACCAGATGAGAAAAGTGTGAGCAGAGAATAATCAGAAATGAGAACACTGTTGTTTATAAACAAAAATAAGTCATAAAGTGCCTTTACCTAATCTTCCTAGAAAGCAGTAAAGCAGACAACAAATTTTAATGCTTAGCAACAAATTTTAATGCTTAGTGTGGTGCACACACAGTATTGCAAAGACATTCCATGTGATTAAACAATGCTCCATGAGGCTCTACATTCAGCTATTGCTGATTATATTAAGAAGACTGTGACAGGGAATTTGATTCCACAACAGTTCTGAAATGCCTCATGGCCTGCTTGACAACAATACTTCAAGGAAGACAATGAATGAAGTGGGCATGGTACACTAAAGCAGCTTTTTTTCGTCCTTGTTTTTGATCCTTGGAACAGCAGTGCACTCATTATCATGCAAGAAAGAGTGACTACTACCAAAGCCAATGACCCATAATCGAATGTCCGGTTTTACATTCCCTTAACAGAAGATGGTAACTGCCACAACATTACATCTCTGTGACCAGCCACATAATGATGAAATGGCTTAATGAGAGGTTTTTTTGGAATCACAGAAATTACTTCCAGAAGTGTATGAGAATTCTATGCTGAAAGAAACAGAAACTCATGACGAATTTCGTTCTAGTGTGAACACATCGTAGTTTGATGGTGACTTCATATGCCTTTTCACTCCATACTGTTGAGCCCAGTGTCAATTGACTTCAACAAGTCAAGAAGGGACCCTAGAGACAGGGCCAGTTCAAGAACATTGTTTTTTCATGCAAACGACGTATTTTTGTCGTGTCACTCCATCCCCACCCACTTTTTACTCTAATTCTTTGACCCACGTCAGTTTTTGCTGCGAATTGTGATACACACAGTATACAAATCTTGCACTTTTGCATCCCCGGCACCTCTCAACTTGGTGCCCGAAGCAGCCACCACTAACTGTGATATGTCCTGTGTAGAAATCTTATAGTTGTGGTGCATATGGCATCCACCTCTGTTTGGCAGCCCAAGTGACAGTTCGTGTTGCTTACGCTTTAAACCAGCCATGTCCGCAGGCAGTTTTGAGAATTAAAATGGTACAGTAGCAGCTGATTTGCAGTATGCATTGAGGGGGCATATTGTGACTGCAGCAAAATGAATGGCACTCTTCAGGCACTGAAATGAGGACTTATGTATTTCTCCATAACATTTGGGAGAGACCGAAAGTCAGATTTCTTCAGCCATTGAGTGAGATATATACATTACCTGTATGCCCATATGCTACGTACCTACACAAAATCAGAAGGCAGATTAATGATAGTTGCACCTGCGACATTGTGGACACTGCAAATTGCACATTGTGGGACTGTGAACTCTATGAAGATGTAGTAGTAATGGTCATCAGGCATTAAGAAAGCTGGTTCCCAGAGCAGTAGTGAGGAACAAGTCAACCTGGCGCATCTTGGAAGATACTGCAGCTGCAATATCCAGGAAGGACAAGGAAGTTTTTATAAAGCAGTCATCTGCATGGCAGTATGCCGCCATACCGGCTAGGCAAGACACTCAAGAGATGTAGAGGAAGACAGCTGAGGTCGGTGACTATTGAATGAAATGGTTTCTCACAAAGCTACATTGCCTTGGTGCAAGAGAGTAAGTGTGATTTCAAGACATTAGTGTGAAACATGAAATCGCCTGCAATGTGGAAACGCTGCCGCCATGCTACCGTAGCCTGATGAATCCAGTTCCCAGCAGACAATGGCTGTTTACTGGGGCAGAATGACGACGGATCCAGCTGCAGAAACAAATATGAACAGTTTGTATACACCCTAAAAGAAAAATTACAAACAGAACAGGATCTGTAGCACTAATGTAGTATTTACAGTTGAGTAATTGCTTAACGTTCTTTGGTTGGCCTAACTGTAATTTTGTAGTTGCAGAGAATAGTTGTAGTAGTTGCATTTTTATTTCGAATATTTTTTTAAATATTTATAATTACCAGAAGCAAATAATTAATATATACATGTATTACTATTCACAAAAATGTGACTGTATGGCTTGTGTTGGATTCCTAGATAAGAGGCTGTAAAGTGAAGAACGAATAAATAAATAATATCCAATGACGGGATCAATTAGATGATTTCCTGTTGATTTCGGGATTGTTATCGCATTACTCGCGACTCCCGAGGCAAATAATCTTCCGGCTTAACGGCGACCTCAGACTTGGTACATTATTCTTCTATATTACAATCAGGAGTTTGCGCCCTTAGACAAGTTAAATTGTAACTGTTTCATGGTAATAAATAGGAGCAGAAGGAAAATAACAAAAACACTGGTATGAGATAAACGCAGAAACAGAATGCGAGCAATTCGAGTTTTCTGGATATAGTCGTTCGCAAAGAGAGCTGCCAGAATATTGGGAGTTCGTATTATTTGACAAATAGACGTGATATGGTTGAAAGACGCTGATATTAAAGTATGGGGCGACCATGCATTGTAAGCAATTCACATTTTCTGCAACATAGACGTCGCCCGGATTGGCTGTCTCCAACCTAACATGATGATAAATTGGCAACGTCTGCGCTACGTCAATCATAGCCGCAGCGCTTAAAGGCATCTTTGTACGGAACGGTAGTGGCTCTGACCAAGCAGCAATCTTACTGGTTTGAAACAATGTGCAATAGCAGCAAGATTATAAATGTAACCTATCTATTGTCTTTCTGTACGTGCCAGAGGTGAAGCATAATATAGTATTTATAACTGTATTTATGATGAATGGCGTTAAACACTATGGTAGTCATTCAACAAAAGATCGCCGAGGGAGACTGCAAACAGGGAACTTTTAATAAGCTTTTATTTCATAGTGCAGCATATTCCATTCGTTCAGTTCATGGAGCTGAAAGGACATGTAGCTTAGAAACTTTTTAAACTGTAATATTTCTCTAAAAACAAAGTTGCGTTGCTGTATCGTACATAGCAATACACTTGAGCAATATAATTCAGAATGTCTTTAGTTTAGCAAAAGGATACAGCTGAGTTTATCGAGCGAGGTGGCGCAGTGGCTAGCATACTGGACTCAAATCGGGAGGACGACGGTTCAATCCCGCGTCCTTCCATCCTCCAGGCAAATGCCGGTATGGTTCCTTTGAAAGGGCACAGCCGACCTCCTTCCCCGTCCTTCCCCAATCCGATGAGACCGGTGACCCCACTGTCTGGTCTCCATCCCCAAACAACCCAGCCCAACAGGCTAATTTATAACTTAAACTGAAATGTCTGAATGAGGCTACTGTTCCACAGATGACAGCATGAATTCAGTCTTTAACTAATTACCGAGCGCACAAAGACATCGAAGCAATCATTCTTCTAGCAGTTCGTGCTCAAAGGGGACGGGAGAAACCCTAATAAATGGTACAATGGAAGCCACCCTCCGCCGTACACTTCAGAGTGGTTTGCGGAGTATACAAGTAGCGGTATAACTTCCTGCTGAGTCGAGATTTCTGTACTGTGCGTGCGTCTTACTTGTTAATGGTTCCTTGTACAGTAAACAAAGACCTGGAATTATGAACGTAGCAGGAAGGTCATAATTTAGAAACGAATCTTGTTTTTGAAATGTAGGAAGGCAGCACATACGTTGTTTTCATTCACTTTTAGTCAACAGTTCTGATGGATCCATTCAGAATAGTCATGTTCCACTCCGCAAAATAAAAGTATAAAATAGTAACATGTGAAACAACTTATATCGACTATGATAGGACTTACAATCTACAAAAGATGTCGAGAGGTTTTACCTCTTCCCTCATTGACTCCAGCGTTTCACTTACTAATTTTATTTCCCTTTCAATACGTTCCCAGAACTTCAAGTCTTCCATTACGTTGAGCCACGAAATGCTGTATTTCTAATCAAGTTCTGCTCTTTTTTTTTTTTTTGTTAACGAGTATATAGTGTCACACTTTTCTTCGTACTTGGTCAAAGATAACATTCAACGAAACAAGAAAAATTACGTTCTTGGACAAATTTGGAGAAATGGCCTGACGTAAGTTCTACCGCTGACTTACCGGTATCGCTTTTGCTATTCTCTGGGAACTTATTTCTTATAAAGAAAATTTCTATAATCATGGCATAATTTTTCACAGCCTGTAGGGTCACGAAAAGAAAACAAATTTCCATCTTCGGCTACTTCAGTTATTTCAGCAAGCAGCACATAGATATATGGTTTATTCTGTTATTGTATCTCCTTTCTCCTAAGACACATTTCACCTTGTCATATCACATCTAGCTGGTGCTACAAAAGTTACCGTCCGACAGATGGCAACCTACAGCACGTTTTCATTCGCTGTGTGAAATGTAATAGTGGATATTCAGTAAGGTGTCTAGGTAACTTTATCGTTACAGCGCAAAAGTCAACTAATAAATTTTAAAATTTAAGGAACAAATAAGTGTTTAACAGCAGAATGCACAATTAATCGTAGATGTTGATCCACATCATTACATTATCTGCTCAAAAGTATCCGACACCTATTAGTAGATATTAATATGGGATGTGTCCACTCTTCGCTTTTGATGGCTTGAACTTAAATGGAGACACTTTTAGTCATGTGTTTGAATGTCTATGGAGAAATGGCAGTCTATTCTGCTTCAAGATCCGAACTATGATTGTCAGGTGTCCTGATTTAGAAGCGTTTGCCCCAAATATTCAGTTGAAGACCCGACTCCCGATCAAAACTTACCGGGATAGCTAAAAACAAACAATATTTCATATAATATTATGGTCTCCACTTTAAATTGGTCATTATGGATTTAAAACTTAGGTGAAATCTTGTAAAACTTACTGAAATTTAAAATTCTACTTGTAGGTTTAATCAGAGGGCTAAATAGGCTACGTGCCTCAACAGCCGGCGTTTCCGAGAAGTGAGTCAGAAGTTGATCATAAGAGTGCTTAGTCATTCTCTGCAAGAACAACTAGGTACTGTTGTGCAGTTTCCTTTGTAATACGTTTTTACGAATACCGATTCATCGTCAGACAGCAAAACTAAAGCGCCGGTGACGAAAAAGAATCAAAAATTTAAGACTAATTTCAATAGTGAGTTGCTGCTTAAAGTTTACTCGTGGCTTCGAAAAGGCAAGTATGATTATAATGTTCACCTTCCTGTGTAGACTACCCCTCATATTTCAACCTTTCTCATGCAGAAGAAACTGACGTTAAAAACAAACAAATACTGCAACATACAGTACTACTACTCAACATTCGGCCTTGAAAACGCAGATAAAAGCAAGTTCTTTTTTGATTTCTCATGGTAGTGTATTATGGTCTCCACTTTAAATTGGTCATTATGGATTTAAAACTGAGGTGAAATCTTGTAAAAAGTAATAGCTCCGAAAGGATCCTTCGTGATTCATTCAGTTAAACATAGCAGTAGTTATGTCTCTTTGAGCTGCTGCAGCAATTTGTCGCAGCTGCGTCCAGATTCAAAAATATCTGAAAAATATTCATGTGGACGCTCAAAGGCAACGATAGTGATTTCTTCAGTACTGGAACCGTATTCAAAAGAGCAAACAATTTATCAGTTGTACACCTCTGTTTATTATTCTGTTTCTTTGAACGCATACAAGTACACATTGAAACCTTTCCAATGGCAAAACATCCCTTTTCCGTGAAGAAGGTGTATGTACAAAACTTCTCTCATTTGTTAGCGATGATAATAAAACGTCTGACTCAATTGCGGCAGGAATCAAAAGTGAGCTTACCAAAGCATCATCTCTACTGCTGAAGCATATGACAACTTTTTTTGCCGACAACGTTTCTGTTAACCCCAGTGGTGTAAACTTCTGAAGTTCTCACGCGAAATGTATACCAGGGTCACAGTGACCCTCAATTATTTGCTGAGAAATTACCTGAATTCACAATATTTTGTAATGAAATTGGGACTCTCATGTACTACACGCATTTTATTTCATCCCTGTCGTATTCCTTTTCGATCAATATTAGCATTAATGCACCCAAAATTCGAGACTAGTGAAAACTGCCATGGAAGTTTTTCAGTGATGTAACTTTGAAGTTAACCGGATCTAAGGATGCAAATGCAGATGAAGATGCTAGTCATTTATTGAAATCCACATATTACACGAATATTTTGAAGTGTTCTCACTTACTCACAAATCGATTCATTCATTATTTCTGCTCTATTCGAATATGAACTGTAACGTTATAGGCGACTGGAAGGGCTCTCCTATTAGGGACAGCATTGTTCCAACAATGACTGTGCATGACTGTATTTTCTTAGTCGCGGTCTGAAATTCGGCGTCCTGGTCACTTTCGCCGTTGTCCATAACTATTGCAGGAGTGTCAACTAAAGAATGATTTTCATTACAAAAGTCATTTAAGTCACTTTCACGACTGAGTTATTTTTACAATGCTTCTGGGTATAACACCTTCCGTCAGTAAAATGTCATTCCTACTTGCCATTTACTTATTAACGTACTTCACATTCGGCGACAGAATAGTTACATTATTTGTACTCCCTGGTCACTGTGACCCTTCAAATAATATTTCTGTTAAATTAATTAAGCTTCAAAACTTTGAACATCCTTTCTTAAATGCTGAATTTTCATTGTGGCTGAGTGCTCTAGGATCAAGAGTGACTCTGGTATACACTTGTAGTGTTAATTCTGGGAACCTAGAGAGGTGGCCAATATCTCCGATCGCCCCCTGCGAAAACTGAATCGCCTGTGAGGTAGACCACACTTCAAATGCTGATGTGTAGAGTCTGACCATGACCATGGACACTATGCTAGCAAATAATACAGCAATGACCAAGAAATTTGCATTATTTTAGGTGTAATCATCTCCAATGAGACCATCCTGGTCGCCCGCATCTCGTGGTCGTGCGGTAGCGTTCTCGCTTCCCACGCTCGGGTTCCCGGGTTCGATTCCCGGCGGGGTCAGGGATTTTCTCTGCCTCGTGATGGCTGAGTGTTGTGTGCTGTCCTTAGGTTAGTTAGGTTTAAGTAGTTCTAAGTTCTAGGGAACTTATGACCATAGATGTTGAGTCCCATAGTGCTCAGAGCCATTTGAACCATTTGAACCACCATCCTGGTCACTACCAGAAACATCACTGTTGTGGAAGCTGGCATTAAGCAGCAATCAAGTCGTAACCTGTGGCCAGAAATATGTGGACAGCTTTACAAGTAAGTGTCATCCCATGCTCCTTCCTCTCTGGACCAATGAGAACCAAGTTTCCAAACGATCCTGGTTTATTACTAGAGAAATTGCATGGACAACGTCTCTCTTAGTCAGATAATGCTTCCAGGCGTAATAAAAAAGAATGAGAAGACAGTTATAATATTATTTTAAACAAATAAACGATGTGTTATTAGCATGTGATGTCACTATAAGACTTTTAAATAACTATGGAAAAATACAACTTTCATACTCACCCCATCCACCCAAATGAGACAGAGCAATGGTCATAGTGCAGCAGACATAAACTATTTCTACATGCCAATTCATCAACTCTCTGAAATCATGGCACCTCTGTCGCTTTATGATAAATTTGGTCATAGAGATATGCAGCGTTCATGCACCACCTGTCAATAAGCCGTCATGGCACACATTCTGCACAGAATCTCATGTACAGTACGATATCCATCATATATATAAGAAGGTGACTGGCTGTTTATGAACCTTATGCTGTCGAAGTATCACCATATTGTAGCAGCGCCATAGTTTTAGATAGGGAAGTTAGATTTGGTGCAATATTTCGGAGCACACAAGTTACAGCCATGTGCGGGTCGGATTGCAGTAAGTTATGCTGACCAGCGGTTGCGAAGTGGAATGGAGGCCACAAGGGCCATCGAACCGCTGAAAAGCATAAACGCAGCGGTTTGCATGTCGCAAGTTACAGGAAGAAGGGGCCCACTGGCGCAACTGGAGTTTGGGGTGTACGTAACTCAGAGCGATGCGTTAATGAAACAGAGTTGCGCAGCCGAATATAAGTACATGTTGTTTTCTAACGAGATTCATTGAAGTGTGGCAGCTCTCCTGGATGACGGGGCATGTCGCACTACTGGCGACACACAGCAGCAGATGGAGCGCCAGTGTCCCAGTTCATGGCAGGTCACTGGTTCTACCCTCTGAGGCCAACACAGGGGATTCAAGTTTGGCATTGGTGGATTCAAGTGTGGCAGCTTTCCAGGATGGCGGGGTGTGTCACACTACCGGCAACACACGACAACAGATGGGGCGACAGCGTCCCAGTCCACGGCGGGTCGTTGGTTCGACTCTGTGAGGCCGACGTGGGGTCCGCAGCCGGCCAGGGTGGCCACTCTTCGGGTCACTACCGCGGGCGGTCGTCTTGGCTCCCGACACATGCTGGAGACTCCCGAGACGAGGGCTGTAAGTTCGAACGCTGGATCGCAGGCGATCGTTGCCACTGTGTTCCCAGCTACGCCAGCCGAGGAAGAAACAGCAGCAGGCCCTACTGCTCCCAGCGAAGCAGCGTGGACTCAACAGGGATGGTGGCCGCTGAGTCGGCTGCTGGCGCAGACATCCTGACGTAATCAGAACTCTGCAGCTGGTGAACAAGGCCGGCACGACACAGCGTTGCATTCCACAGGCCACTGGGGTACTTCCTCAGCAACGTGGGGCCTGTGATGTGGACTGAGGTGAACGAAACTCTGTAGTGGAAACAAATAAATCATTTGGAAAGTTCTCGCCGAGTTTTAATATGGCAACTCCTGGCACCCATCCACAACATTTGGTGTCAGAATAGCAGATGTCATCTGTCCAGTACGATGTTCGAGCCCACTACCTGCAGTACAGTCCCAAGACGTGGTGAGTGCTGTCAGAATTGTACTTTTGAGTGTTCGATGTTTTCTTTCTTTTTTGTTTTTTGAGTATGGCTTGCCAGAAGCCACATTTTAGATGTTTGCGTGGGCATAGTATTTTTTGTTGTCAGAGTAAGTGTTAGTGTATTTGGGACAGTAAGATGTTATTTTTTGTGGCATTTGATTACTTTGTATTGGTTTATGATGTTACTGAGTATGATGATACAGAGTTGTAGGAAGTCAGATTATTCTTGAACTTAGTCCCGAAATAAACGACTAACTGAGAACGAAAGCAACACAATGGCAGAGTAAGGACGCGAGGTGTGTTGGAACCAGAAGCGGTGCGGATTTTGATGGAAAAGATAGCGCAATTGACAACAGACAATACGCAGTTGAAAAATGAATTAACATCTAGAAGTGAGCAGGAAACCGCATCTGATCAGTCATTGTTGCCTAGAGTGCAGGAGATTGATCCAGCCGCCGCAAGTTTGATTATTCCGTTTTCTGCCAAGGCATCTGAGCATGTGCATTCGTTTGTGGAGGACTTGGAAATTTCAGCTGCGATGAATGGTTGGTCTGATAAGCAGTTGTTACATTGTAAGATGGCAAGAACTATGCCCCTTACATGAAGTCATTAAAGTTCACCAAACTCACGTTGAGCAAGCAGTAGTGCTGAACAAAATGACTGACAAGGCACAATGCATCTTGTAGAGGGTATAGTATGGACGTAGTGGAACAATTAATGTCGGGTGATGGTTTTAAAGTAAGTCACACGACATGAAAACTTTGTGGAAACGAGTCGATTTACTGGATGCTAGTTTACCCCAGGGAAGCATTTAGAGTTGAGCGTGCCCGGCCGGGGGAGCAGCTAAGGGAAGCAACAATAGGAAGCTTAGGGTGGCTCAAGCTATGAGAAAGCGGTAACGGTGCGCGGCCTCCAGCCGCCTTAAGATGAGTGACAGTGAGTGGGTGGTTTACCCTGACTCCATGCTGCTGTACCGGGAAACAGACAGAGAACTTTACACCTGTTGATAAATGTCCGTCATCCCTTTTTCTGTGAAACATGCGAGAAAGCCGCGCAAAGCTATGGTGGAGCGGTCAACAGAGGTCAAAATATGCCTGTTTGTAACTATAGCAACTTCACAGTGAATTCACGGTCCACAGGGCCTGAAGTAAATCAGGTGAAGAGCGACAGCATGAAATATGCCGGCCTCCGATGGGAACGTAGGACCAAGCAATTTGAAGTACTCTCCTGGGAATCAGAATTCCGGAAAACTTGGTGTTTGTGCAGACACTAACCTTGATGGGTGGCCTGGGGGAAGCTAAATAGAAGAAGTTGGGAGGAAGGGAAATTTTGGGGGAATTTGTTCACTTCCCAGAGCAGGGATTGGTTGGCGCTGGGAAGTGACGCATAATTTACGTGACTTGCACTGCAATTGGCGTAAGTGATTTTGCTGGAGGGGAAATCAAGGCGAAGAGCGGACTGGCAGAAGTCTTCTGTTCCGAGCTTGCCTAGAGTGCGGACGTGGCGTTCTTTACTCAACTTGCCTGAGAAAGAGTGAGCATCGCTGCAGTTTCGGACTTAGCAAATGGAACGATTGAACTTGGAGATAGAAAGTTTTGGTTCAGGTATGTACTGAGCAAGATAGCTAGGAGTGCACACCCTTGCAGCACCACGAGGTCGGCCGACGTCCAAACAACGACGCCGCTCCGCCACGCTGTATTCGGTGATATTGCGCCCGCTCCGGCCACTGATTAATTTGTTGGATCACGTCAGCAAAGTTTCCACGAGGGTTTCATGGGCCATGTACAGTAGAATTCTTCTCGCACTTCGCATTATGCCTGGGTCAGTCGATAGGAATTACTTTTGAGTTATCGAGCTTTACTCCACGCAAACGCAATTTATTACGACTCCCTGGTAGGAGAGTCATGTAATGTGATGACTGAAGGTTGTGAGTTAAAATAAATTTGTGATAACCAACTGCATCTGTTTTCAATCAAGTAGTTGAAATCCCAAGTCACTTTCTTAATTAATTTTATGTTCAACATTTGCATCTGGTGTTCAATAGCTGCATATAACATCAATGTGCACCCCTTTTTAATTAAAAGTGATCAATTCTGAATCAATTAATGTCAACACTGCCACCACAGTTCAATCAAGAGTCACAGGGCCTTATTACTTTCTTTGCGTTATCCGATATTGCGGCAGTTTTGCACTCTCTGTTGATCTGTTAGTCAATGAGTTGGGGTGAACACACGCCAAAACCAGATAAGTGATGGGTGGGGTGTTACAACATGTAGCCAAGAGTAGACTAACGGGTGAAGTGAAAACATATTTAAGGTGTTCTGAGGCCTTAAGGAAGGCTGGACAGCTTAAGCAGTTAAAGAAAGGGCTTTTACAAAGGTACAAGAAACAGAATAGCGCTCGGTACTTTAGGGAGAGGTTAAGTACAGTGACAAAGAGACAGGGGGAGACTGTGGAGAAATTTGCGGACAGGATAAGGGAAATTAATGATTACACTTACGAGTTGGGTCAGAGCAATGAAGCGAATAGTGTTCTGTTGCAGGAGGCCGAGCAAAGGGCACTTGATGTATTTTTGAGAGGGTTACCGGCGCATATGTCACGAAAAGTGCGTGAAGGAACTCTGAAAGATTTGTATTCGGCCATTCTGCCGGCAATTCAGTGTGAGGAAATAGACGTGGCATCTGGAGTACACGAGAGGCAAACAGTATTTGCAGCGGGTATAAAATGTTATAAGTGTGGTCGTACGGGACATGTGCAGAGGCAATGTACCCAGTCATTAAGAAATAGAGGAAGGGATGGAAATCAGCAGAGTGGAGGATGGAGAAATTGAGATAGGGGAGGTGGACAAGTGTTAAACGACAGAGGGGGCCCAACCACCTAAAGGAGCTCCTGTTTAACTTCAGTGCTACTAATACGTATGCAGAGGTGGAATGTTCAGTGGTAGGAACTAAAAAGTCTAAGATTTTGTTGGACACAGGGGTGCAAGTGTCAGTGGCTACTAAGAATATAATGGGACGAAGGAAGTTAGACCCACCAAGTTATAGACTGCAGGGAGTGGGAAATAAGGAGGTCACGCCTTTGGGGTTGACTTTCACATAGAGAAAGTCCGATTTAATGCGTGCATGGAGGAGGTACCATGGGTGAGCGAGGGCGGTGACATGATCCTAGGAGTAGATTTCTTGCATCAACATCATGCCAAAATTGACCTTGGACAACGAACTGTGGAACTTGGTGGAATGTTATTTCCACAAGGGGAAACTGTTGTCAATGCAGAGCTGTCATGACGGGCGTTCAACGCAATGAACAAACCAACTGAACCGCGTACATTAGCATTAAGGCTTAATTCGCATAAATGTGTGTCTAGTGGCACCGGGAAGTCGCTTTGGGTAAGTGGAGTCGAATCTACCTGTGGGTACAGTTATTGAACCATTGGAGTATAATGAAGATTTGGGTTCATTGAGTTGTTATGTGAAACGTAGTGTTGTACGCGTACAGGAGAGGAACGACGGGCGAGTAGATCCCGTGAACGTGGATAATTTTAGCGCTGTACACGCGAATTTCAGGAAAGGAATTTTAGTAGCAAATTTGGATGCGCCAGATGACGAAGACTGGTGTTCGAGAGGTAGACGAAGCGATTAACCACTAACTGCCGATAGAACTGCATTGCGTGACAAAATTAAACATTTGAAAGGAGGAGAAAGAGAGCGTATGGAAGAATTATTGTGGGAATTTAAGGATTTGTTTTTTCCGCAAGGGCCGTTACCAGAAACTCCTTTAGTTCAACATAGGATACCAACAGGGAATGAATCACCTGTTTACCGTAAACCATACAGAATACCGAGGTATCTGCAGCCGATTGTGGAGGATTTCATTGATCAACAGCTTGCGGACGGTATTATAGAGCATAGTAATAGTTGCTGGGGAGCAGGCACTGTCGTTGTGCCTAAAAAATCTACGGATGGAACTAAGAAATACAGGTTCTGTTGTGACAATCGATACCTCAATAATAAGACAGTAACGGACGCATACCCCATTCCAAACATATCGGAGACTTTAGATCACTCAGGACAGTGCCAGTACTTTTCTACGATGGATTTGACAAGTGGTTATCATCAGTTCGAGGTGGCTCCAGAGGATCGTCCAAAAACTGCTTTCTCTACACCGGGAGGCCATTACCAGTACATTAGAATGCCATTCGGTTTGAAAAACGCTCCGGCAACACTTCAGAGGTTGCTAGACAGTGACTTGAGGGGTTTGAAACCACGGCATTGTCTTGTCTATTTGGATGACATTACAGTGTTTTCAAGAAGAATGGAGCAACATAGACAGCGGTTAAGGGAAGGCTTTATGAGGTTAAGGGCAGCTCGCTTGACGTTGAGCCTGGATAAGTGTCATTTCGCATTAGGAGAAGTAAGATATTTGGGTCATATTATCAATAAGGATGGAGTACGAACAGATCTGACGTTGATACAGGCTGTAAGGGATTTTCGGGAACCGAAAACAGTTGAGGAAGTGCAGTCATTCATCGGACTTTACAATTTCTATCGAAATTTCATGAAGGTTTTTGCAGATTTAGCACAGCCGTTGACGCGATTGTTACGGAATGGTGTGAAATTTGAGTGGACAGAAGAGTGTCATAAAGTGTTTGACAAACTGAAAGAAGTGTTAACATCAAGTCCGGTTCTTGCGTTTCCAGATTTTGAAAAGGAGTTTATACTAGCATGCGATGCATCGAATTAAGCATTAGAGTGTGTTCTTAGTCAGGAAATTGATGGGAAAGAACATCCTGTAGCCTATGCGTCGAGGCAGCTCAATGCAGCAGAGAAGATTTATTCAACAACAGAGAGGGAGATGCTTAGCACAATCTATGGAATCACATATATTATATGTTATTTATGTGGGAGAAGACTTCGGGTAGTGATAGATCATGCTGCATTGAAGTGGTTGTTGGGGTTGAAGGATCCGTCTACTAAACTCGCTCGATGGGCTGTGAGGCTTAGTGATTTCGACTACGAGGTGGTGCACAAGCCTGGGAAGACGCACGGTAATGCGGATGCACTAAGAAGGAAGGTGACAAAAGTAGAAGTCATAGGTTATGACCTAGCAGTATGGCCAAAAATTACAGGACGCGGACAACGATTGTAAACTGCATCGGACACAGCCACAGTTAAATTTGTATGACGGTCTTCTGTGCAGGGAAACGAAGCTAGGGCCAAGGGTAGTAGTGCCAGCGAAACTAAGGGACGAGGTTTTAAAGGAAGCACATGATCACGTGTTATCTGGTCATGGAGGGTGTAGAGCGATGAACAGGAGAGTGGCAGAGAGGTATTGGTGGAGAGATAGGAAAGGAGATGTGGGTCAGTATTTCAAGAATTGCATACCATGTGCGCAGAGAGCAGATTTGAGTCAGAAAGCCGGCCGGAGTGACCGACCGGTTCTAGGCGCTACAGTCTGGAACCGCGCGACCGCTACGACCGGAGGTTCGAATCCTGCCTCGGGCATGGGTGTGTGTGATGTCCTTAGGTTAGTTAGGTTTAAGTAGTTCTAAGTTCTAGAGGACTGAGGATCACAGCAGTTAAGTCCTATAGTGCTCAGAGCCTTTTGAACTATTTGAACCATTTGAGTCGGAAACAGATACAGCTGCGATTACTGGAAGCAACATGACCATTGTTTTTCCTGGGGATTGATGTCTTAGGACCTTTTAGGCGAACACCATCGGGGAACAGATTCATTCAGACCATAATAGACCATTTTTCAAGGTATGTGGAGATGGTGGCTATGCCAAATCAACAGGAAGCAACGGTCGCGGAAGCGTTAGTAAATAACTGGAGTTTTCAAGTTTGGTGTACCAGAGACAATAATTCTGACCAAGGGACCAACTTCATGTCGGATTTAATGAAGAACTATGTAAATTGTTGAACGTAAAGAAGTTGAGAACGACCGCATTGCATCCACTGGCCAACGGAAGGACAGAACGGGTACACAGAACAATCGGGAAGATGCTGAGTTTTTATGTGGATTCTCATCACCATTAGTGGGACGAGTATTTGAAGCATATTGTATGCACGTACAATGCAAAAATCCATACAAATACCGGTTTGTCTTCGTATGAGGTAGTTTACGGGCGAAAATGTCGTCACTGTTTGATTTAGTGAAGCTGCAGAAAGGAAGGACTGGTGAACCCGTACGTCAACTCCCAAGGACAATTCGGGATGTTTGGAAATGAGTACAAAAGGCGAATACAAAGGCTTTGGAAAGGCAGGAAGACGCAGTAAAGCGGAAAGGAAGTTTACCGCAGTATTAAGTGGGGCAATGGGTAATGCTGTCCAACCCTATACGCAAAAAGGGAAAACGAAGAAGTTCCTCATGATGTATCGAGGGTCACCCAAGTTATTGAAACTACATCTCCCTTTAATGTTAAGCTTCAGCTGCCAACTAGAACGACGATAGTACACGTTGGGCGATTACGGCCATTAAAGAGTTGCCCGGATGTGATTCCAGGCGTGTCACAGGAAGGAAAGAGGAAGAAAGAGAGAGTGAAGAGATGTGCTAAGCGCAGAGAAAACAGGGAACGTAGAGTACAGCATGAAGTACCGTATGCTTTGCAGTCTAGAAAGTAGTAGAGTATTTGTAGTTTTTTTTTTTGTTTTAGTGTCATGTATCAATGGGTTTGTGTAGATTAATTAGGTATTGTATTTTATATGTATTTTCGAGTATTGTGAGCCTCCTAGGGGCAGCAGTCTTTTTGAAGAGGAAGGAAGGGTGATGGTGATTCCTGTCCTTAGGTCACTGAAAGGGGAAGTGTAGCATCTGACTATATGGAGTGTTGTTGGAGGAGAAATCAAACGCACTTCTGGAGAGATAAATGCGTCAGAGTAAATTTTGCGGCAAAGCCGTAATAAATATGTGTTGGACGATGTCAGAGTCGTACGATTTCCTGTTTCAATTTTTGGTTATCGATAGTGCTGAGTCAGGAAAGTCGTGTTTATTGCACCAGTTTATATAATGTAAATTTAAGGATAAAAGTAGTCACACAATCGGTGTTGAGCTTGAATAACAAATAGTGAATGTTGGAGGAAAATCTGTGAAGTTACAAATATGGGACTCGTGTACGGTGCAGTTATTTTTAGCTAGGGGGAAAGGAATAGACTGTCCAAGGGACATCATGGAGCCAAAATTGAGCTTGCAACGGGTTGGGATGCATTGAATCTTCTCCACCTACGAGAATTTTATAGTAGTAGCAAGTTGTTTTGAGCAAGGAGTGTTTACAGAAGCGAAAGGTGTAGAGCTCGAAGGACGCGGAATTTTAATTAACGAACTAAGTGTAATATAATAGGACCAACCTTTCATGCGCCAGCGTCAATTTCAGGAGTCACACAACTGAATGTTACGTAGCCACAGCTGTACTGGCCAGAAACGACTTTAGAGTTTTGCCAAGGCAGAATCTGACCTTGTTAAATCAAACTCTGGAGCCAGGTCTGTTGAGATCCTTAACCAGTTCATTATAGAGTAAGAGGGGCGCATATCAGCCGAACAGCTTGTTCAACATGTCGCGCAGAATAGGGAAAGTCAATGGCAAATAACGATCATTTGGAGCACCTCTGTGCCAAGTGTCATCGCAGAATTAACTTTGTTATGTGTTGTTTTCTTTCGGATCAGGTGGAGAGCTAATTCCAAGAGGGAACCAAGGATAGTCCTAGTCCTAGTGGACTGGATACCAAGGGCGTGAGACGAGTAGGTAAGGGGTTGATCAAGCAGTGGTTGTCCAGTAAGGAATTTTTAAGTTTTGTTTTATGTCATGGTTTTAAGGCGGCACTAGACCACATTTAATTTTTCTAGTAGTAAGTAAGCATGTCATAAGTGCCAATCCAAACAAGTTTAAGAGTTAGTTAAAGGACGACGCGGGGATCAGGTCTTTCCGAAGAGGGGAATAATGTAGCGGAACCATAGTTTAAGATAGGGAAGTTAGAATTGGTGCAATATTTCGGAGTGCACAAGTTACACCCAGGTACGGGCCGGATTGTAGTAAGTTACAGTGGCCAGTGGTTTCGAAGTGGAATGGAGGCCACAAGGGCCATCGAACCACTGAAAAGCTTAAACGCAGCGGTTTGCATGTCGCAAGTTACAGGAAGAAGGGGCCCACTGGCGCAACTGGGGTTTGGGGTGTATGTAACTCAGAGCGATGCGTTAATGAAACAGAGGTGTGCAGCCGAATATAAATATGTGTTGTTTTCTAACGAGATTCATTGAAGTGTGGCAGCTCTCCTGGACGACAGGGCATGTCACACTACCGGCGACACACAGCAGCAGATGGGGTGCCTGTGTCCCAGTTCATGGTGGGTCACTGGTTCGACCCTCTGAGGCCAACGTGGGGATTCATGTGTGGCAGCTCTCCTGGATGGCAGGGCGAGTCACACTACTGGCGACACGTGGCAACAGATGGGGCGACAGCGTCCCAGTCCACGGCGGGTCGTTGGTTCGACCCTCTGAGGCCGATGCGGGTTCCGCAGCCAGCCAGGGTGGGCCACTCTTTGGGTCGCTACCACGGGCAGTCATCTTGGCTCCCGACACATGCTGGAGACTCATGAGAAGAGGGCTGCAAGTTCAAACGCTGGATCACGGGCGGTTGTTGCCACCGCATTCCCAGCTATGCCAGCCGAGGAAGGAGCAGCAGCGGGGCTGGCCTACTGCTCCCGGCAGAGCAGTGCGGAGTCAATGGGGATGGTGGCCGCTGGGTTGCCTGCTGGCGCAGCCATCCTGTTGTAATCGGAACTCCACAGCTGGCGAACAAGGCTGTGTTGCACAGGCCGCTTGGGGTACTTCCTCATCAATGTGGCGCCTGTGTCGCGGACCGAGGTGAACGAAGCTCTGTAGTGGAAATGAATAAATCATTTGGAAAGTTCTTGTCGAGTTTCAATACGGCAACTCCTGGCATCCATACACTAACATATGGACCGCACGTGCTCAATGGCTATCCGAAAAAAGTACTACCCATACCTGATAAATGTAAAATAACCATCATCTCTTTGCGGCTGTTGCCCTCTTAATGAGAAAAAAATAATCAGGCAGTCATGACAGTGCATTCACTGCCGCTTTCATCCTGCCCAGGAAACAGCACTGAAGCCACAATGGGCCGAATACATCTTTTTAGGAATGCACTAGCCTGGAGAACTACTGTCACACATACAGCAACAGACAGTATTCCAGTTGTGGACACTATGCACTCAATGGCTGTAAGTATTGGCCAGGCAACGAGCAGGCAATAACTCCAAGAGGTTCCCTCCTTCTAGGCCCTGTCCCCTATCTGGGAACGTCAAATGGTTGTAGATAACAGTAACCCTCCTCTTATTAATCTTATTAATTATCACTCAGGCGGGAGGTGAGGATGTGATAAGGCAGCACCAACCACAGTGTACTGCAGCAGCACTGTATTACACACAATCTAATATTCCTTATTACAATCTCCATAATTCTCAGAGAACTGTGGGAAGGAGGATGGAAACGGTTTGATGTCCATACACATTAATTCCTACATGTTTTTTATTTTTAATACTTGATGTTTTAAACTTCTCACTTTTTGGTTTGTAAGAGTGCTGGCAGTGTTTTTGTGGCAGTAAAAATCTTTTGTTATGTGCGGAAATTGTAACTCACTCTTTATTAAAATTGTAGAAGTCTTTCTCTCAATCATTTAATATTATATTTTTCTCTGGTAGGTCCGATCAACATGGAGTATTACGGAGGTGCTTTGTGATCCCAGGAGAGGAGAGTTCGATCTTTTTGTGAAAACTAACTATGAATATTTTGCTTACGATAAGAGAAATTAGTGTATGTACAGAGACATATAGACATCGATCTATTTTTGAGAGTGGCACAAGACCAGTGGTTGTTTAATGAGTATGTGTTTTCTAAAGATTTAGGGAGACATCATGATCATGTTACCAACTTAAAATCATACAGTGATTTAGAGTTTGGATCAGTAGTAAATAACACAAAACTCTGTAACATGTTCGTGAGCATTCATCTTGTATTCGTTCAGATATATACATTTGTAAAAAACAGAGTGATTTCCCCTCCCCGCGACAAAATAGGCTTCCATCGGAGAATGAGAGATAGTTTTCCTGACAACTATTATCCACATGTGTTAATCCAACCTGGTATGTTTTTCAGGCTTTTGAGTAAATCCCTTTTTGTTATGTCACACACCAGTGGGCTGATGTTTGGAAAAAGTATGGTTTGTAGATACTCTGGCTAGGTTGGAACACCATTTCACAGTTGGATGGGAAAAATAGCAACCCACACCTTCTAATGTAAGCAATGAGAATATATATATATATATGTACTTGTACATTTACATACAGAATATGGAGAAATTTGAAAAAAATATGCAAAAACATGGAAAAACAGGAAAATGGTTGTTGTTGTTGTGGTCTTCAGTCCAGGGACTGGTTTGATGCAGCTCTCCATGCTACTCTATCCCGTGCAAGCTTCTTCATCTCCCAGTACCTACTGCAACCTACATCCTTCTGTATCTGCTTAGTGTATTCATGTTTTGGTCTCCCTCTACAATTTTTACCCTCCACGCTGCCCTCCAGTACTAAAATGGTGATCCCTTGATACCTCAGAACATGTCTTACCAACCGATCCCTTCTCCTTGACAAGTTGTGCCACAAACTCCTCTTCTCCCCAATTCTATTCAGTACCTCCTCATTAGTTATGTGATCTACCCATCTAATCTTCAGCATTCTTCTGTAGCAATGCATTTTCAAAGCTTCTATTCTCTTCTTGTCCAAACTATTTATCGTCCATGTTTCACTTCCATACATGGCTACACTCCGTACAAATACTTTCAGAAATGACTTCGTGACACTTAAATCTATACTCGATGTTAAGAAATTTCTCTTCTTCAGAAACGCTTTCCTTGCCATTGCTAATCTACATTTTATATCCTCTCTACTTCGACCATCATTAGTTATTTTGCTCCCCAAATAGCAAAACTCATTTACTACTTTAAGTGTCTCATTTCCTAATCTAATTCCCTCAGTATCACCTGAGTTAACTCGACTACATTCCATTATCCTCGTTTTGCTTTTGTTGATGTTCATCTTATATCCTTCTTTCAAGACACTGTCCATTCCATTCAACTGCTCTTCCAGGTCCTTTGCTGTCTCTGACAGAATTACAATACAAAATGGTTAGCACATAGAAAAATATGGAGAAA
Organism: Schistocerca serialis cubense; assembly: GCF_023864345.2. Lineage (NCBI taxonomy): Eukaryota > Metazoa > Arthropoda > Insecta > Orthoptera > Acrididae > Schistocerca > Schistocerca serialis. The sequence goes on from NC_064646.1 coordinate 344,921,407, forward strand.
TATGGAAAAGCATAGAAAAAATGGAAAATGGATTAAATGTGTTAAATACAACGAAATCCTGATACAAAATGGTCATTTTTTCCTATATTGTATTTCAGTTCCCCCCGGGTTGCGCTGGCAGCAGCATATGTGCTGCTCTTCAGCCAAAAAACATAGAACAAACAATAGAAGACATTTAAAAATAACAAAGGAGAAAACATGGTGAACATAGATACAAAAAAGGGGGAACATCATGGAAGACAATAGACAAAAAACAGGCGACTGTAAAATGGAGATAAAAACCATAAAAAAGTAGCACACACAAAAAAAACACACTGGGTCAATTAAAAGAACCAAGGCGCAGTATGACCAGAGCATAAAAGTATTGATGGATGGCATAGCACATAAGAAACACTGACAGTAACACTAAGTACATGGCCAGCACACAATTAAAATCACACCTCTTGATGCACAGGAGAAACAGCATTAAACACAACACTGACGTGGCACACTGATGATGATCAAAACGAAGGATCTGCCAGGTGTGAGGAGATGAGGGAGAAGGGAAAAAGGGAGGAAGGGGAAGAGAGGGAGGAGATGGGCAGGGGGCGCGCTACAGAGGGCCAGGTAGGGAGGGACGTGGGAGGGAAAGAGGTAAGGATGGCGGCAGGGGCTTGGGGGGGGGGGGAGGAGGAAAATCTGCTCTAGGGAGAAGGAGGAGAGAGGGAAAAAGGGGGCCCTGGGGAGGGGGGGAACAACGCCAGGTTATAGTTGGAAGGAAGGGTATATGTCACGGCGAAGTTCATCATCCGGCAGGGGGAGGTGCTGGAAATTGCCCTTATGAAGGACATGGAGGGTTTGGAGGTGGAGAGAGAGAGGGATACAGCGATACAGGCGCGGCAATGGGCGGGGTGTGGAGAGGAAGGAGGAAACCAGGGGGTGGGGGGGGTGGGATCAAACCTGCGGACAATGTAAAGGATGCAGACATGTTGGAGGAACAGGAGGAGGTGGGGGAAGGCGTTTATACAGGAACCGTGTGGGGGAAGGAAGGCGGATACTGAAGGCCAGACGGAGCGCATGGCGTTCAAGGATTTGGAGGGCCTTGTAAAAGCGGGTGGGGCGGAGATCCAGGCAACGCTGGCATAACCGAGGATACAAAATGGTCATACAAAATATATGTATTTATCCAGAGGAACTAGTTGAAACTTGTGGCGTAAGGACGAGATCAAATTCTCTGGAGATCTCTTGGATATTGTCATACAAAGCCTCATATTTGTATTAGCAGAATCACAGCACCTTCTGCTCCCAAAATGACTGAGATGGCTGTTCTAAAGGTTGGGATAGACAGCCGATCACGTGAAATATATATAGGGAAGGCATGATGACAAAGCAGTACATACCAGGTGTAGAAGTATGTAACCGAAATTTCCCTATAGATGATGTTAGCCATCAGCGTAGGACCTCTGAGACCATATCTGCAGCGCCATCTGCCTCCTGTAACAGTTGACAACGAGTGTCAACACACAGTAACCCAAGTTCCGTACATCGGTATCCGTTTCAAACCCATAAACATATCGAGTTTTGTGCCTACGAACTACGATTTGCGGTCAGCACTGATTTTCTGTTATCATTTGAAGTAAACTGCTCCAGAAGCTCATCGAATGCTTGTCGAAGCTTTAGGTGAATATGCTCTTGGGGAAACACAGTGTTTCGAGTTGTTCAAAAAATTAAAAAGTAGTGATTTTGACCTGAGAAACTACGAGCGTGGGAAAAAGTTCGAAGACAATGAATTGCAGGCTTTATTGGATGAAGATGATACTCAATTCTAAGAGTCGTAAATCATGGGTAAGTCGAGGCAAACCATCAACATCCTCTGCAAGACCAAATCACTTTGGAAGGAAGGCAATTGTTTGTGTTTGGTGGTATCAGAGGGATGTCGTCTATTATGAGCTGCTGAAACCTGGTGAAACCGTGAACATTGATCGCTACCAACAGCAAATGATCGATTTAAATTGAGCGTTTCGTGAAAAACGACCGGAATACGGAAAAAGGCAACACAAAGTCATATTGCTGGATGATAAAACTCCATCACACACAGTGAAACGGGTCAGGGAAACGATCGAGGCGTTCAGTTGGAAAGTACTAGGGCATGCGGCTTATTCTCCAGACTTGTCTCCGTCCGATTATCATCTATTAATTGCAACACTGGGACACGCTCTCGCTGAACAGCGCTTCAATTCGTATGACTGGTTCGCTTCAAAAGAACAACACTTTTTTTTTTTTTAGTGGCATTCATAGCCTGCCGCAGAGGTTTTTATTTCTCGTTCAGCTACAGGCAAAGCGTGATACACTTACAAACATCAACATAAAAATTTAAATTAACATTAACAATGATTTACAATAAAATTTTCAGGGTTTCCAGCCACAAAAGTGCTTGGTCACTTATCACATGTATGTCCATCAGATTTCCTCCCTTTAGTCCATGTACGTCGCACTCAACTATATGCTGCATGGTTTGACTCTCTCCGCACTCACAATTTGGGTCCTGGGAGAAACCCCACTTTTTCAACAAATATCCGCACCGACCAACACCTGTCCGCAGACGATTTAGAGTTACCCACACTCTACGTTGGAGTTGGAAGCCTGGAACTCGTTGAGATGGGTCCTCAATAAGGAAACTGTTATTCACTTTGCTTTCCTGCCATTGCTGTTTCCACAGGTTATTGATATCAATCTGTTGTTTGAGTTCTTTCCAGAAGGGATTTCTTGACATCAATCTGTCAGGGGGAGGAGGTAGCTCCCTGAACTTTTCTTTGTACCTCTGGATTGCTCTTTCACGTCTAATCGAGGGTGGTTCGATATTGGCAAGGACGGGCAGCCAAGGTTTCGGGGTGGGTCTTACTGTTCCTGTTATGAGCCTCATTGTCTCGTTAAGTTGCACATCAATATATCTGACATGCCTACTGCGGGCCCAGACGGGTGCGCAATATTCCGCTACACTATACAGAAGTGCCAGTGCTGATGTGCGTAGAGTGGAACATCCCCAGGTTGTTCCTGCCAGTTTCATTATGATGTTGTTTCTTGTTTTCATTTTTTGGGCGACTTCGTACAGGTGGCTCTTATATGTGAGAGTGCGATCTAGCTTAACACCCAGATATTTTGGCGTTCTATCGTTTTTCAACAATTTACCTTTTATTTGCACTTTTAGCTCACGATTTGCATCTTTGTTACACAAGTGCATTATTGATGCCACGGATTTAGTCGGATTTACTTTGAGGTGCCAGTTGTCATAATATTGTTGTAGTCGTTCCAGATCCCTGTTTAAAATTTCTTCCAGTTCTTCGAAAGTGTTGGCGTGAGCCGCGATAGCGATGTCATCTGCATACATAAAAGAACGAGATTCCAGGTTTGGGATGTCCGCTATGTATAAATTGAAAAGGCATGGAGCCAGCACAGACCCTTGGGGGAGACCATTTTGTAGTGTCTTGTAGCTGCTTGTTTTCCCATTCAGAGATACCTTGAATCTCCTGTTTATCAACATATTTCTGACTAGATCTATGATCTTCTTGCATTTCACGACTTTTGACAGTTTATACAGTATCCCTTTTGTCCATACGGTGTCGTATGCTGAGGTGAGATGTAATAATACCATGCCCGTTTTCTTTTTGTTTTGGTAACCTCTTTCAATGAAAGTGGTTAGGGCGAGAACTTGGTCGCAACAGTCTCTTCCTTTTCGAAAACCGCCTTGCTCTGGGGGAAGAGCAGCTTCTATTTTACTTTCTATTCTACCTAGGATGACTCGTTCAAACAGCTTGTAAGTGGTGCACAATAAAGATATCGGTCTATAATCTTTAGCATTCTCTCCTGTTTTCCCTGGTTTCTGGATGGCTATGACTTGTGCGTTTTTCCATTGCTTTGGTAACCGGCTGGTATCTATGATATTAGAGAAAAGAGAAGACAGCCATGCTCTTCCCTTTGGCCTGAGGTTCTTCAAGAATTCTGGAAGAAGGCCGTCACAGCCAGCTGCTTTACCAGGTGACATTTTCTTTAGTGCTATATTTATCTCTTCTTGTGTTACCCAGTTCGCTAAACCTGCTTCCTCCTCGCTTGCATCTAGCTCTTCGTTCATCAGTTGGTGCAGTTCTTTTTTCTTCGAGGCGGAGGCATGGATTCTGGATGTTTGTAGTATAGAAGAGGTGGGAGGAATGTATAAATAGCAATGGAGATTATTTTGAATAAAATATTGTTTATCAGTTTCAAACAACAGACATGTAATTATTGCAACCAAATTCCAGTTTCATACTTCTACACCTCGTAGTTGCAGTAATCAGAATATGTGGTAGAGTGGGGCTGTAGGTAACAACTAGATATAACAGGGGGGATGAGAAGCCATATGCTTTGATAGTGAAATGACTGCATTCTAATCCTCTGTGCATGAGGGAATGGTATTGTTATTTCTTGGGATTCTGAATGCTCCCAATACATGTGAGTTGCAAGTCATACGTATTTGGATCGTGAAGTATTTGGATGCAATGTAAAGTGGCATGATTCCGTAAGGGGAAAGCGGCCAATGGATTACATATTGATGCTACTACCCAGTGGAAACCTCGGGCTCGGCAATGTTTCAAACATATTGCTGCTCACAATCGACACAAACAACCATCAAGAAATGGCAAGGGTGTCAATGAAATCACCCCTTCCCTTGGGGTGTTGATTCCCAAACATATCGTGGTCGAAAACGACAGTTGCAATGCGATGAGCAGCAGGATGACGTTCTTGACAAAGTTCGATGCTGTTGACACTCTTCCCCTTCCTGGTGACTCAACCCTACTCCGGTGATTTTATGCGATATTTTAGAACCTCCACAATCTTCAATGGTCCATTTCCATCAATATGTTACGTCTGTCTGGTCTTGGTTTAGCTATGGTTCTTCCTTGGCGTTTCCACTTTACAATCACGGCAACAACAGTCCACTTGGGCAGCTTCAGAAGGACTGTTCCTCAGGTGACATCCAATGACTAGGCCATGTTCGATATCACTGAGCTCTCCTGACTCATTCTAATGTTGCGCTGCTCCTTCTCTACCGAAAACGCAATATTCTCTGCCTCCTTATGTACAGGTAGGTCCGGCTTTCGTGACGTGTACTGCGTCAGTGTTACATGGGAAATTTCCGATACTTTTGACCGACTCTCGTCACACGTACAGTTCAATTCCCTGTTACATAGGGACGCCCAGACAGTTTTGACCTATAGCGCATACAAAACCAAAATTGTCGACTCACCTAACTGTCAATATCATCTGAGTAAGGAAGCAGACCTGAACTATAAGGGAAAATCAAAAACTTTACATCTGAGGGTAGTTGTTGCAGCGTATATGCAACCTAACACGAGTCCGATGCGTGTATATAAGCACCGACATGTAGGCGAGGGATTAAGGTGGTATTAGCGTTTTTCCAAAGTGTATGCCGAATATTTGGCAACGTTAATCATTGCGACGTTATTAACAAATGGGTGCAAACAGGCCCAACATGCAATCAACATTTTCTTGGCTACTGAAGGACAAACACCGGTTGACATTAATTGGAGAATGAAGTATGTGTATGGGGCAGCATGTCTGTCGAAAACCACCATTGCTGAATTGTGTGCCAAATTCCATGTTGGTTGCAATTCGATCCGAGACACCAGTCAACCAGGAAGCCCAGGCTCATCCATTACACTCGACACTTGAGGTGGTCGAGCATCCATCGTATAGTGCTGACCCTCATACATGTAAAAAACTGGTTCAGTGTAATAAGGAAGATCTACATCTATATTATGGAAGCCGTTGATACATTATACTGCATTGTTACTGCCCCCCTCCCTGCTCCAGTCGCCACTGTCACGAGGGAAGAACGGTTGTTGGTAAACCCCCGTGCGAACTCGAATGTTTATAATCTTCCTTTCAATATCATTTCACGAAATATGCATAGGAGGTAGCAATATGAGGGCTGACTCTTTTGGGAACTTACGCTATCGGAATTTTAACAGTAAACCACATCGTTGAGCATAATGCCTCCTTTGTAGCGCAACCCACTGCAGTTAGGAGCATCCCTCAGACACTTTCGCACTGACTAAACGAACCTGTGACGAAATGTGTTTCTCAACTTTCAATCTTCATTATTTCATCAATCAATCCTATCAGTTAAGAATTCTAGACTGGCGAGCAATTACCAAGTGTCGATTGAATGATGGTTTTGTAAGCTTTTTCCTTCAAGGGTAAACTTCACTTCCTGAGGATTCTACTAATGAATCTCAGTCTGGCATCTGTCTTATCTACTATTAGTTTTATACGGTCATTGCACTTTATCGAATTTTGAGATATATAATGGACATGATTGCTGTCACTCAATGTTTGGCAATCCTGGAAATCCACAAAAATGCCTTTTTCTATCACTTTTACAGCTAATCTAGAGCATGCTTGTGTTAGAAATTCTTCTACAATAGAAAAAATGAACAGTTTTACTGTTCCTCAGGTGTGTAAAAAAACTAGTTCAAAGTAATAGGGAACATCTGCATCTATATTACACAAGCCGATAGTACTTTGTGTACAACTGTCACTTTTCCACTTTCCTGTCGCCAGCTTATACCTAACATATAACATTCGCCTTTCCCTGTACTGTGTGTCTATCTTCTGTATGTCTCCCTGTATTTTGCCCCAGTTTTCTTGCACTTTGATTTCCCTGTATACAACAACAGCATCTGCTAACAAACAAATGAAGTTATTGATGTTATTCCCTAGTTAATGTACAGGGTGGCCAAAATGAAACACCGCTGGAAACTGTTTGTAAGACTGACACGGAGCTGACACTTGTATAGTAGAACTTCCCAACACAAAAAATTCTGGAAACCATGGTTCTGATGCACTGGTTGGTAGCTGTCACATGTCTGTGCATGTACGTCCCCCGGATGCTCTGTACCAAGCATTGTATTGTGTCTCTGCTTTTGAGTGAATGAAAGACAGTGGTAAGGCAAGGGGCTGCAGGGAATGCGTTCCACGTCAGTTACCCGCCCAATGGGGGTAACGATACTTGCTAGGCGCCATGGCATTAGTTGTATAAATATTTTTGTCGTTTCACTCCTGACATTAATAGGGTCAACTAGAGAGCTTTTGGACTATGGCGGACCCCTTCGCTTGCACGCATTTTACCACTAAAATAGCGTGTAAACAAGACAGTGTATTTTTCACTGTCTATATATCTACATTATTGTAACTGGAGTCATTGCTGGTATTATTTTTCACATTAATCTGTCATTATTGTGCATCTGACCACACGCAACTATTGACATTCTTCTATTATCGTGCTTGAGAGAAAACGAGTGAGTGTTTTCTTTCACAAAATACACAGTGTAACAAAAATCACACATAAACTTTCAGAAAACATTCCTCACATATAGAAGGATAAAATATGGTACATGGACATCGGTCTGGAAACACTTCGTTTCCATGTTAGAGTTTGTTTTCTACTTCTCTTCATAATCACAATAGTCAATTGAAACGCAACTGGTTTGTCATCCTTATCAAACAGAACGCAAAAAATTGTGCTGAATAATCCAGATAATGGTGGAAGGATAAAAAATTTTAATGACAAAGGAGAAATCACGAAATAAGTCCCACAAGGTTATGATTGTGGTCTGTCGCGGGTTCTCGCGAATTTGTGCAGTTACGCCCACAACAAAGATTTTCTGTGAACATTTAGCCCAGCATCGTTGGTGACTGTTTATTGGGGCCTCATGTTCCTCCAACCCAGCTCAACAGAGAAACTTACCATGCTTCATGCATGTTGTAGCTTCTTCTCATATCAGGGTTGATGTTCGTAGGCTTCTAAATAACAGATGTCCATGAGAAATGGATAGGCAGAAGTGGACCAGTTCCTTGGCCTCTACGTTCTCTGGACGTAAACCAGTAGACTTTTATTTGTGGAGTCATTTGAGAGTTCTTCATGCATGTATTACAGAAGACTGTGAAACAATTCTAGGACACAGTTCTCCAGGGGTACATGGTCCTTTAGTACTACAGTGGGTCAACAAACTTCAGACCATCTCATGCTGGTCTTAACTTGGATCATGTAAAAATTTAAAAGCCCATCAAAACTAACTACTGGGCTCCTGCACCAATCAGCACATCAGGGTTTGGATGGGATGACAGGTTGGTGCACGTATCTTTGCTATCATATTGCAATTTGAACATTTAATTTATGAAAGTATTTCATACTTTGCTGATACATTCCTTTACTGTGCGTTCCCCACGATTATTGTGTTGAAGAGTTGTATAAATTGAGCTCTAATATGGAAATAAAGCGTTTTGGACCCATGTCCATATAAAATATGCCCTACTTATATCTATGAGAAATGTTCCCTGAAGGTTTGGCCACACGTTTTGTTACACCTTCTATAAATTACAAAAGATAGAATAAAATATTTATTCACTTGTGTACAAGTGAATGAAATCGTTTATGGACATTTTTTTGTATGTCAATTTTTTCCTTCTCTCAGGAAGGTGAGAAGGAGTGAGAGGAGTTTTTCAAATTTCGGACTAATTAAAAGTTATATTAGGTTCACCATGAGTCAAGCAAGACTCTCTGATTTGGCCATTTTGTCGATCAAAAATATGATAGCTGAAGGTGTTGAGTATGATAACACAATTCCAAAAGTTGCAGCAGAAAAAGTTAGAAGGAAGAGATTCTAGGCTTCAAGTTAACGTCATGTCACAAAGAATATCTTTGGTTATGTGTTCTTAAGAATTAATTAAAGTATGTTATTTATAAAAATGAGATTACTTTTTTATTTCCATTCATAAAATCGTTTACAAAATAGTTAACATTAGATTTTGCTTATTTCAATATTTGTATAAAGAAATTGACCCTTCTTCCCCAGAAGCGGCCGGAAGGGGAGGATGTGACAAGTTAAAACATCAGCCATGGTGCCAAACTACCCGGCTACGCCACTGCTGAGAAGTGTAGAAGAGTTTAGTGACCATCTGAATGCAATACAAAACGGTGCTCATGATAAAACAGCACATGTTCATTGTCAATTGTTACGCAAAGCACTATTCGTGGACAACGAGTGCAGAACTGTTTGCTCAAGTGTTTCAGACTGGAAGCATTTTGTCAAAACCTCCAGCAAAGTATACAGTGCAAAACTAAGTGACGAAATAGCATGAAAAGGGATCTGTAGCGAATAAAAACCCTAACTATCAGAAGATAGGTTGAACAAAAGAAAGTATTGTTAGAGTGAAGGAAAACCTGGAAAAAGCTCGACGAAATATCAATACCGTCCCCTGTGGAAGTGGGAATGAAGAGACTGTTGTGTCGAAAGATTATCGAAAAGAGCCTGCAACTGTATCCTTACAAAAAGATTGTTGTGCATGAGTTAAGGTGCCCAAACTAACTTCTACGTTTCGAGTTCTGCTGGTGATTTCTGTGTGAAGTGGTATTAGGACTTTTTGATCAGCTTGTCAGGGCAGGTGCACTCACAGATAATCCAACTTGCGTATCAGAAAATCCTCATCAGTTTTTTGAAGAGCCAGTTGCATAGTCTCAAGATCTGTTTTTGGTATATACCTCTACATCCTTACATTTGCCCTCTAACCATCCCTGCTTAGCCATTTTGCACTTCCTGTGGATATCATTTTTGAGACGTTTGTATTCCTTTTTGCCAGCTTCATTTACAGCATTTTTGTATTTTCTCCTTTCATCAATTAAATTCAATATCTCTTTTGTTACCCAAGGATTTCTATTCGCCCTCCTCTTTTTACCTACTTGATCCTCTGCTGCCTTCACTATTTCATCTCTCAAAACTACACATTCTTCTTCTACTGTATTTCTTTCCCCCATTCTTGTCAATCGTTCCCTAATGCTCTCCCTGAAACTCTCTACAACCTCTGGTTCTGTCAGTTTATCCAGGTCCTATCTCTTTAATTCCCACATTTTGCAGTTTCTTCAGTTTTAATGTACAGTTCATAACCAATAGATTGTGGTCAGAGTCCACATCTGCCCCTGGAAATGTCTTACAATTTAAAACCTGGTTCCTAATCTCTGTCTTACCATTATATGATCTATCTGATACCTTCCAGTATCTCCAGGCTTCTTCCATGTATACAATTACTTTCATGATTCTTGAATCAAGTGTTAGCTATGATTAAGTTATGCTCTGCGCAAAATTCTACCAGGCGGCTTCCTCTTTCATTCCTTACCCCTGTTCCATACTCACCTACTACGTTTACTTCTCTTCCTTTTCCTACTGACGAATTCCAGTCACCCACGACTATTAAATATTCGTCTCACGTCACTATCCAAATAATTTCTTTTATCTCATCATACATTTCATCAATCTCTTCATTATCTGCAGAGCTAGTTGGCATATAAATTTGTACTACTGTGGTAGGCGTAGGCTACATATCTATCTTGGCCACAATAATGCGTTCACTATGCTGTTTGTAGTAGCTTACCCGCATTCCTATTTTTTTATTCATTAATAAGCCTACTCCTGCATTACCCCTATTTGATTCTGTATTTATATCCCTGTATTCACCTGACCAGAAGTCTTGTTCCTCCTGCCTCCGAACTTCACTAGTTCCCACTATATCTAACTTTAACCTATCCATTTCCCTTTTTAAATTTTCTAACCTACCTGCCCAATTAAGGGATCTGACATTCCACTCTCCGATCCATAGACGCCAGTTTTCTTTCTCCTGATAATGATGTCCTCCTGAGTAGTCCCCACCCGGAGATCCGAATGGGGGACTATTTTACCTCCGGAATATTTTACCCAAGAGGACGCCATCATCATTTAACCATACAGTAAAATTGCATGCCCTCAGGAAAAATTACAGCCGTAGTTTCCCCTTGCTTTGCACCGTTCGCAGTACCAGCACAGCAAGGCCGTTTAGGTTAGTGTTACAAGGTCAGATCAGTCAATCATCCAGACTGTTGCCCCTGCAACTACTGAAAAGGCTGCTACCCCTCTTCAGGAAACACGTTTGCCTAGCCTCTCAACAGATACTCCCTCCATTGTGGTTGCACCTACGGTACTGCTATTTGCAACGTTGAGGCACGCAAGACTCCCCACCAATGGCAAGGTCCATGGTTCATGGTAGGGGGGGGGGATGCATTTCTCACAGTTTGATAAACCGATCGCAGCACTGTACCGACATCGGCAGTGGCCATTTCCAGCCTGTTCTATGATGTTCATGAACAGGGATCCATCCTGTGTAAACCTCATTGTTAATGTTTTCTGAAGCAATACAAAGTTATTATAAATGATAGTAGCGATTTCACAAATTCACTGTAGCTAAATTAATCGACATATTGTCACAAAGCTCAACACCCATAGAAAAACTGAAAAAGTTTTGTATAGTAACAGCCACACTTCAGATTTGTGGCATGAGAGCGCAGCAGTGAGCAGTTAGGCACGATACAGTATATCTTGATTTCCAAAAAGCATTTGACTCAGTACTGCACCTACACTTACTGTTAAAAGTACGCTCATATGGGGTATCAAGTGAAATTTGTGACTGGATTGAGGACTTTTTGGTAGGGATGGAGATTCATCATCAGATGTAGAAGTACTTTGGGTGTGCCACAGGACAGTGTGTTGGGACCCTTGCTGTTCATATTGTATCTTAATGACCTTGTAGACAATATAAATAGTGAAATCAGGCGCTTTGCAGGTGATGCAGTTATCTACAGTGAAGTACTGTCTGAAAGATGCTGCATATGTTATTGATAAGATTACAGCTTGGTGCAGAGACTGGCACACTACTCTAAATATTCAGAAATGTAAAATTTTACACTTCCCAAAACGAAAAAACGTAGCATCCTATGACTATGATATCAGTGAGTTACTGCTGGAATCGGCCAAGTCATTCAAATGCCTGGGTGTAGCTCTTTGTAGGGATATGAAATGGAATGATTACATAGGTTCAGTCGTGGGACTTTGGTCTATTGGTAGAATACTGGGGAAGTGCAATCAGTCTACAAAGGAGATTGCTTACAAATCACTGGTGTGACCAGTTCTTGAATATTGCTCAAGTGTGTGGCACCTGTACCAGATATATCTACAGGAAACATTGAATGTATAGAGAGAAGGACAGCACAAATGGTCATAGGTTTGTTCAATCCATGGGAGAGTGTCACAGAGATGCTGAAAGGACTGAACTGGGAGTCTGTTGAAAATAGATGTACACTTTCCTGAGAAAGCCTGTTAACAAAGTTTCAACAGCTGGCTTTAAATGATTACCCTAGGAATATATTACGACCCCCAATGTATCGTTCACATGGAGATCTTAAGGATAAGAGTGGAATAATTACTACACACACAGAGGCATTCAAACAATCATTCTTCCTGTGCTCCATAAATGAATGGAAGAGGAAGAAACCCTAATATGGCCGTTGCAGAGTACAGATGTAGATATAGATTACTACATTAACAGTTCCACGTCACTTCAGGACGAAGTTCAACAGAAACCCACCAACTGCCAACTCCATACATGATGGTACTCACAGTTTAAAGCTTCAGGAGGCCTCTGCACGGCGAATCAGTGGGTCAGCCTGCAGTGAGTGAAGAAACGTCTGATAGTGTACGGGCGAGTTTCACACATAGCCCACAGAATGAACAGAGCAAGCAGAGAGCTGAACAGACTACAACCGACTGTTTGGAAGCTCTTAACGAAACGACTGAAACTGAATCCTTCCCGTTTGCAATTGCTACAAGCCCCGACTCTCGATAACGGATTTAGACACTTCGAATTTTCGGCACACTTGCAACAGCTTATGGAAGAGGACGGGTTTTGTGAGAAACTGATCTTCATTGATGAAGCAACATTTTTTGTAAATAGCAACAGTGAACAAGAACAATGTGTGAATGTGAGGGACAGAGAATCCCCACGCTATCGCTCAGCACATTCGGGATTCACCAAACGTTAATGTGTTCTGTGTGGTCTGACAGCTTAAAATTTAGAGTCCCTTTTTGTTCCACGAAAAGACAAGTTCTGGGAGCTTTCTATGGACGCTCCTACAGTTAGATAATACAATAATTAACATTTCCCTTCTCTGATCTGCACTGACAAATGTCAGTTTTCGTTTGTTATCATTAAAATTTAATTTTAGAGTTTAGTTTTCCTTTTTCATACAGAAATCCAGGGGTTTGTTTTCTTCGTGTTCAATGTAACATCATTCCATTTTAAAACTGGTAATATGATAACTGAAAAGAACTTCACAAGCCAAGAGCGCTAAAAAAACGTGTTACTGGATGACCAGCTTCGACAGAGCTATGCTATCATAGTCTGTTCTTACGCTGTAAGATTTTAAAGCATAAGATCCAATGATGACAGCGTAGGTCTTTCGAATCACGTTATCCAATAAAATGATTCTTTAGCAATCTTGGCTCGTGAAGTTTTCTTCAGTAATCATAGATTGCATATCGCCGGCAGACTGACCGTGTCAGCTATCGGTATATATGAAGGGCTTATTTCAGTAGTGGTACAAGTCCGATTTTGTTCATTCTGAGATACAGAGTCCTAAAGTTAAATGAGCGCTGAAAAATCTGCAGTTGACACACTAGAAATATTCAAGCATATGGCTTCTTGCTAGAGATTAACCTTTCTTTCTTTTTGTTTGGACCATTAATGTCAAAAGCATTATAGACAGAAAAGTGGAAATAATGGGCTTGTACCACTATTGAAATAAGCCCTTCATGTAAAAATGGGAAATTCCACTGAGTGCTTCTGTATGATCTGCAAGAAGTTCTCTTGTTTTCACAGTGACTGTAATATTGCTGTCATCAGCAGAAATAAATGTTTCTACTACCTTAGCAGCCGTTTCGTGCATATCTTGTACGCCTGATCCCTTATGTGAGTTCGAAGATTCTCCATTCCATAGCGCAGGTACAGATATCCGCGCCGGCCGCGGTGGCCTAGTGGTTCTAGGCGCGCAGTCCGGAACCGCGGGACTGCTACGGTCGCAGGTTCGAATCCTGCCTCGGGCATGGATGTATGTGATGTCCTTATGTTAGTTAGGTTTAAGTAGTTCTAAGTTCTAGGGGACTGATGACCACAGAAGTTAAGTCCCATAGTGCTCAGAGCCATTTTTTTATATCCACATCCAAGATCTTTGCTGAATCGCCTCAGTCATTGGTTTAAGCCTTCCAATCTCCTCCAAACCAAAGAATCACTGTCGGTTTTGGGAATGATACTGCAAAACAATACCTCTACTTTCACCCCACATGTGTAACTAACTGCCTTCTTCAATTTATCAAGCAGCATCTATGAACTGAGGAAGGCCTCTGAAGTCAGGCTTTAGGTGTCATTCACGCCAATGTCGCCATGGCTGGCTGCACCCAGTATCTTAAGAGCTTCATTTATATCTCAGTCATTTTCAAGCATGATTGTTGAATGGACAATAGCATTCATTTCCAACCTACCTAGTAGTCTCCTGAGAGGCTCCCACACACTTGTAACATTGAAACTTCCAATGACCACCAAACCCACTTGTAGTCTGGACGTTTCAGGGGATGAGTTGACGAGCATTTCACTCTCATTTAAGTATATGGCCGAAAGAGTCAGCCTTCAGGAATTGTGAAACGAACTCTCTCGTCCAGGACCAGATGCCAAAAGGGTGCAGATTCACCACGAGATGGGGAAACTCACAGGCGTCTGTTGTTTATTGAGGCCTAAGCGTTGTAGCATGCGAGTGAGACAGACATGAACCTACATCACAGGGAAATCCAGTAGAATGCTTTTGTGGCCAAGGAGACGTAGCAGTGTTAAATATGACGGACCTAAGTCTGCCATAAAGGGAAACATTTATGAAAATTATTTAATTCTGCAGTAGTGCAGGGAATGAGGCCACAGTAATTTTAATCTGCCATCCTCCATAAATCTTCATGGTGATTCCAATAAAACTTGAATATTGATCATATCTATAATAGTTTAGGATTTACTGTTAAAGTGAAATTAACAAGTTTTGTAACAAAGACCTGAATGCTAAAATCTGAACGCTTTGGTCGATCTTAAGGATCGACATTTGATACAGAAACGCATCAGTAAAATGACAAACGTTGTAAGTATCAGCTCTGTAACTTTATTTGTTTAAAAGAAATAGTAAATTTAAATGATCATTATTTTCAGTTAAGCATTAGATCATCATTTTCTCGACACAAAACCCATTGAACGACGACAGCATGACTCCTTATTGAATCATTAGGTAATAGAATATTTGTTGCAAAGTTTAGTGCATAATAGTTACTTTTGTTCTTTATTTATTTAACAGAAATCACATTGGCGCAAGGCTACTGGCCATGACATTCAAAGTTAAGAAGGAAATTGTATGGGTTTTATGCAAAGAATTTAATGTTTATTATGTAATGGATATTATTGTTACTTTGCATAGTGAATGCATTGTTGTGGCCAAGATAGACACGAAACCCATGCCTACTGCGGTAGTTCAAGATTATATGCGAACTGGCTCTGCAGATGATGTAGAAATTGATGAAATGTATGATGAGATAAAAGAAATTATGCAGGTAGTGAAGGTAGACGAAAATTTATTAGTCATGGGTGACTGGAATTCGAGAGTAGAAAAAGGGAGAGAAGGAAACATAGTGGGTGAACATGGATTGGGGGAGAGAAATGAAAGAGGAAACCGTCTGGTAGAATTTTGCGCAGAGCATAACTTAATCATAGCTAACACTTGGTTCAAGAATCATAAAAGAAGGTTGTATACATGGAAGAATCCTGGAGACACTAGAAGGTATCAGATAGATTGTATAATGGTAAGACAGAGATTCAGGAACCAGGTTTTAAATTGTAAGACATTTCCAGGGGCAGATGTGGACTCTGACCACAATCTGTTGGTTATGAACTGTAGATTAAAACTGAAGAAACTGCAAAAAGGTGGGAATCTAAGGAGATGGGACCTGGATAAACTGACAGAACCAGAGGTTGTACAGAGTTTCAGGGAGAGCATAAGGGAACAATTGACAGGAATGGGGGAAAGAAATACAGTAGAAGAGCTGCATCAAACCAGTCTCAAGACTGAAGACAACAACAACATATTTAGAACATGAAAGTGGTCAGGCTTTGATCATTTAAATATGTTAAAATGTAAAGTAATGTAGAATAAGCTGTAGTCAGTCAGATGGACGGCTTAAGGAAAGGGAACTGTGCTGGTCATTTGAGCGAAGATGTTCGGCGCGCGGGAAACGCGGTTGGAGACGAGCAGAAGGCAGTTCTGGTCAAGACACTGAAGAGTAAAGTTCGGCTGGAGACACCAAAGGGTACAGTTCGGGTTGAGACACGAAAGTGGACAGTCGGTCTTTAAGCAGCTAGTATGTGAAACGAAGTAGAAAATTTCGAACTCTAACTTTTTGTGTAAATATCGAGGTGGAGTATAATGCTTCACGATGAAATTGCGAATGATCGAACTCTGTCAAATGGATATGCGCTCGAGTGTAACAGTAAAGCTAAATGCGACCACTGTCGCTATTAGTTTGCGTCCTGAATAAACATTATTCTAACCAACTCTGTGTCCTGCATCATTTATTTATCGTTAATTTAGTTCCCAATATTATTATTACTGTTATTATATGTTATGTTAACTTTCTATTTCGCAAACTTGCCACCAGCCAGACAATTTAACTAAAGGTTCATAAGTGTCTAAATTAGGGCGTTTAATGTGACATGAGTGGTTCACCTCTTAGACTAGTTTGTTTCCAGAATGCGAAAGGCAAAGGTCCCGAGTTCGAGTCTCAGTCGGGCACACAGTTTTAATCTGCCAGGAAGTTTCATATCAGCGCACACTTCGCTGCAGAGTGAAAATCTCTTTCTGGAAACTTCCCCCAGGATGTGGCTAAGCCATGTCTCCGCAGTATCCTTTCTTTCAGGAGTGCTAGTTCTGCAAGGTTCGCAGGAGAGCTTCTGTAAAGTTTGGAAGGTAGGAGACGAGATACTGGCAGAAGTAAAGCTGTGAGTACAGGGTGTGAGTCGTGTTGCGGTAGCTCAGATGGTAGAGCACTTGCTGCGAAAGGCAAAGGTCCCGAGTTCGAGTCTCGGTCGGGCACACAGTTTTAATCTGCCAGGAAGTTTCATATCAGCACACACTCCGCTGCAGAGTGAAAATCTCATTCTGGAGGTCTCAAATCATTTGCTTGTGTACATGACTAGCTAGAGTTGTGGCTCAAAAATAAGCATTGTCTTCAACTATGTAAATAATAATAATAATAAAAGCGGTTAATATTTTTAAACTTTTTGGCAGGAAATCTATACGAGCCTTCAAATATTGCTTTTAAGCACTGAACAGTATTAAAATAACAAAATATCATATTAATACATCTATGTTTCTCCAAGTTCTTATGGAATGTTCCATAAATATTAACATGATACCATTTGCAATAATACAAAATATTCCAAAATCATTGTAACTTAAAGAGCATGGATTACTGAGATTCATTTTACTGAAGGAATGTATCATTTTACAGGTGTTTTAATTTTAGTATACTGACAATAAATACAAACACAATAAAGCTTTTACTGGTGCAAGCACTGAATGACCCTGGTTCTGCTCAATGGTAATAAGTTTAATTATGAAGTTTTGTACATTACTTTGTATTTGCTGTGCCAGTGACTTCTCAGAACCCTGACTAATTGTGAGAACTAATACAAAACAGAGCTGGTGAAACACTTCCTTACTTTCCTGTGTGCCTTCAGGATATTGTATCTAGCAGTCACCAGTTCATATAAAAACTTAAAAATTGCTCATTTAGAAATGTGCCAAGCTCATAATAGTGGTAATAAAATTGCCTCATGTTGTCAAGTATCTCAGTGTTACTTGTGACTTAATACAAACTAGCATTACTTCATGCATTCATGAAATTGACTTTTACATAGAGGAAGAAACACAGCTCAAAATGAATTCAAAATTAGTTTCATTCATTCAAAGTTGATTTTCAAATGTCACCTCATTCCCTGTCAATAACACTTTTATTAGTGTGGTTGACTTTCAAAAATGATTTCTATGATGAATCTATTTTCATGTCTATTATGTGGGAGTAGGGCATCTGTTTTCTCTATGTTAACATTTCTGTTATCTCTTGAGCTAAAATCTTCATTAGTATATTAACTACCCTTACTTTAGTGCAATATGCATAAAGGAAAAACAGAAATGGAAGCATACTTAAGTGGTACATTTCTTACTTGTATAAACAAAAAATACAATTATAGTCATGCTATGAAAGTCATTTAATAATAGCAATTACAGGCCATCACATAATCGATGCAGGATATTGTATTATGAATCTTACAGTGAACTGAACAAGCCAACATATATCTTCCACTTTCTTTGATCTAAGAAAGGCCCTAAACGGTTCACATAACATTCTTGTAAATAAATTAAATACTTTGAATTAACAGACAGAAAACTGGTGCTATTAAAATCTTACTTGTTCAATGGGAAACAAAAGGGGTAATTACCAAGCACAAATTGTGCTGTCTAAAGGCCAACTCACACTTGCCATCACATAACATCATGTCAAAACATTCCATAATGCATTTCAAATGGCGGCATTCACACAAACTGTCAATGGACCATCACATCACGTCACATCACCATCAAGGTTTCACGAGAAGAAAGTCTTGGCAGTGTCCTTATCTGCATCGATAGTTAACCTACTTTTATCACTCTTAGTCTTGTTAGAGTAGGGAATTACATGCTTTTGATCCTTCTTGATTTTTATTTTCTTCTTTCACTTTGTTTCATTGACAATTTCCAAACGTTCCCTATCAACTTAGACATTTTCTCTGTTGAGTGTTCTTCCATAAGCGAGGTAAGACATCAGAAAGCGAAAAATGATTTTCGTTTTACAATAACAGATTGGAGCTCGCACTTCCACTCTGTATAAATCAGAACTTGAAGATGCAGTTTTCAGAACATAACCATGTATTAAGTGAAAAAGTCAGTTTTATTAAAGGAGAAAAATACAGTTGTTTACGGTGTCATTAGTTATGAAGCAAAAATATATAACGCACCAAGTAAACAGGATGTATTTATTCCCTTGAAAAATAGTTGATGTGTTTCTATGTATATATTTTCGGTGGCCACTAAATGTCGATGATTTGAAATGTTTTTTCACTTTTCAGCACTATCCCATGCAAATCTGACAAAAATGTAATTATGAAATATGCTTTTGTTATTAATAATATTTATCATTCTTTGTTCTTCATTTCAATACTGTACTCTCCCTTTCTGCATCACAGATGGTATCTCATAAACTCACTTTCATCGTTGATTCTGGGCTCATGAAGTGGACTTGCACCCGGCGAAAGGTCTACCTGACGGTAGGCCATAGTCACACGACATTTACATTTATTTATTTAACGGGAGTGACATAATATCCAATATGAATGTGATGGTGATGTGATATGGCAGTCCATTCACACCTTGTGTACCGACTTTACATATCAGATTAGGAATACCTCAGGGATCTGTGCTCAGATCGTTTTTGTTCGTTATAGGTGTGAATTCTCTGCCTAGCTTACTGCCTTTCAAAGCAGTACTGCATGTTGACGATAATACATTTATCACTTTCTCCAATGACACAAATATTATGCAGAAATTGTGTGAACATATGATGAATAAGTCATCATTCTGGTTTCAGACAAATGAATTAACATTAAACAAGAGCAGAACTCAGAGTGAAGTGAACCTCATAAAAGACAAAAATAATTAATGTCATGGTGAAGGCTGTCAAATTACTGGGTAGCCACTTTGGCACCAACAGTATGCAACAAATTATCCCATGTGTTGTATCTCATCAGAAAATTAGAAACTTGCATTGGTGTACAACAGGTTCTACTTCCATACTATCCCTTTTTGCACATGCACCTAAAATGTGGCATAATGATGTCACGCAATTCTGTTGAAGCCAGAAGAGATTTTCTTTTTTAAGAAAGAAACAATCCATTGCAGTTGCCATTTGAGAGTCAACACTTATTGCGAAATGTATTTCAGTGGAAAGAAGATACTGACTATTCTGAGTCCGTATGTGTCTTACATCCTGTCCCACATTAAGATCAGTTGAAATGAACATAATATAAGATCAAACATTCACTCTTGTAGGGCCAGAAATAGGAACTCTTTAATATTCCCTGGACTGCACAAACAAAAGAGTATCTTATTGTATGTAGGAAGATCTTTATTAAAAAATTAGCTAGTGGAATGAAGCAGTTAAAAATTGGGAAGTACAGAAAGTCAATAGAATCCTGACTCGAAGGAAAATCTCTCTGCATTGTCGATAAACTTTTAAATAGTAAGTGATGTAGTAATTTAATTTTAAACAAACATCTTGTCTCCCCATTATATCTAAGAATGTGTTTGAGCAATTAGAATAACATGACTAAATATAGTGCATCTACCATATGTTTAGTTGAAAATTGATTGCTGTATATCAATACATTGCTAGAAAATTATATATTTGCCAATACAGCCTTTATTAAGAGGATATTATGTATGTAACTGTTGTCTATGTCATATGCAACTTAAAAGCTGTCTATTGACTAATAACTAAACAAATGAAATGGATTTAAGAATGGTTTGTTAATTCTAAACACGCTATACACATAAACTGAGGATATAATTCAAGACCTTAACACTCATAAAAACAGATTTGACAGATTCAAGATGTTGTGTTATTTGTAATTACTCTTATTATGATTTTATCATTATTTATTTTACTGTAGGAATTTCTGGTAGGATTTAATACTAAATGGCATGTCCACAATTGGAGCTACACCCTGCTGTGATGGGGAAAAGAAGGGAATCAGCGGAAAATGCTCCCACCAGATCACAAAAAAGGCGAATATGTTCCTCTTTGAACGACTCCGACGCAAAAGTAAGGAACCAGCTGCCGCAATTCTCATTCCATCTCCCTCATGAAAAATTTTGCCATACTAACATATTCGCACTTTTTCGTGCCGAAGGAGAGTAACAGAGAGACACTGATGTTGGAATAGAGGAGACAGTACCAGTGGGACAAAAAGTGAGAGGAGATAGTTATGGTGGGCAAGAAAAAGTGGCAGTGAAAGAGAAAGAGAGATGAATGAAGACAGTAGCAGTGGGAATCAGAGAGAGAGGAGGTATTGATGGTCAGTGAGAGGCAGTGGCAATAGAAGAGAGAGAGTGGATGGAGATAAAAGCAAAAGAGAGAGGAGACAGTGAAACTGTAAAGTACAGATTAGTGGAGGCCATATATAGGAGGGAAAACTTTAGCACATAGATATACCGAGCGAGGTGGCGCAGTGGTTAGCACACTGGACTCGCATTCGGGAGGACAATCGTTCAATCCTGCGTCCGGCCATTCTGATTTAGGTTTTCCGTGATTTCCCTGAATCGCTCCAGGCAAATGCCAGGATGGTTCCTTCAAAAAGAGGATGGCCGATTTCAAAACAATCAAATGGCTCTGAGCACTATGGGACTTAACTTCTGAGGTCATCAGGCCCCTAGAACTTAGACCTACTTAAACCTAATTAACCTAAGGACATCGCACACTGTAGCGCCTAGAACCGCTCGGCCACCCCGACTGGCACAGCCGACTTGCTTCCCCATCCTTCAATAATCCGATGAGATGGATGACCTCACTGTTTGGTCTCTTCCCCCAAACAATCCATCCATCCATCCACATAGATATAAGGGAGGGCCCATTTTGGACCTAAATTTTAAATGTCTGGATATAAGGGAAAAGTAAGTTGGATTCCCAGAATCTTTAAGCTGCATATGTATGATGGAGACACTGGCACTGGGAAAGACAAAAGGAGACAGTGTAAATGGAGAAGAGACACTGGCAGTGATACATACTCTTAATCAATGGGAGAAAAGGAGACACTGGAAGAGAGAGACATACATAGACAGTAGCAGTGAGGGCTGGCTGCTCGCTTTTTGTCAGAGTCTTTTAAAGAGGAGTTTATTCGCCATTTTTGTGCTCTGATGGAGGCATTTTTCCACTGTTAGGTTATGAGTATATTTACATAAAGAGTAGGCATCAGCTCTTTTCGATTTCGGTAAAAACTAAATAGTGTCAAGAGGATAGGCAAGTGGTAAATGGAGGCTATGTATTTGTTTAAGTTGGTAAGAAAGTGAAATCCACTGAGACAGACACTGAAACTACTTGTGTGGTTGTCTAGGCAAGACTCACATAAATTTGTAATTAGGTACTTCTACTCCCCATCAGACACCCTCTACTGACCATCAGACTCACATCCATCTGATTTTCGAGAAAATTTAAGTTCATCAGTATGTAAATTACCCAAGCATGCTTTCGTCATTGGAGGAGATTTCAGTCATCCAAACATCAATTAGGAAAATTAGTTTTGTAGGGAGTGGGTGTCACAAAACTTTCCTACAAGTGACATTCAATAATTAGAGAAACATATTGATGTTGAAAGAAAACAGTGTATTGTTACAAAATGGGACTTTTAGTGAATATCTACATACATGCCACACTTTTCCCAATGATGTCCTAATTTTTAATACCTGACTCGAAGTAATCTTTGTTTTGTTTTTTGTAGCATTTCCCAACTATTTTTTTGAACTTCTCACTGTTGCTGAACTCTGGTTCAAAATGGCGAACCCAAGTTTCATCACATGTTAAAGTTTGGTAGAGTCATCTACAGTTTCATAGCATTCATTCAACTCTGTACATATTTTATGTCTTTTTTCTACTGTTGCTGTGTTAACTCATTTGGGGCCCACCATGCACTTGTTTTGATGTACTCGATCTTATTACTAATAATACTTTTAACAGTGCCAACACTTACTGCAAATGTTTTTGCTGTACGTTTAACTGAAATATGCCAGTCTTCGCGAATAATGTTCTCAATGTGAGATTCAGGAGAAGGGAATTAACACTTCATCTGGCCTGCCAGGAAATTACTTGTCAGTAACTGAAGTCATACAGTTTTGGAATTGTCCTGTCTACATATGAAAATTTCTACAATTCATGCAACTTTCATCATACCATAAAATCATTCAAGACAGGGAATTTAGCCTATTTGCTACCTTCAGAAAGCAAAAAATGGATCAGTGAACATTGTTCAAGTAATTCAAAAACTTCAAATTGGCACACCTTTGTTAAATGCAATATTGGGGTTGTAAAGAAAGCTCATCCTAGTGATATCAGCCTAATGTCATGAAAGAAAAAAACTCCTCCTACAACTCTTACTTTTCTATGTCAATATGTCTCTTTAATAAATGTCCCTCATAAATACATTTTTGTTCAGAAGCCCACTCATGATGGAAATATGTCAGATCTACTAGCAACAAACAGACCAGATCTCTCTGAGGATGCCATGATAGAAGGTGGTACCGGTGACTGTGAGGTAGTTGTAACAAGAATGATTACCAAAATACAAAGAGCAACTAAACCAAGTAAAGGATTTATATTTTCAGCAAACTAGATGAGGAGATATTAGTGGCATATTTCAATAAATAATTCTAAATGTTTAACTCTATAGAGGAGTATGTAGACTGTGGATCTGGTTTAGAAGAATAGTTGATCATACAGTTGACAGCTTCGTATATAGTAGAACAATTCAAGATAAGGTATGCTGTTTGGTACACAGCCACATTAAAGAAACTTCTAAAGAAATGCACCTCTGCATGATAGGTGCAAAGCAAAGGTATTGGGCTGTAGACAGGCTGATGCTACATGGAATGTGTTTAGCTGTCGCCCAAAGAAAATGTAGTCATATTTAAAGACTGTTAGTGGTTCCAAAGTTAGAGTGCACACACTCCTGGACGAGACAGGAAGTAAATTGAGGATAGCAAAGGAAAGACAAAAATGCAGAATTCGATTTTCAAATGTTCCTTTACTAATGAAAACTCAGCTAATGATCTGCAATGTTTGAGATTTAAAAATCATTGAATCTTACTCTAAGGAAGTAGTAGAATTTAAAACATGCACCGAAGTTGCAAATTACATTGAGCCAGACCATGAGCTAAAGACGATTCCATCCCACACACATTCGTAAATATATAATGGAAAATGTAAATGATGAGTAATCAGGGACTTTCCAATTACAAAATTAACATTCAGAAAACTTATCAGTTCTTGCCAGAATGACTGTATCTATATTTTTCTAATTGTATTTGATACAGAATAGTTACAATATATTATTCACAAAATTGTCATCTTAGGACCTTGAAATTATACCTTCACTTGATGGAGGACAAAGAACAACAGTATGACTACATTCTTTTAACGTGAACTTAATAAACCAATATAATGACACAGTGATTATCTTGTATGCAGTGGTGCATATTATCTAACAAATGCTTAACATTGTCACTGCTGTACGTTTATATATATATATATGGACGACAATTGCTGCATGTCAGGTGCTATGCACATTAACATAGAGATTCACTGTTCAATTTCATATACTATACTCGTTTTAAATCGGTTTCTTATATAGCTGTGCCCTGATAAGATCCTTTCTGTGTTAGATCTGTCTGCATGCTGTAACCTCCCCAAGAAATGTTAAATGAAAAACAAGAAAATAGAGCCAAGTGTAACCTCTCCACACGTAAATTTAATTAAATGAAAATTTGAAATGGAAACAGAGCCAAGTGTAACTTCCCAGCAAAAATACACTCCTGGAAATGGAAAAAAGAACACATTGACATCGGTGTGTCAGACCCACCATACTTGCTCCGGACACTGCGAGAGGGCTGTACAAGCAATGATCACACGCACGGCACAGCGGACACACCAGGAACCGTGGTGTTGGCCGTCGAATGGCGCTAGTTGCGCAGCATTTGTGCACCGCCGCCGTCAGTGTCAGCCAGTTTGCCGTGGCATACGGAGCTCCATCGCAGTCTTTAACACTGGTAGCATGCCGCGACAGTGTGGACGTGAACCGTATGTGCAGTTGACGGACTTTGAGCGAGGGCGTATAGTGGGCATGCGGGAGGCCGGGTGGACGTACCGCCGAATTGCTCAACACGTGGGGCGTGAGGTCTCCACAGTACATCGATGTTGTCGCCAGTGGTCGGCGGAAGGTGCACGTGCCCGTCGACCTGGGACCGGACCGCAGCGACGCACGGATGCACGCCAAGACCGTAGGATCCTACGCAGTGCCGTAGGGGACCGCACCGCCACTTCCCAGCAAATTAGGGACACTGTTGCTCCTGGGGTATCGGCGAGGACCATTTGCAACCGTCTCCATGAAGCTGGGCTACGGTCCCACACACCGTTAGGCCGTCTTCCGCTCACGCCCCAACATCGTGCAGCCCGCCTCCAGTGGTGTCGCGACAGGCGTGAATGGAGGGACGAATGGAGACGTGTCGTCTTCAGCGATGAGAGTCGCTTCTGCCTTGGTGCCAATGATGGTCGTATGCGTGTTTGGTGCCGTGCAGGTGAGCGCCACAATCAGGACTGCATACGACCGAGGCACACAGGGCCAACACCCGGCATCATGGTGTGGGGAGCGATCTCCTACACTGGCC
The DNA here is from genome assembly GCF_023864345.2 of Schistocerca serialis cubense. NCBI lineage: Eukaryota > Metazoa > Arthropoda > Insecta > Orthoptera > Acrididae > Schistocerca > Schistocerca serialis. The sequence continues at coordinate 344,946,914 of NC_064646.1, forward strand.
GTACACCACTGGTGATCGTCGAGGGGACACTGAATAGTGCACGGTACATCCAAACCGTCATCGAACCCATCGTTCTACCATTCCTAGACCGGCAAGGGAACTTGCTGTTCCAACAGGGCAATGCACGTCCGCATGTATCCCATGCCACCCAACGTGCTCTAGAAGGTGTAAGTCAACTACCCTGGCCAGCAAGATCTCCGGATCTGTCCCCCATTGAGCATGTTTGGGACTGGATGAAGCGTCGTCTCACGCGGTCTGCACGTCCAGCACGAACGCTGGTCCAACTGAGGCGCCAGGTGGAAATGGCATGGCAAGCCGTTCCACAGGACTACATCCAGCATCTCTACGATCGTCTCCATGGGAGAATAGCAGCCTGCATTGCTGCGAAAGGTGGATATACACTGTACTAGTGCCGACATTGTGCATGCTCTGTTGCCTGTGTCTATGCGCCTGTGGTTCTGTCAGTGTGATCATGTGATGTATCTGACCCCAGGAATGTGTCAATAAAGTTTCCCCTTCCTGGGACAATGAATTCATGGTGTTCTTATTTCAATTTCCAGGAGTGTATGTTAAATAAAAAATGTGAAATGGTGCCAAGCGTAAACTCCCCACAAAATTGATAAATGAAAATTGACCAAAAACCCACACAATAACGTTAATTAAATAATGAACCATCAACGAAATGTAACCTTCTAACAGAGATAATAATATCTGGTAAATTTTATAAGGACAGCAGCGCTGACCTTCGGCCCTGTATTCTGAATAACAAAAGCAAAATTCTTACCTCAATAAACTGCAACTATAGCTGCTCTTATTTATCGACACAGCTTCGTGCAATGCTGGCGTGTATATATATATATATATATATATATATATATATATATATATATATATATATATATTTGATTCTTGGAAGGAATGCATAGGAAAAATTCTTTAAATTGAAATGATTACTTTTCTTTAAAAGAGTTACTTTATAAAAAATTATTATTGGGGCATTTTTTCTGAACAAATTAAATTACAATTAACATACATTATTAAATATGGGCAAGGCTGCTTCTTTACCTTCTACAACAATACTCATCCTCCAGAGTCCTGACTAGAGTCGTGACCAAAGCACACAGCCGATGCATGCCGACTCCGTACTACCGTATCCGACTGACTACTACTGCAGACTGACTACGACTGTCGACTCGCACAGACTAGCGCAGACTCGCGACAAGCAACAACTAACAATAAACTACTCTCTGGTCAGAGATTCTGTCATGCCTCGCCCATCGCCGGCGAAGCATACACATTACAATGCTTAAAATTTTCATTGTTTTACTGTGCCATTCACTTTGTTCATGTATGTCAGTGTACAGAATGGCATCTTGAAACGTAACAGCCCATTAAGACCCACTTAACAAATACTCTCCAAATTAATTTGGGATCACTCAAGTAAATAAAATAGGTCGTAATATATAATATATGCCTGAATAAATTTATACCAACAAAAATAATTACTACATTATATTTGCTTTAAAGTGTAGAAGCTCTGTAAATGAAGGGAACATTTTTCCATGAAGGGAGTCTCTAGGAATTAATAAAAATATAGATGCATTATTGTAATTATGTATTCGAGAAGTTATTCTCGAATAAAATAACAGAGATGCACTACCATAGTAGCATACTTACTGTTCTGGAGCAGACATACGTTTATATATGTATTTTCAGTTTTTATATGTCAATTTTAATTGTTAATCATTAAAAAATGATTCTAAACAATGCTGAGCATTGTTTGGGATTGTTTAAATTATATATATATATATATATATATATATATATATATATATATATGGCTATCCATATATATATATATATATATATATATATATATATATATATATATATATATATAGGGATAGCCACATTTGCATAAGGAAGTCAATCTGGTTTTCGTTTTTGAGGAGTGATCATGTACTGCTCTTTTTGTATTGTAAGTATTGTTTGCCTTTATAATGCTGCTTTGATTTTGTTTTGAAAGTATAATAAATATATTAAAACATAATACAGGATTACTTTTTAAATTAAGTTTTCTGCAGTTAAATGTTACAGTTACTGAAAACTTAGGTCTTCAGCTCTGACAGATCATCAGAAAGGATGAGTGCACAAACCCCAATATAAATGTTTAACCTAAGAATAGTCACGTTTTAATCTTCGTTGTACATTGGTCTTCATGAAAGAGACGTTTCAGTGTCAAACGAGTTACTTAACACCTTATGAAGTGAGGATGAAGGTAATAGTGTTAATGATGCAGACAGTGATATAAATAATAATAAAGCTCGAGTACTTTTTCGTTCTGATCATGTACATTTGAGTGACAATTCCTGTGCTGGTAAAGCTGTTGCCCCCTCACCCCTCGCTGCGCACCATCACCATCTACAGGGTCAACATATGAAATATTTCATTTCTAAACAGTGAATTTCATCCGAAAGTTCATAAGTTTGGTGAAGCAAGTTCTGGTTTGAAAGACGAATTTTTTCGTTTGAACAACAGACCTGAAATATTAGATTATTTTAAATGTTCTGATACTCCAGAACTTATTCATAAAATTGCATTGTGATGAATGGATAATTGCAGTATTTGATTCTCATACTGACCCACCAATAACATGCAGACTACGAAAATGGGAAGGCACAAATGCCAAAGAAATTTACTTCTTTTCAGCAGTCACCATTCCTAAGATAAATTTCTAGGAAAAAAAACATGGTCTGTATGACTGTTGGTCACCTGATAAATTACTGCAAACACCAGTTTTTAGTGAAACAATGCCAAGATGCTATTATTTATTGTTACTTAGATTGCTATATTTTGTAATAATGTTCAGTTATACCCAAGTAATATACTATATAAGACAGACTTAGTATTGAACGACATTAGAAGAATTTGTAATGAAAATTTTTCTCCATATGAAAATCTTTGCAAGGACGAATCTTTGGTGCTTTACAAAGGTCGTCAGTTCTTCAAGCACAATGCAAAGATAAAAAGATATAGATTTGATGTAAAGTTTTTTTGTTACTGCAGATATCGAAACGGATTATATCTTAGCTTCCAATATTTATACTAGTGTATCAACAAGGCTTTATGTATTTGATACAAAACTTGAAATTTCTGGCTCTGCTGTCTTGCAACTCACGCAGCCTTTCCTAGGTAAAGGCCATAATCTGCGTATGGTCAACTGGTATGCAAACCCATTTCTTGCTGAGTTTTTGCACAAAAACAAGTCTAATCTGTGTGGAACAGTTAGAAATGATAGAAAAAAACGCCTGGTCATGATAAAAACCACAAGTACAAGGAGAGTCACGAAGTAACAATTATGGAGATGTTATGATTGTGATATGACTTGATTCAAGAGTTATAAACATACTAACTACTATTCATCCTGATGTAATAGTACCAACTGCTCAAACAAACACAACGGCTTGACAACCAATTATGAAATAATTGTGCATTCATTCATCACTATAATGAAAATACTGGAACCATAGACAAAATCGATATGTTTCTAAGTTCACTTGAATGTTTACAGAAAACAGTGAAGTTGTACAGAGCAGTATCTCTCCACTTCCTAGACTTTACAATTATGAATTATCATGCCGTATTTAATTTAAGGGGGGTAGGACGTCAAAGGGGCCGACTTGGAGCAGGAGAGGCGCCACAGGACATTTTAAATTCCACTGTCTTTACTTTTACAAATAAAGACATAAAACTGTGTCAGTATGACCAGGAGGGATTCAGGATTTACATTCATAGCAGTGGAAGTTCAAAAACAGAAAAAAATATTTTTTTAATGTGTAAATATAGGTACACTTTTCTTAATAAGTAAGAGAGATTCTTTGATGAATTTTGCACAGTATACAAAACATACTTACAGGTGTATGAAACTCTAGAATTTATTTAATTTATGAAAAAACGAATAAGCTGTTACATTTTAAACTTCATGTTTAGAAAAAACTCAAATTTTATAGTTAATTAACTCAATTTTTACCATAGTTTTTAATGGATTTTTAAAATTCTATAGTTTCATACACCTGTTAGTATGGTTTGTATGCTCTGCAAAATTAATCAAAGAGTCTCTCTTACTTATGGAGCAACAAATGCAGCCAATAGTCAGTGCTAAAACGATGAAATTTCACATCTAAAAAAAATTATTTGGTTATATTTTTAACTTCCACTGCTATGAGTGTGAATCCTGAATCCTTCCTGGTCATGCTGACAAAGATTTATGAATTTATATGTAAGAGTATAGACAGTGGAAAATACAATGTTTTGTGGTGTCTCTCCTGTTCCAAGTCAGCCCGTTTGATGCCCTACCCCCTTAAAAGCAGGGTTAAAGCTACCATTAGCAAAATTTCAATTAGAGCTGATTAGAAAGCGTAAAAAAGTATGCCATTGAATTGAAGACCACTGAGGTTTCTTTGTATGAATCGCCTGTTGGACTGACCATCCATCGTTTCCCACAATTTGTTCAATCCCTATCTGAAATAAAATAAAATCCTCATGAGTCTTGCTACATGTGTCCTAATACTCAGTTAGCTCTGGAAAGAAGCAAGGACACAATATACCAGTGTTCAGAGTGAGTTTAATGTCAGTTTCCATATTATTAATCGTTTTCAGAACTACCATATGTTAAAGAAATACTAAGTAATTGCTTTTATAAAAGTGTACAAAGAAATATGTTTGACTTTTATTTAGATGAATATGTGTTTCATTCCTTATTTCTGACTTTGAAAAGATTTGAGTGTGGGAAAGGCCATTTCTAGCAGTTATAGGCACCGCAAATTGGAACGTAAAACATGGTCTCACACATGCGAAATACGATTAATAAGTGTCACACAGCTGAGCATGAAGAATTATTGTCAAGGAATATTATATAGTCCCCAATGATAGCAAAATCTTTTCTGATAAATATTGCTGTTATCATTTCCCATATATACGTATGATGGGGTTTGCTTCTGGATGGTATTTCGAAACGAAAATTTTCTGATGTGATGGTTTGCTAAGCAGTTTCGGCAGCAATAGCAGGTAACGTTTGAGGTATTGTCTGACATAATGGAAAGTCGTTTCCTCACTGTTAGAAACCAGTCATCTATTACCTTTCGAATTCTGGTGGAACTGTTAGCAATTTTCATAGCATCCAGTTTAAAATATTTTGAAAATAAATTATAAAATGCTGCCAAATATTTAATTCATAACTGTGCCTTGAGAATGGCCCACAGACATCAGTTGTGACGAGCTCTAATGGCTTAATGGGTAAAATTGAGTGTAATTCACATTTGTAGCAACGATTTAAAGGCTTAGCCTTCTGACAAATGGCACAAGATTTTAGCAAATTCTTCTCCATACTGCATATGTTAGGAAAGTACCAATGTTTGCACATTTCATGATACCAGGGTGCCTCAGTGCTAGTGGGTGTACGATATTTTATTATCTTCACAATCCATCCAGGTGTAAAGACTCCCATTGTCCATTTATGTATTGTTGCAGTAGAGCAGAACAGTTTAATAGTCAGAAAATTTGTGATTGATTCCTTGTTTTATTTGTTGTCTTATTACATTCCACCTAGGACCAGCACTCTGTAACCTGGTCGTATTACTGAGTGGGTAGAAGTAGTATTTCCGCAGGGTTTCATCTTTCACCATTAAAACTCTTTACTTTATGTGTTTGTTGCAGACCTTCAAGCAGTCTAGACAAGGTGTCTGCTACTAACTAGTCTTTCTCTTTTAAGTGGGATATCATGAAGTTGCACTCTTGAAAAGCTAAAGACCATATAGCTAATCAGGCATACAAAAGTTTATATGTCTTTAAGCAACTAAGATCCTGATGATCACAATATACCCTTGTCATGAGTCCATGCCAAATAGTAATGAAACTGACAGGATGCTCATACTATGACAGCTCAGTGACTGAATGTGCTCTTTTGGACTGGAGCAGGACTCTACTTGGGGACGTAATGGTACAGAATGTAGGTCTCTCATTTATTTCTCTTCTTTGAAATAAGCACGAACCAAGTCCAATTCATGATACATCTGTCATCAGACAAAAACTAATCATCACAATGTGATAGTAGAGCAGTTTTAAATTTATTAATGCCTGTTTAATATAATCAAAATCCCATTGGCAGTCACTAGCTAAATGCCACTGAACATTTCTCCTTATTGGATTCAAAAGAGGGTCGCAATTAATCAATTGATCTGCCATAAATCTTAAATAAAAGATGAGAGACCTATAAATCCCTTGAATTGTTCTTTTGTATGAGGGGTATATAAATTAACCAACACAGATAACTTAGGCCTGTTAGGTAGTATTCCATGAGACATTGTGAAGTAACCATGAAACTTGAATTGCTGATGGCCAAATTTAGATTTTATGAGATTGGCGATGATATAAGCCTGTAAAAAACTTATTTAAAACCTCATGAATTAATTGTAGATGATCAAACCATGTCTTAGTCACTCTCAACAGATCATTTTCATCACATTGATATCCACAGACTACACCTGATTTCTGTTCGAATATTTTATTACAATTAGTTAATAAGTATAAAATCTCAGCAAATTGTTCTTTTGTCAATCATCTTAACTCCACTACTTAGGCTTCTATGCACTCTTCACTGCACATGAACGTTTTGTATTGAGGTTGCTGTGCATAGTATTCAACTATCATCAAATTCATCCATTCTACTTTCTACTCACGTCAGATAACGCCTGTCCTCAACCGATCGACCAGAGTAATCACATCATTTAGAGAAAAGTAGCATCATCCTAAGGCAAAGTCGATCTTAGCATCTGTTTCACTTAGTGAATCTATTTCTATAATGCATCTTCATCTACAAGAAACATGTAACTAATGGTTCCATTTTTCTAATATTATGTAAAGTCTTCTCTGAGCCTTAATACTCTTGGTGCAGGTGCTGACTGCTACGAAATTCCTACAGCTACTGACTAGTTAAATTGTAACTATCATTCAGTCACACATGCTTTGAAACAGATTGAATGACACAGCATTCACAGCTAAGCCCGTGCTGATAGTAATATTCACTAGTAAATCAACTACCCATGCATCAGTTGCTGATTGCATGACAGTTGAGCCTTGATTATTATTGCTACTTCTGTGTGAATGTTACTTGTGTCTGATATTAATCGCATCATTAACCCTAAACAATGTTATGTCATTATCACAACTGCTATTCTACATCGTGACCTACAATCTGTGGTTAGATGTGGTTTCATATTCCATACTGAACTTGTGACTGAGCCCCTCTTTTAACCATAAAATATAATAGATTCTACAAGCAAGAAACAGTGCCCAATAGTTGGAAGAAAGTGCAGGTCACATCTACCTACAAGCATTGTAGCGGAAGTTATCTATAAAACCAGAATTTTTGAATATATTTTGAGCTCGACTGTAACAAGGTATCTCGAACCAAATGACCTCCTCCATGTCAACCACATGGATTTCAGAAACATCAGCCATGTGAAACCCAACTCACAGTTTTCTTACATGACTTCCTGAAAGCCATGGACCAAGACAGATTCAGTATTCCTCAATTTCCAAACAGTATTTGACTCAGTACCACAACTTCACTTATTGTCAAAAGTGAGGGGAATATTAGATCGTGTTGTGCAACACATACTTAGTAAGTGCTCAGTCACATGCTGAGAAGATGCTTGAACAGTTTTATTAACTTGAAATAACAGAACGGAAAGAATCATTTGCTATAAGCGACTTGTCGATATCCAGCAAGCAGAGAACACAGTAATCATAAAGTCAAAGAGTTACAACTCGAAGGAGTAATTAATAAACAGTAACACAGAGCTTCAAGCTGTGGTCATAAATTTGGTGGTTGACGCCATTCATTTTTCACCATACAGTGACTCAACTCCTGCCACAACTCCATCTCTGGATGGCACGAATAGAGCTAACACGATTGACTGCAGCAGTCCACGTGTGTAGCTGTCACTAGAGGAGTCCCCTTGATGAAAGCGGGGCCTGGAACGTCTTCTCTGAACCAAACAGGGAAGTGGACATGTCGGGTGGTGCATGAAGGTTCTGCATCGACTTTTTGTAGTAAAGGGGTTATAAGTCAGAGTGTCGCACCTGCCTGGTGTGCCTCCTTGAAAATGTAAGCGGGTTTCACTCTGCTAGTTAACATGATGGTACAATTCCGTTCACTATGATGATCATCGTGTGTGTGTCTCTGCACAGAATAAAGGGGATCCAGTACAGGGTGAGTCCAATGGTGGCTTGATGCAGTCTGTATGTAATGTGAGGTGTGAACGACTGTCTTGGTCATGTCTGGAGACCTTTGCAGGTTTGATGTGGTTTATATGTTCCCATAACTTGCTAAGGAACTCAGGTTGGTCGTCCATATCTGGTAGTAGGTTGGCATTAAATAAACTCCCCTAGAAGGCACAAAGTCTTGCTGTAAACTAATTCTTCTGTTGAGGATTCTACATCAAGTTTGTACATGGCTTGTAGGCACAGTAGCGCAATGACAGTGCAGATGTCAAGACGTCCCCTGGCACATTAGCGCAATCTTCAGTGTTCGGTGCAAATATTTCACGATGCCTTTGCTGGCCAGATGACGACTGGTCATTTGAGATTTTACGCAGGTGCAGAACTTAGCCAGTTGCATGAACAAGGCTTGCTCGAACTGTCAGCTTCTGTCGGTAGTGATATGGAGTGGAAAATGTACCTCACCAGCCATGTTGATGTTGGAGCAGTGGCCAGGGTTTCTGCAGAGATGTTGTACGTAGGTACTGTCTCTGGGTATAATGTATATTTATCAACCATTGTGAATATACACTGAAGAGCCCCAACGAGCATGCAAAAGTGCCGCAACACGACTTGGCATGGACTTGACAAATGTTTGAAGTAGTGCTGGAGGGAACTGACACCATGAATCCTGCAGGGCTGTCCATAAATCCTTAAGAGTACGAGGGGGTGGAGATCTCTTCTGAACAGCATATTGCAAGGCATCCCAGATATGCTCAATAACGTTTATGTCTGGGTAGTATGGTGGTCAGCAAAAGTGTTTAAACTCAGAAGAATATCCCTATAACCACTCTGTAGGAATTCTGAGTGTGTGCGGTGTCGCATTGTCCTCATAATGTCCATGTATGGGGAGTTTGGTGATCAGCGGAAGTGTTTAAACTCAGAAGAGTGTTCCTGGAGACACTCTGTGGCAATTCTGGGCGTGTAGGGTATCGCATGGTTCTGCTGGAATTGCCCAAGTCCGTCGGAATGCACAATATACATGAATGGATTCAAGTGATCAGACAGGATGCTTATGTACGTGTCACTTGTCAGAGTCGTATCTAGATGTATCAGGGGTCCCATATCGCTCCAACTGGACATGCCCCACATCATTACAGAGCCTCCACCAGCTTGAGCTGTACCCTGCTGACATGCAGGATCCATGGATTCATGCGATTGTCTCCATACCTATATATGTCCATGTACTCGATAAAATCTGTAACGAGACTCGTCCGACCAGGCAACATGTTTCCAGTCATCAACAGTCCAGTGTTGGTGTTGATGGGCTGAGGCAAAGTGTAAAACTTTTTGTTGTGCAGTAATCAATGGTACATGAGTGGGCCTTCGTCTTCGAAAGCCCATATCGATGGTGTTTTGTTGAATGGTTCACACAATGACACTTGTTGATGACCCAGCATTGAAACCTGCAGCAATTTGCAGAAGGGTTGCACTTGTCACATTAAACGTTCTCTTCAGTCGTCGCTGGTTCCATTCTTGCAGGATCTCATTCTGGCTGCTTCGATGTCAGATATTTGATGTTTTACCAGAGTCCTGATATTCGCATTACAGTCGTGAAACGATAGTACAGGAAGACCCCACTTCATCACTACCTCGGAGATGCTGTGTACCATCGCTCGTGCGCCGACTGTAACACCATATTCAAACTCACTTCAATCTTGATACCATGCCATTACAGCAGCAGTTACTGATCTAACAACTGCGCCAGACTCTTAGTGCCTTATAAAGGCGTTGCCTGCCGCAGCGCCGTACTCTGGCTGTTTACATATCTCCGTATTTGAATATGCATGCCTTTATCAGTTTCTTTGGCGCTTTAGTGTATAACATTGACCAGGCACCAGAGGAACTGGTCGCTCCATATCAAGGTAAACGTGGTTGAAGCATTCGGGAACTCTCCAATGGGGGGGGGGATGAGTGTGTCGAGTGATTTTACAAAGTTGGAAATGACGGCAAATTCTCATTTGCTCGTGGCTATGTGTTCTAGTCCCTGGCCATACGAACTGCTGAGGCTCCAGGATGACAAAGATTATGTAAGGCCTCGAACACTGGCCTAAAAAATGCACTGGGTATGAAAGGGTGTGATCTGCATGTGACACTTCAAAGTACAATTTCATGTTCTCATTGGACATGTCGACTAGCAGTAACTTAAGTACTGTAGTGTCACCATGCAATATGGTGTGCAGCTCGGGGTCTTCTCGCTGCGCTGGCGAGCACTACGAGTGCTAGCAAAGCTTCAAGCTGTGCTGTTTGTGCCACGCACTTTTTGGTTGCTTCAAATGCCGCATTCATCTCCACGGTCCACTGCACAGGAGAACTGCTCTTAACCTTGGTATCAGCCAGTGCTGCTTTCAATAATACCTGTTGTTCTGCAATGTGTGGTAAATGCTGGGGGTAAAAATGGATCATTTCTAAGTATCTAGATAGCTCTACTGTAGACGGCTTAGGTAGCTGCAATATGGCTTCACCCTTCACATTGAGTGGTAATGAATTTACTGAAGATATTCGATGGCCCAGGAATTCAACTTCAGGCTTCCAAATCACACATTTCGCCATGTTTAAGACCATGCCATACTTTTTGAAGCGATCAACAGCCTCTCTCAGGAGCTAGAGATATTGATCCTTGGATGATGAGTACATTAACACACCTCCAGCCACGCAAAACAAACGCTTAACGCACACAAGACAGTGTCGGCGAAACACTGCCAGGTTTGTGCCGCATTACGTAGGCTGTCATAACTTTTCTCTCATACAACACAAATGGCGTAATAATCGTGGTCTTTGGAATGTGCTCTGTTGCCTTGGGAACCTGGATATACATCTTCACACTATCATAACACTCAATATAGTGGCTCTATGCAGCATGAGGTTATAATCTTTTAACAGCTGCACCGGGTAGCAATCATGCACAGTTCGCGAGTTGAGCGCTCTGTAGTCGCCACACGGACATCAGGTTCCTTCTTTTTTGGGTACTGAATGCACCGTGGACACCTAGGGGCTGCTGGAAGATTAGATGTTGTCATCTCGCAAAACCACGTCGAATTCCGCGTTAGCAATGGGATGTCGACCAGCGAGACACAGCAGGTCCATCTGTGGATTTTATCTAGTGGACTGCATAATGTGAAAGTTCCTGTGGCGCGCCCAGAGATCTCGTTGAGGCTGGGAATTCACTCAACAATGTGTGGTACTCCTCGTCCATAACCTGTATGACCATGATGTATGTTCTGGCATCACTAGGGTATGCAGTGGCTGTAAGTTGGTAATACTGACCACTAGGCGGGTATCTGCTGCGTCCAGCAGGAGGTGGTAGTGACCTAGGAAATTAGAGCCTACAGTTTCTTCTTCCACATCCATTACAATAAAATCCCATGTGAATTAACGACAGAGTCCTAACTTTAACTCTTCACGATATGTGCCTTATGTTGCAATTGCTAAATTATTTTTGGGGGACAAATTAAATGCAGTTGGAGGTCTGCAACAGCAGGGTGACAATCTGGGCAGCATTATTAAGGTCCGACCCTTTGTTTATTAAATACTTCCAGGCTGATAACCTGTCGGTAATGAATATGTGCCAGTACGTAGTTGAGCAATTAGTGGCACACACAACCAACTGTTGTTTGCGTTTGGATGGGCACAGGGGCTAGTGCACTTTTTAGCCTGCTCTCCGAATCTTCAGTGGTTCCAGCAAGTTGATGGATTGAGTCGAGCAACAGCGTGAAGCTTATCTTATAGGGACACAAGACAGCCACTAAATTGCATGTGATACATGGGCGTATAGCACGTAGCAAATGCCAGTGTTATTCTTCCTTCCATATTTAAAAAACTCTCGACTCTCAACTAGGTAAAGGAAAGCTGTGTATGTTGAGAAGAGGACCATATTGCAAAAGAAAAGGATAAGTAAACTGAAACCACAGAGTTAAGTAGTGTCTCCTCTTAGGCATGGAATAAGCACGAACATCAGCATCCCAGGCGACAAATTTCTTTGACATAACTTGGCGATCAACTGATAGCGCTGCAGAACGCTCGATCTTCGTCGTCGCCGCAGGCTCCTAGACCGCTTGCGGCTACATCCTCTGTAGCGACTACTAGGACTTCCTTGCGACATCTGTGTGCCAGTCTGTGCACTCAGTGCATCAACTTTGGCAGACAGAGCATCGTAATCTGTGTTTGAGACAGAATGGGTCACAGACACACCACTTCTGCAACAGTGTCCAGGGATATCTCTATTTGTGATGCGATGATTGTTTTTACCAGTGGCGCCAGACGGTGGCTCCATAGAGCGTGCAAGTGATTGTCAGGCACTGTACTGGTGTCCATCTTGCTCCGGAGGTGTGTAGGTCCTGGGACGGTTTTCTGTCGCCTATGTCTTCCTGAGTCAGCACTTGCCTGATACGGTCTTCCTGCAACACTGCAACTATACGATTAAGCTCGGTCTTTAATCATTCATAGGCGCTCTCAGCCAATAGAATTATGATTGTATCTTGAACTTCGGAAGCATATCATTGGTCTAGCTGACTCACTATGAATGTAAATTTAATCGCATCCGTTGTAATTCCAGCACAGCAAAAACTGGCCTCGACCTGGGCAAACCAGACACTGGTCAAAGGTGGGAGCCGAATGGCCAGTCACGATATTGCAGCCGGTTCCATCCTGTAATCAACATTATTATGGATCAATCTCCTCAACTCTAATCACATCGGGGTCACCACTGATGGAAATGTTAGATCGTGTAGTGCTACCTACACTTAATACATGCTCAGTCAAACACTGAGAAAAGTTTGAACATTTTTATCAGCTCGAAATACCAGAACGGAAAGAATCAGCTGCTGCAGATGACTCGTCAATACCCAGCAGGCAGAAAACAGAATAAACATAATGCCAAAGGGTAAAAAGTCCAAGGAGTAAGTAATAAACGTTAACCCAGCATCCCAAGAGGCGGACACAAACTTGGCGGTTCACGCCACTCATCTGTCACCGCGCAGTCACTCAACTCGAACTCATGCCACAAGTGCATCTCTGGACGGCGCGAACGGACCTAATGCGCGTGACAACAGCAGTAGAGGCGTCTAGCGGTCGCTACAAACGTCTGACCATATGGGATATCAAGCGAGGTTTGGAACTACATTAAGGACTTCATGTTAGGGAGGTACCCTGCTGTTCAGGTTGTATACTAATGACCTTGCCGACAATACACATAGCAACTTAAGACTTTTTGCAGGTGATGCAGTTATCAGTGCGGAAGCACTGACTGAAGAAGCTGCAGAAATATACAGTCGCACCTTGACAAGATTTTTAAACGGTTTTTAGATTGGTAACTTGTTTTAAATGTTCAGAAACGTAAAATTGTGTACTTCACAAAATTGAAAAACATAGCACCCCATGACTACAGGATTAACAAGACGTAATTGAAGTCGGTCAAATCATACAAATATCTGTGAGTAACTATTTGTAGGGATATGAAGTGAAATGATTTCTTAGTTTCAGTTGCAGGTAGCGCAAGTGACAGACTTTGGTTCCTTGGTGGGAAACTATAGAAATACAGTCAGTCTACACACTCATCAGTGAATGGCAAAACTTACATTGTGAGTTACCGTTCGTGATACAACAAAACAGCGGAGTATACTACCGGCATTGAACAGCTAACAACGATAAAGTTTATTAATGGGCAAAGCAAACTTTATAACATATGTTCTTGATCAATTTTTTGGGGTAAAGTGCTGAGAAATGAAATAGCATTTCAAACCACCGATATTTATTTGGTAACAAAATATACACATAAAAACATAACAACAGTATTTATAAGGGGATAAATAAATCCTGTTTCATTGCTTTGTTATATTTTTCCTTACATAACTAATAACACCATAAACAACTGTATTTTCCTCCTCTAATAGAGCTGACATTTTCACTCAATAGAAAGTTCATCAACTTACGTTCTTGAATTATACAAAATGTAAGTGCTAGCTCTGTTCTGTTACTGTAAAACCTAAATTATTTGTCACTTTCAGATGTCCGACCTTGCTTGTGGAAGAACACTCAATCAAAAATATATCTACGTTGTGATGGAATATTTACAAAAAGCTTCAAAAGCAAAGCAAAATAAGAAAAATAAACATTAAGGAGAAATATAAATAATAAGAGGGAAGGATAAGAAGAAACAAAAACATGAAATTCACTGCTGTAACAACACAGTGCCACGGCCGCCTCTAATACTGGCGGCCGGGACTGAGTGCGGCGTAAATGATTAACTTCCGATGTTATCAGAGTACGATACCTCCAAAACTGTCTTCCCGACAAATCATGACGTGACATGAAGGTCCGTTGTCTCCCTATGTGAATGCCGCCATTTGAAATTGTGGAATGCTTTGACGTAACCAGTAGTGATCGACAGTGTGAATGTCTTAATAAAAATGAAGACCAGGAAAATCTAGAAGCAAAACATCGACTACAGTAGAACGGCTGAGCACGACGAAATTTGTTTTAAATTCTGGTGAAAACCGGCGACCAAACCTACCGTAAATCTTTCTTCCCAAGAAAACTTGACTTTGACCTCCCATATGTATCGTTACCTCAATTGAGAGTCGATCATAATAAACAAAACAATTAACATCTTTGGCATTGTGTGTATCTCGTCTGTGGTTCTGTTTGGCACTGTTTGAATTTGAATTGAGTGTGGCAGAATTCTTTTGTGCGGAGAAAAGCTTATTTAGCATATGTTGTGAGTCAATTTGTTTGTTTAGCGATATATATATATATATATATATATATATATATATATATATTCTCGTATTAAGATGATGATAAGAATTGTGTGTTGGTCTCGTATGTCACTGTCCTGCCCCGAAAGCAAACGAGCAGTCAACTTACGGCATTCTAGCGTTCAGCTGATTTGCTTTCCGCAGAATACCAAGGAAAATTTGAAGACCAGCATTGAATTTTTTTGTGTCTTTTAACCTCGACTTTTGTTGTGGAACATATTGACTTTACAATAATGTCTGACAGCTGAGAAACTATTTTGCCGTGTGACAGTTTCAGGGCGTGAGCTGCTTCCAAGTTAATTGGTCGTGTTTATTTAATTCGCCAACTATGTTATGTTTGGTATGACTGATGTGTATTATCCGTCGATCATAGTGTCAACATCATCGTGCTGTTAAGCTGTCGCGTTGCCGACCTAGAAGTCGTTTATTCGTGTATGCAGACTATTGGATTTGTGAGTTAGCCTCCTAATAAGGTTCTGATTTAGTCAAATTGCTTTCACTTACGTGTTGCTGTCTTTCAGTTCTTGCTAAGTTATAAACAACTGTTTACGGTTGTGTTTAATGAAAGAATGATGTGAAAAATTCTCATGTTTGTTGGTAAATTTGCATACGTTAAGGAATTTATAATCACAAAGCCACTTTTTAAGATTTGCTTTAATCGCGTGTAGTGCTTGAGCTTCATTGAACGTATTTGTAACGCAATGTTTATGTCAGAAATTACATTTGTAGACATAAGAGCAATATACTACATAACCTCTCTCTTAAGGAGCACAATCGTATGTCAGTTGGAGGGACTTATGGTGAGAAGTTGGGGACAGCAAGTTGTGGTCAGTAAAGCCAACAAACTACTCTTGCTGTTCCCCACACCTGCAATTGGGAGCAATGTAAAGTACCTTTGCATAGTCCATTGTCCTGTGATGCATTGGTTCCTCCTTCAATGGGAAGGTCTAAATCAAACCATACAATCCAAGAAATTATCTAAAGATGCCAAATTCAGTATTGGTAACAAACATGATTCTAATAAGGAACTACACACAGTAAACAAAGACCCTCCCCCTGCTACACACACACACACACACACACACACACACACACACACACACACGTCACAGTTGTAGTTCAAGGAATGTACTGATATCACCATTCAGTCTACATACATATAAATATAAGTGGTCCTCCATGCACAATGGCCCCTATCTTTGCATTGTCTGAGAATTTTAAGTGTATCTCTTGAGTGTAGGTGACTAGTGTGTGTGTGTGTGTGTGTGTGTGTGTGTGTGTGTGTGTGTGTGTGTGTGAATAACTTAAAGTCCACAATGAACAGAGAGGTTGCATTCAACAATGTCACAAGCCCTCACGTCTTGGGATACTGAGAAGAGGCCTAACTTAATTTAGGACATTAACACGAGGTACGATGATCAGGAACTTTATGCTTCCAGGCCCCCTCCCATTCTTGAAGTAATACTGGCAGGCTGCATTCTGCTTCCACAAACTGCTTCCATTCCTTTCTGTTTTGTTCTCATTTCCTCTGGGTTTTTCAGTTCCCAGGGCTGACAGGTCATCCATCCAACACTGCCTTCATCTTACGGGTGTCTGCTGTTTGGTTTCCCTTTGAGTGAATTCTGCACCTGTCTTTCTTGTATACATGTTACATGGCCTACCCATTGGATTGTTCTGCTCTTTAGGGTTGTTAGTTGTTGCTTCAAGAGGTAGATTTCCTTGATTTTCCTCTTCCTCCATTCTCTTTTATATAAAATCATTCCCCATCTCTTCTTTTAAATGTTAATAGTATTTTATTTTGTCGTTTAGTCATGCCCCAGGTTTCTGAACCTGGGCATATCGCTGTGTTGTATATTCTCATTTTAGTGCTCGCTCATATTGATTTTGAGCTTAGCATTATCCTGAGGCAATACCTGTATTTCATTCCCATTGCCATTCTTTTCCTGACGTCCATTGCTGTGCTATGTTGCTGGTAAACCAGGGTCCCAAGTATTTGAAGTGGTGAACTCTCTTGAACCTCATGCCATATGTCTCAAGAAAGCCGTGCTACTCTTGTCTTCTTCCTAATTGTGTGAACTCTGTTGGGTCATTCCATGCCAAGTGGTCTAGAGGCTCCCACATGACCCTTATGGATTTTGATGAAATTATGTAGGCCTATGAACATTCACACATGTTCTCAATGAACACTGCTAAAGTTTCAGTTTCACAAATTCAATACTTTCGGAGATACAGTCACTTGTTTAAGACCGTAGCACAGCTTTCTATAGTGCGTCCTTGAATTTTCAGCAACTTTGAGATGAGATATCTTGCGTGAAAGAAACAAAACTTGGCCATCTTATACAACTTTTAGAGCTCTTTAAAGAAAATATTAAGAAAAGGATTTCTGAGCAATTATCATATAGATAATTTGAAGCAAAGTTGGGCGAAAAAATAGCTGTTTCAAAAAAAAGCGAACTTTAGTTTTTTATATCTCTAAAAGTAATTGTGGGATGTACATGAAACTTTGCACACCATAACTCACCAACACAAGGTCTTAGAATATAAAATTTCATTCTCCTATTGCTTTCCATTATTTCACAAATCTAGGGTGAAGTTGACGATTTTTCAAAAAGTGCTAAAAATGGGTATTTCTAGTTAAATTTTTCAAAAAAGTATTTTCTCCAAACTCTTCTAAACTATGGTAATTAGAAAGAGCATATTCTAAACTTTCTAGAAAAGTGGATTTCGTTTTGCAATGCAAGCATATAAGGCCCTAAAAAGTAGCATCATCAAAGAGGCGCACTGGAAATGTGAACACTTTTTCTGGCACTGAAATTATACCTGAAATCTTTTATTTTGCCTTATACATCTTTATTAATGTCTGGGATAAGTGAAATAAGAAGTCCTGATGTATAGGACCTAGCTTAAGTCCAATAACTAAAGAATAAAAATAGAAACAATGTTATTTCTTAATCCCCCCCCCCGCTCTCTCTCTCTCTCACACACACACACACACACACACACACACACACACACACACACACACACACACACACACAATTATTATTAAGAATGAATGTAAATCGTAAAATTTATTTGCATAATCATTTAATTATTAGTTGCCTGTTTAATGAACAACAGCAGCTTACTGATGGAAAAGAAGTGTATAAATGAGTTGCTATGGTCCATGGGGCCTTAACCACTGCTAGTTTCATTTCACCTGAGAAAAGCAGCATTCCCATTGCCATAGGGGCCACGCCTGATAGCTTAGCAACAACAGCCACGGGTGGGTTTCTTTACCACAGGATCCCAAGCGTGATAAGGGTTTCTTTACACAGGTTCCCAAGCCTGATAGTAAAATTATTTATGTGTCCTGTGTAAAATTAGAAGGCACTCTTGGGTTCCTTAGATTGTTTCCTCTAACCTATTTCAATTTTTGATATGCTACATTAAGTTTCTGATGAATATCAAGAGGAATGGTGTATTGACGGCCAGACGAATTTACTGATGGAGCTGGAATAACTGCAATAATGTGATGTTCCAGAACCCAGCACTTGTCACTTCTTGGTGGCCAATAAAATGAATTTGCTGGACCATGTGGGTGCATAAAGTTTATTAATGCATCCCTTTGCGCTGTGGAGGTCTCACAGATATTCCCAATCCACCACACGTTTTCATAGATGCATGCAACATATTGGCCTGGTTGGAGAGCAGACATTAATATGCCTCCTTCGTTACTGTGACCCATTTTAGCTAGAAAAGATGAACAATCATTTGAAACTCTGCTGACCTGAATTGTTGTTTCATCAGTAGGTAAAAAGTGATGATTTTCTCTAGTGCCTGCTACAAAACAAATTTAATTCCATTATTGTTTTCAGAGCAGAAGTGAAACAGATCTAGGAGAGTAAGAATTTGTCCATTAAGTGGCCGTTGCAAGCTTTCTCTTGCTGCTAACTGCTTTGTTGTACCTCCAATCCCATCACAAGGTGATTTCCCATGACTAGTAGCAAAAAAAATTCCATTCGGCTGTCATTCCAAAATCACAAATTTAGGAAATTCTTGAAATTTTTATATTGAGCACTGGAGCCATCACTGAAATAATGAATGTGGGATATCTGTGCAAACCGTGCTTTTATATATTTGATAAGCTCCTTGATAAAAACGTGAACTGTAATAGTGTCATGTCGCAAACAATCACTGATAATGCAAAAACTTAAAGATTCTACTTTCTCATTTTGACGAAAGTAGATAACAAATGGATGAATTGTTGCTTGACTATTGTGCACAGCATTCTGAATGATAAAAGAATAATTTTCTGCAAAATCCATTAGGACAAGCTCTTCGTCTTTCAGATGACATTTAAGGCCTTTAAGATGCAAGCTTTGATGCTTGGCAATGTAATGATGGCATGAGAGACTCTATATTTTATTTTTTACATCTTCAATAAATTCATCCACTACCATTTGCTTCGTGTCCAGTGTGGCCCGATCAGTATGTATCCATTGCTTAAACACAACAACTTCCTATGGCTCATGATCTAGGAAATAGCTGGCAATTTCAGATGCTATAGCTTCGGACCCAGGACACCTTTCACAGCGATGTAGCATGCACTATTTAGAGTTCAAACTGCTAACTACCTTGCTGAGAATCTCCTTATAATATTCACGTATACCAGCTCCGCTAAGCATAATCTTAACATTTTGGTGAATTGCACAGACGCAAACTGCATGCATTCCAGCTGATCCTACTGTTACACACCATTTGGGTCTAAGTTCACAAAACTTTGAGAACCCTATTTGTGGACCATTTATATTCTTATAGATAACATACATTTCCCGTAAATTGCAAAGTAACGATCTTTTCTGCATGTATGTCTTTCTATCTAAAAGTCTAAATGAAATACTATCTTTTTTTCTAGGGCACATCCTACCATACTCATCATCTTCAAAAAAATTTCGCACTCTACTAGCAACTTCTGCTGGTAATTTCCTGCTTTGCCTATTTTCGGGAAGTGCCAGAATGCACTTCTCTGCCTGAAGCTCCCGAGCATTCTTCACCATTCTTTCGACACGCTGAGCTGAGCTGCTCTTTGTCTGACTGTCCAACTTACAGGTGCCAATGTTAAAATTGGCATCTGTTCTTTATGAATTACATTCTGCATCTTGGCTTTCAGTTCAGTCAGCAAATGTGCATAGTCGGCACAGTTTCCACATTCCTTAATTTCACTAGCATCTTCAATTTGTCGGTTTACTCCTATTGCATTTACAATTGTTTTTAATCACATTTTGAACCTTTTGAATTTTCTTCTTCACATATTGGGGCTTATCTCTGTAGCTTACTGTTCTCTTCAGGGGTGAAATACCGATAGACAATAAGCTACTATTTAATTCTTCTTTTGGTGTAAAGTCCTCATCAGAATGTGATGATGAGGCTGATAAAGCTTCGTCCAAGTGTTTATTTAAGGTAGTCCTGCAAGCCGGACAAATTTTCTGACCTGGCTTTATGTTATTAACAAGCTGCTTCTTCAACATATCAGAAGCCTTATTAGTTGTTTCAGTATCAAGAATGCGAATTCCTGCCTTAACATTATGATTCACCTTCCCAAAGGGATTGAAGCATTTTTTTTGTAACCTCTCATATTGTGTCAATAACAGGGCTTCATGGTGTAGGCAAACTTGAGAGGTATTTTCCAGCTTTGCTTCAGAACGTCGGACCAACAACTATTTTTCCTCATCACTAAAATCCGCAAACCATTTTGAAGCAGCTTTTTTGGCAAAGAATGTGACATGACACTTTGTTCCACTATCTCCTTGCCCAATTGAGCAGGAAGGTATGCTGTTCCCTTCTGCATCCATCTCTAATCAGTAACTAAATAATGTATTTGGTCTCTAAGTGCAAATTATAATCTGCTTAAATTTCAGACAAATTGCTTCTGAGTGAAATTATACACAATGTATAATACCAATGAAAAAATCTAATAAGAGATATATGCTAGAAAAGACACAATCAAAACAATTTTGTGTAAATTAGATTACAAACTTTGATGGTTTTACGAATCACTTAACAAGCCACACTCAGTCAAGAGAACCCACTCACTATGCTGCAAACACACCACCGAAATACTGATTGTTCAAACAAGGCTCACAATAATGAAACAATCTGATGGTTAAAATAATTGTTGCCATTATATTTTCTGTAAACAGTGAATCTTGTGAATTTTCTCTGTGAAACTAGTGGTTACGTATTTACCAAGGTAGTTGGCTACATTTAAGTGTGATTACATACAAAATTAAAACTCTTAGATGTTTAACCAACCAATTTCACGTTTCCTTAATAACTTTAGGACAAAAATTCACAGGTTACAACACCTACGTAATAAAATCTCTGCAATATTGATTGGAAAATTTACATCACTTGATGCATGATTCAAGCAAACCGATTCTTTTTTGGAAAAATGTTTTATACAATTGAATCCAAAAATTAGGTCTTCATTTTCCACTTGTAAATATTCACAATTTTGAGAAGTACAAAAAATATGATGCTATTATTCACTGAATTCTTTATTTTTTTTTCTTCGAATGAGATGAGTTTGATGCAGATGAACACTTACGATAAAAGCAGAAGGGCTACTTCTCATAGTTTTCAAGTTTTTCTGACAGTCTCATTGCCTATTTACCAGATCTTTTTATTTCAATTATTCAAGGCACTAATAAACATTTCTTAGGCATAATAAAAGGTTTCAGGTCTAATTTGAGTGCCAGAAAAATGTGTTCAAACTTCCAGTGCACCTCTTTGATGATGCTACTTTTTAGGGCCTTATATGCTTGCATTGCAAAACGAAATCCACTTTTCTAGATAGTTTAGAATATACTCTTTCTAATTACCATAGTTTAGAAGAGTTTGGAGAAAACACTTTTATGAAAAAATTGACTAAAAATGCCCATTTTTAGCACTTTTTGAAAAATCGTCAAATTCACCCTAGATTTGTGAAATAATGGAAAGCAATAGGAGAATGAAATTTTATATTCTAAGACTTTGTGTTGGTGAGTTATGGTGTGCAAAGTTTCATGTACATCCCACAATTACTTTTGGAGATATAAAAAACTAAAGTTCGCATTTTTTTGAAACAGCTATTTTTTCGCCCAACTTTGCTTCAAATTATCTATATGAAAACTGCTCAGAAATCCTTTTCTTAATATTTTCTTTAAAGAGCTCTAAAAGTTGTATAAGATGGCCACGTTTTGTTTCTTTCATGCAAATACTTACAGAGATATCTCATCTCAAAGTTGTTGAAAATTCAAGGATGCACTATTGGAAGCTGTGCTATGGTTTCAAACAAGTGACTATATCTCTGCAAGTATTGAATTTCTGAAACTGAAGCTTTACCAGTGTTCATTGAGAACATGTGTGAATGTTCATACAAAACTTCATCAAAATCCACGATGGTCATGTGGGAACATTTCTCGATATTAGACCACTTGGCATGGAATGGCCCTGTTCTGTCTTGATTTACTTTTAGCCCAACCTTCTGTACATATTTGTCCATTTTCTGGTACATTTCTTTCAACTCGTGGTTTAATTCCTTTAGCAGTACTATGTCATTTGCACATGCGAGAAAATTGAAATTACCGTTTATCTGCACTCCAGTCCACTCCTGTTACCTACATTCATTTAATGCTTTCTAAAAGATGACGTTGAATAGAACACACATGAGAGTATCCTATTGTTGGAGACCTGTCACGGTCTCGAACATTTCTGATGTGAACCCTCGAAAACGAACTGCTGTCCTTGATCCATCCATAGAAGTTTGCACTATTCTCAATAGCTTCTCGTAGTTTCTGAAGCCACATGGTGCACTATATAGGCTATTCCTGTGTATGATGTTGTATGCACATTGAAGACTAATGAGTAGATTATAGACATATCTGTCATGTTGCAGTGTTTTCAAACAATTCTCTTAGGGTGAAAATGTGATCTATTGTCGATCAGTTGGATCGAAAGCCAGCCTGGTATTTCTGTATGTTGTTCTCTATAAATGGTTGTAATTTTCTGAGGGTAATGACTGACAGTATCAGGCTTCTGGATGACTTTTCTGAACTGTACCCCATTCTCTAGTTCATTTCCTTCACCACTTTTCCTTTTCCTTTCCCTTCAACTTTTCCACCAGGAGGAGGAGCCACTGGCTCCGAAACCTTGTAACAGTTAAACCTTTCTGTGTGTATGTTCTCCAGCTGCCACTTGGTGAGTAGACTTTTTATCCATCCATTTACATTATTTTGTCAATAACCCCATTCCATTTTGCTTCCTTTCTTGTAGGCCTATATCGGATGTATTATGGACAATTTTCGGTCTTCAGGCCATCTGTCACTCTTCCATATCAACAGGATTAGTTTATATATCTCTTACGTGCCAGCTGTCACCTCCCTCTTTGATTAATTCGCCTGTTATGCTATCCTCCACTGGGGCCTTGTTATTTTTGAGTCTTTTGATTACAATCTTCACATTTTCTTCAGTCACTTCCCATTCATCTTTCCTCCGTGGTGTCTTCAGGTAGCATCTGCTCTGGGTCAGGGTGATCCAAGAGTTTTGAGAAATATTTTCTCCATTTTCTACTGTTCTTTCTTTGTCATTTCCAAGTTGCTGTTTTAATCTCTAATAAAAAAAGACTGGGCTCTGAAATTCACGTTTCAGAGTTTTGATGCCCTGGGAAAATTGTCGTGGATTCTTGTTTTGGCTCTCCTCTTGTTCTAGTAAACTGGTTAGATATATCCTCATCTCAGTTCTCAGGATTTGCTTCATCTCCTTTCTGATGTTAAGAAAATGTTCCTTTTCTGCTCATTCTCCTTGTCTGCCAGCCACTTACCCCTCATTTTCCTTCTGTTTTCTGTAGCCTTCTGGCATGTCTTGTTAAACTGTTTTCTCTTTTTCATTCTCTTCTTTCTTCCCAACATATCTTCAGTTATGCTTATGTGGACTTTATCTCCTTCCACTTTTCCTCAATGTTCTCTCTTGCTTCCAGATATTCTAGGGCTGCAAACTAGTTTTGATTTCCATAGCATATTATTCTTTAGGCCTAATTGCACTTTCTCATGGCTTCTCAACATTCAAAGCAGGTTGTACTGTCTCTTTCTTATATGTGTAGGTGAACATCATTTTAAGTCTACACAGAATGAGGAAGTGGTCTGATCCACATTGGTGCCTTTATATGAGCTGGTGTCCACGACTATGTGCTTACAGTACTGGTCCACAAAGGTGTGATCTATCTGGTTGGCGGTTCTTCCATCAAGTGAACACAAGGTTCCCTCGTATGTTCTCCTGTATTCGAAGTAAGTTGAACCTACTCTCAGATTCTTTGAGATAGCAAAGTTGATCATCCTCTGACCGTTGTCATTGGTCTCATCATGCAAACTGTATCTTCCTATAACTGGTATGCAGAATTCATCTTGTCTTCCATTTCCATTAAAATTTCCCATGACTATCTTGATGACTCTAGTTGGTGTGCTCTCAGTTGTTTGTTGTAGTTCGTCATAGAACTCTTCCTTTTCCTTGTACGTTTTATATTTGGTCGGGGTATGGTTATTGATAAGTACAATGTCTGACTGACTCATATCAGCAAATAAACTACTTCATGGAGTTTGCAAATTTCCCACAAAGGAGGACTAAAGATTACGCACCAAACCAATAACTTCATTTGGGAGACATTAAAGGAAGGTGGCCCACACATAACCTGCTTAAGAGTTTTGTGCCAGCTGGAGTTATCTGTAAATGGGTGTGGGGTTAGATTTCAGGGGAATAAGCCTTATGAGACTGAAAAAATACCGTCACTCTGAAATGAAAACAAAACCCTAACCAAAATTAGGACAGTGTGTTTGAAAGTGGATAGCTTTGCATATCCGTGAAATGTGAATCTGCTGTTGAGTAACCATCAGTAGCATCTTACTTCACCTTGTGCATTGAAACATGCTCAGATTATTCCTGGCAAGCTGCCGGTGTGACGTTTGAGACTTTCCTGAGCTCAAGCCTGTCCCACTCCTTGGCTGCAGCGTTCCTGGAGTAATACAGTGTTGAAGGTATTCCTGTGATGATGTACTGTAAGTTGAAGGTGATCCCAAACGTGCTCAGTCAACTTCTTTTTCACAGATAATAGTTGATAGTCTCCTAGGAGGAAACTTCATTAGTTAAGTGCAGTGTGCTTATACGTTATTGTCTATAAAGATAAACCTATTGCTTAAATTTAGGATTTAGGATTGGACGGTAAGTTAGGGGACCCTGTCCCAATACTGCACAGACCTCAGAATGTGACTCATCTCTGCTGAATCCCTATGCCTGAATGCCCAAGATATGCATTGGTACCCTACCTTCTGAACAACGATCATCTGGTGTCACACAAATCCTCATTGCAGAGGACCTGACAAATCCACAGCTCGTGGCCTAGTGGCTAGTGTTGCTACCTCTGGATCTCAGAGACCTGGTTTGATTCCCGGCTGGGTTGGGCATTTTTTTTCTGCCCGGGAATGGGCGTTTGTGTTGTCCTCATCATTCCATCATCACTCATGAAAGTGGCGAGATTGGATTGTGTTCAGATTGGGAATGTGTACGGGCGCTGATGACCACTCAGTTGCGCGCCCCACAAACCAATCATCATCATCAGAACATGACAACATTTACCCAAGTTCGATTCCAGGCATTTTCTTGCACATTATGCCACACAGCAATGTACTGTTAGTATTGGACACCTTGGGACTGTTTTGATTGTGTGGAGATGACTACATACTGCCTGGGTTGACATGACCATCCCAATTGTCTCCAAAGAAAATGCCACACACTGTTGTGCTCTCCTTGACATACTTAGGAGCCGTAGTTTGTAGGTAGCGATATTCCGTTGGTGTTATTGGCTGTGGACAGCTGTTGCAGGGCAGATATTCATGTTTTATGTGTTTGGATAATGATTGATTATTGGAATGACATTGTTGAGGTGTACACCAGTTTGGCTGGCAACTTCCTTTACAGACAACCCTTCTTGGTGTAAAGTGACAGTGCCTTCATTGCATGCTTCTTTGTGTCTGCCTAAAGGCCAAATGTTTTAGATATAGCAGCTGAAAGTTTGAATGATGTGGCTGTGGTGTATGCCAAGTTTCAGCAGCAACTACCTGTGGTGAAATTACTTCTTGTGATCAACTGAGGTTGGCAGTACTAATTGTCTGCTTTTATCAGTGACCTAACTGTGTTGTGTTGTATGACGTCATGGTGGCGTGACATAAAGTAAATGATTTTGTTGCTGGAATATGCAGTGGCACTCTGGCATGGGAGCTTTAGGTTTCTAAATTATTCTTGAGTGGTATTAGTGATTCATTGGTCTGCTTTAGTGCTGTTTGGAAGAAAAATATCAGAACTGTTTGTGGCTGTTAGTTCATGAGTTATTTTGATATTGGCAGTTATCGGAATAGATTTGTTTTCAGGTATAGAATTATCAGTGCAGTATGTTGTTTATGGTTGGAATTTTTATTTTACGTTTTATATTTTGTTAGTTAATATGACAATGAATTTCATAAATAGGTTGCGTCGTGCCACCATGGAGGATAACGCATTGACCATGATTAAAATCTTGCAGCTGTTAAGTCCAATTGCTTAATATGTGAAGAGTCACATTTGTGGAGATTGTATGAGATTGACCAAAGTTGCTGAATCTTGGACAAGGAACCAGGGTAAAATTTTACTTACAACATCCACAATATAGTTTGCTAATGTTGGCAACACAATTGATCTGTGCAACTGATTAAATATATCAGTATTTTTTAATTATGTCATTGGAGGATATAGGTGGATCAGTGTTTTTTAATTAAATCATGGGAAAAGGCAGGTGGATCAATGATTTTTTAATATATCGAACATGCTACTCTATTAGGAATAAACATTAATTCACCCACCTTTTCCCATGATTTAAATAAAAATCATTGATCCATGTACTCAGTGTGCTCATGCAGAGCAATTGCACATAGCCAACATTTGCATACTATCCCACTGCTGCCATAAGTAAAATTTAACTCGGACCAGTATATTTGGTGATGTTGCTGGCACACCATAATAAGGCACAAAATACAAATTAAAAATGAAATCACAGCGTCTGCCTTAAAAACTGTGTAAATACCATAAAAGCTCTATTGCCAAAAGTAATCAATGAACAGATCCAATCTGGCTGTTTTCCCAAGCTCATACCTAAAACAAGCAAAACTAATAGGTACTCATACTTAAAAATGATGGTGCAGAACATGTAGAAAACTACATACAAGTGTCCATCAATTTGAAAATTATTGAAACACTAATGGAAAAATAGATTAATGAAGTATGTATATAAATTTAACCTTCTTTGTAATGAACAACATGGTTCCAGGCCCAGAAGAGGTTCAGAATCTGCTATTGCAATTATCCTTAATTTATGAGCATGAGTGTAGTTATAAATTAAAAGTATAAAAAGTTTTTTGTCATTTCGTTAAAAATTTATGGAGAATTAGATTTTCAAATTTTTGTTAAAAATTGCTACATCCTGGAGTAGCAACTTGCAATTTTCTCTGGAACCAGATGCAATACAGAATGGAAATGTCATTTTAATGGCCTTTGGATAGGGTTTCATTGGGTATGCAGCATGATGGTGTTTAAAATATTAAATAAATTTTAAGTTTCTAAAAAAGCCATCTTAGGTAGGACATCCACTGCATGAATGACATCTGGCTATTCTGGGTATGCAAAAGTAAGAGATGGACCTCATGGACGAGGAAATGTTACTTTTAGTTTGTCTTCCTCTTCACCTTTCCCAATAGGCCTGAGGTATTCCTGCCTGTCGTAAGAGGTGACTAAAAGGATTTTTATACATTTCGGCATTTATGTGATGGTACCCTGTAGGGTTTGACCTACATTTTTCAAAATTTTTCCGAAGAGCGAGCCAAATGGGGAAGGGCGCCTTACATGGTGCACTGCATCCTTCGTGCATTGAAATCTTTAGCCCACTTTCTCGTCGTTGTGCTGCCCATTCTCCATCTCTTGGGCGAGGACACCTTCCTGGGTGCATTTTCCACCATGCAGTGTCACTTTCTGCATCGACGATAAACATGGACTTTGTTGCACCTGATATCCAGCATGGTAGCCAGTCCTGGTGGGCCTGCCATGTACCTTGTTGGTTGTAACCCTCTGACCACACAGGGATTGCTCTACTGATGCCTGCGCCTTAACTCCCCGTGTATGCCAAGGGGTAGATGGCCATCTGCCTGGGGCATCAGGACTCCCAGTAGTGGCCATCCTGCCAAGTGGCCTTTGCTGCGGCTGGGTGGTACCCATAGGGAGGGCCCCTGGTTGGAGTGGGTGGCATCAGGGCGGATGACATGTGATGAAGCATAGTCCATCATCTCTTGCTGATGGTGAAACACCAGCAGTCTCTAAGCGTTCATGAGCTCAATTCAATGCACAGAAGTATGACCCCAAATCATTCCCCCCCAGGCCATACTGTGGGAGGAATGTTAGGCTAAGAATGGCAACGAATCTTATTCGCCCCGGAATCTTGTATGTTCGAGAGCTGGTGGGGATTCTTTCATGACAATGAAGCCTCAGTTTTTCGTTGAGCATTTAGAGGACAAGTTTGGGGAGGTGGAGGGCTTGTCCAAAATGAGATCTGGGTCAGTCTTGATCAAAACAGCTTCGAGGGCCAGTCACGGGCGTTACTCACTTGTGACAAGCTGGGGGTGTTTCTGTAACCATCACACCCCATAAGAACTTAAATGTGGTCACAGGGACCTTCTTTTGCAGCCTGACAATGAGCTGTGTGCCAATTTAGAGCGCCGAGGTGTACATTTTGTCCGGCGTGTCCACCGAGGTCGGAGGGATAATCAGGTTGCCACCGGTGCCTTTATCTTGGCCTTCGAGGGTGATACATTGCTCGAGAAGATCAAGGTGATGGTCTACCGCTACGATGTAAAGCCCCATATCCCTTCCTCGATGTAGTGCTTTAAGTGCTGGAAGTTCGGCCATATGTCTTCTCGCTGTACTTCCAGCGTCACATGTCGAGATTGTGGACGCCCATCACATTTTAATACTCAATGTTCCCCGCCTCCCATCTGTGTCAGCTGCGGAGAGCACCATTCACCTTGCTCACCAGACTGCAGAATTCTCCAGAAAGAAAGGAAAATCATGGAGTACAAGACCCTGGACAGACTGACCTACACTGAGGCTAAGAGGAAATTTGAGCACCTGCATCCTGTATGTATGACATCGTCTTACGCCACTGCTACAACAGTTCTGGCACCATCAGCTCTGCCAACCCCAGTCACCTCTCAGAGCCGGAAGACTACACCTGCCCCCTCGATGGTGGGGGGTATTTCCCCCTGTTGCTCCTGCACCAAGCAACACCCCCCAATCATCGGGGATGTCCATCCCCACTTCTAAGCCGGAGAAGCGTAATTCTTTCTTCAGCTTCTCTCGCTAAGAAGGGGTCCCTTGGGTCACTCTCTTTCCAGGTTTCTGCTACTGGGAAGGTGACACCTGCCAGTGGCTGAAGAGCCCAAAAGCAGCTGGTCGTAGGGCGTCACACTAATCCTCAGTCCCAGAGACTGAATCAGTGAAGTCCCCCCAGCCAGGGAAACCCAAGGAGAAAAGAGAGAAACCCAAAAAGAAAACCCCTAAGACCAAGGAAATTGCGGTGGCGCCCACACCACCGCTACCTACAAGTTCTGCGTCTGAGGATGGGGTGGAGATTTTGGCGTCCGCTGAGGACCTACATCAGGCCAGACCCTCTGACAGAATGCGTATAGACTGCTCACGCAATAAGTCGGTGGCAGCAGGTGACTGAGGTGTAAACTACCTCATTGAATGTTTTATGCCTTCCCAGTCTCACGATGATGTCGTCCTCAAGTGGAATTGCGGCGGTTTTTTCCACTTCCTAGCTGAGCTACGGCAACTGTTAAGCTTTAACCTGCATTCTGCATTGCCCTCCAGGAAACCTGGTTCCCAGCGATCCCGTTCCTTGGCCTCCTCGGCTGTAAGGGGTACTACAGGAACTGTAGCAACTATAATTGAGTGTCAGGTGAAGTTTGCATTTATGTTCTAAACTCAGTCTGTAGTGACACTGTGCCCCTTCAAACCCCTCTTGAAGTTGTGGCTGTCAGAATGAGGATGACACAGGAAATAACTGTCAGCAATGTATATCTTCCTCCAGATGATGAAGTACCCCTGAATGTATTAGCTGCACTGATTGATCTACTCCCTAAGCATTTTAATGCCCATAACCCCTTGTGGGGTGGCACTTTGCTTACTGGCCGAGGCAGAGATGTCGGAACTTTACTGTCTCAGTTCGACCTCTGCCTCTTAAGTATTGGGGCTGCCACACATTTCAGTGTGGCTCATGGTAGTTACTCGGCTATTGATTTATCAATTTGCAGCCCAGGACTTCTCCCATCTATCCACTGGAGAGCACATGTCTACCTGTGCGGTCGTGACCACTTCCCCATCTTCCTGTCACTGCCCCGGCATCAGGGCCACAGATGCCTGCCCAGATGGGCTTTAAAGAAGGCAGACTGGGGAACATTCACCTTTGCTGTCACCGTTGAATCCCCCCCACACGGTAACATCGCTGTGATGGTTGAGCAGGTATCTACAACAATCGTTTTTACAGCAGAAAACGTAATCCCTTGCTCTTTAGGGTGCCCGAGGCATAAGACAGTCCCTGGGTGCTCGCTGGAAGTAGCTGAAACAATAAAGGAGCATTGGCGAGCTCTACAGTGGCATAAGCGGCACCCTTCCCTGTAGCAGTTCGCCAGCTTATCAAATGGTGGAAGCATGAGTGTTGGGAGAGATACATCTTGACCATTGGGTGTCATATGTCACCTTCCCAAGTCTGGGCAAAGATCAAACCTGTTTTCGGGTACCAGACCCCAGCAGGTGTTCCTGGTGTTCCCATAAATGGCGTGTTACCTACCGAAGCAAAAGCGATTGCCGAGCACTTTGCTCGAGCCTATGTGTCAGAGAATTCCCCCCAGCCTTTCGCACTCTCGAACGGTGGCCGGAAGGGAACGTCCTCACATTCACTACATGCCACAGTGAATCCTATAATGCCCCATTTACAGAATGAGAGCTCCTCAGTGCCCTTGCACATTGCCCTGACACCTGGGCCTGATCAGATCCACAGCCAGATGATTAAACACCTCTCATCTGACTACAAGCGATATCTCCTCATCATCTTCAACCAGATCTGGTGCGATGGTGTCTTTCCATTGCAGTGGTGGGAGAGCACCATCATTCCGGTGCTCAAACCCGGTAAAAACCTGCTTGATGTGGATAGCTGTCGACCCATCAGCCTCACCAACATTCTTTGTAAGCTGCTGGAACATACGGTATGTCGGCGGTTTGGAGTCACCTGGCCTACTGGCTCCAAGTCATAGCAGCTTATGCCAGGGTCGCTCTACCACTGATAATCTTGTGTCCCTTGTGTCTGCTATCCGAACAGCCTTGTTCAGATGGCAACACCTGGTTGCCGTCTTTTTTTGACTTGGGTGAAGCATACGACACGACCTGGCGTTGTCATATCCTTGCCACATTGTATGAGTGGGGTCTCCAGGCCCGCTCCCGATTTTTATCCAAAACTTCCTGTCACTCAGTACTTTCCATGTCTTAAGTTGGTGTCTGTCATAGTTCCATCCATATCCAGGAGAATGGAGTCCAACAGGGCTCTGTATTGAGTGTGTGTCTTTTTTTAGTGGCCATTAATGGTCTAGCAGCAGCTGTTGGGCCCTCTGTCTCACCTCCTCTGTGTGCAGACGACTTCTGCATTTTGTACTGCTGCTCCAGTATTGGTGTTGCTGAGCATCGCCTACAGGGAGCCATTCACAAGGTGCAGTCATGGGCTCTAGCCCATGGCCTCCAGTTTTCAGCCACAAAATCGTGTGTCCTTCTGTCAGCATCATAAAATTCGTCCAGTCCCAGAACATTATCGTCATGATGATCCACTCACTGTAGTGGAGACATATTGATTCTTAGGACTAGTTTTTGACGTTCGATTGACTTGGATTCCTCATCTTCGTCAGCTTAAACAGAAGTGCTGTCAGCACTTCAATGCCCTCTGTTGCCTGAGCAGCACAAATTGGGGTGCAGATCGCTCTATAGAGCCCTTGTCCAGTTCTGAATTGATTATGGGAGTATGGTTTATGGTTCGGCAGTGCCCTCAGCATTGCATTTACTCGACCCTGTGCACTACTGCGGGGTTCGACTAGTGACAGGAGCTTTTAAGACGAGTCCGATGACCAGCATACTAGTGGAGGCTGGGGTCCCTCCGTTGCAAATCAGATATGTGCAACTGCTCGCCAGTTACATAGTACACATTTGTAGTTCTCCTGCACATCCGAATTACTGTCTCCTTTTCCCGCTTGTGGCAGTCCATCACCCGCATCGGCGGCCTGGGTCGGAGCTAACGATTGCGGTTCACGTGCGGTCCCTTCTTTCTGAGCTGGAGTCCTTCCCTGCACCACCTCTACTTGTGGTCTGTTCACATACGCTTCCATCGTGTACCTCTTGCCCGCAGCTTCGTCTGGATCTTTCACGTGGCCCACGGACTCCGTTACCCCTCCGGCTCTCCACTGCCACTTCCTCTCGATTCTTGAGGTGTTCCGGAGCTCTGAAGTGGTTTACATCGACGGCTCGATGGCTGATGGTCGCATTGGCTTTGCTTACTTTCATGGTTGCCATATTAACAGCTTTCCTTACCCAATGGATGCTGTGTATTCACTGTAGAGCCGGTGACCAGTTCTCGTGCACTTCAGTATCTCCGTTTATGCCCTGGGGAGTCTTTTCTTTTATGTACTGACTCCTTGAGCAGCCTGAAAACTATGGACCGGTGCTACCCTTGCCATCCTTTGGTAGTGTCCATCCAGGATTCCATCTGTGCCTTGGAATGGTCCAGTCATTCAGCGGTGTTTGTCTGGACACCTGGTCCCGTCGGAATCCCAGGAAGTGAACTTGCTGACAGGCTGACCAAACAGGCTACACGGAAACCACTTCTGGAGATGGGCATCCCCGCAACTGACCTGCGATCGTTATTACCCCCCAAGGTTTTTCAGCTTTGGGAGATGGCATGGCAAAATCTCAGTATGTACAACAAACTGTGACCCATTAAGGGGACCACGAATGTTTGGAAGTTCTCGATGAGGGCCTCTTGCATGGACTCCGTGGTTCTCTGCCGGCTCCGCATTGGCCATGTCTGGCCAACCCACGGCTACCTCCTGCGCCGTGAACACCCGCCTGAGTGTTGGTGCAGCGCCCGGTTGACAGAGGCCCATATTCTTCTGCTCTGTCCTTCTTTGGCTGCCCCACGACTTCATCTTCGGTAGCTGGATTCATTGTCATTGATTTTAGCAGACAACGCCTCATCGGCTGATTTGGTTTTACGTTTCATCCATGAGGGTGGGTTTTATCATTCAATCCGAGTTTTAGCGCATATCCTTTGTCCCTGTGTGTTCTCCACCCTAGTGTTTTTAGGGTGGAGGCTTTAATGTGTGTTGCAGAGTGGCTGGCTTCTCCTTTTTATTCTTGTGGTCAGCCAGCCACTGTAATCTGCTTCCTTGTTTTACTCTATTCCGTTTCTAGTGTCTCTCTGTTGGTTTCTTGTCCTCCTTTGTTCCTTTTAGTGTTCATTGCCTTTCCTTCATTCTTGTGGCTCTTACTTTTTTTCTGTTTTGTGTTATATGTCTTGTCTGTTTTATTCTCAGGCTTGTGGCATTGTTTTATTAGGGAAAAGGTACCGATGACTTCGTAGTTTGGTCCCCCCCCCCCCCCCCCCCCCTTTTAAACCAACCAACCAACCAATCATCAGCAGTCCAATGTCGGTGTTGATGGGCCTGGGTGAGATTTAAAGCTTCCTGTTGAGCAGTTATCAAGAGTTCATGAATGAATGGGCCTTCAGCTCCGAAAGCCCATATCGATGATTTTTCATTGAATGGTTCACACATTGACACTTGTTGATGGACCAGTACTGAAATCTGCGGCAGTTTGTGAAAGGGTTGTACTTGGGTCACATGGAACGTTCTCTTCAGTTGTCGTTGGTCCCATTCTTGCAGGATCTTTTTCCAGCCGCAGCGGTGTTGGAGATTTGATGTTTTACGGGATTCCTGATATTCATGGTACCCTTGTGAAATGGACATACAGGAAAATCCCCACTTCATCGCTACCTTGGGGATTCTGTGTCCCATTGCTCGTGCGCCGACTACAACACCACATTCTAACTCATTTAAATCTTGATAACCTGCCATTGTAGCAGCAGTAACTGATCCAACAACTGCGCCATACACTTGTTGGCTTACATAGGTGTTGCTCAACACAGCACTGTATTCTGTCTGTTTACATATCTCTGTATTTGAATATGCATGCCTACACCAGTTTCTTTGGTGCTTGAGTGTATTATAAATATAAGTGTACAATGTGCGTCCTGCTAAAACTCTGAAACAAGTCCCAGTATGACCAAGGCCTTCTATCCCCTATCCGTGAAGAAGGTTCCCACTTTTACTTGAGTGGTGTGCTTTTGAAGATATAAGGACTGGGAAGTTTCATCCTCTACAAATTTCTAGAATATTCAAGAGTATTCTAAAACATTCTGGAGTGTTCCACAATATTCCAGAATGTTCAGGAATGTTCCACAATGATCTGGGATGTTCTTGAATGTTCAGGAATAGTCTGGAGCATTTGGAAGAATGTTTTGGATCATCATGGACTATTTGAAGACTTTATGGAGTGTTATGGAATTCGCCACTGGTGGGGATACCCATTGGTAGGGGAATATAAAGCAAGACCCTTCATGGATTCGAAAGTCAATTTCTTGTCAGTGACAAAGGGAGGAAACGAAAAAGTAGTGTAATGAGCCAATAAAAACAAACAGTGAAGTGTGAGAAATAAAGTTTGAGAATTGTATAAAGTGTACTTAATGTTTATGTTACTAAAAAGTTTATTTGATCTGTATTTTAGACAATGCTGAAACATAAAAGAGGAGGAGATCTTGCTAGTTATGAAGCAAAATGTCAAAAACAAAAAGAACTTTGAAAAAATGAAATAGATGAAGAGGGCAAAGCACATTTAGGTTCCCAACGAATGAGAATGAGCACTGTGAGAAGCAGAGAAACCAAAAAACAATGAAATGAACGAATTGAAGAATCAAGAATTGTGGCACAACCTTATAATAAAAGACTGCGAACTCGGGCCTACCATGGAAATATCACCCTACGAGGTGCACAGTCGAGGACAAGTAAACTGTACAACCTAACAAGTAAAGCATTCCAGTATGACCTGATGAAACAATATAACAAATACTAACATGCCGTAATCAGAAAAATGAATAACATCTTCCTATTTTGCAGTGCGAAAAAATTCGATAGAGGAACACCAGGATTTTGTTGCATGAATGGAAAAATTTGACTACCACCACTGGAAGCACCTCTGCAGGAATTTTTGCTTTACATGACCGGGGAAACTCCAGAATCAAAATACTTTCTTCAAAACATAAAAGCCCACAATGCCTGCTTTGATCAGCACTAACAGAGATGAAATTGATTATATTTTTGCCATCCAAGGACAAATCTATCACAACATGGGATTATTACTACCATTACTCAATGAAGATGATAAATTTCTGCAAGTATAGGCCAATGATAATTAAAGTTAAACTTTCAAACCACCATAGAAATGGCACCACGGGGCAGAATTACATCAAATTGCAACGGAATATTGTTGGAGTAGGGGGAAAACATATGGTGGAAGAAAAATAAATAGTTACAAAATGTAGTGAAAGATGGTGCTGTAAGCATCATAATTTAATAGTGGTAGACTACAAATGACAAATGAAACATACAGCAATGCCTAAGGTGTATGTTTGGCGTTAGACTGAATGGGTGTACAGGTGTGATACTATTAGTTGCGTAAGCCCATCCACTCCATCCACTACAGCAAGGTCATATCACATCGGATGGGAAAAATCTGTTTTTAATTGTCCTGAGGCCAAAATTTGCATAAAAAGCATTAATCAAAATCAAATCGGGTTATTAATTTCTGAGTGACTGGTGCAAAACATGTTCTGTATGGTGTCCACTGTTTTCAGCAACAAGTTGAAATCGAGAAACAGCATGTTTCACAACTGATCGAAGTGTTACCGGGGTCACGTTAAGAATGTGTTGCACAATGCATGCCTTCAATGCAGCTAAGTTTGCAATTGGAACACCGAACATAACATCTTTCAGGTAGCACCACAGCCAGAAGTCACACGGATTCAGATCAGGCGATCGGGACGGCCAGGCTGTAGGTATATGGCGGCTGATAATTCTAGCATTTCCGAAATGGCACTTCAGCTGCTGCTTTACTGGATTTGCAGTGTTCGGAGGTGTGTCACCTTGGATAAAAATGATCCCATCCACACATCCTAGCTGTTGGAGAGCTAGAATGACATGGCTGCGCAAAAGACACTCGTGGCACTTACTAGTGACTGTACAGGTAACAGGACCGGAAGCACCTATCACTTCGAAAAAATATGGCCCTATGATAAATGATGCCATAAACCTGCACCATGCAGTGACCTCTTCAGAATGAAGTGGTACTGGTTGATTTACGTGTGGATTTTCTGTTAGACATATTCGACAATTCTGTATAATGAAATATCCTGTCGGATGGAAGTGGGCTTCATCTGTCCACAAAATCTTCTTCTGCCAATCATTGTCTACTTCCATGTGAGCAAGAAATTCTAAAGCAAAGGTCTCTCTTGCCGGCAGGTCAACAGGAAGCAACTCTTGCACATGGGTAATTTTGAATGGATAGCAAAGAAGGATGTTTTGTAGGATTTTATGCCCAATGTGTGCACTACATGTTTCCACACCACTACTCGTCTCCTCCTGCATTGCTGTGGCCACTGCTTCCACTGACATCAAAGCAATTCGTTTCCTCCCTCTATCAGGTCTTTTTTCAAACCATTCAGTGTCCGGAACTTCTGAAGAGCAATATGTGCACAGTCATCATTCTTGTAATACATCTTTACAAGCAGAACACGAGCCTGCATTGAGATAGTCATGGTGAGCGTTGCAGACACGAAAGGTGGAAAAGCCATGTACCCAGCGTGTTTATACCAGCTTCAGTGGGCTGTGCGCATGCGAGGTGTTTTCATTTACATGTTCTGACACATACAGCACCATCTATTGATCAATTTTCACACTAATTCTCCCCCCCCCCCCCCCCCCTCCCCCACCCCCCGCCATACGTCTTTCCCCTTGTGCGATAATATTCTGTTGCAATTTGACGTCATTCTGACCAGTGGTGTTATTTCTGCAGTGTTTTGAAAGTTTAATTATAATCACCCTGTATATTTCATCAGAAATCAAGAAACAGAAATTGATCAACAATTTGCTAATATCAGTGGATTTAAACGAAAATTAGTCTGAAATGTACAGAGGATCTTACAAAAATACAATCAACTGATTCACATATTCCAAACGACATTAGACTGAATGAATTCTGATGACTATAAAGTTATACGTCGAGCCAACATAAGACTGCATGGAGAACACACATGTCGATTTAATGCACCTCAGGTAGACGATAATTGCCATAATCATTGTGGACAATGAAAACGCAGGCTGTGACATAATTGTACAACGAAGAAGAGAAGGACTACAACATCTTGCAGATACACACCGTTCATATGATTCCCTCCGGTATCCATTAATATTTCTGCACGGAGAGTGCGGATATCATTTTAAAGTGAAACAAATTCAACCTGAAACAGACATAGAAACAAACCAAAAAGTCATTTCCCAGGAGTTCTATACTTACTGCTTAGTAGTCAGAGACAGTGAAACATACAATCAAATTCTCAACACTCACTATTTATTCTAACAATTCCTGGTCGATATGTATGCAAAAATAGAAGCGGAATAGATGCTTTATGTAAGGCAAAATCAGAAGAAACAACACATTGAAGAATACATACACAATCTCTTGTCAACTCTGCGAGTGAAGATGGGTAC
The DNA here is from genome assembly GCF_023864345.2 of Schistocerca serialis cubense. NCBI lineage: Eukaryota > Metazoa > Arthropoda > Insecta > Orthoptera > Acrididae > Schistocerca > Schistocerca serialis. The sequence continues at coordinate 344,984,997 of NC_064646.1, forward strand.
CCCAGCTAGTTGCAAAATACATTAATGAAATCTGTTGTTGATATTTGTAATGTTTCTAATTTACACCTGTCCACAGAAATCGACTGTCAGAAGGTGACATTGTCTACCAGCTTTTCTTCAAATGCCTTCTGATATATGGTCTCAATTTCCTGATTTCCAGGGCGTGAATTTTACTATCTCACATGACAACCTATTGATGGAGGATTACAAAGAGCCTTTGAAAAACATTGTTTATATATATATCTGTATTTCATGACTTGTTACTGATTCAAACTTACATTTTCAATCATAAGTTTCAAATTTTGGTGAATTACACATACACCCTATGTGTGTACCATTAGAACCTGCTAGAATACAATTTCTAGGCCTCAGTTCTGGAGATTTGCAAAAACTAACAGACATATTAGGAAAAGACAGTAGTGGGGGGAGAGTGGCAGGCGAGAGCGAGTAACAGTTCAGTTAAGCTGTTGTTTGGTTTTCTAGTGTTCAGACAATCAATGATCTACTGTACTATGATTTTACATTCATCCTTCCTAACTCAGTAATGATGATTTATCCTGTGGACAAAATGACAACTAATACAACAGTTGATTGCTTCTTTGAATGATAGCAATGGGCTTGCTCCTCACCCATGTATTATTTATATGGTTTGTGTTTACTGAATTCATGCAGCAGTTCCTTCAAAAACAATTTGCATAGTCAGCAACAAAACACAAATTGGAAAGTAATAAACTGTTATATAAGTTTAAGAATCTGTAGTTCTTATGAGGTGTGATCAAAAAGTAACAGGAATTTTTGTTTTTATTAAAGAATCTTTATTTAGTCATCAGCATCAGCTTTGTCCCTTTCAAAGTAAACCCCCCCCCCCCCCCCCTTGTATATAATACACTTGTGCCAGCACTTTTTCCAATCTTAGAAACACTTCTGGAACTCACTTCTCATTGTGATGATAAGCTCCTTCAGTGATTCTGTTTCCATGTCGTCAGGGGTGGCAAGATGATATCCTTTCATGGTTCTCTTCAGCTTTGGGAATAGAAATAAGTTGCAGGGGGCCATGTACGATGAATATCATGGCTGAGGTAACACAACGGTTTTGTTTTTTGCCAAAAAATCATGAACGAGCATTGACTTGTGAGCAGAAGCATTATCGTGATGCAATTTCCACAAGTGGTTTTGCTACAATTCTTGTCATTTTCTTTTCATTACTTCACAACTACATAACTTCCAGGTACTACTCCTTACTGACTGTAGGATTACAGTGGGATAGGGCATCTTGAGTACGATGCGCTATCCTATTGCAATCAAAGAAAACTGTGAGAAGGATCTTCACATGCGATCAAAGGTGTCGAATTTTTTTCGGTCTTGGCACTTCAAGCAGTTTCCACTGGGATAACTGGGCCTTGGTTTCGACGTAGTACCTGTATACTCTTGGTTTGTCACCCGATTCGACCTTCTTTAGATGTTCTGGAACATTGTTGACTTAATTCAGCAATTACTGAGTGATTTCTAAGCGATGTCATTTTTGGTTGAAATTCATCAATTTTGGAATAAACTTTGCTGCATTTTCATGTCCAAAACATAAAAACAAAGCTTGGCATGAACCACAGGATTTGTGGCATCATCAGAAACCTCTCCGATGGTGATTCAGCGATTTTCCAGTAAGTGATGTGCTTGGACATCCAAGGTTGTTGTTGTCCTATGTATCTTCGTGACCCTTATAACGATATGTTTACGTAATGTGTATACATAAACATACAGTTATAAATGTCCCCGTTCGTAGCCGCTAATTATAACAATATGTTTACTTTTGTGCTGTAACATATAGCTATAATCAGCGGTGGAAACATATTTGTGAACGCCGACCGTGTGCGGCTGTTTCTTGTTGGATCGTCTGATCAGTCGGAAGTTGCATTGCGGAAGAGAGTAAATGCCTATTCAAAATAGAATTATTTTTGGATAGCTCAACATGAATTTCCTAAGGGACCGTAGTTTATCATGCATTTACCAATAGAACATGGCGCGGAGAAAATATTTCGCTGCATACAACTTCCGTCCGATTTCGACGAAAGAATTCATGACTGTGAACTCTCTATTTGGCAGAAACATAAAGAAAATTATATAACTTCATGAAGGCGATTCTATATTAAATAAATAGTTCCATTTAAATCTGAATTTATGGCAATTAATAGATGAACTTACACTGCAACGAAGGATTTAACATGGATGCCGTTTTGACTGGCACTTCTCGTAATGAAAAAAATTCCTTTGACGTTTTCACATACACGTCACACAATAAATCTACTGCTAGGCACTTTTAGTATTACACATTTACTTTACACTAGAACAATATTATTTTTAACAATAATAATACGGCGGCAAGACATGCGCGTCCTACACACGTTACAGGAGACGAGAGAAGAAGAATGAGTAGCTGTTCCTCGAGAATATCTCGTACATAAAAAAAAAAAAAAAAGTAAAAGTGTTCTTCTTCTGTCCGTTTTTTTCCCCGCGGTTTTCAAAGTCAATAACTCACTGCATCTCTGACGGCGCTTCGACAATAAACAAGTTACGTCACAGGTCGTTCACCTTTTACTTTCTCGCAACATTATTTGCTAACTGTAGCTGTTGCCGAGCGACTGCTCGATTAGTGAATGATTTAAAATGATAAGGCAATCACATAATGTTACACCCTCTCTGAAATGTTTATACCACTCATAAACTCTTGTCCTGCTCATAGTAGATTTGCCAAAAGCCAAAGTCAACATTTGGAATGCAGTGCTGCCCTTTATTCCATTTTTTAAGTGGAATTTAATGCATATTCTTTGATCCATCTTTTTTGAAAGTAAAAATTTTCTGAGCAGTGTACCAACAACATAAAAAGAATTGAAATCAGGAAGTATAAAGACTGAAATTAAAAAAATCTTGCTACTTTTTGATCGCACCTCATATGTAATGGCTCACATTAGATTGGTGCATAAACACTTTGTATGTCTTGGATAACATGATTTTTTACTAAAAAAAAATGCTGGTGTTTGGAATGAGTTCTCTCACTCTGCTACCTCATTTGAATTCAAGGAATGAAAGTACGTGAAGTAAATCACATGAAGCGTATTACAGGTACAGAGGATGGGCACTATTCTTGCTATTTAGGTAAATATGTTCATCTTCTGCAAGAGATCATGATAGACTGTGATAGCCTCTCATCAGTTCTGTGCCTGAGATGTCTGATGTCTTCCTCTTCATATGCCAAGTCCACATCTAAGGGGCAAAAATGTAATCTTAACATGACTACATGTGTGAAGCTAAATATATTGCATCAAAAGGTAAATTCACTTGAGGAATTTACAAAATTACACAGAGAAGGAATGTCTGGCTAGTAATTACTGTCAGGAGGCAAATTTCCAAAGACTGTTAACAGGTGTCTTTAAAAGTAGAAAAAAATATACCCAGCTTTTAGAACTATCTGTTCCTTCCTTGGGGAGGAAAGAAGAAGGATAGCAGAGGAAGATTGGAAAGGAGACAAGGGTCACACACACCTCAGGTTGAGAGGAACCACATGTTGTGGGGATTGGGGGGAAGGGGGGGAGGGGACAAAGAGTAACAGAAAGGCATCAGAGTGCGTTGGAGGTCAGAGAGAGAATTTTGGTTAATGTTGCCCCAGTTTCAGTCCAGAGAGATGATAGGATGATGAAGTGAGACATAAAGATGGATTAAGAGGTAGAGAAATGAGAAATGGTGTGAATATTGTAAGATAGAATTAAGGAGGAAAGTAGAGAAACGAAATGGGGACACTCAAGAAACTTTGTTCTCATTTTTTCATATCTATCTCTCTCTCTCTCTCTCTCTCTCTCTCTCTCTCTCTCTCTCTCTCTCTCGGAAAATACATGCTCTGCGGGTAATGTAGCTTGCACAAACTTTCATCTCTAATAACATTTTGTAGCACTTTCCTTTATTGTGTATAATGAAATGCTGCATGTCTGCTTCACACTACTTGATACTCTAATTCCCCTGCAGGTCCGGGGGTAAGAATAGGCCCGCAGTATTCCTGCCTGTTGTAATAGGCGACTGAAAGGAGTCTCAAAAGTTTCGGCCTTATGTGATGGTCCCCAGTTGGGTTTGACTTCCATATCTCAAAATTCTTCCTAAGAGCGAGCCGATTGGAGAAGGGCTCCTTACTTGGTGCATTGTGTCCATCTTGCGGTCAGACCTTTCGCCAGCTTATTCGTCGTTGCATTGCAGTCCTGCCCGCTTTCCATGTCTTGGGCATAGATACGTTCCTGCGTGCTCTTTCCGCCATGCGATGTGCAGTGCCACTTTCTGCACTGACGGCGACCATTGACTACATGTCACCTAAAATCCAGCACGGTAGCCGTTCCGTTGTGGTGAGGGTGCCATGTACCCTGTTAGTTGTTGCCCCCTGACAACACAGGGATTGCTCTACTGATGCCTCAGCCACCACCAGTCTCTAAGCGTTCAAGGGCTAACGTGTATGACCCCAAATTGTTCCCCTCCCTGGCCACACCATGGGAGGAACGAAAGGCTATGAATGGCAGTGAAACGTGTTCACCCCAATATCTTGTCTGTACCAGAGCCAATGGGAAATCCTAAATCCTTTGTATCCGTGAAGCGTCAGTTCGGGCATTTAGAGGACAAGTTCGGGGAGGTGGAGGGCTTCTCCAAAATGCGGTCCGGTTCAGTCTTGATAAAAACAGCATTCTCTGCCCAGTCATGAGCCTTGCTCACTTGTAAGAAGCTGGGGGATGTGTCAGTTACTATCACACGTCATAAAAGCGTATATATGGTCCAGGGCATTATTTTCCACAGAGATATTCTTTTACAGTCCGATGACGAGTTGCGCGCCAACTTAGAGCGACGAGGTGTCCATTTCGTCCGGCGCGTCCATCGGTGTCCGAGGGATCACCAAGTTGCCACCGGTGCCTTCATCTTGGCCTTCGAGGGAGACACATTAGCTGAGAAGGTCAAGGTGATGGTCTACCGTTGTGATGTCAAGTCATATATCCCTCCCCCGATGCGGTGCTTCAAGTGTTGGAAGTTCCTGATACTCCCATGTGCCCCGCCTCCCATCTGTGTCAACTGTGGGGAGCACCATCCCCCTTGACTGTGGATAGCACCATCCCCCTTGCTCGCCGGACTGTAAGATTCTACAGAAAGAATGGAAAATAATGGAATACAAGACCCTGGATCGACTGACCTACACTGAGGCTAAGCGGAAATTTGAGCGGCTTCATCCAGAACGCATGACATCCTCTTATGCCGCCACTATCACTCCTGCTACAGTTCCCATAGCTGCACCACATATCGTCAGCTCTCAGAGCCAGAGGACCACACCTGCCCCCTTGATGGTAGGGGGCACTTCACTCCCTGTTGCTCCTGCTCCATCTACTTCAGGAACAACACCCCGCCAGCCATCGGGGACATCCGTTCCCCCTTCCCAGCTGGAGAAGCGTAAGACTTCTTTGACTCCTCTCGCCAGGAAGGGGGCTCTTGGGGAAATCCCTTCGCAAGTTCAGACCAGCAGAACAGCGGATACCCGCAAGTGGCTGAAACAACCACTGGTTGCTGGTCGTAAGGCCTCACGGTCGTCGTCCGTCCCTGAGACTGACCCAGGGAAGTCCTTCCAGCCAGAACCACCGAAGGCACAGCGCGAGAAACAGAAGAAGAAAAAGGTTCCCAAGAATCCCGACATTGCGGTGGCACCCGTCCCACCGCTTCCTACCAGCTCAGCATCTGAGGATGAGATTCTGGCGTCTGCTTAAGACCTGGATCTCGCCGGTCCCTCAGACGCAATGGATGTCACTTGCGCGGGTACTGAATCGGTGGCAGCAAGTGGCCCAGCGGCGTAAACTGCCTCCCCAGTCCCTTCATGCCTTTCTCAGCCATGGACAATACCATGCTCCAGTGGAACTGCAGGAGTTTCTTCCACCATCTAACTGAGCTCCGACAACTTCTCAGCCTTCACCCTTTCCTCTGTATTGCTCTACAAGAAACTTGGTTTCCGGCAATGCGAACGCCCGCCCTCCATGGCTATCGGGGTTATTATAGGAACCGGGCAGCTTATGAAAGGGTGTCTGGTGGTGTCTGCATCTACGTCCTTCACTCCCTTCACAGAGAGTCTGTCCCTCTACAAACACCTTTAGAGGCGGTCGCTGTTCGGGTGTGGATGCCACAGGCTGTTACTATCTCCAGTCATTATCTTCCACCGGATGGTGATGTCCCACAGCATATCCTGGCTGCGCTGATAGCCCAATTGCCGCCACCTTTCCTGTTACTGGGCGACTTAAACACCCATAACCCTCTGTGGGGTGGGTCAGTGGCAACAGGGTGAGGCGCAACCATTGAGAATGTATTGACACAGCTCGACCTTTCCATTTTAAATGATGGTGCCTTCACACATTTCAGTGTGGCGCGTGGCACGTACTCCGCCATCGACTTTTTGATCTGCAGCCGTAGCCATTTACCATCTGTCCAATGGAGTGTGCATGATGACCTGTGTGGTAGTGACCGCTTTCCAATCTTTCTGTCACTACCACAGCGTCACTCTTCTGGGCGCCCTTGCAGGTGGGCTCTGAATAAGGCTGACTGGGACTTGTTCTCCTCCACTGCCGCCATTGCGCCTGTTTCTCATGAAGCCATTGATGTGGTGGTTCACTCGCTCGCCACCAGCGTCGTTACTGCCACAGAATATGCCATTCCCCGTTCTTCTGGGTCCCCTTGGCGGAGGACTGTGCCTTGGTGGTCGCCTGTGATCGCCGAGGTGATTAAAGATCGGAGGCGGGCGCTCCAGTGTCACAAGCGGCATCCCTCATTAGAAAACCTCATCGCCTTTAAACGGCTCCGTGCGCGGGCCCACTGCATCATTCGCCAACACAAGCAGGAGTGCTGGGAACGGTATGTCTCCACCATTGGCCTCCGTATCTCTCCATCGCAGGTTTGGGCCAAGATTAGACACCTCTATGGCTATCAGACCCCTGTCAGCATCCCTGCCCTCTCACTGAAGGGAGCAGTTTGTACTGACTCCGACGTAATTGCAAACCCCTTAGCAGACCATTTTGCTCTCAGTTCCGCTTCTGCGAATTACCCACTGGCCTTCCGCTCCATTAAAGAGCGGTTGGAACATCGGAGACTTTCATTTCACACCCGCCATCTTGAATCCTACAATGTTCCATTCAGTGAGTGGGAATTCCACAGTGCCATAGCCGCTTGCCCTGATACAGCTCCCGGGCCAGATCGCATCCACTGTCAGATGCTGAAACACCTCTCAGTGGACTGCCAGTGACGCCTCCTCGACCTTCACAACCGTATCTGGGTCGAGGGTGAGTTTCCGTTGCAATGGCGGAAAAGCATTGTTATCCCCATTTTGAAACCTGGCAAGAACCCATTGGAGGTGGACAGCTACCGTCCCATTGACCTCACCAACGTCCTTTGCAAGTTGCTCGAACGCATGGTGAGCTGGCGGTTGAGTTGGGTACTCGAGTCTCGGGTCCGTCTGGCTCCGTCTCAGGGTGGGTTCCGTAAAGGCCACTCTGCCGCTGACTATCTGGTGAGCCTGGAGTCAGCCATCCGTACGGCCTTTGCCCGCTGTCAGCACCTCGTCGGCCCCTTTTTCGACATGCGGAAGGCATACCATTTTCCTACAAAATTTTCTGTCACATCGTACCTTCCGCATGCAAGTCGCGGCCTCCCATAGTTCCTCCCGAGTTCAGGAGAACGGGGTACCACAGGGATCATTCCTAAGTGTCTGCCTGTTTTTAATTGCAATTAACGGGCTCGTTGCGGCGGTGGGAACGTCTGTCTCAGCTTCCTTGTATGCTGACGACTTCTGCCTCTACTATAGCTCCATTGGCATGGCAGCTGCTGAACGTCAGCTGCAGAGTGCTATCCGCAAGGCGCAGTCTTGGGCTGTAGCGCATGGCTTCCAGTTTTCGGCTGCCAAGACCTGCGTTATGCATTTATGCCGGTGATGAACAGTTCACCTTGAGCCACGGCTTTATCTTGCCGGCGAACTTCTTGCTGTGGTGGAGACACATCGGTTTTTGGGTGTGGTTTTTTATGCCCGGTTGACTTGGCTCCCCCATATTCGGCAGCGTAAACAGATGTGTTGGCGGCATCTTCATGCTCTGCGATGCTTGAGCCACACCAGCTGGGCGCCGACCGATCTACCATCATATGGCTCTACCAGGCGTTAATCCAGTCCCGTCTGGATTATGGGAGCCTGGCTTATGGTTCAGCATCCCCATCTGTGTTGCGGGTGCTGGACCCAATCCTTCACAGCAGGATCAGACTTGCCACTGGTGCTCTCCGGACCAGCCCTGTGGACAGCATACTTGTGGAGGCAGGTGTCCCTCCACTGTGGTTACGGCACCAACGTTTACTGGCCGCTTATGCTACGCATGTTTGTAGCTTGCCCGGGCATCCTAATTATCTCCTGTTCCCTCAGTCAGTCATTCATCTCGCAGAACGTCGACCCCGCTCGGGTTGTATGATTGTGGTCCATGTCAGAGAGCTTCTCTCTGGGCTTGGGGTTTTCCCCTCTTCCACCTCCTTTCCAGGCCCCATGGTGTGTGCCCTGCCCTTGCCTTCGGCTCGAATTGGCACAGGGCCCGAAGGACTCAGTCCCTCTGGAGGCCTTCTGCCGCCGCTTTCTTTCCATCCTTGCCACGTATCAGGGCTCTGGCGTTGTTTACACTGATGGTTCGATGGTTGCTGGTCGTATCAGTTATGCTCTCACTCTAGGGGACCACTACGAACAACATTCATTGCCAGCTGCCTGGAGCGTTTTCACTGCTGAGCTGGTCGCCATCTTTTGTGCCCTAGAGTATATCTGCTCCTGCTCAGGTGTGTCCTTCGTTATCTGTAGCGACTCCCTGAGCAGTTTACGAGCTAACGACCAGTGCTTCCCTCGCTCGTCTGGTGATGGCTGTCCAGGAGTCCCTCCATACTCTTGCCCGTTGCGGCCGCTCTGTGGTCTGTGTGTGGACCCCTGGTCATGTCGGCATCTCGGGCAATGAACATGTTGACCGCCTAGCCAAACAGGCCACCAGTGAACCAACTCTGGACATTGGCCTCCCTGAGACTGATTTGTGAGCTGTCTTACGCTGCAATTCAAGCTTTGGGACACTGAATGGCGCGCCCTGCCTTCATCAAACAAACTTCGGATCATCAAGAAGGCTACCGGTGTGTGCCGCTCCTCCTTGTGGGTCTCTCGCAAGGAGTCTGTTGTCCTCTGCCGGCTGCACATTGGGCACACATGGATGACACACGGCCACTTATTGCGCCGAGAGGCCCCACCTCTATGTCGTTGCAGATCCGTTTTGACGGTGGTCCACATTTTGTTGGAGTGTACCCTTTTAGCTGTGCTCAGGCTGACGTTCGCGCCGTCTGACACACTCCCTGCCCTTTTAAAAGATGACACTGCCATGGCAGGCTTAGTTTTGCGTTTTATTTGGTCAGGGGGCTTTTATCGCTTAATCTAAGTGTTTGTCTTTTTTTGTGTTGAGTCTGGCCTTTGGCCTACGATTTTAGACTGAGTTTTTAATGTGTTTCCTGGTGGTTGGCTTTTCCTTTTTTGTCTATGGTCGGCCAACCACTGTCGCACTCTGTGTAATTTTTATTCCTTTTGTCTTGTCTCTGTCTTGTCCTGTGTCATCTGTCGTCTTTTCCATTGTTCGTTTTTATTATGTGTGGGTGTTTTTAAGTTTTGGAAAAAGGGACCGATGACCGTAGCAGTCTGGTCCCTTCAATCCCACAAACCAACTGATACTCTAATGCTGTTTGTGATCTACATTTTATAACTGCGATTACTGGAACTGTATACTTCATTTCTGAATTAAAAAGGAGTTCTCATAAATCTAATAAGTCTGTAGAATGCCGTCGGTGGCCCTTCATGAATTAAATTAAGAACTTCACTGGGAGTAGGCTTGTATGTCCAAATATTTCATGTAACAGTTTACCTGTAATTTGCGTCTTAATATTTGCCAGTGCAGAAACCAGTGCTCCATTGTTTGGCATTCAGTACGAATCTTATGTCAGTTTGTTGCAACAGTTTTTCAAGAGATGTGGTCCACTCTGAAAGGGAAATGTCCTACAAGTGTTAGAAGAAAAATTGTCACATGTTTGTTTGTTAGGAGGCATATTGCAGTCATTGTCTTTGAAGGTTGGACGAATATAACAACATAGTTACCTCAATTTGTTTATATATTACATATTATTTATATGAGTTAGCTGGGTGTTAGTTGCAAGCTAAAGGGCAGTAAATAAGTTAAACTAAATATTTCTATATGCTGTGTTGTCTTCTTATATGCAGTAGTTTATTCCAGCTGAATTCTCAAATAGTATTCATTGCCTATGGCTCAGTGTGCTTTGTGAGTTATATCTTAATGAAACTGATTCAATCAAAAGAAAAATTCATTTGAGAACACTGAAACTGAGAGACCACTGCTGGCCTCTACTTAATTTTAGAAGGTGAAATGTTTAATTCTGCCGATACATACAGAAAAATGCATGACACTATCTTCACTTTTGGAACAGCTAGTTCCTTTCTCAGGATGGAGAATATTGAGGAAGACTAAAAGGAACTGGAAACGTAGTCCCCTTCCTCGCTGATGGTGACTTGTGTATTATTACTATTTGTAGAACGTTTTTTTTACCATAGGAGAGGAACATAGTGGCAAGAAAGAGAGGCGTAGGGGTTGATTTTGTTGTCCTGAGACGAGGTTAATATTTGTGACTACCACAAAGCATGTAGTATTATTGAGTGGAGGTAGGCAATTTGTGTTCATGATGTGCTGATTTGTGTGCCAAAAAGAGCTCAGTAACAATGTTGGGAGTATTTTGAAGCTCACTACACTGCTTCTCTCACCTGAAATGGGACTTGGGTCTTCCTCATATTACATCACAACATGTGACAGCATTCTTCAAATCTTTCATGGGCCCTAGTATTACTAGGCCAGTGATGGAGAACAATTAGTTCCAGTTGTGCAACTGGCAGAAAGTTGTGGTTAGATAAGGCTGTTCTGGACTGTAAGTAACACTAATCTGTACTGTTAATGCTACAACATTCTTGCTAGTTGAAAGTGCATGTACTTAGTAATTAAAGTGCAAGTAGTTCAGTATTCTTTTAGTACACTGATACATTAATGCACATTTTGAAAGTATGATTTGCTTTGAAAAATGTTAAGTCTTTTCCTCTGAATGTTACAGGAAAAAATGAAGAAATTTACCAATTACAGGAGGATTGTTCAAGTATCTGACTCTGAAAGTGATGATGATATTGTCAGTACTTCACCAACTATGGAGTCAAGTATCAGAACCAATTCACTGTGCCGAAGCAGAATCTTTTGCATCCCCAGAAAGGTGGCACAAAGTCCTAAGACTGAAAGTGTGCCAGAGCATCCATTGTCCACCGTAATAGATGACTCTGACTTTCTTGATGCTTCTGATGATAATGACATATTTAATTCAACAAAATGTTCCACCAGTGAGAATTGTATATCAGATAATGAGACATGTGAAAGGAAAGTACAAAATAATTTGGAAGATTCACTTAGTGTTTCAAATAATAATGCCTCTTGCAACGAAACTGATCTTGTGAATAATATTTCAGATAGTGAGGACTCTGAATTGGCAGTATCGAGTAATTTGAAGGATTCATTTGAGGTTGAATCCAGTAATAATGTCTCTTGTGATGTGATTGATGTGTCTTCAGACTCCAGTGATGATTTTGTGGATGCTAAAAGTGAGCCAGTTGTGTGTGCTCCTACATCAGGGCATAAAGATAATGGTGATATAAACCTCATTGCCTCACCAGTTTCATCAGAAGACTCTGAGAAAAATCTTGACAAGGATACTGGTGCAAATGTTGCTTTGACATCAGAAATTGCAAACAATTCCGAAGATAGGCGCTCAACGTATTTTTCAGCATTTGACCTCGATGATTTGAGGAAGAGCCTGCCATTTGTCCCAAAACAGAGGAAAGGCAGCCACCATCAACAGAAAGAAGTAAGTTGAAATTACATTTCATTGTGTACTTCAGGTTGAACATAATCAGTTTTAGCGTGGGCAAACTTTTGATTTGTTTGTTCAGATTGTCCACATACTCTTGTATTGTCTATTATAAATATTGATTCTGGTAGTGTGTCTTTCTAATGCTGTCACAAAACCGTAGTATTATGATGATTGTATAAGTGGAACCATTGGTAGATTATTACCCCAAGATTATAGAAAACACATGGTATTGTTTCAGATTTGTATTTACATTGAGCTATTTGAAGAAGTTTGGTTAGAATCTGTATATGAATTTTTTTAATGAATGTTTAGCCATTTACTGTAAAGAAGGCATGTCAAGTTGCGTTACGGTAAACAACAATCTGTCTTTTCCTACATTGTTGATATTCCGACCTAGACTTTCCATTGTTTGTTGTTTGTTTAGCCATTCCTTTTTTTCTGTTTTTCACTTTACCTTTGAAAGAAAGTGGTGGCATAAATCTTGGTGTTTTATTTGGTTAAGAGAGTTGGAGTGATACTCAAGGCATTTCAAGTTGACATAAACATAATGGCAAAGGTCCGATACATATGGGAAAAAAACTACACCTGTTGGAAATAATCAGTTGCCATTTATCTCTTAACATTTTATACACAGATATTTTGAACTCATTGTAGTACAAAATTATAATCTATCACTAATACATGTGGGCTTTGTATCTAAAATCAGGATTTTATTTAGTCATAATATTTATAAGATTTGTTAGTGTTCCACTACATCCATGGTTTGAATTTGTTGGGTGATACATTGCAGTGGTCATTGTGTTGGGCCGAGTCAGATTTTAACAGATTGAAGCTGTAATATGAACACCAGAAATTGGAGTAGACCACAGTGGTTACCAAAAATAAAAGGAATTAAGGTTGCTGCTTCAAAAATATTAAAATGTGCAGGTTAAAAGATTATGGCTAAATATTTCCCTTGAATGAAAGTCCTTAATTTTTTTTTCTGTTCTCATTATTAATTATTTGACCATGAACCAGCTTTTGGATTCATATGCCATCATCAGATGGGGAAAATATTGGCAATAACCACTTCATCTATTGATCTCCCTCCACCCCTCTCCTCCACCCCTCCACCCCTCTCTGTCTCTTCAGCTAATTTACTTGTCTTTCATGATATTCAAGGTGAACTTTCTGTACCTCCTTTTTGAATCGAAGCTGTCAAGATAATGACACTGAAAGAGCCTCAAAGCGAAATCCCTAAAGGCTCTTAACATTTTGAAGTGCCATAGTCTTATGCATTGATGAGCAGAGTTCATACCTGCTCCAGTTTAAGAATTGTTCAGTCAACCCTGGCTAACTGCATGTGCATAGTATATGGGTCAGTGACACGATTCATTTCTCTTTAAGTGCCAAACCTATACACTACCTCTGAACAGTGACAGAACAACTTCTACTTATCATCAAGCAGAATCAGTGATGCACTAAATCCTCTATGGAATTAGGTGTCTGAAATTGCACAAGAAAATTAAGACATTTTCTAAAGCACAATTTGGGGTGGTCCTCATGCGAGACAAATAATGATCCTAACTCGTGTTTGTAAATGCTGGTGCTCTGGTTACTGCAAAGGCTCAGAATTATCTCCTTTTTTCTTTTCTCTTTTTTCCACATCTGACTGTACTCCTGTACAAGCTCTGTGTTTTATGAAATTTCAGAACAACTGTATAGCCAGATTGACAAATGGGTCTAAGGAGTGACTTTTCCTGAGCATCTCATCACAATCTTTTCCCCAAATGGATTTATAAGGGTCATTGCAAAAGTCATAGCAACCTTTTTTATTTGGAAAATGGTAATGAATTAAAAAAAACTGAAATATGCAAATGGAAAGTTAGTTCCTATGTGAACATTACATCTAGGAATGGATGAAAAAACACACACACACACACACACACACACACACACACACACACACACACACACACACACACCGCCACAAAGATATCACTAGAAAAAAGATGAAATAAAGTTTGTCATTTCAAATTTGTTTTACTGACAGTTGCAACAGTACGCAGTAGTGCATGGCAGGAACACGGACCTGTGACATCTTAGAGTCCCTCGAAGTAGTCTCCCAACGAATCCATCACACACTGTGCTGTGAAAGACACCCAGTGCACGTGGCCTCACTGTGAGTGAATCGTCAGCTCTCACGTGTCACTGCTGTGGCGATGTCTTCACATGTTCGAAAGTGTGTTCCATGCAATGACTCTGTGTGGGTATGAGGTCATAACTGCAAGGTGATAAGTCTCCTGAATATGGTGAATGCTCCAGTAACTCCCATCCCCATCACACAAGCAGAGTCCACACACATGCTGCCATATGGGTTCTCACAGTACTCTGAAGAATTAATGCATCATGTAGATGTTTACAACGTTTCTCCTGATTAGCTTGTAGGTATCATTGCAGGAAAGTGCAACAGAAGTACAGTGCTTTAACAGTTTGACCATGTGGGACAAAATGGCACAAAATCACTCTTCTAACTTTATAGGCTATGATTGTTAACTTGACAGTAGAGCGATTGCAACAAAATTTGTGGAACCTGGTTGACACCATTCCATGGACTGGCATTTCAGGTCTTGCTTATAGGCACTGGCCCAAAATTCATCTACGGTGACATTTCTCACATGTGTATTGTCTTCTTCCTCCTCCTCCTCATAAAGCACTAGATGCACACAAGTTTTGTAACATGTCCACTTTTAGTGCATGAAGCAACCCCCCCCCCCCCCCCCCCCCCCCTTGCAGGTCCGGGGGTTCAAGTAGGTCCGAGGTATTCCTGCCTGTCGTAAGACGCGACTAAAAGTAGTCCCTCCCCCTCAAGGGGGTAGTTAGCACCTGCGTCCGGAGACGGACGGTTCCACGACCTATATTTGCGGTCATTTTGGTTTTTCACTTCTTCTGGTTTCTTCCTTCCTTTGGTTGGTTCCTTTCTTTGTTCTTCTCCATCTCACTATCTTACTTACTCTTCCCTTGCCTCCTTCTCCTTGCCTTCTTCTCCTTTCCTTCTCTGGTCTTTGCCTCGGCGTTTGAGACAGTCTGTCCTTTCTCTCCCTCTCCCCCTTCTTTTTCCTCTTCTTCCTTCCTCCCTGTGCGTGCCTGAAGGCCGACCCATGCGTTCGCACGCGTAGCCGGTGACGGGGTAACGCGTAATTCCCCACCCTGGGTAGACAAGTAAGGCACGCACGTACCCCCTGGTAAAGGCCAGGCCCAGGGAGGGGTGATTGCCTGAGCTGACACCTTCCGACCATGCCGATTGGTCCCTCCATCCGTTTCTCGGGAGGTGTGACCTGAGGTGTAAACATTCACCTAAGGCGGGAGAGCCCTCTGAGAGGGTCCTCACAAGGAAGGAGCGCGCCATCAGAGACGCTGGCAATCATGGGGGATTCCTCCGCAATGGATTTCTCTTCTTCTTCTCTCTTGACTTCTGCCCAAAAACGGAAACTTGACCAGCCACCAGCGACAAAAGTACTACCGCCTGTCCCACAGTTCCTCGTAGTTTCTCGTTCTGAGGACGGAAAGGATTTTTCCTCTGTCAACCCTTTCGTTATCCAGAAGGGCGTAGATGCCATGGCCGGATCTGTCAAGTCTTGTACCAGGTTGCGTAACGGTACCTTTTTACTAGAAACTGAGAGCGCCTTTCAGACACAAAAACTGCTTCGGGCCGCACTCCTGTACACGTTCCCTGTCCGGGTGGAGGCTCACCGCACTTTGAATTCGTCTCGTGGTGTGGTATATACTAGATCACTCGACGGATTGACTGACGAGGAGATTCAGTCTTTCCTCGCTGAGCAGGGCGTGACGGCTGTCCACAGGGTCATGAAAAAGGTCAACAATGACCTTGTACCGACCCGACACTTTTCTTGACCTTTGATAGTGTTCAGCTGCCGTCACGCAGCAAAGTGGGCTACGAGGTTATTTCTGTTCGCCCCTATGTCCCGACACCTATGCGCTGCTATAGTTCAATTCTTTTATCTTTGCGGCTCGCGCATGCCCGCCCAGATGCGGGAGATTGCTGTGTTGCCAGTTGCACACGACGCACGCACCAAGAGAAGCAGCACCATAGTATAGCATAGTTCCTAAACTTACGTTTAGGGGGGAGCGTGCAGTTCATGAAGTAATGCCACCAAGGCCACATTAAGCCTTTCGCTGCTACAGAGACGTGCTCCCCGCATTCCGCGCTGTGCGCGATTTTGTCACTGCACTGCTCGCCTGTGCAGACACACTTATGTTGCAGTCGCGAAAGGTGGAATATTTCTCAATATTACATACGACACCTATGTGGTACTTAAATTAAATGAGATATTGTTACACAGTAAATTTTATATGAAATTTAGGTACCTTGTCCACATTTCATTCTCAACATTGTGGCAACTAAAATCGACCATACGGAAAGTATACTCTATGGACATTTACCTCTGCAAACTCTTCAAAATTTCGTGCAATGGTTTACTATATTTAATGCTGCACAATAACTGGGTTGAACATTGAAACAAAATTAAGTCATTTATGGGGGGAAGGTATCAGTCAAGAAGATGTGTAAAAATCTAATTTTTGGACCAAATAGTTTTTGTGAAGTCAAATGATAAGTGCGTCAAAGCAGTGAGAACACCATGTGTCTGCACAGGCGAGCAGTGCAGTGATGACAAAATCGCGCTGTGCAGGAAGCACGTGTCTGCAGCAGCGAAAGGGTTAATGAAGAGACAAAACACTAGAAATTTCAAAAAATTGCATTCAAACGAATAAAATTCATGAAGTAAGACACTTCAATATTGTTTTTAAATAAAGAAAAATAATAAGCACTGCACAAGGTTTTGAACTCTACACCTCTCGCTTACTAACCCAATGCCTTAACCACTACGCTACCGCAACTCGTCCTACAATGTAACACCACGAGGTATCTAACACGTCACGCAAAATACTAACAAACACTGTTGGTATGATTATGAATTACTCACACTTCGTCGAAGTACAATAGGAAATAAACAATTACCGCTGTTCTTTATTGCGAAAAAGCGGTTCTTGAGATTGATGCAAACACCTTTCCTTGCTATCGCCTGAATTAGAAGGCTTATTGCTTGTTTGGTTTAATTAATTAATAGAATGTGAAGCAATTGGTATAAAGAACGCTTTTTCCAAACTTTCTATAAAAGAAAATCTGCTATCAAGACATTGCTTTTGTTCTATTACTTTATTTGTGACTGAACGTTTCTAAAACTAAAGACACTCGTGCGTGCTCTGCTCTGCAGTCGAGATCTGGCAACGTCGTTCTCTGTTCATTGGCTGACTGTGTTTTGTGACGTCAGATGCGCAGAACAAACCTAAACTCGGCCGGCAACATATATGACGCGCACTTTATCAGTGTCAGCGTTTTAATCACACTCGCCAGTCTTGTTCCAATGCGGCTAAATGTGTCACTTGTGGCAGGGCTGCCCATGGGGGTGACTGTCCACCTCTGTCTCCTCGTTGTGTGAACTGTCAGTGTGACCATGCAGCGTCCTCCCACGACTGTCCCATCTACAAGGAAGAACGCTGTGTACAGGAAATTCGGGTCAAAGAGAAAGTGTCCACCTTGGCTGCTTGCAAGCTATTTGCTAGTAGGAAGCCCACGCTGCTCCCAGCGGGGAAATATAGTACTGTCCTCGCCTCTCCTCGGACTACCAGGGAGGTGACGACACAGACATGCGATCTGACCTTCAGCACTACGGTCGTCCATTCGGCCAGTGCTAAGATTGCCCGGCCGACGCCTCCTCTTCCTCCCGTCACCCCTCAGACACAAGCACCTTCATCAGCTTCTGCCAAGACGAAGACCCAGAAGTCAGATGCACGGGCCTTCAAGAAGGAACTGTCCCGTGCAGACTTCCTACGTACCTCGAACTCCCAGCCATCGACCAGTACTTCCACTAAACGACCTTCCAAGAAGGCTCATAGGAAGCACAGTTCTCCTTCTCCGCCACGGCGCATTTCTTCTCCTGCGCCACCCAGCGGTTGCCGCCCCAGGCAGTCATCCGTTTCGCCTGGCCGCACCGCTGGTAGCCGAACATCTGGCCGTTCACCGGCAGAGGAAGCTCCCCCTCCCGGCCATCTTAACAAGATGGCCGATGAACCTATAGAACCAATGGACGATGACTGTCCGCCTACTGATAGCGGCGGCAGTGCTCGCTTGCAGCCAGGCCCTCAGCGGTCTTCGCGGTGACCCCTTCTTGCATCTTTTTCTTTTCTTCTCACGATGGCACTAATTCACTGGAATATTCGCAGCATTCGCTCCAACCGAGAGGACTTAAAGTTGCTGCTCCGCTTGCACCGTCCGCTCGTCGTAGCCCTCCAGGAAACGAAGCTACGCCCATGTGATCAAATTGCCTTGGCATACTACACCTCTGTGCATTTTGTCCTACCCCCTGTGGCAGGTATTCCGGCTCATGGAGGGGTTATGTTGCTGGTCCGGGATGATATTTACTATGATCCCATCACATTGCACACCGGCCTGCAGGCAGTTGCCGTCCGAATTACTTTCCCCACTTTTACATTTTCCATTTGTACCGTTTACACTCCATCGTCGTCTGCCGTTACCAGGGCAGACGTGATGCAAATTATTGCTCAGCTACCTGCACCATTTTTGTTAACTGGAGACTTCAATGCCCACCATCCCCTTTGGGGCTCTCTAGCATCCTGCCCGAGGGGATCCCTGTTAGCAGACCTTTTCAACCAGCTCAGTCTTGTCTGCCTCAATACTGGCTTTCTTTCGGACACATCTCACACCTATTCCCATTTAGACCTCTCTATATGTACTACCCAACTTGCACGTCAGTTTGAGTGGTATGCACTTTCGGATACATATTCGAGTGACCACTTCCCCTGTGTTATCCATCTCCTGCATCATACCCCCTCTCCGTGCTCAACTAGTTGGAACATCTCCAAAGCAGACTGGGGGCTCTTCTCTTCCAGGGCGACCTCTCAAGACCAAACCTTCACAAGCAGCGATAGTCAGGTCGCACACCTCACGGAAGTCATTCTCGCTGCTGCTGAATATTCCATCCCTCTCACTACTTCTTCTCCACGTCGCGTACCGGTCCCCTGGTGGACCGCAGCATGTAGAGACGCTTTACGTGCTCGTCGACATGCTTTACGCACCTTTAAACGTCACCCTACAGTGGCGAATTGTATCAATTATAAACGATTATGTGCGCAGTGTCATTGTATTATCAAAGAAAGCAAGAAAGCCAGCTGGGCTGCTTTCACCAGCCCCTTCAACAGTTTTACTCCTTCTTCTGTTGTCTGGGTTAGCCTGCGCCGGCTATCTGGCACTAAGGTCCACTCGCCAGTTTCTGGCTTGACGGTCGCAAATGACGTCCTTGTGGCCCCCTGAGGATGTCTCCAATGCCTTCGGCCGCTTTTTCGCAGAGGTTTCGAGCTCCGCTCATTACCACCATGCCTTCCTCCCCCGAAAACAGGCAGAGGAGGCTAGGCCACCTAACTTCCGCTCCTCGAATCGTGAAAGTTATAATGCCCCATTCACCATGCGGGAACTCGAAAATGCACTTGCCCGGTCACGGTCTTCCGCTCCAGGGCCTGAATCTATTCATATTCAGATGCTGAAGAACCTTTCTCCTGCGGGTAAAGGTTTCCTTCTTCATACTTATAATCGCATCTGGGTTGAGGGACATGTTCCCGCATGCTGGCGCGAGTCTATTGTTGTACCGATTCCTAAGCCGGGGAAGGACAAGCACTTGCCTTCCAGTTACCGACCCATCTCGCTTACCAGCTGTGTCTGTAAGGTGATGGAGCGAATAGTTAACTCTCGTTTGGTTTGGCTGCTCGAACCTCGACGCCTACTTACCAATGTACAATGTGGATTTCATAGGCGCCGCTCTGCTGTTGACCATCTGGTTACCTTGTCGACCTTCATTATGAATAACTTCTTGCGGAAGCGCCCGACTGCGGCTGTGTTCTTTGATTAGGAGAAGGCTTACGACACCTGTTGGAGGGCGGGCATTCTCCGCACCATGCATACATGGGCCTTCGCGGTCGCCTCCCTCTTTTTATTCGTTCCTTTTTAATGGATCGACAGTTCAGGGTACGTGTGGGTTCTGTCCTGTCAGACACCTTTCGCCAGGAGAATGGTGTGCCACAGGGCTCAGTTTTGAGCGTCGCTCTCTTCGCCATAGCGATCAATCCAATAATGGATTGCCTCCCAGCTGATGTATCAGGCTCTCTTTTCGTGGACGATTTTACCATCTATTGCAGCGCGCAGCGTACATGTTTCCTGGAGCGCTGTCTTCAGCGGTCTCTTGACTGTCTTTACTCCTGGAGTGTCGCCAATGGCTTCCGTTTTTCTGCCGAGAAGACGGTCTGTATTAACTTCTGGTGCTACAAAGAGTTTCTCCCACCATCCTTACGACTCGGTGCCGTTGCTCTCCCATTCGTGGAGACAACAAAATTTTTAGGTCTTACATTTGGCAGGAAACTTAGCTGGTCTCCACATGTGTCATGTTTGGCTGCCCGTTGTACCCGTTCTCTAAATGTCCTCCGTGTTCTCAGTGGTATGTCATGGGGAGCGGATTGAACCATCCTACTTCGCCTATATCGGTTGATCGTCCGCTCCAAGCTGGATTATGGGAGCTTCGTATACTCCTCTGCACG
Organism: Schistocerca serialis cubense; assembly: GCF_023864345.2. Lineage (NCBI taxonomy): Eukaryota > Metazoa > Arthropoda > Insecta > Orthoptera > Acrididae > Schistocerca > Schistocerca serialis. Next base: position 345,005,688 of record NC_064646.1, read on the forward strand.
GCCGTCCATCTTACGCCGCCTCAACTCCATACAACATCGGGGTTTACGTCTTGCGATCGGAGCGTTTTATACTAGTCCCGTCGAGAGTCTTCATGCTGAAGCCGGTGAATTGCCACTCACCTACCGGTGCGATATACTGCTTTGTCGGTATGCCTGTCAGCTACTGTCAATGCCCGACCACCCGTCTTATCGTTCCTTTTTTGACGACTCTCTCGACCGTCAATACGGGTTGTATGTGTCTGCCCTGCTACCCGCTGGAGTTTGCTTTCGTCGCCTCCTTCAACACCTTGATTTTTCACTCCCTGCAACCTTTAGAGTGGGCGAGAGCCACACGCCACCTTGGCTCCAGACTCAGGTTCGCGTTCACCTTGATCTCAGCTCGCTCCCAAAGGAGGTTACTCCCGGTTCGGTATACCACTCCCGTTTTGTCGAACTTTGTTCGAATTTCATTAATATGACCTTCATTTATACAGATGGGTCCAAGACCAATGACGGGGTCGGGTGTTCTTTTATTGTCGGGGCACAAAGTTTCGAATACCGGCTCCATGGCCATTGTTCGGTCTTCCCATCTGAGCTCTTTGCCCTCTACCAGGCTGTTCTTTACATCTGCCGCCACCGACATTCTGCTTATGTCATCTGCTCCGATTCCCTGAGCGCCATCGAGAGCCTCAGTGATCCGTATCCGGTTCACCCTTTCGTGCACCGGATCCAACACTCTCCTCAGCAGCTGGTGGACGACGGTTCTCCGGTTAGCTTTATGTGGGTTCCTGGCCATGTCGGTATCCCTGGGAACGAAGCTGCAGATGCAGCTGCCAAGGCTGCGGTCCTCCAGCCTCGGACAGCTTCTTGTTGTGTCCCTTCATCAGATTGTAGCAGGGTCATTTGTCGGCGCATTTTATCGCTGTGGCATGCCGATTGGGCTGCACTTACGGACAACAAGCTTCGGGCCTTGAAACCTCTTCCCGCGGCTTGGCCGTCCTCCTCACGCCCTTCTCGGGAGGAGGTCGTTTTGGCCCGGTTACAAATTGGACACTGCCGGTTCAGCCATCGCCATCTGCTGACGGCTGCGCCGGCGCCGTTCTGCCCGTGTGGGCAATTGCTGACGGTCCGCCACATTTTAACGTCCTGTCCGGATTTTAATATACTGCGTCTTGATCTTGGCCTGCCATGTACTCTGGATGCCATTTTAGTGGATGACCCAGGAGCAGCTGCTCGCGTTCTTCGTTTTATCTACTTGACACACCTGTCTAAGAACATTTGATTATGCTGTTTTTAATCCTCTGCCTGTCTATGCCTTTTATAGTATTGTCCCTTTTAGTTGCTGTTTTAACCTTGTGCCTTGCGGTGCATTCCTAACTTTTAGTCTGGGCGCTAATGACCATTGTAGTTGTGCACCCTAAAACCACAAAACAAAAAAAGAAGCACGCACTTTGCAGCAACTTTATGCATGTGTAGCTTGTCACGTAAAATCCTGTAGATTGTTGTCTTCTCAATACCAGTATGGTGCAGTAATTCCAGCAGCATCCATCTTCTGTCGTTCTCCAAGCATAAATTGATCTCAGTATGAGCACAGTCAATGCACACACTCAGGCTGCCCGGATTGGTACAAATCAACCTTTGCAGCTCTGCCACACCTGAATGCAGCTACGCAGTAAGCAACAATTCCTTATGGTAAAGTAGCATTTCCTACTGTTTCCACAAGCTTCTTGTGACACTGTAGCACATTCCTTTCCTTGTGAATTGGAATGTTTATTTAAGAGCGCTGTTCAAGTCGGGTAACATCCATCCTGAATGGGTGCTCAACTCCCACCGTGGTCTTTTTTCATGCATCATTCTCCTGAAAAGGACTGCCATCTAACGACACATCATATTACTGTGGATTCTTGGGCAGGCCATGGGATGCATGTAGTTTCTAATGTATTATTTTGTACTGTTGCAACTGACAGTAAAACATGTTTACAATGACAAACTTTTTTCCTCTTTTTTTCTCATATCTTTATGGCAGTGTGTTTGCGCTCATCCATCTCCCTACATATAATGTTTACATATGAACTAACCTTCGATTTGCATATTTCAGAATTTTTTATTTCGTTACCCCTCAAGGTAGAAAATAGTTGCGATGACTTTTGCAATGACCATTGTTTGCCATTTGGTGTGAGATTGCATAAGATTTCAAGTGCACAGTAAGAGATGAGATGTATTCGTATTTAGAATTCATAATTTTCTTTGACATCCCGAGTGGTTTTTTAGCTATAAAATTCATGTATCACACAAAATGTTGTGCTGGGTGTCTGTGACTCCTTTCTCCCCTACAAAGACTGGGAATGTAAGTGCCATTTTCCTTAATACTGGGCTACATGAGAATTCATGGAAAAATTAATAAATGTGGCAGCCATTGAAAAAGTGTGAAAATACTCCGATTCGGTTTGTCATCACTCTAAATGCTGTTGCCATACTGTTGATGTACAAAGCTAGGTTCCAGAGGGAAGAAGGGTGGCCTGAAGTAGTTAACAGTAAGCTGCAGCAGATAAAGGCAAATTCTTGATGATGGTGTATCTCCCTCCGCACACTTAAACAGGATGAAGTCCATCTCACTTCTCTGCAGAGAGGACATTATTCATTGGTGCATGACTTTTTGTGGTCTGGTGAGAGATCCCTCCAATGTGTAGTACTTGTGGCATACAGATTCGTGTACACCACATTGAAACTGATTGTTTTATTTTCAGCCGAGAAGGCAATTTACCAGCTCATCTGCCCTTCAGTGTGCCTAGAAATGAGGCAAATTCACATTTTAAGATTATTTAAAATTTCTTAGCTGCTTCCTGAATTATAACCTATGCGTTTTAATTTGTGCCAGGATGGCTATTTTATCTTGGCACTATGTAAATTGTAACTCAGTCATGTTTCCTTACATTCTTATGTTAACTTCTTCTTTATTGTTCTATCCACCTTTTTGGTGGGCATCAGAACATTGACCCTGTGATTTGAGTGATACTGAAATTCTGCACATGGACATGACTTTAAATGAGATGGTATTTTATCTCAAGTTTTACACATTGTAACCACATTTGTTTCAAACAGTTTCTTTAAGGCTGTTGATAACATTGTTATTGAGCATGCACGCACTCGATCACACACACACAGACGCTTTCTCACCTCATCTCTCTCACCTTCCTAACCTAGTAACTATTACCTAACCTAGTAACTATTAGATCCATAAGCTAATTAGTGCCTCTCTCTTACTTCTCCATGTGTATTTCCATACTGCAACTAGAACACCACTATTCACCTCCTGAAACACAGCCAACACTTCTGGTAATTAATTTAGTTGTTGCCTGAACTGAATTTTCTTTTGATATAATTGACTTAAAAGTTACACTGTCTGTGAAGCAAGAAAATTTGGGATTAGAAGCAATGTCTAAAGAGAAGAGGTAGGCATTCATTCAAAATGAAATTATCTTATCATCACAGATTACATAATCATGAAATTGTCATAACTAGAAGAAAATTCAAAGTACAGAGACAAAATGTGATTCCATGCACAATTATTTAAGGAAGCATTTTTTCCTTCCCATTTCTTTTTCATTTTTGTGGTCATTGATTATGTTTTAAAATTTTTTAATTTAGTTGTGTGAAATATTACCTAATAAGTATGTGGCCACCTTAGTTTGTATGTTTGACGTGTGTACATTTACCTAGTGAAATCGTGCATTTCCAAATTTCCAGTGGTGCTTTGAAATGTAATAGGGGAATCTCAACATTCTGTACTAGTAATACCAGCAAAAGCGGCAGTTACCTAATAGCACCACTAATTACTCATTTTTAGGCCGTGTCAGTGAAAGAAGAGAATACAGCAACAGAAGAAGAAAATGTATCTGAATCAGAAGGAAATGTATCAGATGAAATTTTATATCCGCTGGCTACAAAATGGCAAGGAAGTTTTTTGGAGAAGAAATCTGAGCATACAAAGGTAAGAAATTATTGTGTTCTATAAGGATGAGAAATTTATTTTTGTGATAAGCAGTGCTATTTAAAAGTCTTTTGGTGCCTCCGACCTCTCTCGTCACGTAATCAGATTTTTTGCTGTCTGAGTGTGAGGTGAGGGAAGAGAGAAACTGAGAACACGCTGCATATGACTTGGTTTTATATTTCACATTGCTCAACAACGTAAATAAAAAACAAAACAGATTTTCAGTATTTTTAATTATTTTTAGCACTCTTAAGACATAATTTTTATCTGGTACAAGCTGTTGGCATATGGATAAACACAGACAATTCCAGTGACTTTTGACACACACACACACACACACACACACACACACACACACACACACACACGTTGATCAGAATAGCGTACAGCTTTTGCAGCATCATTATGGAGACCGTAGGAAAGCACTGTAGATATACTGGACAGCTTTATTGTGAAAGGATTTGTCACTAAAACAGGGGTTACCTTGCAGATTAAACTGTTACATAAAACACGGACAGGCACTGGCTAAAAGGGTATTCCTGGCCAAGAAAGGTCTAGTAATATCAAACATAGATATACATTTCAGCAAGAAATTTCTAAGAGTGTACATTTGGAGCACAGCATTGTATGGGAGTGAGACATGGAATGTGGGAAAATTGGAACAGAAGAGAATAGAAGCATTTGAGATGTGATGCTACAGAAGAATGTTGAGAAATAGGTGAATTGATAAAGTAGGAAATGACTGACAAGAAGAAGGGAGAGGACAATAGAACCTGTATTAAGACTTTAGGAAATAATTCCCATGGCACTAGAGGGAGCAGTAGAGGGTGAAAACTGTAGAGCAAGACACTGACTGGGATACATCCAACAGATAATTGAGGACAATACACTGTGTGATCAAAAGTATCTGGACACTCCCAAAACCATACATTTTTGATTCTAGGTGCATTGTGCTGCCACCTACTGCCAGGTACTCCATATCAGCGAACTCAGTAGTCATTAGACATCATGAGAGAGCAGAATGGGGTGCTCCGTGGAACTCGTGGACATCAAATGTGGTCAGGTGATTGGTTGTCACTTGTGTCATACATTTGTATGCGAGATTTCCACTCTCCTAAACATCCCTAGGGCCACTGTTCACAATGTGATAGTGAAGTGGAAATGTAAAGGGACACGTACAGCACAAAAGCGTACAGACCGACCTGGTCTGTTGACTGACAAAGACCGCCAACAGTTGAAGAGGGTCGTAATGTGTAATAGGCAGATATCTATCCAGACCATTACACAGGAATTCCAAACTGCATCAGGCTCCACTGCAAGTACTATGACAGTTAGGTGGGAGGTGAGAAAACTTGGATTTTATGGTCGAACGGCTGCTCATAAGCCACACATCACACCGGTAAATGCCAAACAACGCCTCACTTGGTGTAAGGATCGTAAACATTGGATGATTGAACAGTGGAAAAACGTGTGGACTGACGAATCGTAGTACACGGTATGAATGCCTGGCGAATGTCATCTGCCAGCATGTGTAGTGCCAACAGTAAAATTTGGAGACGGTGGTGTTATGGTGTGGTCGTGTTTTTCATAGTGGGGGCTTGCACCCCTTGTTGTTTTGCGTGGCACTATCACAGACGGACCTATATTGATGTTTTAAGCACCTTCTTGCTTCACATTGTCGAGGAGCTGTTCGGGGATGGCGATTGCATCTTCCAACACAATCGAGCACCTGTTCATAATGCACGGCTTGTGGCACAGTGGTTACATGACAATAACATCCCTGTAATAGACTGGCCTGCACAGAGGCCTGACCTATTATTTGGAACGCTGACATCGTGCTCGGCCTCGCTGACCGACATCGATACCTCTCCTCAGTGCAGCACTCCATGAAGAATGGGCTGCCATTCAGCACCTTATTGAACATATGCCTTAAAGAGTGGAAGCTGTCATCAAGGCTAATGGTGGGCCAACACCATACTGAATTCCAGCATTACCGATGGAGGGGCGCCACTAACTTGTAAGTCATTTTCAGCCAGGTGTCAGGATACTTTTGATCACATAGTGTAGGTTGCTACTCTGAGATGACAATGTTGGCACAGGAGAGGAATTTGAGATGGACAGCATGAAACCAGTCAGAAGACTGATGACACAAAAAAATCTGCATATGCACATGGGTGCTTCCAGCTGAAATGGCAAATGGTCTCAAAAAAAGCTCGAAAACAGATTGAAGGTTGGCAGTTATCTTGAAGCATTTAGGAATCTATCCTTTTAATTCTTTTGAGGCCCTGATGAATTCTTCAAACCTCGCACTGTCTTTAATGGCAGTGGACTTTGGGAATTTGATTGTGTTTGTCAGAATGTGTGCCTTGTATAACATGATTTTCCCACCTGTCAGTGTCTTACTGTGGGCAGTGTACAGCCCAGTCCACTTAAAATGTGAGATCTACAATCCATTCCAGATGTTCTGATTGTTGTTGCGGCTGCACTCCTTTTTCCTTTATAAATTCAACGATAGTGACTTTTAAATTGAAAAATCATTCCAGGCATGCCCCTTGGCTTAACCAACACACTTTGTTGTAATATATAAAGTTTCCATACTTTTTGTTCAGTTGCATCAAAAACTATATTAACCGACAGTGGAGCAATGTGTGCGACTTCAGAAATTTTGTTATTTATACAACTAATTTCCCCATGTGCTGCATGCCTGCAGGTTTAGCACAAAGTGCTTTTTGATGTACAGAACAATGAATCTGGTCTGTCGACTATTGTGATTTTGTGCTCTTTCATTGTCAACTAAATTTTTAAATCCTTTCTGCATGGTACTGTTGGTGTTGTTTCTCAACAAATTTGCTGTACCCATCGCTTATGTGACTGCATAATGTATATTGAGAAATCTTATCTCTCTCTTCTGTCATTCCCATTCATTTTTAAACACTTCTGATGATAGATCGCTAGACTCACTGTTTTTGTGGAAACAGTCGTCAGGTCTGTGAACATCCTTCATACCATGAACAAACAATAAATTGTAAACAGCGCTAACATCACGGTACTTCCGGAGAAAATTTACTGACCAAAAAAATGCCAAACCACAATAGTCAATGAAATGTCATGCTGTTCTGGGTACCTTCAAGAAGGACTGAGTAGAGCTGAGACAGGCTAGGCCTAGGCCTACATGCAGGATGCTACACACTGCACACTTGGGAGCTTGATACGCTGAGGCTCTCTCTTGTTAACACTAACAAGTGTGCCGTCAGTAATAGTACAATTAGTGATGGTTTGCATGTAACGAGATGGCTCAAGAGATATCTCCCCCCACCCCCCCCACCCCCCCTGTCATTCTCTCTCTGACACACACACACACACACACACACACACACACACACACACCAGCCGTTCCCTACCCTGATATCTGGTAATGCTGGGATGAGTGCCACATTTGGCTATTATATCTGCTATTGACTCTCACTTGAAAAATGTTTATTATATGCTTCGAAAACTATTGCTGTCACTTCTTAATGTAACATTTGTTGTTTGCTTTATGCTACTTGTTATGAACACAACAGTGGCTACGCGCCTTTACCATAAATAAACTAGCATCAAAATAAATGATAAATATTTACACATGCTACTGACAGATGCGACAGAATGACACTATTGGTTGGAGTGTCATGGGATACACTGCTTGTTGCCACTTTCCATTGCCCCACCTCCCATTGTCTTATGTGTGCAACATGGTGGTGGTGGCGGTGGTGGTGGTGGTGGTGGTGGTGGTAGTAGTAGTAGTAGTAGTAGTAGTAGTAGAATTGTTAGTACTTAAGAGAAACATTTCAATTTTTGAGACACCATTGGTGAAGCAAGAAGATGTAAGAACAAAAGTATGTGACGAATTCGCAGGTGCTTCAAATCAATATGGATCACTGCTGTCTTTGAAATCAGAAGATGTTGGTCTAAAGAATATTCAGAACATGCAGGTTGGAATTCATTCATCTCACCAGATATTGCCAATGTACAGTGTACAGATTAGTCTAGTTTTGAGACATCAAACGTGCTTCTACATACTATCTCCAAAATAGTATTCGAAAGGCTTACCATCTGTTTGTGAAGTAATTACAATTTTCGTGATGAATAAAAACCATTTTCATTATTTAAAAGAAAATATTCATGACTCTTAATCCAGTAACACAACTTTTGCTTGAATTGTGAGTAGCAGTTGTGGCAGCTTCCTGTCAGTCTGTCTTCCCCATTACAGATTTTGCTGTATGTAGGACTTGCAAGAGAGACAGAAAAATATAACCTCAGTTGTTACATGTATCTACTGCTATTAATTTTAGTAGTATATACATGTATTATTGTTAATTAGTTTGAATCAAAGACTGGAGAGGTCACTGTAAGGGAGTAAAATTGTTGTTTTTCTTCTTCTTAGTCTTTATCTTCATTTTCTCCTTACCAAGTGTGGGCTGACATGCTCTGATCTGTTCTAACCACCTTGTCTACAGCCCTCCCACAGATGTTCTTCATGGAGGACTGTAACAAAATGCTTTCTTTTGTACCTTGGTCTCAAAAATTGGCAGATCTTTTAGTTATTGTTAACATCCCAGTCTCTTCAGTACACAGTAATTTCTGATTTTATCTGCTATTTTGTAACTTTTACTGTCCTGAAAAACTTCACGCCATGTTTGTCTTTGCTTAGGTCTTTATGCCTGGCCCTTTATCCCACATGACAACATTGTGCTTATCAGCACTTTATAAAATTTCATTAGGGGCATTTTCATTCCTTACTGATAAGCAATTTCATTCCCAAGTATTGAAAATACAAGATTTACCCTAATATATGAATAGGATTGGGGAGAAGAGAAGCTTGTGGCACAACTTGACTAGAAGAAGGGATCGGTTGATAGGACGTGTTCTGAGGCATCAAGGGATCACCAATTTACTATTGGAGGGCAGCGTGGAGGGTAAAAATCGTAGAGGGAGACCAAGAGATGGGTACACCAAGCAGATTCAGAAGGATGTAGGTTGCAGTAGATACTGGGAGATGAAGAAGCTTGCAGAGGATAGAGTAGCATGGAGAGCTGCATCAAACCAGTCTCAGGACTGAAGACCACAACAACAAACCCTAATATTATTCCATCATTGTCGACCTTTGATCAAACTGGACCGATTTCAGAGAATGCCATTATGAGAGTCTGGTAGTTGAAATTTTTAAATTGTAATTGGAACCTTTGTAGTACAGGTGGTACCCTGCTGTTTGCATTTTATGCGCATTTTTCTAAATTATTGCTTGGTATAAGAATAGAGTAGAATGTTAAAGTGCATCTGGTTTCAAACTCCGCAATTCATACAAAATTATTGGGGGTAGGTGTTAAACAGCATTTGAGATGTGGTATACCCTTATCTTACTCCATGATTTGTATTTGTCTTAGGTGACATCCTTCTTCTGGTATCTGTTACAAGTGTTGTGTTAAATGAGATACTGTGCCCGACTATAATTAAATGTTTTGGATATCGTACGTTATCTTCCAGCTCATATTTCTGTCCACACAGGTGATGGCTTTCTCAAAATTTCTAAACACTTGGTGTGTTTCCAACTAAGTCCATTTCTTATGTATTATCTGTTTTAAACAGACAACATGTAACAGATTTAGTTAACTTACGTTGTCCCAATAGTTTTTTTAATTTCCTGGCCAGTGGAGTATTATTTATTTTTCTGTGATATATCTCTTTATAACTTACAAAATCTTTGTCATATGAAACAGGCATCTATGATATTTACAGCTGTGTAATCTTCTTTCATTTCTACATACGTCATGTTCTGTAGGTTCCATCAATAATGCTCCATCTACCTAAGAAATGGTAAGTTCAATCAAAGGCTTGGATGAGGTCAAACACCAGGATAATTTTTATAGTTATTAGCTCTACAGGATTTAATTAATAAGGTGCAGTATGGTGATTTACTTACTGCACTCAAATTTGAGAGAAGAGGACTGGAAATACCTGTCCATCCAGCCATATTTAGGTTCCCTGTTTCCTTTAATTCATTAAGGCAGCTGCTGATAAGATTAATCCAGAAAGTATGTGGCCAATTTCCGTATTTTCATTTATGTGCTACCTGATGTGCTCTTTTACTTTAGAAACCTCATTGTCGGTGGGTTGCTGCCTTGTAACTTTTATCTTTTGTTTTCATTTTTCCTCAGTAATTTTTGCCATGTTTTGTTTCCATATCTGATTATTGATTATTGGCAGCTCTTTATAGTAATCTGAATCTTGGTTGCAGTCAGTACTTACTATTTCCTTGAATATTCTTTCTTGATTTTGAAGTGCATTATATACTGGTGGTGGTGGTGGTGGTGGTAGCAGTAGCAGTTGCAGCAGCAGCAGTTGTAACAGTAATATTCATTTTTTTTGCATTTACAGGACACTGTCATTAAACAGGAGGAGTTTTCAACAAAAAGAGAACCTGGATCTTCTGAAAAAAGTATTCCTGAAGGAATGAAATCACCACAAACTTTGAAAACACAGATGATTGCATTACAGAATAGGATACTAAAAACTAAGGTATGAATTCAGTATACTTAGAAACTGACAAAAGTAATTTTTATGTTTCCTCATTCACTGCACATCGGTCTTTCCAAAACGTCTCTCCTTTTTTTTCATCAAAAGTCTTTCCAAAACTGTCCTTCCCCCCTGGGTAGTTGTACACCAGTGTATAAAATGTTAATAATTCAAAGGATTGATAAGTTTTACAGTTCCGAGGGAAAAATCTGCGGAAAACCTACTGTCACTTAGCAGGTAAAAAGTATATTTTTTTAAACAGGATATCCGGGAATAATCCGGGAAATTTTTTTTCACTGTCTGTGTATGCACCCTGCTATGTCAATGAAGATACTGGACTTGCTACTGGATGGACAACATACATCCAGACAGTAATGTCTTGGTGTATTGCATTCCACATCTATATACATACTCTACAAGCCACCGCACTGTGCATAGTGGGTGATACTTGCAAATAGAATTAGGGGAAAAATGACTTTCGATAAGCCTCTGTATGAACACTAATTTCTTGTACCCTATCTCCGTGGTCCTTATGCAAAATGATGGCAATAGAATTACCACTTGAGTTCCCAAAGCATCTCCGTAATACTTGCATGTTGTTTGAACATACAGGTAACAAATATAGCAGCCCATCTGTGAATTGCCCGCCCCTGGTAGCTGAGGGGTCAGCGTGATGGAATGTCATACTTAAAGGCCTGGGTTCGATTCCCGGCTGGGTCGAAGATTTTCTTTGCTCAGGGACTGGGTGTTGTGTTGTACTTATCATCATCATTTCACTCCCATCGACACTCAAGTCGTCGAAGTGGCATCAACTCGAAAGACTTGCACCAGGGAACGGTCTACCCGACGGGAGGCCCTAGCCACACACCATTTCTATTTTATCTGTGGGTTGTGTCAATGTCTTCCTGTAATTTGACTGGACATGGATCCCAAACACTCAAGCAGTACTCAAGAATAGGTCACACTAGTGCCCTGTATGCAATCTCCTTTACAGATGAACCACACTTTCCTAAAATTCTCCCAATAAACCAAAGTTGGTCATTCACCTTACCTATCACAATCCTCATATGCTTGTTACATTTCATATCGTTTTGCAACTTTATGCCCAGATATTTAAATGATGTTACAGTCTTGCAGGGCAATACTAATGCTGTACCTGGAATTAGGGGTTTGTTTTCCTACTCATCTGCTCTAAGTTACATTTTTCTACATTTAGAGCCAGCTGCCATTCATCACACAAGCTAGAAATTTTGTCCAAGTAATCTTGTATCCTCCTACAGTCACTCAACTTCGACACTGTCTTGTACACAACAGCATCATTAGCAGACATCCTGTACGCCAGATCATTTGTGAATATGGAGAGTAATAGCAGTCATATCACACTTCTCTGGGGCACTGCTGATAATACCCTTACCTATGATGAACACTTCCTGTTGAGGACAAAATACTGTATTCTGTTACTTAAGAAGTCCCCAAACTGCTCACATATTAAAATTTTGTTTTTGTGGGAGTCCACAGCCTTAACCTGTTTTAAGAATGAAAACATGAGCCAAGCAGGCTGTATTCCCTTTACATTCGTGCAATTGGCCAATTTCAACTTAAGCTTCCAGTGTCATTTCAATGTAAAATGAAGCTGTAGGCTTAAGATCTGTGCTTGAAAATGACCCACAGTTGAAATTGGCCAACTGTATGGATAATAGAGAGACTACAGCCCACTTGGACCATGTTTTCATTCACATATCTGGGAACTACTACTACATGCTCATACCATCGTTAAGTCTGCATTGGGGCACCATGTCTAATGCCTTTCAGAAATCTAAAAATATGGAATCTTCCCGTTGGCCTTCATTCATAGTTCGCCAGATACCATGTGAGAAAAGGGAAAGTTGAGTTTCACGCAAGCGATGCTTTCTGAAACAATGCTGATTCGTGGACATAAACTTTTTGGTCTCGAGGAAATTTATTATATTCAGACTGAGGATATGTTCAAGAATTCTGCAGCAAAGCAACGTTAAGGGTATTGATCTTTTACCCTTATTGTATACGGGAATCACGTGCCCTTTTTTTCCAGGTACTTGGGCCATTGTGCTGGGCAAGAGATTTGTGATAAATGCAAGCTAAGTAAGGGGACAGTGCTGTAGAGTACCGTATTTACTCGAATCAAAGCCACACTTTTTTTCCGGTTTTTGTAATCCAAAAAACCGCCTGCAGCTTATAATCGAGTGCAAAGTAAGCGGAAGTTCTGAAAAACATCGGTAGGTGCTGCCACAACTAACTTCTGCCATCGAATACATGTAGCGCTAGACGGGCATGCTTTGCAGGCACAATGATAAATACTGGCGCCAAAACCTTTGCGTCAGTAAATACACTCCTGGAAATGGAAAAAAGAACACATTAACACCGGTGTGTCAGACCCACCATACTTGCTCCGGACACTGCGAGAGGGCTGTACAAGCAATGATCACACGCACGGCACAGCGGACACACCAGGAACCGCGGTGTTGGCCGTCGAATGGCGCTAGCTGCGCAGCATTTGTGCACCGCCGCCGTCAGTGTCAGCCAGTTTGCCGTGGCATACGGAGCTCCATCGCAGTCTTTAACACTGGTAGCATGCCGCAACAGCGTGGACGTGAACCGTATGTGCAGTTGACGGACTTTGAGCGAGGGCGTATAGTGGGCATGCGGGAGGCCGGGTGGACGTACCGCCGAATTGCTCAACACGTGGGGCGTGAGGTCTCCACAGTACATCGATGTTGTCGCCAGTGGTCGGCGGAAGGTGCACGTGCCCGTCGACCTGGGACCGGACCGCAGCGACGCACGGATGCACGCCAAGACCGTAGGATCCTACGCAGTGCCATAGGGGACCGCACCGCCACTTCCCAGCAAATTAGGGACACTGTTGCTCCTGGGGTATCGGCGAGGACCATTTGCAACCGTCTCCATGAAGCTGGGCTACGGTCCCACACACCGTTAGGCCGTCTTCCGCTCACGCCCCAACATCGTGCAGCCCGCCTCCAGTGGTGTCGCGACAGGCGTGAATGGAGGGACGAATGGAGACGTGTCGTCTTCAGCGATGAGAGTCGCTTCTGCCTTGGTGCCAATGATGGTCGTATGCGTGTTTGGTGCCGTGCAGGTGAGCGCCACAATCAGGACTGCATACGACCGAGGCACACAGGGCCAACACCCGGCATCATGGTGTGGGGAGCGATCTCCTACACTGACCGTACACCACTGGTGATCGTCGAGGGGACACTGAATAGTGCACGGTACATCCAAACCGTCATCGAACCCATCGTTCTACCATTCCTAGACCGGCAAGGGAACTTGCTGTTCCAACAGGGCAATGCACGTCCGCATGTATCCCATGCCACCCAACGTGCTCTAGAAGGTGTAAGTCAACTACCCTGGCCAGCAAGATCTCCGGATCTGTCCCCCATTGAGCATGTTTGGGACTGGATGAAGCGTCGTCTCACGCGGTCTGCACGTCCAGCACGAACGCTGGTCCAACTGAGGCGCCAGGTGGAAATGGCATGGCAAGCCGTTCCACAGGACTACATCCAGCATCTCTACGATCGTCTCCATGGGAGAATAGCAGCCTGCATTGCTGCGAAAGGTGGATATACACTGTACTAGTGCCGACATTGTGCATGCTCTGTTGCCTGTGTCTATGTGCCTGTGGTTCTGTCAGTATGATCATGTGATGTATCTGACCCCAGGAATGTGTCAATAAAGTTTCCCCTTCCTGGGACAATGGATTCACGGTGTTCTTATTTCAATTTCCAGGAGTGTAAATTTAAAAAAAAGGTGGAAGACGAGCTTTTTCCTCCGCCCCAAGTTTCGACCACTGCATTTTCATACATTATCCAACGAAGTAAATACAAATTACGTATTGTGCATCTTCGAATGTAGCAGCATTTCAATGTACTACGAAAATCAGACTGGCAAGACTGTTGGGATGTTTGTCAATATGGCCAACTCTACGTTCTGAATTTTTTCCTACCTGTGAGAAGAGGTGATTGCTAAAAGGAACTTTTATGAATTGTGAATCACATGCACTATTCTCTTCACCATTAGAATAATATGAATATAAACATTTTGCCATGTATTCTTTTGTGTTTGCTGCTATCTCATTTAAATCCTGTCTGCCTAATTGTACTATTGTACTATTCTTATGCCTAATAGTGGTACAGTCAGAAGTGAATCACGGCAATTGACTAGATTTTTAAATCTACAATGACTAATTTCTGTGCAGAATGTAATGTACTAAAGAGGTGTCTGCAAAGATTTTCAAACGGAGAATAATTTTTGCTAAACTCCCATTCAGAAGATCTTCTATCATACGCAGTCTATTATTTGGTTCTTGTTGATCATTATCAAAGAAAGCAGCAGTGTAAGTAACAACAAATAGCAGTCTCTTACCATTGTTTCGCTAATGAGGCGATTCCTCCTTTTTTTTAAAAAAAAAAAAATTGTAGGTGGCGGTAGCGCGCACAAAAGCAAGCTATGCCGCGAGCGGCGACAGGTCGTAAATACTCGTTATCAGAATGCGACAAACAATGCACGACACAGTACAGTAATGCATTTTCAGCTTAGAGTGACGTAAACACCTATAACATAGAGAACGGCACTTATCAGATCAAAGAAAAATAAGCAATCAATTCAAACCAGATGAAGCACGTGAAAAGGGAAGGGTACCCGTATAAATACGGACGGAGCACCTGACACATAGCAGTGGCTACCTGGTTAAGCTTAACTGCTAAGCTTACGACTCGAACCAAACTACTGTAGCTGTATCGTCATTCATTCGATTTAAATTCTCTCTCATATTACAATGGACCAACTTTGTTTTGGTTTGGAGGTGCAGCCTAAAACTTTTCTCTCCCTCTGAATTTCGAGTCTCAAATTTCAGGTGCGGCTTAGATTCGGGAATTTTTTTTTTCCTTGATTTAGAGTCTCATTTTTCAGGTGCGATTTAGATTCGAGTGCGGCTTAGATTCGAGTAAATACGGTACTCTTTGTAAACAGTAGGGTTACATCCAGACTTTGCAATTTATTTGTTTTTAACTCTTCCAGTTGTTTCCCTGCATCAGGGGTGCCTATTACTATGTCCACCATATGGTAGTCTATGCAGTAATCAAGTAATGATAAGTTTGTATGATTCTTCTGCATGAACGGTTTTTTAAAATGTGAAATTTAAACTTCAGCTTTTGTGTTGCTATCTTCCACTGCCACACCAGACTGGTGTACGAGTAACTGGACGGAAGCCTTAGGCTCACTTTGTAATTTTATGTAGGACCAGAATTTTCTAGGGTTTTCTGCTGCAGCTTTGAGGTGTTGCACTTCACTCAAAATTCTTGAAAGGGGGGGGGGGGGGGGACATAGATGGAGTCTCACAAACCATTACAAAAAAAGGGGCATATGCTTAAGTGACGCTGGAGGGAGGGAGATATTAAAGGCTGATCCATCACTGAGATGCTTGTTGATAAGAAATTCTCTATTCAGCTGAAATATTAAATTTTCAACATGTTTTTGTAATGGTGGAAAAAGCCAGATCTCGTGCGTATTCAGCTATTTGACTCCTGTAACTGTGCTTCATGGAAAGTAGAGTGGGTCCCAAAATCTTTTCTTGGGGACCTGTGAAAACCACTTGAATCTTTGCAGATTCTCTCTCACACTGGAGAGTGATATATGGCTGCAGTGTTCCTTGTAATCTTATTACGTGATGGTTCACTATTCCACATAAATGGAACGAAAACTAAGCATTATTAGAATTTATCATCTTCCATCTCCATGCCCAGAATGAATTCACGAAACTAAAGACATTGTTGTTTATCAGCATAATGAAAGCTTGTTGCAATTGAATCCTATATGGTTTAAAACACAAATGTCACGACAAAATTCAATAGACAGATGTATGAGGAATGCCTAAACTCTTGGCTGGCACAATGAGTGGACTTATGTGGACTGTGTGCAGAATTCTGTTGGATGCACTCTACATGAGGGTGCCGCATTGATTTCTTCACACATAAACAACCAGTGTGTTGAAACTTGGTGGTGTCACTGCCAAACGCTTTGAGTTGGAGGAGGATCTACTGAACCACAACTGTAAAAAAGAAAAGTACAAAATACTTTTTTCTGTGTTATTGCAATCTGTATTTCAACTTGCATTTAGCAATGAATAAGTGACATATATCTGAAGATAGTAACTGTTCTCGAAAGAACAGATACCATTGATGACAGTGCAACTTCTCTAGAGTAATGATAATTAACTGAAACCCTCAGCTGCCGACAGGTGTTGTTGATATACCTCGATGGGGACAGTTGAAAATGTGTGCCCCGGCCGGGACTCGAACCCGCTACCTCCTGCTTACATGGCAGATGCTCTATCCATCTGAGCCATCGAGGACACAGATGAATAGTGCGAGTGCAGGGACTTATCCCTTGCACGCTTCCTGTGAGACCCACATTCCCAACTGTCCACAGTTCTACATATGTAATGTACCTAACAGATATTTGCCCACAACACCTGTCGGCAGCTGAGGCTTTCAATTAATTATCATTTATTCCAGAGAAGCTGCATGGTCATCAATGGTATCTGTTCTCTCGAGAACAGTTACTATCTTCATATATATAGTTAAAGGCTACCCAGCCATTGACTTTTGTCTGTGTGAATGCGCACGGGTTGCCTGAACTCTTGCGGGAATCGCCAAAGTGTGCGCGAGTAATGAGTGGATGGGCAAATATCTGTTAGGTACATTACATGTGTAGAACTGTGGACAGTTGGGAATGTGGGTCTCACGGGAAGCGTGCAAGGGATAAGTCCCTGCAGTCGCACTATTCATCTGTGTCCTCGGTGGCTCAGATGGACAGAGCATCTACCATGTAAGCAGGAGATCCTGGGTTCGAGTCGCGGTCGGGGCACACATTTTTAGCTGTCCCCATCGAGGTATAGCAACAACACCTGTCAGCAGCTGAGGGTTTCAATTAATTATCATTTAGAATAAGTGACAGCTCTTGCTGTGCCAGGGTCCCACTGCTGACAACTGTATGGACAAGCATCTTACAACTGACGCCAAGAGAGACCTTCTGTTTCAGTGTGAATGTTAAAATTTACCTCGAGTTTCTGTCTTCATTCATGTAGAAGTAGTCATGTGAAATTGGGTGAATTTTTTTGAAACATCCTCTGTTTGGAGCAAATCGTGCAGATTATCAGTGAATATTTACTACATTAGTGTTGCTATATTTGCTGTAACAAATGATAACAAATGTGCACCCATGAAGCCACACACACACACACACACACACACACACTCACACACACACACACACACACACACACACACACAACACAAACAAAAGACAGATGGTAAACACCGTGTGACATCTGGCACCATTACACACTGTAAAAGTGCACAATCAGTACACAGCGAAAAGTGGCAGTGAATTGTTCAAATACATGTGTTTGAAAAAAAAAAAAAAAAAAAAAAAAAACCAACAACAACAACCTGAAAACTGGTCATTGAGTAAATACATCTCCATTACAACACATGTGGAATGAAAACATTGGAAATTGTAAGAAAGACTGTACAATAATTTAACCTCATAAAACTTGTTCTGCAATTAGAGAAAACATAATTTAGTAACATACGTGTAACTACCATATAACTCTTTTATTATATTCATAAAAACAAACATGTATCACAGGCCACTGAAGATACTTGACAAATAAAAGAAGCTAAAAGTGTATGGCAAAGAACAAAATGCCTTTCATTTAGTTCCGAATACAGAATATACCCACAGGAACGGTGAATTAATTAAATATTAATAGACTAGTTTCATTTTACTGTAACTCAACCTGCAATTTTCACAAACATAAAAAGCTGTATTTTTGCAGTGTGGAATTTTGTAGATAGTTTCAGATGATTTGTGGTGTCTGATGTAATGTGTTACGTGAACTGTCATCAAGGGGGTTGTACCTCTTTATTCCGGCTTCCAGGGTATTTTGAAGTCGACTAACATAACAACATTGCCTGATCGCGGTGTAAGACTTCAGATGTCGCTAACTAAGGATGAAAATGAACTAAAGAAACTGAGAAATGATCTTCAAATCAGTGAAGAATGGCATGCAAAAAGTGATAAAGGTTAGTACCAAAACATTATTATTATTGTTATTATTATTATTTTAATTTTTGTATACAATTGTAAGTGTTGTATGAAAGCTAATTAAAGAGCAGCCTGTATTTCAATAGATAAAAAAATCAGTGTTATTTTACATGATTTTCTGTTAAATCACCACTAAATGTGTATTGCAACTTGCTTTCATGGAGATTGGATAATGTGTAATAGTGGTTTGTGTCAATAGTCATTCAAAAAATGAAAGCTGTTCTGTGCATGTGCTTATATTATTGCATGGTGTGACTCAGAGTACATGTTTATGTATTATGTCTAATAGTAGGTAAGTGATTCTTAGCAAAAAATTGTGGGAGACCTGAAAACAGACATAACTGAGATTTAACCCTGATGTGTTTCATGGTGCATCGTTATATAAAATACCATTTTAGAAGAAAAACTGGAACTTTTTAAGATTTGCCCTGTACTCACTCTCAGATGACTGACAGTCGGTGTTGAGGCCCATATTGATCCTGGCAGGTTGTAATATCCTGACAGTGAAGATGGTGAAAATTTGTGAAAGTTAAAAGGTTTTACAAAATTTAATACAGCATGAAATGCAGAGAATTTTGCACATGCTTATGCTTTATCAACAATGCATAACATCATCATGATTTTATTCTTCCATATGTATATTTCTTTTACTAAATTGCTTTGGTTCTTGTGCACAGTGATTTTGTTAGCCCTAAAACCCAGCTAGCAGATAACTTTTGTGTAATTTTCAGAAGTAACTTAACCATGGAGCCTGCAGGAAGTTCTATGATTTTGTCATCTTAAATCTCAAACATTTGGCTGTAGGTTTTGATACCCACATACCATTTTTAATAGTTTTTATTAAGTTGTGCCCCCATGGGAAACAGTGTTTATTTTTGATAACATTTATTTTACAGCCAAATTCATGTTAGATTTGACATGGTTACCCAGGATTACACAACTAAGTGTACACAAAGTGGAGATGTATTCACCTTAGTGTATTTTCATACTTCTTCAGTAACGTGGTCTCGACATCCAGTGACTATTTCCACTTCATCATGCCATACTTGAAAATAAAATTCGTTACATAACATTCAACAACATTAGAGCTCTAAGTGGAAATAATTATAGTTTTTAGGAATTAACCATAAGTGTGTGAAATTGTGACCATTGGCAATCTGTTATTGACTTGACTCCATCAGCTCACCACTAAATAACATTACTAGCAGACAAGATGTGTTGTTCTTTTGAGGTTTTATGTTTTGTGTAAATGTGGATATATTTGGAAATGAGAAATATAACTCCTAAGTTGACTTTACTTTTTGTGGTTACAGAGGTCTATACATTGTAATTAGAATTTTATACTTGTGCCATTACGAAGTTCTCAGGAGTGATCAGAAATATATGGATCACATATCTCTATTTGTTAAATTTCAAATGATGATTATGATGATGAAGACAACACAACAACACTCAATCTCGGGGCAGGTGAAAATACCTGACCCCGCCAATAATGGAACTCGGGAGCCCCGTGCTCAGGAAGCGAGAACACTACCATGAGATCACGAGCTGCGGACAATAAATTTTTAGAATGGAAATGGAAATGAAGTCCCGTGCTTCTTGACAGAGCGTAGGGGAACTATGTGGAAGACCTGCACCGCCGCACTAGGCAAGGTCCTAATGGAGGTGGTTTTGCGTTGCCTTCCTCCGAACGTAATGGGGATGGATGATGATGATGATGATGACATAACAACACCCAGCCATCTCGGGGCAGGTGAAAATCCCTGACCCCGCTGGGAATTGAACCTGGGACCCCATGCTTGGGAAGTGAGAACTCTACCGCAAAACCACGAGCGAGACAGTAGCATAAAGTAAACTAAATATTGAGATGTGTAAGTATATTTACAAGAGATGTTAAGAACAAAGTGAGAGTGGAAAATAAAGTTTAGTATCACAAGTTTCTTCCTTTGAGACTTGGAATGCCTAATGTGATGCCAGATGTGATGCAAACAAAGAAGGCAATTGCAGCAGCCCTGTCAGCCTTTTACAGTGAGGTCTATGAAAGACTTGACACAGCAGCTGGTGAATTCAATATCTATTGCCTAGCAAAGCAGTGGCATAGGTGTACAGCAGACAGAGAGAAATTCTGTGGAATCAGTGACAAAGAAGGTAAATTTATTGTTGACTATAAGATGGCAGCAGACTACTGAGCTTGGTAATTCCAAGCATTCTCCAGTGAAGAGTTAATAATTCCCCAGTACAACAGTTGGCACTCTTTCCAAGACCAACCATATTAATCACAAAGCCTGAAGTTCAAGACACTTCGGGAACGTGAAATCTAGAAAGGTGACTGTTCTAAATGATTTACCAGCAGAGCTATGGCGATCAGGTAACTGGGAGACTGTTGAACTGCAGATGGGATTCTTCAATAAGATCATTGAAGAGAAGAAAATATCAACCAAGTGGACATTGGAAAATATCAGCTGAGTGGACATTGAGCATTACAGTCCCAGTGTGAAAAAAGAAGAGGAGCCTGACTCAGTGTTAAGACTACAATCTTGTATGCCTCCTATCACATACAGTGAAGACGTTAGAGTGCATAATAGACAACAGAATACATGGATTTGTCAATATTACTATCAACCAATGCTGTCTTTTGATAGGCTGTGGTACCACCAATGCTATCCATGCAACTTGCTCGCTTATTGAGAAACACTGAGAAGTCTAAGCATCCTAATTTTGCTTTCCTTGACCTGGAAAAGGCTTTTCACTGAGATCCACATGATCTCAAATGTTTGCCATTTGGTAGCATGAAGTATTTCAAGAACTAAAAATTCCAGCAGACGTTGTTCTACTTCAGGCAGTTGTTGGACAACCTTGGTCTCCACAATGCATGTCCAATTCAGGTATTACATACATGTGGCCAGAAGGTATTAAGATATTGCTTCAGTCGGTTCATCAGAAATTGCATCTGGCATCATGAAAATCCTCAGTGAACCCTGGAATGTTTATTTTAAGAGAAATTAATTTTTTTTATCAGACTCTTGTACTGGACAGAGCAGAAAAGTTCAGTGTTTAATTTATATTTTAGTCGCATCACTAAGGGACTCCGATTTCGTTCAACATTATTTCTTTCTTCCTGGACGAACTTACCTATTTACCCAGCGACTGAGATTTTGGCACAATAGAAGAGAGACTTCCAAAGGCAGGTCATATTTGCACGCTTGACAAGTTGAATGAATTTGTGGAAAATGGCGGAGTGAAAGATCTGTTTAAGGTTGTTTGAATTAAAAGAGGATTTGAGGAATATTCAGCAATTAAATGGTAAAATAGTAAAGAATGGTACTGCAATAACTGGTGCTAGCGGCAATATCCATGTAGTTAAGACCTAATAGCAATAAAGCCATATATTCCCCCAGTTTTTCATGATGTCTACGAGAAAACAGAATCCAAAAAAATGAGACAGTGAAGACACACCAGAGGAGATACAAATTTGTTTTTTTTATATTTGATGTGCAAGCCTCTTAACATAAATCACATTCAGAAAACAGTACTTAAGCCAGGATTAAGAGACTGTTTGACATGTCAACATAAAATGTATGGTTTTCCATGCAGAAATTATAACATATTTAGATGTTCATAGTAAATTCTGTTTACATTGACACACATATTTGTCCTTTTGCACAATCCACCTAACAGTAAATTAAGCATTAAAAACTTGAATCTTTATTGTATAAACAATACCTCAGTGGCATGGTTTAGAAAACTCAGTTTATTAAATTCTTGTCAAAGTGGCATAGCTCCCTCTCAGTAGACCCCTCAATTATATTCTTAAGGGATGTTTCTATACCACAGCCCTTTATTGGACATGTTCTAATGGACATAGCATATTTTTGCCTTTCTCTTATGTGTGAATTGGACTGAATTTCAGATTTTCATGTCACTGGAGTATAGACAGAGGTGAAACTCATGTCAAAGATCTATAATCAATCAGCAATTGAGTACCAAGTTTAGGTGTTTATCCTTAAATATCTTGAAGCAAGGTGGCACAGTGTATTTCACGTAAGAGCATATATCAACTTGATGGTCGGAACTGTATAATGCCTGTTGGTGGTAGTGTATCTGTGCCTCTCCCCAGCAAAATGGTTTGTGAAGCTAGTTGTTGGATTGTGTAAGTTTAATAAAGAATTCAAACAACCTTGCAACTTCGGATTTCTTACATACATGAAAAATTAACGATGTTTTGAAAAGGCTGTATTGTTATTCACCATATTAAGTTGCAGACAGGCACAATGAAAAGACTGTATGCATTGAGATTCTGACCAAAGCCTTCTTCAGAAAACACACACACACACACACACACACACACACACACACACACACACACACACACACACACACACAAAAGTAAGTGCACTTCATGCACACATGACCCCCATTCCCAGCAGTTCCGGCCAGAATTTTGGAAAATGGCATAGTTATTTCCTTTTCCGGTAATCTGCTTAAAGTTCATATTAACTACTTTCAACTCTTTGAAACTAGTAATAAGTCATTTACATCCAATGTATCAATTAATTTCCCAACAAGTTGTCCGAAGTGAGAATGAAAACTGCTACAGAGATGTTCAGTCCAAAGGGTAATACTTTAAATGTGTAAGACTTACCTTCAAATAACAAAGCTGTATATGGTCTTGATTCTACACTCATGCTCATAAATTAAGGATATTGCTGATACATGGTGAAACAATACTCTGGTGGGCAGTTTGTGGGTTTAAATCGCCTTGGGGCATGACCATGCAGTGCGTTTGACCTGCAGTTGTCGCATGGTGGTGCTGGCAGCAGTCCACATATGCAGAGGTGTGTTGGTACATGTCATAGTACGGTGCAGTGAGTCAGTGTGCAGACGTTTTCAGGCCTGCTAATGATGTCTGTGTGTTGAAAATGGCTCAAAGAACACATATTGATGACGTTATGAGGGGTAGAATACTAGGACGACTGGAGGCTGGTCAAACACAGCAGGTCATAGCACGGGCCCTCCGTGTGCCACAAAGTGTGATCTCAAGATTATGGCAATGATTCCAGCAGACAGGAAACGTGTCCAGATGCTACAATATGAGACGTCTACAGTGTAAAATACCACAAGAAGACCGATATCTCACCATTAGTTCCCGCAGACGGCCACGGAGTACTGCAGGTAGCCTTGCTCAGGACCTTACCACAGCCACTGGAACAGTTGTCTCCACACACACAGTCTACAGACAACTGAACAGACATGGTTTATTCGCCTGGAGACCTGCAAGGTGCATTCCACTGACCCCTGGTCTCAGGAGAGCCCCTAAAGCCTCGTTTCAAGAATACAGTACATGGTCATTGGAACAGTGGTCCCAGGTTATGTTCACGGACGAGTCCAGGTATAGTCTGAACAGTGATTGTCGCCGGGTTTTCATCTGGCGTGAACCAGGAACCAGATACCAACCCCTTATGTCATTGAAAGGGACCTGTATGGAGGTCGTGGTTTGATGGTGTGGGGTGGAATTATGAATAGTGCACGTACATCCCTGCATGTCTTTGACAGAGGAACTGTAACAGGCCAGGCGTATCGCGACATCATTTTGCACCAGTATGTCTGCCTTTTCAGGGGTGCAGTGGCTCCCAGCTTCCTCCTGATGGATGATACTGCATGGCCCCATCAAGCTGCCATCGTGGAGGAGTACCTTGAAACAGAAGATATCATATGAATGGAGTGGCCTGCCTGTTCTCCAGACCTAAACCCCAATCGAGCAAGTCTGGGATGCTCTCTGTCGACATATCGCTGCACGTCTTCAAACCCCTAGGACATTTCAGGGGCTCAGACAGGCACTGGTGCAGGAATGGGAGGCTATACCCCAGCAGCTACTCGACCACCTGATCCAGAATATGCCAACTCGTGCGGCCTGTCTATGTGTGCATGGTGATCATATCCCATATTGATGTCGGGGTACATGCGCAGGCGTTTTGTAGCACATGTGTTTCTGGATGGTTTTCTCAACTTATCACTAATATCGTGAACGTACAGATCTGTGTCGTGTGTGCTCCCTATGTGCCTATGCTATTAGTGCCAGTTTTGTGTAGTGCCATGTTGTGTGGCACCACATTCTGCAATTATCCTTAATTTATGAGCATGAGTGTACAACTAATGCGGAGTGGCCGTGCGGTTCTAGGCGCTACAGTCTGGAGCCGAGCGACCGCTACGGTCGCAGGTTCGAATCCTGCCTCGGGCATGCATGTGTGTGATGTCCTTAGGTTAGTTAGGTTTAATAAGTTCTAAGTTCTAGGCGACTTATGACCTCAGAAGTTAAGTCGCATAGTGCTCAGAGCCATTTGAACCATTTGTACAACTAATGGGACCTGTCAATATCCAGCTGTTAGCTTTGAGCTAAAGTATTATGCTTCCCAGAATTTCAACAACAGTTCTGCTATAGCTAGAAATCTCTCTTTCAAATTGTGTCTGTTCAGTGTTTGTGCATCTGAAACTAAGTGAACATCTCCTGCTAGCTTTTTAACGACTATTATTGGATTATTATCGACACTAGGACTACATTCTGTAATGTCATTATCAACAGTCTTTCGGATTTCTTCTCTAACAGGTGTTCGATGGCTCATAGGCGTAGGACAGGGTTTTCAGAAAAAGGGTTTATATACCTATGCCATTTTAGTTTAATTTTTTCAGTAATTCTTTTTTAACTTTTAGTACCTTATTACCTATTTTCCATACAGTTCTTTTTCTGTTGAAATCTAATTACACATTGTTATGTACTAACCAATTTAAACCCAGTAATAATTTAGGTTTAAGTTAATATAACAACGAAAATAATCAGTTATTGACATTATTGGGTAGATGAAAAATCTATGCACCAAGTGGTGGCAGGAGAACACATACACAAAAAGGTTTAACTGTTACAAACTTCCAGAGCTAGTGGCTCCTTTTCCTGGCAGAAGAGGTGAGGGGGAAGGAAAAGGACAAAGGAAAAAAAACTGGAATGGCTTAGGAAAAGAGGTAAAGTTCAGAAAAGTAACCCAGAACACCAAGTCAAGTTCCCCCCCCCCCCCCCCCCCCCCCCCCATGCAGGTTTGGGGGTAAGAATAGACCCGCAGTATTCCTGCCTGTCGTAAAAGGCGACTAAAAGGAGTCTCACGCATTTTGGCCTTTATGTGATGGTCCCCTGTAGGGTTTGACCTCTACTTTTCAAAATTTGCTGTTCGTGCATACCCTTTGGGGAAGGACGCCTTATGTGGTGCATCATAAATCCATCTTTTCCTAAGATCTGGCACACTTGATATCGTCATGGAATTGGGCTTGCACCGAGCTTCCGGCCACTTCGACTGCAGTGTGTTGCGGGTAGTACACATTCCCTCCATTGTGCGCTTTCATCTTCGCCCTCATGATACAAATGGATATTTGACACCTGAAATCCAGCACAGTAGCCAGTCCGTTGTGGTGGGGTCGTCATGTACCCTCTTGGTGGTAGCCCCAACTACACAGGGAGCGCACTGCTGATGCCTGAGCTGCCACCTCCCCACATATGCCAAGGGGTAGTTGCCCATCTACCTGGGGTATCAGGACTCCCGGCAAAGGCCACCCTGCCCTCCCCCTATGCGGTGCTTTACATGTTAGAAATTTGGACACATGTCCTCCCAGTGTCTTTCCAGTGTCACATGTAGAGATTGCCGACGTTCACTTTACCCGAATACTCCATGTGCGCCTCCTCCCACCTTTGGGAACTGTGGACAGCATCAGGCCCCCTGCTCGCCGGTCTGCCCAGTATTCCAAAAGGAGTGTAAAATTATGGAGTACTAGACCCTGGACAGGCTATCTTACCATGAGGATAAACTAAAATTTGAAAGGCTGCACCCTGTTCCCATGGTATCTTCTTATGCCACTGCTGCGACGGCGTTGCCATCGATGACGCCGTTGCCTTCTAAGGCTGCTACTGTGCACCCTCAGGGCCGCCCATCTTCCTTCCCCCTCCAGATGGCTGGGGGAACGGCTTCTTCTGCTCTTCCCAGAGCTTCTACTTTGGGAGCACCGCCCCTCCCCCCCCTAAAAAAAAGCTGGGGACACTGCGCCCCCCCCCTCCCCCCCCTTGCCGGAGAAGCAACAGTCTCCTCCAGCTCCTCTCGTACAGAAGTGGTCCCTTTGGTCCCTTGGGACTCTACCTTCCATGATGGCCCCCCCCCCCCCCCCCCCTCCCAGTGGTCCGGGAGACACCAGCCAGTGGCTGAAAGAGCAACTGGCTGCTGGTTGAAGGGCTTCAAGGTCCTCGTCTGTCCCTGACGCTACTTCTGAGAAGCCCTCCCAACAAGCCCCTAAGGAGTGGCGAGAGGGCAAAACTTCAAAGAAAAAGTCCGTTAAGAAACAGGAGCCTCCAGTGCCCCCTATACCGGCACTCCTCCACGGCTTTGTGTCTGAGGACTAGGTGGAGATTCTGGCGTCCACTGAGGACCTAGATCTCGCTGACGCCTCCAATGCAATGGTACCGGATGCCAATACTCAGCAAGTGGCGACAGGTGCTGCTGAGGCCTAATTTGCGGCCTTGGTCACTCCATGCCACCGCAGACAACAGAAAGTGTTATTCTCCAGTGGAACTGCTGTGTTTTTTTTTCTCCCACCTGGCTGAGTTACGTCAACTTTTAAGCAGTACACCTGCCTTTTGCCTTGTCCTTCAGGAGACCTGGTTTCGCACCATGCGGACCCCTGCCCTTCATGGCTACCGGGGTACTACAAAAACTGTCCTGCCTGTGACAGACTATTGGGTCGTGTATGTATTTTCATCCTTACTTCTGTCTGTAGTGAACCTGTGCCCCTTCATACACCTTTAGAAGTTGTGGCTGTCAGCGTAAGGACACCGAAGGAAAGTACCATCTGTAACATCTACCTCCCTCCAGATGGTGAAGCACCACCCCATATTTTGACAGCACTCATTTCGCAACTGCCCCCACCTTTTCTCCTTCTGGGTGATATTAATGCTCATAACCCTTTATGGGGTGGAGCCAAGGTTAATGGCCATGGCAAAGTTGTTGAGGACCTCCTCACTCGTCACGACCTTTGCCTCCTAAACACAGGTGCCCCCACACATTTCAGTGTGCCACATGGCACATATTTGGCCATTGATCTATTGGTTTGCAGTCCTGGTCTCCTCCCTTCTATTCACTGGAGAGCCCATGACAACTTGTGTGGTAGTGACCACTTTCCACTTTTCCTGTCCCTACCACAGTATCCCTCATCTCGACGCCTGCCCAGGTGGGTTCTTCCCAATTCTGACTGGAGCACATTTACATCCGCTACTAACATAGTATATCCGTCGCATGCCGCCATCGATGAAGTGATCCATACCATCACTAATATCGTTGTTGCCACATCTGAATCAGCAATCCCTCAATCCTCCAGTTGCTGCCGACGGAAGTCAGTACCTAGGTGGTCACCTGAAATCGCTGCGGCCATTAGAGACCATAGGTGGCCCCACCAACGACATAAGAGCCACCCCACCCTGGAGAACCTCATTGCCTTCAAACGGCTTCAAGCACAGGCTCGCCTTCTCATCAAACAAAAGAAGCAGGGGTGTTGGGAACACTATGTCTCCACCATTGGAACAGGAACCTCCCCCTCTCAGGTTTGGACCAAGCTCCACCGACTTTATGGCTACCAGAACCCAGCAGCAGTACCTGGCATTTCCACAAATGGAGCTGTATCCGGCAATCCCGACATAATTGCAGAACATCTTGGTGTCCATTATGCTTGCATCTCTGCGTCGACGAATTACCATCCCACCTTTCGTCTCCTCAAACATAGGGTGGAGGACACTGCCTCTCTTTTGCTCCACACCACCCTGAGCCTTAAAACGCTCCTTTTGGTGAGTGGGAATTCCTTAGTGCCCTTGCCGACTATCCTGACACATCCCCTGACCCAGATCACATCCATTTGCAAATGCTGAAACATCTGTCACTGGATTCCCAACGTTGCCTCCTGGCTGTCTTCAACCGCGTTTGGAGCAATGGCGAATTCCCATTGCAGTGGCAGGAAAGTGTCATCATTCTGGTGCTAAAGCCTGGGAAGAACCCACTAGATGTTGACAGCTATCGCTCCATCAGCCTCACCAATGTCCTGTGCAAGCTGTTGGAACGTATGGTGAGCCGCCAGTTGTGTTGGCTCCTTGAGTCTCGGGACCTCCTGGTTCCATCCCAGGGCAGTTTTAGCCGAGGACACTCCTCCACCGACAACTTGGTGTACCTGGAGTCTGCCATTCGGTCAGCCTTTTCCTGGCCACAACACCTCATCACCGTCTTTTTCAATCTCACGAAGGCCTACGATAACTACTTGGCCACACCACATTCTCACTATTCTGCATGAGTGGGGTCTTCGGAGCCCACTCCCGATATTTATACGGAACTTTTTATCATACCGCACTTTCAGAGTTCGCGTTGGTGCTTCCCATAGTGCACCCCATACATAAGAGAATGGAGTCCTGCAGGGCTCTGCCCTGAGCGTCCCACGCTTTTTAATTTCCGTCAATGGTCTTGCACTAGCAGTAGGATCGTCAGTCTCTCCCCTCCTATACACTGACGATTTTTGTGTTTCATTCTGCTCCTCTTCTACTGTTGCGGCTGAACACCGTCATATGGAAGCCGCAGTCATGGGCCCTCAATCACGGCTTCCAATTTTCGGCTGCCAAAACTTGTGTGATGTACTTCTGTCGTCGTTGCACCGTCCACCCCCATCCAGAACTTTACCCCGATGACCAACTACTAGATTTAGTGGAGACTTAGCGCTTTCTGGGACTGGTTTTCGATGCCCAGTTAAGTTGGCTTCCCCATATTTGTCAGCTTAAAGACAAGTGCTGGCGACATCTTATTCGATGCATGACCCACACCAACTTGGGTGCTGATAGTTGTACACTTCTGCGGCTGTACCAAGCCGTTGTGCAGTCCCGTGTTGATTATGGTAGCCTGGTGTATGGTTCAGCCGCCCCTTCTGCACTGAGGCTACTAGACCCTGTCCACCACTGTGGAGTTCACATCGCTACGGGAGGCTTTCAACCTACCCCCATGAACAGCCTCCTTGTAGAAGCTGGTGTCCCTCCATTGCGGCTCTGGCAGCAAATATTACTCGCAAACTATACCAGCCACGTACATAGTTCACATCGCCACCCAAATTACCGTCTTCTTTTCCCCAACACGGCGGTTCATCTCCCGCAACCGCGGTCCAGAACTGGGAATCCCTTTGCTGTCTGTGTCCGGTCACTTCTTCATGACCTTGATGCTTCCCCCCTACTGCCTTCCCTGCAGACCCGTTTCCGTACACCTCCATGGTCCATGCCTCGGCCACAGCTTTGGCTGGACCTATTGCTTGGCCCCAAAGGCTCAGTCCCACCTGAGGTCTTCCGCCGAAATTTTCTCTCTGTTCTTGGCGAGTTTGGGGGCTCAGAAATAATCTACACAGATGGATTGCTGGTCGACGGTCTTGTTGGCTTTGCTTACGCTCACGTTGCCCATATGGAACAGTGCTCCTTCTGCAGAGCTGGTTGCCATCTATTGCACTCTTGAACATATCCACTCCTGCTCTGGTGAGTCCATCATCATTTGTAGTGACTCCTTAAGCAGCCTACAAGCTTTTGACCAGTGTTTCCCTAGGCATCCTTTGGTAATGTTGATCCAGGAGTCTCTTTATGCCCTCTGCTCTAGTGGCTGCTCAGTGACCTTTATTTGGACCCCAGGCCATGTCGGGATACCGGGCAATGAACATGCTAACTGCCTGGCCAAACAGGCCACCAGTAAACCATCTCTAGAGACTGGCCTCCCAGAGACCGGTTTGTGAGCAGTCTTGCGCCGCAAAGTTTTTACGATTTGGGGCACTGAATGGTGCACGCTGAGCACACCACATGAACTCCGTGCTATCAAGGAGACGACGAATGTGTGGCAGTCCTCCATGCGAGCCACTCGCAGCGAATCAGTTGTCCTTTGTCAGCTCTGCATTGGCCATACATGGCTAACACATGGCTACCTTCTCCTTCATGAGGATCCACCTCGATGTCACTGTGGCTCCCTTCTGACTGTTGTGCACATCTTGTTTGACTGCCCATTTTTTGGCTGATCTACAGCGGACTTTTAATCTTCCCAGCACCCTACCTTCGGTGTTGGGTGACAATGCCTCAACGGCAGATTTAGTCTTATGTTTTATTCATGAGGGGGTTTTTTATCGTACCATCTAAGGGCGGGCATTTGGCCTTCTTTCTGTGGCCTCCACCCTCCCTCCCTTTTAACTCTGTCACCCTTTGTTTGCATTCGTTCGTCTTGGTATTCTTATTTGTGTTCGTTTTTTCCCTACATGTGTTAATCTCGCCTTACCTTTTGTGGTGAACATTTCAAAGTGTTGCGGAGTGGCTGGCTCATCCTCTTTTATTCTCGTTATCAGCCAGCCCAGACCATTTGCGCTATAGTTTTAATGCCTTTTTATACTTTTCCTTATGGTCTATGTTTTCCCTGTTTTTTCTTCATGCTATTTGTTTCCCTTTAGGTGTGGTTCCACATTTCTTTTCCCCCTTTTACTTTCCAAACCGTACTTTGGGAGTTGTTTTACCCTGAGCCTTGTTTGTGTCAGGAACAAGGGACTGATGACCTTGTAGTTCTGTTCCTTTATACCTCAAACCAACCAACCAACTGGATCAGGGGAGACTTACCAGACGGGATGGGGGACTACACTGGATGAGATTTGAAAACCTGAGAGCTTAACGGTGGAAGTCAGGGTAGTGTACAAGACAGACATTACTACTAAAACATTGTGCATGAGTTAATAAGAGTGAGAAATTGAAGTGCATCGTTTGTAACAGAGATGGAAGGGGGCGATGGTGAAAAATAGACAGGTCAGGAATTGACAGATGTAGAAAACTAGATGGAGTGAAGAAAGCAGTAGTTACTGCGAATAATTGTTAAGAAGGAAGGAATTAACATAAATTAAGGTCAGGTGGGAGGCAAGAACCAAGGACATGTTGCAGCACATTCCCACCTGTGGAGTTCTGAGAGACTGGCGTGTGGGGGAAGAATCCAGATGACGTGTGTGGTGGAACAGGCACTGAAGTCATGACTGTCATGTAGAGCATGCTCTGCAACAGGATATTGTGTGTTGCCAGTATACACCCTCTGTCTATGCCCATTCATCCTGCCTGATAAGCCGATGGTAGACACGCCAATGTAAAAGGGTGAACAGTGTTTACATAAGTGTTGATTCATGATTTGTTGTTCCACAGGTGGCTCTCCCTTTGCTAGTAAATGTTTTACCAGTTGCAGGGCTGAAATAGGTGGTCATAGGAGGGTTTAAGTCTTCCAGCAGGGATGGTCACAGGGGAAGGAGCCATAGGGTAGGGAGATAGGTGCAGAAGGAGCACAGGGTCTGCCCACCACCTGTTTCAGCTCGTGACCGCAAACACATACTATCGAAGGGAGAGCCACCAGTGAAATGACATGTCACATACAAGCTGTTATGTAACCACTGTTTGACCTTTTACATTGGCATGACTAACATCTAGTTATCAGTCAGGATGAATTGGCATAGGCATAGGGGTGTATATCGGCAATACACAATATCCTGTTGCAGAGCATGCTCTACAAAATGACAGTCATGACCTCGGTGCCTGTTTCGCCACACAATCCTTTGGTTTCTTGCCCCAGACACTGTTTTTTCATAACTCCACAGGTGGGAACTAGCACTACAACATGTTCTTGGTTCTCACCACACACCTGCCCTTAATTTACATTAATTTCATCTGCCTCAGTATTTGTTCACAGTAACTATTGCTTTCTTCACTCCATTTTAGTTTTCTAAACCTGTCATTTCCTGACTTGTCTATTTTTTGCTGTCCCACCTCTGTTACATACAATGCACTTAGCTTTTCACTCTTATTAATTTGTGCATGATGTTCTAGTAGTAATCTCTGTCTTGTATACTACCCAGTCTTCCACTGTTAATCTCTCAGGTTTTCCAATATCGTCCGGTGCAGCCACCAACAATCAGTCTTTCCTTCTCATCCCGTCTGGTAAGTCTCCCCTGACCCGGGGTTCTGGGTGGCTTTTCTGAACTGTATCCCTTTTTCCTAAACTTCTCTAGTCATTTTCCTTCACCCCTCTTCCTTCCCCTTCAATTCTTCTGCCAGGAGGAGGAGCCACTGGCTCTGGAAGCTTGTAAAAGTTAAACCTATTAGGTTTAAGGTAAGTACTACTAGAAAGTTTTTGTTGAAAGTCAGTGCATTAACTGTAACTGGTAGCTATGTTTAATCTTCAATTTGTTTCTTTAATTGCTAGTTATCGTGCTAGGATTTACATGCCAGAAACAAAATGTTTTGTTTCTGCAATATAAATGCTGTAGTCAATTTCACGTGTTTATGCTCTGACATGATTAAGTGTATATGACTCTTCTGGCAATGCACTGATGATTGCTATGTTATACTCTAAATGTAGATCTGCAATAAACTGTGTATTCTATGACTGACTGCTGTCATTCTTTACACTTGATTAGCCATTCTATTATTATTCTGTTTCTTAACTTTACAGCATTATGTTTCACTTTTCCTTCGAAACCAGGGTGGATAGCGATTTTCGTAATTATCTGATCGTGAGTTTTCATCTTGGGTGTAGTCACCTTCTTCCTTGTTTAATGTATCTAGTCCATCTATAAATGTTAATAACTCATTTATGTATGTCCTTTAGTGATGCCGCATATCCTTTTTCACCTAATATGGCAGTCAATGGACTAACGCTGTCATTAAATGGCTTTCCTCAATGGAATTTTGCTTAGTTGTATACCATTCAGTATATTTCTTATAACTACCACAGCTGTTATAATAACAAGGGTCGAACAACCCAAGTCCTAACTTCTCTTGGGCACTCGTTTACCAATACTTTTCAAATATTTCGTGGAAGTCATTCCCAGGAGTGAATTGCTTAGTGTGTGCTGTCCCCTACTAAGTGGCATCTCCCTCTAAGTAACTAAGGACAAAATATATCTTTATAGTATCATCCCATCATTTAAGTAGTAACTTGGAAAATAAACTTAGAATATAGAGTGTGTATACATCCCTTTCTGGGTTAAACTTCGGAAATTGCTTATTGAAATTGGCCTAATTTTCTGTACAAATTTTTTCTGTTAATACCATTGGGAACCCAATTTTTTAATTCCATTTTTTTCTCTTAATCTTGTCCTTAGCTTTTCCTAATTCTTCCCAAAGTTGATGTAATTCTGGTGGCTCTGTCTCATTTGACAAATGACATTTGCTAATAGATGTCTCAGTCTTTTCCTGAACCTGTTGTTTAGTCAACATGTTCCTCCAATGTTGCAAAAGGGGAATCTACCTGACTGCAGCATCTTTAGAATCCTTAGTCTGTTCTAAAATGTTAAGTCTTGCTGTAGAGTTTGTAAATTTTGTGTGTGTACATCTGTAAATTCTTGCTCAGAAAACTTCTAAACCTATATTATATGTATATTCACGTCTCTAAATTGTTCATTTACTTTGTTTCTTACTAAATCACTTCCTTTATCTATTTCAAAATGCAGTGTCCCTTTTAAACTTAATATAATGAATCGCAGTTTGGATATTTTCTTATTTATTTCAAGCCCTTTCTGATGTGAATCACTAATGTGTTTTTTTAAGTTATTAACTTGTTAGTCTAGTTTAGCATTTGTTGTATCTAGATTAGCACTTAATTCATCAGTTCTGCCAACAGCAGCCTTCTTGAACTTATTGCACTGAGTATCTAAATTAATATTGGTTTGTCCTAGCTTATCATTAGCTGTATTTAATTTGGTGTTTAAATCAGTGCCATAAGTCTTTAAGTTTGGCATTTCTTTGTTCTAATTGTCCCATTGTAGTATTTAGCTTAGACATAGCTTTTAGTATTTCTTCCCTCTTTGTAGTTAATATTGGCATGCAGTTAAAACAGTAACAAGTTTACAACTACTCTTCCCCAGTTAACAGTCACCAAAACTTCATTATAAAATTTATGCTAAAACCCCAACTCAGTCTTCACTTAACACACAATACCACGAAACAAAAATTAAAGAAATATTTGGATTCAGTACAGGTCACAAAACTTTTTCATCCAACATGCCGTGACACGATGTTGAATACGCTGTCTTGCTGCAACTTGGTGACGCTGTGTAGTTGTAGAATGTTGAGCAACTGCTACTTCTGCAGCTAGGCTCTGCAAAATTGGCAGTTGCTCATTGAAAACAATTGTCATCCATATTTGATCCCTCCCAAAAGAAAAGCAGGTCTGTGGGCTGACTAACCAGTGGCTGAAAGAGCCACAGGTTTCTGCTCCCTAAAGAGCTCTGTCATTATTTCCATAATTTAGAACTGATAAATTGCAAAAAGAACTGAACTCCATAGGGATAAACAAAGAAACGGAAAAGAGACCCTAAGCCGAAATGGTTTGGCAGTTCTAACCAATCTTGCAGATGCACGCATATTACATTACTCCAGCCTAGCAGGAGGCACAAGAACAATCAGCAAAGTAACACATACCTGCTTACATCTTTGCTGCCTTCAATTCCCATTTTTCAACATTGCTTCAGTGAAATGGTAGTGGTTATTACAATCTCCAAGCAGAGCTCTGTTGACTGATGACCATTTACCCCACTGTTCGAACTGAATACAGGAGTTGAGGTTTTCAGGTCACTTTGCAAACATCAGTTAGTACCATTTTTGCAGAAACTGGGTAAATATTGGGAGGGCATTTGTCTGTACACTGATACATTCAAACACATTCATTGAGCAAATGTTACTTAACACCTAACTGGGAGGATCGAGGGGGGGGGGGGGGGGGTATTTAAGCCCACATTTTGCAAAAATGATAATCCAGTCATATACCTTATATTTTAATATTTTGAAAAAATGTTTTATTTTTAATGAATTCCTCTACCAGATTCTATAATTTTTTTTAAATTTATTCTGTTACACTTAATTGAAAAATTTAAGTTCTCTCTCTTTAGTAGTAGATGCGACTTTTTAGAAAGGATGTGGTATTCATACTTTCAGGTTCTGAACTCTACCTACAGATCCACATCTCTTTTAAAAAGTATGTTCTTAATAAAAATCAGTAAAACTTAGTGAAATTAGTATTTATTGTCTCACTTACTTTAAGTAAGTAATGCCCATTCAAGCCTGTAGTATGTTTTGTGCCAAATCCAATGTTAAAGATGAGATTAGGTAGACTGTTGATATGTTTTTAAAATTAATTTAGAATTATGTTAAATACTTTGGAATTTCTTAAAATATTGTAACATGCTCAGCATTTATCAAACGATAATTTTCAGTTAACCATATGTGTTATTCTGGTAAATCTTTTACAGCTGTAGTGATATCAGCTAAGGACAAAATTAAACAAGAGTGGGGAAAGGAGCTTCATGATGTGGGCAATATGAGACCTCTAGAACCAAAGAATTTCAATTCCATGACTGGAACAAAAGGTTGGTGATTTTCTGTTGTGGAACACGTTGAAGTATAGAAACAATGATTTTATGGCTAATGTGGAATTTATGGCAGTTACTGTTAAAACAGATTATATGTTAGCAAATACCATGGCTTGTAGTATTTATTGCAACAGTAATAAGCTGAAATACTTTGTGGGCATTAATTTCCCAGTATTCACTTTCTTATTACAATCAGAGAACACAGCTTCCTACATTTATTTTCATGTACTTACACAAGTAGATCCTTAGACAGTAGAGTTGTTAGTACAATGATTCTTGCCATTTGTGGATACTTCTACAGTGTACTTGAACCGAATATAGAAATTAAAATTTTACAGTTCAGGTGAGTTGTGAAATTATGACCCTTGATGCAACAATCTACTACACTATGGCGATTGTGCTGCTCACCTTTTCTGCAAGATTGCTCCTTCCTTAAGAGAACAGCGTCTCGGTGTTACGTCCTCCTAGTCTGGGAACAAGTCATCGGTCCTGCGTACCCTGACTCCTGATGACTGATGTTCGCCCTGTTGGTGATCTTCTTAGAACTTCGCTTGCTGCTACGCTCTTCGTCACCTTTCCACTTGTTGCTTGTAGCTCAAGCTTCAAATTCATCCTGGGTTTCAGGATATCCTTATAGGGCTTCATTGGAGGGATGTGGACCATATCTCTGATCTTTCGTCATTTTGTGTCAGGGTCAAAATCTTCAACTTCATAAGTAACATCAGACAACTGTCTTACAACTTTATAACACCCAAGGTAGTGCCTGTGAAGCTTCTCATAGAGACCAACCTTCCGAACAGGAGTGAAGATCTAGACGAGGTCATCAGGCTGGTAGACAACAGGGCAGTGGCTCGTGTAATACCTTCGGCGATCATTTTCTTGAGCCTGCAGCGTGCAGAGTTGAGCTAACTGCCGAGCTTCCTCAGCTTTGGTTAACACCTGGCCGATGTAGTCATCGTCTATGTCATCAGGATTTAATGGAAAGTGTTCCTCGTCATTGTTGCCTCACGCCCATGCACCAGGAAAAATGGCATAAATCCTGTGGTGTCTTGTTTTGCGATGTTGTAGGCAAATGTCACAAAAGGAAGTATTTCATCTCAGTTGCTCTGCTCAACATTCACGAACATTGATAGCATTTCTGTCAAGGCCTTATTAAGATGTTCAGTAAGCTCGATAGTTTGCAGATGGTAGGCAGTCATCATGTGATGACTAATGTTGCACCGACGGTTTCTCTCGGTCACAAGATTCAATTGAAAAGCTTTCCCTCGATCTGTAATTAACGACCTTGGGGCATTGTGTTTTACTACAGTGTCTTCTACAATGGCTTGGGCTACCACGAATGCTTCAGCTGTTTACATGGCTTTTGTAATGCCATAGTGTGTCAGATAATCAGTGCCAACAATAATCCATATATTGCCACTAACAGGTGTTGGAAATCGTCCAAGGAGGTCAATCCCAACACGCTGGAAAGGCGTTTCGGCTGGTGGAATTGGTACGAGTCTGCCAGGTGGTTTCTGAGGAACTACCTTTCTCCTCTGGCACTCTCAACAGTGTGACACATAGTGACGGGCACTCCTAAATAAACCTGACCAGAAAAATCTCTTTCGGATCCTATCGTATGTCTTAATAAATCCTAAATGTCCGGCCTCAGGTGTGTCATGGAATTTCTGTAGAACATCTAAGCACAGCTAGCCACCTCTTTCCAAATGGATCAAAGTTTTTCTTGCAAAGTAATCCATTAACTACCTTAAATTGTCCTTTCACATCCTCTGACCAATTTAAGGCAAACATAATTTAAGATATCTTGGCCTCGTTCTTCTGCTCAGTGGAGAGATCCTGGAGTGCAGCAAGGCAGTCACTATCTTCATCAAAATCTTGATGGTCTTGCACAGGGTTTCTTGAGAGACAGTCAGCATCTTGGTGTTCTCTTCCACTTCCGTACACTATGTTGATGTCATACTCTTGGAGACATAGTGCCTACTTGGCGAGTCGTCCTGTTGGATTTTTAAGAGCTTTCAACTAACAAAGTGAATGATGGTCTGTAACAACTGTGAATGGCCTTCCACAGAGATAGTGTTAAAATTTGCACATGGCCCAGATCACAGAAAGACATTCTCTTTCTGTAGTTGAGTAGTTTCTCTCGTCTTTTGTAAGTATCCTAGAAGCATAGGCTATAACCTTCTCTTTTCCATCTGAAATTTGCACCAGAACAGCATTGATCCCATACCCACTGGCATCTGTGTGTAGTTCTGTAGGTGCTCTTTCATCATACAGACTGCATACAGGGTCAATCTTCAGAGCTTTTTGGTGCACATCGAAAGAATCTTGTTGAGCACCACCCCAGATAAATTTAGCATCAGTTTTTAACAACTCTTGGAGTAGCCTGGCTGTGATACAAAAGTCTTTGATAAAACAATGGTAATAAGAACATAATCCGAGGAAGCTTTTCACATCTCTAATACTTTTAGGAATAGGAAATTCCGTTATAGATCTCACCTTTTCTCGGTCGGGCCACACACCTTTGTTCGACATAAGGTGTCCAAGTATTTTGATTTCTTTTGTTCCAAAGAGACACTTTCTTGGATTAAGTTTCAGTCCGTCTTGTTGGAGACACTTAAGAATGGCCCTCAGTCTTTTTATATGTTCAAAAAATGTCTCTGAGAACACTATAATGTCATCTAAATAACAAAGACACATCGTCCACTTCAGGTGCCTTAGAAGATTATCCATCATCCGTTCAAGAGTTGCTGGTGCATTACACAAACCAA
Source organism: Schistocerca serialis cubense (assembly GCF_023864345.2). Lineage (NCBI taxonomy): Eukaryota > Metazoa > Arthropoda > Insecta > Orthoptera > Acrididae > Schistocerca > Schistocerca serialis. The sequence goes on from NC_064646.1 coordinate 345,044,616, forward strand.
GTGGCATTAGCTTAAACTCATACAGGCCCTCAGGGGTGATGAATGCAGTTTTCTCATGATAAGCCTCATCTACTTCGATTTGCCAGTATCCTGAGTACATGAGAAAAACTTAGGCCTCTTCAGACGATCTAGTGTATCGTCTGTTCATGGAAAAGGGTAAACGTCCTTTTTAGTTATCGTATTAAGCTTCCTGTAATCAACACAAAAGCACCAACTGCCATCCTTCTTCGTGATGAGAACCACTGGTGACAACCATGGGCTCTGCGATGGCTGAATGGTGTCAGTCTTCATCATTTTCTCTACCTTGTCACGAATTATTTGACATTCCATTGCCAACACGCGGTATGCTCTTTGGCTATTGGTTGATGGTCTCCAGTGTTAATCCGGTGCTTCACCGTCGATTTGTCTAATTTGCTCTTCACCTGTGGATGGAAGCATTCAGAGAACTCCTGAAGGATGGCAAGTAGCTTCTTCTGTTGTTCCTTAGTGAGATCTGGTGATAGTCGAGCTGGAAGATCTTGTCTCATAGTGGTAGCGCTCATTTCGCCCACAGACTTGGCATGGGAGGTTTCTATGACGCTCAGCTGTTCTGCAATTAATGGCTCAGCGTTTGCTACGCATATGCGTCTTGGAAGAATCTGTGGTTCTCTGCAACAGTTAACTATCCACAATTCATTGAATCCATTCATAAACGAGACAACAGAGGTTGGGGTGACCAAGTTATTCTTCAGTGGTATGCTTCTCTTACATTCTACTACAAGATCCATGGATTGATGCATGGCATGACACATGACAGTTACCTTTCTAGTGCTGACTGCAGGAACAATCACTTCTTCCAGCACACATAGTCTCCACACACTCGGATGCCCATCTTCCTGTCCACAGTATCTCATCTCATCTAGCATAATCTTCGAGCGACCACAATCTATAATTGCCTGAGAAGCTTTCAAAAAGTCCCATCCAAGAATGACGTCATGAAGACACTCTTGTCAGACAATGAATTCTAAGGGCTGTGTATGGTCACTTATACCCACACGAATGACACACCTTCCTGTAGGTTTTACATATTTCCCATTAGCCACCTTCAGCAGAGATGTTTTTTGTTGACGAATACGGTTTTCTGCAACTGGCGACAGTACTTCTCTGAAATGACTGAATATGATGCTCCAAAGTCCACAAGAGCTTGGGCGGGTCGGCCACCCATGAGGATATTGACGTAGTTTCCTATCATTTTGGTAATGATCGACGGCAGAGGATTTTTCTCTTCGGCGGCTTCACCTCCAAGGAGGGTTGCACCCTTTAGTTTTCCAGGTTGTGGCGGCTAGGTGATCTGCTGGAGCTTCTAAATGGCGATGGAGACCTTGATCGGCGTGTTGGAGAGCGTCCTCTCCAGCGGCTAGCTTGCGGCTATGTTGTCCTGCAGCTTGCGGCGATGTTGTCCTGCACCCGCATCTTCTCGTTCATATTTGTTGTCCCAGAGTTGGCGTCGGCTAAGATCGGTCTGCTGTCTTCTGGCGCGGGCGTCATCAAATATCCGCCACCTTTCTCAACAATAGCGCACCACATGTCCCGGTTGTCTGCAGTGGAAACATACTGGTTGGTTGTCCTGGGTCCTCCAGACGTCAGTCTTCCTTCTTACCCAAACAGCAGGTTCCTCATGCAGCATTGTAGGAACATAACTTCGCGTGGGTCTCGACATTCTTACCATTTTAAAGGGAAATGAAGGACGAGAGATTGGGTTCAATGTCTGTTCCATTTCCTCCCTTATGACCTCTTGAAGCATCATGGTTTTTTGCTCATCATGCAATCCAAATGCCTTCTGAACTTCCTCTCTCACTATCTGGTGAAGAATACTTGTGAAATCAGTTTCTTCCTCCGTCACAGACATCGATACAGCATTTGGAAGCCGTTCAAACTTCTTGCGTGTAATTCTTTTTTGATACATTGTCTCGATATGCTGGCACCATTTTATGAAGTCGTTTGCTGTCGAAAGCTCCTTCAGGAGTAGGGCTTGATACATGTCCTCAGCAACACCCTTCATGAGATGTGCAATCTTATCTTCCTCCTTCATTCTAGGATCCACTATTTTACACAGCGCAAAGACGTCTTGAATGTAGGATGCTGTAGTTTCTCCTGGACGCTATGCCCTGCACTTTTAATTTATCTTCAGCCTTGCGTTTCTGTCGTCATGTGTGTCGCTGAAATACTTGCGCAGTTCTTTCTGGAATACTTTCCAGCTTGTGAACTTCTCCTTGTTCTTCTCATACCATTGCTTGACAGTGCCCTCCAAGTGGAAAAATACGTTAGCCAAACATACGGTGTTATCCCATTTGTTAAATTTGGCTATACGCTCATATACTTTCAGCCACTTGTTTGGATCTTAGCCATCGTCATTAGAGAACCCAGAAGGATGCCTCATGTGGTGATGCACAGTTGCTGTAATTGTAATGTCCTCTTCTTCTTCTTCTTCTTCTTCTTCTTCTTCTGTCTCCAATAGATTGGGATCTGTTGAATATGTCTTGAACTCGGGTTTCTTGCGACTTAAATGGCGGCTTTGTCATAGCCTGATGGGAGCCACTGTGTCATCGATAATGTGCAGTATCACAAGTTCCAATACTCAGCGTCCCACCAGAATAATGTCACGTAGAAGAAGGTGGTGTAATTAGATGAATGACGAACACTAACTTCATTTAACAAAGTTTTATTTAGCACTTGCACATACAAGAGTGCGGAGCGAACTGCCTCCGGCCAGAACACATACGGTATATATATATGCAGCTACAGAACATTCCAGTATAATGATTCTTGCCATTTGTGGATACTTCTAGAATGTGCTTCAACCGAATATAGAAATTGATATTGTGCTGTTCAGGTGAGTTTTGAGCTCACGACCCTTGATGCAACAGTCTAGTACCATAACCACTTCTCTATGGCAACTGTGCTTCTCAGCTTCTTCTGCGACAATATAAAGTTAGACCTGTGTGCAGCAAATATAATCTCAAAAAGGAAGTTGTTTCATGTTCTGATTTCGTACAGTGAAGGAAATATCACACCAAAAACAAATTAGCAATTAAAGCAATCTATGCAGGCTGATAATGTCGCATCAAAAATGGCAAAGTCAATATTTTTAACTGAAAAACTTGTTAGTTTTTCCAGATATGAAAGTGAGATTGTTGTTGTTGCTTATCTCACAGAAAAAAACAGTTAATATTAAATTCTATATAAGTTTTCTGGTATTTTATTAAAAAACTAAAAACCCGCCTTGATTGCGAAAAAAGCACCTAGTGTTAAGTGTTAACCCAGGTTTCGGCGTAGATAACTAGACCCTCTTCAGAACAACAATAAAACCCACAGGTGCCTAAGAAGACAAGTAGATACTTAGGTGTTATTCTGAAAAGAGCCAAGTCTTCTTAGACACTTGTGGGTTTTATTGTTGTTCTGAAGAAGGTGTAGCTATCTACGCTGAAACCTGGGTTAACACTTAACACTAGGTGCTTTTTTCGCAATCGAGGCGGGTTTTTAGTTTTTTAATATATTAATCAATGATTGCTGACGCGCTGCGATGTTGAAGATTCTTTTCTGGTATTGTTGGATGGAAAAAAAAAAAAAAACTTGTAAAAAGATCTCGATTTGCAAAAAGTAGAAAATCCTCTTTCTTCAGGTAATACCCCTGCTCACAAAAGTGACTTGCAGCATGAAAACAGGGAGAGAATACATATATATTAATTCAATTCTCTAATCAATAAATATATAACCTGTTCTATTTAATGTGTTTTACTGATTGAAGGTGGTGTTCCTGTGTTTCCACAAAAGTCATTGTTCCATTATTGTCTGTACTAATTTGACATTACATGTCTTTTTCAAACAATTTCTGTTTCATATTGTTACTAACCATGGACCTTGCCGTTGGTGGGGAGGCTTGCGTGCCTCAATGACACAGATAGCCGTACCGTAGGTGCAACCACAACGGAGGGGTATCTGTTGAGAGGCCAGACAAATGTGTGGTTCCTGAAGAGGGGCAGCAGCCTTTTCAGCAGTTGCAGGGGCAACAGTCTGGATGATTGACTGATCTGGCCTTGTAACACTAACCAAAACGGCTTTGCTGTGCTGGTACTGCGAACGGCTGAAAGCAAGGGGAAACTACAACCGTAATTTTTCCTGAGGGCATGCAGCTTTACTGTATGATTAAATGATGATGGCGTCCTCTTGGGTAAAATATTCCGGAGGTAAAATAGTCCCCCATTCGGATCTCCGGGCGGGGACTACTCTGGAGGACATCAATATCAGGAGAAAGAAAACTGGTGTTCTATGGATCGGAGCGTGGAATGTCAGATCCCTTAATCGGGCAGTTAGGTTAGAAAATTTAAAAAGGGAAATGGATAGGTTAAAGTTAGATATAGTGGGGATTAGTGAAGTTCGGTGGCAGGAGGAACAAGACTTTTGGTCAGGTGAATACAGGGTTATAAATACAAAATCAAATAGGGGTAATGCAGGAGTAGGTTTAATAATGAATAAAAAAAATAGGAGTGTGGGTAAGCTACTACAAACAGCATAGTGAACGCATTATTGTGGCGAAGATAGACACAAAGCCCATGCCTACTACAGTAGTACAAGTTTATATGCCAACTAGCTCTGCAGATGATGAAGAAATTGAAGAAATGTATGATCTGATAAAAGAAATTATTCAGGTAGTGAAGGGAGACGAAAATTTAATAGTCATGGGTGACTGGAATTCGACAGTAGGAAAAGGAAGAGAAGGAAACGTAGTAGGTGAATATGGACTGGGGGTAAAAAATGAAAGAGGAAGCTGCCTGGTAGAATTTTACACAGAGCATAACTTAATCATAGCTAACACTTGGTTCAAGAATCATGAAAGAAGGTTGTATACATGGAAGAAGCCTGGAGATACTGACAGGTTTCAGATAGATCATATAATGTTAAGACAGAGATTTAGGAACCAGGTTTTAAATTGTAAGACATTTCCAGGGGCAGATGTGGACTCTGACCACAATCTACTGGTTATGAACTGTAGATTAAAACTGAAGAAACTGAAAAAAGGTGGGAATTTAAGGAGATGGGACCTGGATAAACTGAAAGAACCAGAGGTTGTACAGAGTTTCAGGGAGAGCATAAGGGAACAATTGACAGGAATGGGGGAAAGTAATACAGTAGAAGAAGAATGGGTAGCTTTGAGGAATGTAATAGTGAAGGCAGCAGAGGATCAAGTACGTAAAAAGATGAGGGCTAGTAGAAATCCTTGGGTAACAGAAGAGATACTGAATTTAATTGATGAAAGGAGAAAATACAAAAATACAGTAAGTGAAGCAAGCAAAAAGGAATACAAACATCTCAAAAATGAGATCGACAGGAAGTGCAAAGTGGCTAAGCAGTGATGGCTAGAAGACGGATGTAAGGATGTAGAGGCCTATCTCACGAGGGGTAAGATAGATACTGCCTACAGGAAAATTAAAGAGACCTTTGGAGAAAAGAGAACCACTTGCATGAATATCAAGAGCTCAGATGGAAACGCAGTTCTAAGCAAAGAAGGGAAAGCAGAAAGGTGGAGGGAGTATCTAGAGGGTCTATACAGGGGCGATGTTCTTGAGGACAATATCATGGAAATGGAAGGGGCTGTAGATGAAGATGAAATGGGAGATACGATACTGCATGAAGAGTTTGACAGAGCACTGAAAGACCTAAGTCGAAACAAGGCCCCGGGTGTAGACAACATTCCATTAGAACTACTGACAGCCTTGGGAGAGCCAGTCCTGACAAAACTCTACCATCTGGTGAGCAAGATGTATGACACAGGCGAAATTCCCCCAGACTTCAAGAAGAATATAATAAATCTAATCCCAAATAAAGCAGGTGTTGACAGATGTGAAAATTACTGAACTATCAGTTTAATAAGTCACAGCTGCAAAATACTAACATGAATTCTTTACAGACGAATGGAAAAACTGGTAGAAGCTGACCTCGGGGAAGATCAGTTTGGATGCCGTAGAAATGTTGGAACACGTGAGGCAATACTGACGCTACGACATGTCTTAGAAGAAAGATTGAGGAAAGGAAAACCTTCGTTTCTAGCATTTGTAGACTTAGAGAAAGCTTTTGACAATGTTGACTGGAATACTCTCTTTCAAATTCTGAAGGTGGGAGGGGTAAAATACAGGGAGCGAAAGGCTATTTACAATTTGTACAGAAACCAGATGGCAGTTATAAGAGTAGAGGGTCATGAAAGGGAAGCAGTGGTTGGGAAAGGAGTGAGACAGGGTTGTAGCCTCTCCCCGATGTTATTCAATCTGTATATTGAGCAAGCAGTAAAGGAAACAAAAGAAAAATTCGGAGTAGGTATTAAAATTCATGGAGAAGAAGTAAAAACTTTGAGGTTCGCCGATGACATTGTAATTCTGTCAGAGACAGCAAAGGACTTGGAAGAGCAGTTGAACGGAATGGACAGTGTCTTGAAAGGAGGGTATAAGATGAATATCAACAAAAGCAAAACGAGGATAATGGAATGTAGTCGAATTATATTGGGTGATGATGCTGAGGGAATTAGATTAGGAAATGAGACACTTAAAGTAGTAAAGGAGTTTTGCTATTTGGGGAGCAAAATAACTGATGATGGTCGAAGTAGAGAGGATATAAAATGTAGACTGGCAATGGCAAGGAAATCGTTTCTGAAGAAGAGAAATTTGTTAACATCGAGTATTGATTTAAGTGTCAGGAAGTCGTTTCTGAAAGTATTTGTATGGAGTGTAGCCATATATGGAAGTGAAACGTGGGCGATAAATAGTTTAGACAAGAAGAGAATAGAAGCTTTCGAAATGTGGTGCTACAGAAGAATGCTGAAGATTAGGTGGGTAGATCACATAACTAATGAGGATGTATTGAATAGAATTGGGGAGAAGAGGAGTTTGTGGCACAACTTGACTAGAAGAAGGGATCGGTTGGTGGGACATGTTCTGAGGCATCAAGGGATCACCAATTTAATACTGGAGGGCAGCGTGGAGGGTAAAAATTGTAGAGGGAGAGCAAAAGATGAATACACTAAGCAGATTCAGAAGGATGTAGGCTGCAGTAGGTACTGGGAGATGAAGAAGCTTGCACAGAATAGAGTAGCATGGAGAGCAGCATCAAACCAGTCTCAGGACTGAAGTCCACAACAACAACAACAACAACAACAACAACAATAACATTGTTACTAAATGTATTGTGGCGGTTGGTTTTAACTCAGTTTGTGTTTTCTATGAGGTGGAAACTACATGGAGTATGTTTATGTTTTTCTATTTACTTCTGCTTGTAGACCAGTGGAAACTCATCACTGTGAGTGCAGCTCATCAACAGAAAAAGTACTTTTTCAAGTGTCCAGTAGTTTCTTAGAGTACAGCTCAATCTCAGAAGTCATGTTTAAAGATATTGTAAAATTGACCATGAGTGAGAAATGCGAGAATAGTTGTAGGATAGTGACTTGTGAAAAATGTTGAGAGCTGTGTAGTGAGTGGTTTCACTGACATAGTGGAATCTTTATCTTGCCCTCATCAGTTTGGATCACCATTTTACCCAGATCAGGTATTTTTATTAATATTTTTTGAAAATACAGTAACTGTACTGTATTAAATACCCTGAAATTAATAATGACCACAATGGCTGACAGTCAGTAAATGTAAATTCAACCTACTGCCATCCTGCCACAGTGCCACTTAACACGTTAAGATTGGTATGTACAGTACTGTGTCATGTGGTAGTGCCTGTGGATAAAAAGATGCACTGCATAGGATGAATGAAGAACTGTTGAAAACCATTGCTGCTGAATTTGGTGTTGAATTTCAGTGTCATCAGATTGGAAGAATAATCTACAATTAGCCATTTGTGAGTTCATTGCCATTGTGCATATTGAGTAAAGAAGCTGGTGACCATGTCGATTTGCTGGAATTCACTGAAGTGATTACAAACATTCCAGCATGCTCAGACAAAGGTGTTAATGAGTTTAATGACTAGCTGTGAATTAACAGTGTAAAATTTGTGACAAATGAATTACCACCATTTGTTTGTCTGCATTATGAGGGTAATGCATTAGCTAATGAAGCTGGCGCTCAATCTGAAGACATTAAGACATACAATAAATCCCTTTTTTTAACAAATCTCTGTGGACTCAAATACTTTTTCCTTAACACTTCAGAGATTGGCCCTAAGAAATCGACCATTTATGCCGTCATTTATAGCGTTACTGACATAAATGTGGTTGATGTATCACATTAAAAACGGACCAGTAATGCTATAAAAGGTGGCATAAATGTGGTCAATGTATCACATTAAAAAAGGACCAAGCTCCAAGATTTATTTTTCGTATTTAATTTCGTTCTTTGATAGATTACACCTTCTAAAATAATGACAGAAAGTATAATGCTCCTCCCAAGAGAAAGTGTGTGGTGTGTTACTGAGGAATCTCTTCGATCAAGCTTCCAAAATTTCTTGCTCACTCAACTAATGTGATGTATTTGTACCAGAATTACAGCAAACTGCAAAACCTAAGAAGTACACACACAAAATTACATCAATGGGATCATGTTGTCTCAGTGATTCATGGTAGTGTCTGTTCTATTTGCTAATGTTTCTGTTGAAATAATTCTAGAAATTGACAACGGAAGGCAGCACCACTCATGGGACAGGTAGTGAGTTGCCATTACATTGTTCTCAAGCAAAACGAGTCCAGTTTTTGAACAATAGGTGGCTCGCATGTCAAGAAAATCACAGCTCAACCTATACTTGGGTGTGATCCTTTTAACACAAAGTTGTGACCCAAACTATGCTTGGGCTTGGTCTCCAAAACATTAGAAAGGACTTTTCTTTAAATGTTGGTTCAGCCTATGTGCATGGAAGTAGTGACCCAGAATTGAAATTTAGTCATGTTTAGGTGTTGAGAGTTGCTTGTTTTGCCTTTTTGCATACTGTGACTAAAGTTGTCACTTCAGTTTATTGATGTTTGTTAGAATTGACTTGTCTACGTTAAAGGAGAAGGAGTAGTTCCTGATGGTGTCAGTTCTTTGCACAGCAGCTGCAGAACTTCATGCAATGGGCTCCTCCTCTTCTTCTTCATTATTGTCACTGCTACCTGCTGCCTCAGTGTTCCTTCACTAGCATTTCACACATCTCACATTCACTCGTCTTGGGCATGGAAGTAAAAATATTGTCATCACAAGAAAATAAATCCTACAATTTCACATTTTCAGGAACATCTGTGTTCTGCTCCATACCTCTTCCAGAATAATGTCATCTCCTACAGCAACCGATGTGCCACAACCAGCCTTTGCAAAACAATAAGGTGCATTGCAAAAATTGAGGCAGCAACAGATATATCTACAGCTTTTGGATTGTTGCGTCACACTGCTTCCTTTCTCAAGGAATGTAATTGATTTCTTCAAAACTACTACTCTGTATTTAGCTTTAATAGGGTGAATTATGCCTTAGTCCAGAGGCTGCAGATGACACGCAATTTGGTGGAAGAAATACAACATTTACATTCCTCAGAAGTGGTGTCTTCTTGTGGTGTTCTATAGAAATCTCAAAACAGAAACTGAATGCACTTCTAAAACTAACATTGAGGATGAGGGCTACATTCAACAATAAGCACTATTTTCTGACCTGCTGCACACTTCTCAGCATCTAAACACTTGAGAAATCTTGTAAAAATTTCCCATGTCATTCAGGCATTGCTGTTGTAAGTACAAGGTAGCTTTTTTCAAAAACACCTGAGAGATTTAAATTTCTTTATCATCGGTGAGAGTCACTTCTCACTTCCATCACTAATTACACACAAAGCTCACATTAATTTGTTCCAGTGATTTACACTTTATATGTCCACAAGGCCCCGGGAGTAGACAACATTCCATTAGAACTACTGATGGCCTTGGGAGAGGCAGTCATGACAAAACTCTACCATCTGGTGAGCAAGATGTATGAGACAGGCGAAATACCCTCAGACTTCAAGAAGAATATAATAATTCCAATCCCAAAGAAAGCAGGTGTCGACAGATGTGAAAATTACCGAACTATCAGTTTAATAAGTCACAGCTGCAAAATACTAATGCGAATTCTTTACAGACGAATGGAAAAACTGGTAGAAACGGACCTCGGGGAAGATCAGTTTGGATTCCATAGAAATGTTGGAACACGTGAGGCAATACTAACCTTACGACTTATCTTAGAAGAAAGATTAAGGAAAGGCAAACCTACGTTTCTAGCATTTGTAGACTTAGAGAAAGCTTTTGACAATGTTAAATGGAATACTCTCTTTCAAATTCTGAAGGTGGCAGGTATAAAATACAGGGAGCGAAAGGCTATTTACAATTTGTACAGAAATCAGATGGCAGTTATAAGAGTCGAGGGGCATGAAAGGGAAGCAGTGGTTGGGAAAGGAGTGAGACAGGGTTGTAGCCTCTCCCCGATGTTATTCAATCTGTATATTGAGCAAGCAGTAAAGGAAACAAAAGAAAAATTCGGAGTAGGTATTAAAATTCATGGAGAAGAAGTAAAAACTTTGAGGTTCGCCGATGACATTGTAATTCTGTCAGAGACAGCAAAGGACTTGGAAGAGCAGTTGAACGGAATGGACAGTGTCTTGAAAGGAGGATATAAGATGAACATCAACAAAAGCAAAACGAGGATAATGGAATGTAGTCAAATTAAATCGGGTTATGCTGAGGGAATTAGATTAGGAAATGAGACACTTAAAGTAGTAAAGAAGTTTTGCTATTTAGGGAGTAAAATAACTGATGATGGTCGAAGTAGAGAGGATATAAAATGTAGACTGGCAATGGCAAGGAAATCGTTTCTGAAGAAGAGAAATTTGTTAGCATCGAATATAGATTTAAGTGTCAGGAAGTCGTTTCTGAAAGTATTTGTATGGAGTGCAGCCATGTATGGAAGTGAAACATAGACGATAACTAGTTTGGACAAGAAGAGAATAGAAGCTTTTGAAATGTGGTGCTACAGAAGAATGCTGAAGATAAGGTGGGTAGATCACACGTAACTAATGAGGAGGTATTGAATAGGATTGGGGAGAAGAGAAGTTTGTGGCACAGCTTGACTAGAAGAAGGGATTGGTTGGTAGGACATGTTTTGAGGCATCAAGGGATCACAAATTTAGCATTGGAGGGCAGCATGGAGGGTAAAAATCGTAGAGGGAGACCAAGAGATGAATACACTAAGCAGATTCAGAAGGATGTAGGCTGCAGTAGGTACTGGGAGATGAAGAAGCTTGCACAGGATAGAGTAGCATGGAGAGCTGCATCAAACCAGTCTCAGGACTGAAGACCACAACAACAACAACATGTCCACATTATCTCCCCCCCCCCCCCCAATCTCCCCCCCCCCCCCCTCTCTCTCTCTCTCTCTCTCTCTCTCTCTCTCTCTCTCTCTCGTTACAGTCTGAAATGAATGATGCAAATGAAGATGGTGCCAAATCGTATTTCTTCACCATATCGAAAAGTTTTATGTTGTTATTGTCTTCCATATTGTGGATAATAGTCAGGTTTTGCTGAATTGTTGCTATCTCCTAGTCTCTGGATGAAGGTTTTGCATTATAACTCAGAAAGTTTGAATGGAGAGCACAATGTGGCATATTGTTGAGCTTTCAACTATGACACCTTAGTTGCTTTCAACATTGGCTGTAATTATTTCTGACATTCTGCAATGCTTATTTATTTGCCATGAAGGAAGTTGTCTAGTACCATTTAAATAAATTTAACACGTTGTTGTTGTTGTTGTTGTTGTGGTGGTCTTCAGTCTGAAGACTGGTATGATGCAGCTCTCCATGCTACCCTATCCTGTGCAAGCTTCTTCATCTCCCAGTACCTACTGCAACCGACATCCTTCTGAATCTGTTTAGTGTATTCATCTCTTGGGCTCCCTCTATGATTTTTACCCTCCACGCTGCCCTCCAATACTTAATTGGTGATCCCTTGATGCCTCAGAATATGTCCTACCAAGCGATCCCTTCTTCTAGTCAAGTGATGCCACAAATATCTCTTCTCCCTAATTCTATTCAATGCCTCCTCATTAGTTATGTGATATACCCATCTAATCTTCAGCATTATTCTGTTGCACCACATTTCAAAAGCTTCTAGTCTCTCCTTGTCTAAACTATTTATCGTCCACGTTTCACTTCCACACATGGCTATACTCCATACAAATGCTTTCAGAAACAACTCCTTGACACTTAAATCTATACTCGATGTTAACAAATTTTTTTCTTCAGAAACGCTTCCCTTGCCATTGCCAGTCTACATTTTATATCATCTCTACTCTGACCATCATCAGTTATTTTGCTCCCCAAATAGCAAAACTTATTTACTACTTTAAGCGTCTCATTTCCTAACCTAATACCCTCAGCATCACCCGATTTAATTCGACTCCATTCCATTATCCTCGTTTTGCTTTTGTTGATGTTCATCTTTTATCCTCCTTGCAAGACACTATCCATTCCGTTCAACTGCTCTTCCAGCTCCTTTGCTGTCTCTGACAGAATTACAATGTCATCGGCGAACCTCACAGTTTGTATTTCATCTCCATGGATTTTAATACCTACTCCGAATTTTCCTTTTGTTTCCTTTACTGCTTGCTCAACATACAGATTGAATAACATCAGGGATAGGCTACAACCCTGTCTCACTTCCTTTCCAACCACGGTTTCTCTTTTTATGCCCCTCAACTCTTATAACTACCATCTGATTTCTGTACAAATTGCAAATAGCATTTCACTTCCTATATTTTACCCCTGCCACCTTCAGAATTTGAAAGAGAGTATTCCAATCAACAGTGTCAAGAGCTTTCTCTAAGTCTATAAATGCTAGAAACGTAGGTTTGCCTTTCCTTAGTCTATCTTCTAAGATAAGTCGTAGGGTCAGTATTGCCTCACATGTTCCAACATTTCTACGGCATCCAAACTGATCCTCCTCGAGGTCAGCTTCTACCAGTTTTTCCATTCGTCTGTAAAGAATTCGCGTTAGTATTTTGCAGCCGTGACTTATTAAACTGATAGTTCAGTAATTTTCACATCTGTCAACACCTGCTTTCTTTGGGAGTGGAATTATTATATTCTTCTTGAAGTCTGAGGGTATTTCCACTGTCGTATACATCTTGCTCACCAGATGGTAGAGATTTGTCTGGGTTGGCTCTCCCAAGACTATCAGTAGTTCTAATGGAATGTTGTCTACCCCCAGGGCCCTGTTTCGACTTAGGTCTTTCAGTGCTCTGTCAAACTCTTCACACTGTATCATATCTCCTATTTCACCTTTATCTACGACCTCTTCCATTTCCATAATATTGTCCTCAAGAACATCGCCCCTGTATAGACCCTCTAGATACTCCCTCCACCTTTCTGCTTTCCCTTCTTTCCTTAGAACTGCGTTTCCATCTGAGCTCTTGATATTCGTGCAAGTGCTTTTCTTTTCTCCAAAGGTCTCTTTAATTTTCCTGTAGGCAGTATCTATCATACCCCCTAGTGATACAAGCTTCTACATCCTTACATTTGTCCTCTAGCCACCCCTGCATAGCCATTTCGCACTTCCTGTCGATCTCATTTTTGAGATGTTTGTATTCCTTTTTGCCTGCTTCATTTACTGCATTTTTGTATTTTCTCCTTTAGTCAATTAAATTCTGTATCTCTTCTGTTACCCAAGGATTTCTACTAGCTCTCGTCTTTTTGCCTACTTGATCCTCTGCTCCCTTCACTACTTCATTCCTCAGAGCTACCCATTCTTCTTCTACTGTATTACTTTCCCCCATTCCTGACAATTGTTTCCTTATGCTCTCCCCGACTCTGTACAACCTCTGGTTCTGTCAGTTTATCCAGGTCCCATCTCCTTAAATTCCCACCTTTTTTCAGTTTCTTCAGTTTTAATCTACAGTTCATCACCAATAGATTGTGGTCAGAGTCCACATCCACTCCTGGAAAGGTCTTACAATTTAATACCTAGTTCCTAAATCTCTGTCCTACCATTATACAATGTATCTGAAACTTTCCAGTATCTCCAGGCTTCTTCCATTTCTACAACCTCCTTTTATGATTTTTGAACCAAGTGTTAGCTATGATTAAGTTATACTATGTGCAAAATTCTACCAGGTGGCTTCCTTTTTCATTCCATACCCCCAGTCCATATTCACCTACTATGTTTCCTTCTCTTCCTTTTCCTACTATTGAATTCCAGTCGCCCATGACTATTAAATTTTCATCTCTCTTCACTATCATCATACATTCATCAACCACTTCATCATCTGCGGAGCTAGTTGGTTGGTTGGTGGTTTGGAGGAAGAGACCAAACAGCGAGGTTATCTGTCTCATAGGATTAGGAAGGATGGGGAAGGAAGTCGAACGTGCCCTTTCAAAGGAACCATCCCGGCATTTGCCTGGTGCGATTTAGGGAAATCACGGAAAACCTAAATCAGGATGGCCGGATGTGGGAGGAGCTAGTTGGCATATAAACTTGTACTACTGTGGTAGGTGTGGGCTTCGTATCTATCTTGGCCACAATAATGCGTTCACTATGCTGTTTGTAGTAGTTTACCCACATTTCAATTTTTTTTATTCATTATTAAACCTACTCCTGCATTACCCCTATTTGATTTTGTATTGGAAATGTCGTGTGGCTAGGGCCTCCCGTCGGGTAGACCGTTCGCCTGGTGCAGGTCTTTCGATTTGACGCCACTTCGGCGACCTGCGTGTCGATGGGGATGAAACGATGATGATTAGGACAACACAACACCCAGTCCCTGAGCGGAGAAAATTTCCGACCCAGCCGGGAATCGAACCCGGGCCCTTAGGATTGACAGTCTGTCACGCTGACCACTCAGCTACCGGGGCGGACTTTTGTATTTATAACCCTGTCTTCACCTGATCAGAAGTCTTGTTTCTCCTGCCACCGAAATTCACCTATTCCACGACATCTAACTTTAACATATCCATTTCCCTTTTTTAAAATTTTCTTATCTACCTGCCCGATTAAGGGATCTGACATTCCATGCTCCGATCCGTAGATTGCCAATGAGTAGTCCCCACCTGGAGATCTGAATGAGGGACTATTTTATCTCCGGAATATTTTACCCAAGAGTACGCCATCATCATTTAACCATACAGTAAAGCTGCATGCCCTCGGGAAAAATTACGGCTGTAGTGTCCCCTTGCTTTCAGCAGTTCGCAGTACCAGCACAGCAAGGCCGTATTGGTTAGTGTTACGAGGCCAGATCAGTCAATCATCCAGATTGTTGCCCCTGCAGCTACTGAAATGGCTGCTGCCCCTCTTCAGGAACCACACATTTGTCTGGCCTCTCAACAGATACCCCTCCATTGTGGTTGCACCTACGGTACGGCTATCTGTATCGCTGAGGCACGCAAGCCTCCCCACCAGCGGCAACACATACATTCACATTAATGCAATTATTACAGACCGATCAGAGTAAAAGACCACTGTATTTTTTTCAGTCAGAGAAGTAGTGTACTGCATTTTTCTACTAATGAAGAAGACGAGTGATATTGTCTTTTTCACACATTACACAGTTTTCTGTCTGTTCCTTGTCAACATATCAAAACACATTTATATATTCAGTAAAGAATGTGTTTACTCAGTTCATGAGCTTGCACACCGCAAAATGACATATTCCTTTTATTTGATTTATTATGGCGCCAATTCCTTTCACATGGGGGCTGGGTCAGAATGTAACTCGGTTCCCTGTTTGTTCAATGCTTTTCACTTTTTCCGGTATCACCACAATGGAATTCGATCGAGATGTGTCAACCAAAAGAATTATTTACCTTATACTGCCGTCACATGGCACAAAAGATGTCTGTGAAAACTGGAAGAAATTGGAAACTAACTTGGAGATGTTAGGATTTGTATAAAAACTGGATTTTAATTTGCAGAATGTTTGATGTTTATTCCTTAAAAGTGAATGTTTTCTTAAAGCAGTGTTCTTTAAGACCAGGGAGGACCAATGTTGCTCTTGCAGGAGTTTTGCTGAGACCAGCAGAAATAGTTGTTAAAAGTGGGTTTGTTAATTTAGAGCTGAACAAAATAGTGGTGTATTTGGAATGTCAGGTGGAAACAAATTTGGGTTGGACTGTTGCAGGTGCAAGGCTTGCATGATTGTATAGCGCACAAACTATGTATGAGTCTGGGTCAAAAGAAACTTACCAACTATTAAGTGTCTAAAACTCACTGTGATTTTTTTTCCAAGTTGTTGTTGTGGTCTTCAGTCCAAAGACTGGTTTGGTGCAAATCTCCATGCTACTCTATCCTGAGCAAGTCTCTTCATCTCTGAGTAACAACAGCAACCTACATCCTTCCGAATCTGCATAGTATATTCATATCTTGGCCCGCCTCTATGATTTTTACCCTCCACACTTCCCTCCAGTACTAAATTCATCCCTTGATGCCTCAGAATGTGTCCTGTCAAATGATCTCTTCTTCTAGTCTGGTTGTGCCACAAACTCCTCTTCTCCCCAATCCTATTCAGTACTTCCTCATTAGTTATGTGATCTACCCATCTAGTCTTCAGCATTCTTCTGTAGCACCACATTTCAAAAGCTTCTATTCTCTTCTTGTCCAAACTATTTATCGTCCATGTTTCACTTCAATACACGGCTACACTCCATACAAATTCTTTCAAAAATGACTTCCTGACACTTAAATCAATACTCGATGTTAACAAATTTCTCTTCTTCAGAATCGCTTCCCTTGCCATTGCCAGTCTACATTTTATATCCTCTCTACTTCGACCATCATCAGTTATTTTACTCCCCAAATAGCTAAACTCCTTTACTACTTTAAGTGTCTCATTTCCTAATCTAATTCCCTCAGCATAACCCGACTTAATTCGACCACATTCCATTATCCTCGTTTTGCTTTTGTTGATGTTCATCTTATATCCTCCTTTCAAGACACTATCCATTCCGTTCAACTGCTCTTCCAAGTCCTTTGCTGTCTCTGACAGAATTACAATGTCATCGGCGAACCTCAAAGTTTTTATTTCTTCTCCATGGATTTTAATACCTACTCCGAATTTTTCTTTTGTTTCCCTCACTGCTTGCTCAATATACAGATCGAAAAACATCGGGGATAGGCTACAACCCTGCTTCACTCCCTTCCCAACCACTGCTTCCCTTTCACACCCTTCGACTCTTATAACTGCCATCTAGTTTCTGTACAAATTATAAATAGCCTTTTGCTCCCTGTATTTTATACCTGCCACCTTCAGAATTTGAGAGAGACAGCATCTCCCAGTTTTTCTATTCATCTGTATAGAATTCATGTTAGTATTTTGCAACTGCGACTTATTAATCTGATAGTTCAGGAATTCTCACATGTCAACACCTGCCCTCTTTCGAATGGGAATTATTATATTCTTTTTGAAGTCTGAGGGTATTTCACCAGTCTCATACATACAATTTCTCCCCAGATGGAAGATTTTTGTCATAACTGGCTCTCTCAAGGCTATCAGTAGTTCTAACAGAATGGTGTTTACTCCCGGGGCATTGTTTCGACTTAGGTCTTTCTGTGCTCTGTCAGATTCCTTACAGAGTATCATATCTCCCATCTCATCTTCATTTATATCATCTTCCATTTCCATAACATTGCCCTTGTATAGACCTTCTATATACTCCTTCCACCTTTCTGTTTTCCCTTCTTTCCTTAGGACTAGTTTTCCCTCTGACCTCTTGATATTCATACAGGTGATTGTCTTTTCTCCAAAGGTCTCCTTAATTTCCCTGTACGCTGCATCTATCTTACCCACTGGTGATATATGCTTCTGCATCCTTACATTTGTCCTTTAACGATTCCTACTTAGCCATTTTACATGTCCTGTCGATCTCATATTTAAGACATTTGTATTCCTTTTCGCCTGCTTCATTTACTGCATTATTATATGTTCTTCTTTCATCGGTTAATTTCAGCATATCTTGTGTTACCTAAAGATTCCTACTAGCCCTTGTCTTTTTACCTACTTGGTCCTCTGCTGCCTTCACTATTTCATCTCTCAGACCTATCCATTCTTCTTCTATTCTATTCCTTTCCTCTGTTCTTGTCAATCGTTCCCTAATGCTCCCTATGAAACTCTCTACAACCTCTAAAATAATCAATTACTGATAATATAATGTAAATGGGTACACAAAAAAGGATTTAACTCTTACAAGCTTTTGGAGCTGCCTCCTGGTGGAAGAGTTGAAGGGGAAAAAAGAGGAGTGAAAGAAATGTACTGAAGAGAGTTTGAGTAAAGGAATACAGTTTAGAAAAGTCACCCAGAACCATGGGTCAGGGGAGACTTACCGGACAGGATGAGAAGGAAAGACTGATTGTTGAGGACTGCACCAGACAAGATTTGAACACATGAGAGCAGTCCCCAACAATCAATCTTTCCTTCTCATCCCGTCCAGTAAGTCCCCCCTGTCCCAGGGTAGTGGGTGACTTTTCTAAACTGCACCCTCTTCGCTAAACCTCTCCAGTCTTTTTGCCTCACCTCTCTTTCTTCTCCTTCAACTCTTCCACCAGGAGGAGGAGCCACTGGCTCCGAAAGCTTGAAAAAGTGTGTGTGTGTGTGTGTGTGTGTGTGTGTGTGTGTGTGTGTGTGTTTGTCTCTGTCTCTGTGTGTCTCTCCCTCTGTCCGTCCCTGCTTCTGCTTGATGAAAAGATTTTCTTTTTTCTCCGTCCATTTACGTTACATTATCTCTACAGCCTCTGGTTCTTTCAGTTTATCCAGGTCACATCTCCTCAAATTCCTACCTTTTTGCAGTTTCATCAGTTTTAATCTACAGTTCATAACCAATAAATTGTGGTCAGAGTGCACATCTGCCCCTGGAAATGTCTTACAATTTAAAACCTGGTTTCTAAATCTCTGTCTTACCATTATATATTCAACCTGAAACCATCCGGTGCCTCCAAGTCTCTTCCACGTATACAGCCTTCTGTCATGATTCTTAAACCATTTTTAACTATGATTAAGTTATGCTCTGTGCAATATTCTACCAGGCGCCTTCCTCTTTAATTCTTTACTCCCAGTCCATAATCACGTACTACTTTTCCTTTTCTTTCTTTTCCTATTATTGAATTCCAGTCCCCCATGACTACTAAATTTTCATCTCCCTTAACTATCTGAATAATTTCTTTCATCTTATCATACATTTCTTCAATCTCTTAGTTGTCATATAAACTTGTACTACTGTGGTAGGCGTGACTTAGTGTCTGTCTGGGCTACAATAGTGCGTTCACTGTGCTGTTCATAGTAGCTTATCTGTGTTCCTATTTTTTTTTATTCATTATTAAACCTACTCCTGCATTACTGTTATTTGATTTTGTATTTATAATCCTATATTCACCAGACCAGAAGTCCTGTTCGTCCTGCCACAGAACTTCATTAATCCCCACTATATCTAACTTTAACCTATCCATTTCCCTTTCTAAATTTTCTAACTTGAAGAATGTGTTTTGTTTCTCCTGATAACAACACCCTCCTGAGTAGTCCCCACCCGGAGGTCCGAACGAGGGACTATTTTACCTCCAGAATATTTTACCCAAGAGGATGCCATCATCATTTTAACCATTCAGTGAAGCTGCATGCCCTCAGGAAAAATTAAGGCTGTGGTTTACCCTTTCTCTCAGCCGTTTGCAGTTCCAGCACAGCAATGCTATTTTGATTGATGTTACAAGGCCAGTTCTATCAATCATCCAGGCTGTTACCCCTGAAACTACTGAAAAGGCTGCTGCCGTTCTTCAGTAACCACACATTTATCTGGCCATTCTTCGGATACCCCTCCATTGTGGTTGCACCTATGGTTCAGCTATCTGTATCTCTGAAACACGAAAGTCTTTCTTCAACTATCTGCCAAGAATTATTTAAAAATAATGTTTGGTTTGGGTGTTTACATGAAAATTTTATTATAACATGTAATTTTTTTCTTATCTTTATCCTGTATGCTAATGGCGTTGCTACAATGGTAACATGGGTTCCCATCAGATCAAGGAAGTTAAGTGCTGTAGGGGTTGGCTAGCACTTGGATGAGTCACCGTATGGTCTGCCAAGCGCTGTTGTCACGCGGGGTGCACTCAGCCCTTGTGAGGCCAATTGAGGAGGTACTTGGCTGAGAAGTAGTGGCTCCGGTCATGAAAACTGACTACGGTGGGGAGAGTGGTTTGCTGACCACATGCCCCTCCACTATCCACGTCCAGTGATGCCTATAGGCTGAGGGTGACATGGCAGTCAGTCATTACCGTTAGGGTCTTCCGAGACCTGTTTGGGTGGAGTTTACTTAGTTAGTGCCATTCCAGTGGCACTACAATGATGCTGCCATGAGTTGAAATCTGGACTAACGCTGAAGAGCAGGGGTGGGCAGGTGGCGCAGTATTGGCTGCCTGGGCTGTGCTGGCGGCAGTAGAGTTGTGACAATGGTACTGATTGACACAGACTGGGCATTACTTATTGTTCAGCTGGTTGAACGATGATGAACAGTTTCAACTGTGGTTAAATATTGTTTCCCTCTCCTGATTCCACTGTAACATCGATGTTTCTGGGTTGTGTTGAAACGTCTCAAGTGTGTCAGTGCCTGGAAGGTCCGGTGAAACTGGTAGTAGATCACACTGCCAAGCTGCGTCAGTTACATGACACACAGCTGGTGGCCTGGTCCCGGTGCTTGTGGTCTGGCGACACAGGTGCTGTTCACACAGTTCAGTGATCAGCACCTGCTGGCTGCAGTGGCCTTGTTGCTCTGGCTTCTGCTTCAAGTTCCCGTATGGTTTTGTCCATTACAGCTTCAAAGCCCATGATATGATATAGGATCCTATTATACCTCCAGAGATGTCAAAATTACTTAATAAGATAGATAAAAAATCTACTCACCAAGCAGCAGCAGCAGAACCCACACATAAAAGACGATTGTAATTGGCAAGCTTTCGGAGCCAAGGATTGGAACATGGGAATTACCTGCCTGTTACATAAAAAGGCGACAAGTCAGAATGTAGTAATTATCATGGAATCACACTCTTGGATGTCATGTATAAGATATCTAGTAAAATTTTAGCCTCCAGACTTGAAGGGATGATAGAAGGGATATTGGGGGACTATCAGTCTGGATTTAGGAGGAGCAGATCCACAATGGATCAGATATTTTAATTTTTTATCCAGCCTTCTGATTCATATATTACTATGGGTCTTAATATGGTGGTGTATATTTTGATGTTAGGAAAGTCACCCAGAACTGCGGGTCAGGGGAGACTTACCATACAGCATGAGAAAGGAGGACTCAGTATGTCCCACTTCGTTTTGTTTATTTTTAAACTTACTTCTCTTGCTGCTTCCTCTAAGACATCGTAGTTCCCCTTTAGTGCTCTTATATTCCTTGCCATTAAGGCTACGTCATCCGCATATGCTGCCACTTGAACTTGCCGATTAAGTATTGTTCCTCCTGGGTTTATCGGCATTTGCCGCATCACTTTTCCTAAAACTAAATTAAATAACATTGTAGAGATCACATCTCCCTGTCGTAGCCCCCTCTGTACTTGGAATTCACCAGACAGTTCTTGCTCTATTCTTACTTTACACAATGGTGCTTTCATTGTCATTTCCATTAATCTGACCAGTTTTAGTGGGATTCGAAATTCTTTCACGATCTGTATAATTTTCTTCCTATGTAGGCTCCTTTATCAATTCATGGACTGCCTCCTCCATTTTCTTTCCCCCGTATTTTAATAATTCGGCCTATATGCCATTTTCTCCTGCTGCTTTATTATTTTTTAGGCTCTTGATAGCATTCTTCACTTCCTCTAGCTCTGGTACTACTTCCACTTCCCGATCCTCTACATCTAACTCTGGTTCCAACTCTGAGTTTTGTTCCCTTTCATTCTCAATTACAGTTCCTTCATCTTTATCCCCTCTTTCCCGTCAAGCAGTTCAGTAAAATACTTTGCCACCTTTCTAGGACTTTGCTTTTATCTCCAATTAGGTTTTCGTCCTTATCCTTATAAAAAACTGCTCAAAGTTGGAAACCTTTCTTCAGATCTCTTGTTCTTTCATAGAACCTTCTGATCTCGTTATTGTCTCCCATTTCGTCCAGCTACTCTATCCTTCTCCTTTCATGCTGCCTTTTCTTTACCCTATAAACCTTATCCGCTGTTTTCCTCTTTCCTCTGTATTCTTCTGCCGCTAACCTCGTGTTCCTTTGCAACATTCTCTGTCTCGCTTCATTTCTCTCCTGTATTACTGTTAAGCATTCCTTAAGCACCACTTAACCACCCTTTTGCATTGTTCTCTCTCCAGTATCTCTTCTGCAGCTACGCTAATAGGAGTTTTCAAAGACTCCGATTTAGTTTCCACGTTATCTTCATTCCCTGTGTTTCTACCTGCTTCCAACATCTCTTCTAGTTTCTTCCTATATTCTTCACTCCTCTTCCTTCCCCTTCAACTCTTCTGCCTGAAGGAGGAGGAACCACTGGCTCCGAAAGCTTGCCAATTACAACTGTATTTTATGTGTGTGTTCTGCCGCCACGTGGTGAGTAGATTTTTTTTTATCAATCCTATTAAATAATTTTGTCAATAACTGATTTTTTTCCTCAGATCTCAAATTAGACGTGAACTTTAGCTTCCTCAAACAACAGTGTGGCATTTTCTGAAACGATGCCTCCATATGAAATCTTACTAGTTGCCAGTCAACTCACTTCAGCATTGCAATAAATTTTGTCCCTCTTTTTAGTCTCTTACCTTGGCAGACATTGTTGTCTTGCATTGCATTCTGCATCCATAACTTTGAGAACATGTCCAGTTCAGACTGGATATGAGTATCGGGGTATGGTGAGCTTGAGGTGCAAGAGGTAGCGTCCTCTGGACGTATTAATAATCCTCCATAAACAGTGTGAAAAGTAACAGAACATTGATCGTATCACAGATTTTCTTTTAGTTTTTGTTATAATGGATAGGTAAGCTGACACAGTACTTGTGAGCAATTGAATTAGAGATACCTACCTATTAGTGTGTAGCATCCACTTTTTGTGCTAGAATAGTGATGACATGTCGTGTGTCAGACTTCATGGGACTCTGAAAATATTGGGGAGCTATCCTGTTCAATCATTGTTAAATCACTGCTAACAACTTCTCGAGATCCATCACGACTGGGTCCAAGATGTGCCCACCTTGCTTGGTGTCATTCCACGTGTCCTTAATAGGATTAAGGAAGATGTGCCCACCCTGCTTGGTGTCATTCCACATGTCCTTAATAGGATTAAGGTCAGGTGAGATGAAGCACCACAGAAGCACCCCCATGTTGATGGAATGTTCCTCAAATCATCCCAGTACAAACCAGAAACAGTTGGTTGGTTGGTTGTTTTGGGGGGAAGGAGACCAGACAGCGAGGTCATCGGTCTCATCGGATTAGGGAAGGATGGGGAAGGAAGTCGGCCGTGCCCTTTGAAAGGAACCATCCCGGCATTTGCCTGGAGCGATTTAGGGAAATCACGGAAAACCTAAATCAGGATGGCCGGACGCGGGATTGAACCGTCGTCCTTCCGAATGCGAGTCCAGTGTGCTAACCACTGCGCCACCTCGCTCGGTCCAGAAACAGTTGAGTGGTGTCTTGTTGAGCTGTAGTTGCAGGCTGTTGGCAGGTTGCTGTTAGTGAGGAAAAAAAGAAAGTATCATTTGCCAGGAAAAGATGATGGCAGACATATTGGGTTCCATTGCATCACATATAAAAAAGCCCCATTAGTATACCTCCAGTACCTGCCTGAAGAGTGTCCTGCCGTCAGACGAGATGCATTGCCTAGTGTGGTTATCAACGTACTCCTAACTGCTGTTTTAATCATCTTGTGGAGTTGCAGTTCTTCTTCCCATGCTGTTTTAATGTTGAACGTTCACTGGCAGTATTCCTGTCCAATACTAATCTCTGTTATGCACCAGTGTACCACTTAATGAGGTGGTGGTTTGGATGGTGTTGCTGCTGACTAGTTGTTGTTGTCCAACATTGAATTATAGAATGATTTACTGCCCTGTGGCCTTTCTATGCACTGTTACTGTTTCCAATACCCATCAGTGATCCCTGTTGTCAACCTATTGTTACCTGCAGCAAGTAGATACAAAATGCAAAAACGCTTGATGATTGCAACATTGTGACAGAGCTTCACATCCCCGTGAATTTCAGTAAAGGTGTCGTCTTCTGTAAAGATCTGATGAGGAATACCTCAAGGAAATGAAGCATGAATGGGACGAGAAAGTTGCAACAGATGCACAAAAATGTACTAAAGAGATTAACAGGCAAGTGAAAGAAGATAATTGTGTTTGTACTTTGAAGTCACAAGGGTTGCTATAACATTCAAAGGCTTGTTTCCTCAAATGTGAAATACAGCCCTGTGTGTGGAAATGCAAGAATTATCGACAAGTTTTCATGGCTTGTTGTGGGCAAATGAACTTTAACACAGTGTATGTTGCCACTATTCTGTGTAAGCAATTGTAGCATTGCGATTTTACTCTGTATTTGAGGAGAAAACTATTGTTAAAAAAGTCATGAAGCAGATTGCTTTTGCTGGAACTTACTGGCTACTGAGTACCAGTACTCACATCATCATCATCATCATCATCATTGTCCAAGAATGTAGTCAGTACTAAAACCTTAATACAAACTGCAACAATGGAAGCTGTAACAAACAGATGTATGAATGGACCTCAAAAATTATCAGCCTGATACTTAAAATGAGAATTTATGTTCCCAAAACCCTTTTATTTTTCAACACTATGCTCCTTTAACACTAACATGCTTGACCCAGCAGCTTTTTGTAGTGTTACTGTGGAAGTGCTACAAAATCCTCATCTACAGCTGCAATCATTTCTTGGGTGAACAAAAAATGTTGACGAGGAAAGACAGCGTACAGTTTTGGGAAGAGATGTAAGTCTGTGGAATATGGTGCGTGTTCCAACATTTACAAGCACAGATACCTCAATTTTCCTATTATAAAGACACTTTGAGGACAGGTGCAGTGTGTTAATTACAGGTGATTTTTTTCTTCTTTTGCAAATCAGGTATGTTTCTTTAAATTTTTCATCTAGGTTCATTAGAATAGTGGTCCCCAGTTAGCGTTTTCATTTTTTGAAGAACGAAATTCCTTTTTTATCAACTCCCAGGACATTATCTTTCCTGTTGATCATATAGTCTTCGCCCTCTGTCTTGTTTTAATTATAGTCTATTGTAACATGCCCATGCCGAAAATCACTCATTTTTTTACATAAAAATGCCAAACACTGTTCAGAAATGGTATGAATTCATTTCTGATCTGCCTTGAGCAGGTGTGGCACTCATCTTGCATACAGCTTTCTCATTGGCAATTCTTCATGCAAAATGTAGCTGACTCGTTCTTTTGAAATCCAGACAATCTTGGCAGTTTCACACATCTTCATATGATGAGCTTTCATATTGTGCACTTTTACGCAGTTATATATGGGACTGCACTTTTCAGACACCCTTCAAGGCAATCATGTTGGACATTTTAAAGGCCTCGTATAAATTCAGCTATCCATTTTTTCATAGTGGAAACTGAAGAAGTCACTATACACATTTATAAACTTTTAATGAATTTTAATTGACTTCAAATTTTCTTTAACAAAATGCCTCATCACTGCAGAATTCCATTTTCAAGAATTCCTGCATCATGGCTTGTTCTTATAGCTTCCTCCAGTCAATTACTGTGCAGAATGACCTTCAGTTTCAAACAAAGCCTGAAGTTTTATACCTGTTGCGAAAGAAAATCATACACAAAGTGTACCAAGATATGTATGAGCCCAAGAACTTACCAGACCATCCTCATAAGCAAGATATGCTTGCTGTAAAGTCAGTTGATTGTCGCTTTCAGGATGTCAGAAGCTGCAAAAGATAACTGTTCACCATCTTGTTGCAACAGTTGAGTGAAAACTTATGTAGTATGTCTCAAAATAGTAAGCCTTTATCTCCAGCACTGATAAAGGAACATGTACAGAAATAAAACAAATTTTGGAAAAATTGGATCAAAACTGTCAGACTATACTGAGCTTGTGCTGCCTGATGAATAAGGAAAGAACCTTCTAGCAGAGTCTCTGGATTTTGAGGTCAACCCAGGGAACAAACAAACCCTTGCCCTAAACTGCAACTGTCACAGCTTCCATTGCTTGGCAGAAGGTGAATGACAAGGAAAAACCTCATCTCAAAAATGGCTGCTTGAAGACAGTGGAACATGAATGGGCTCATGAAACATTTGGAGGAATTAACTCTAAGTACCCTTGTGCCCGTGTGTTCAGGAGATGCATTGTAAAGACTGCTCATGGGAACCGTATGCCAAACAGTGAGGACAGTGTAAAAGGGTGGTGGCTGTCTTTATTAATAATACATACTGCTGCTCATATCTCTTCAACACTAGTGTATTAGCAGTTGCTGTAATAGTGAGTATGCCAAATATGATCACTATATGTTCCATCTCGGTGTCACTGCATGACATGTTAAAGGAAGAGACAGTTTGACTATCTAACACAACTGTGCAACTAGTGTCTCTTCTGTTGGGACTTCAGTCCAGATAATGTGCTACAGGGTTTTATAACCACCCACCCAGGAGACAAGGTAGAGAGACTTCTTGTTATCTGAAGAGTCTTCTTTCTTGAAGGCAACAGAGTGTGCACATCACCACTGCTATTGGATGTTCTTCACCACTGATCTATCTTTATGGTTTCCAGCCTTTACACAAATTGTTCCGGAGAAGCTGTTAATAATCTGCTCTATGCTGCTTGATTTAGATACTCCTTTCAGACAAATTGGCACTAAATATTTCATAATTATCAAGGGGACCAAGAAAAGATCATGAAAACTATTCTTGAATAGTATAAACTATCCTACAAAGCAAAAACAAGTTAGAATGCCATCAAAAGGATTCCAAGGAAATAGGCAAAATGTCATAGTAATGCTATGTTAAGAAATAAGTCCATTGACCAGCAAAAGAGACATAGTCGAGAGTATGCTTGCACATTGTACTGAAATCACTGCCACAACCAGGCGGCGTCTGCCTTTCCATGGCTATTGAGTGTCTGACTATTGCTGACAGTGTAGTTTATACTTCAGTTCCATCAATAACAAAGGTAACAATTGCTCCTTCCTCATGCAAGAACTGGATTTGATTTTGCCTGTTTCAGCATGTTGTGGCACATCATCTGGAATACCAAGACAATCTTCTTTGACTTTTTTTGAGTTAGTAAGAAAATATGAATAGAAGTGACCTCCTTTTGAATGGTTATCCACCATATAGTCTGGGCTTTAAAATCCACTGAATGTAGCCATTTTGCTTGTGGCTGTCAAATATTTATTGCAAACACAGTTTTGACGTTTTGTCATTTTCAAGCACATGAAAGCAAAAATTGTCACTAAATGAAATACGCTGGCACTAAAAGTAAAGTAAAATACTAGAAAACTAAAAACAGTAGTTGTAGTGATGTGGAATGTTAAAACTCACTCTAAAATTGAAGGAAGTCGTGAATAGAAATTGTCCACACCAAAAATATCCTGAATACAAATATGTGGTTTGTGAAAATGGACAAAGATCAAGCCCTGCCAGCCAGTAAATAAACAGTAGCTTTGGTGTTAAACATTTAAAAACGTCTTTCCTTCAGTATTTAAGAGCTACAAGATGTGACGTACTGAAAACGCATGTATCACTCCAAAATGTTAGTCCTGACGTGCTGGATAGAGTTTCAAGCAGTCCGAATCCAAATACATTTTGTGGTACAAGTATACCCACACCACACACTATGTCAGCATGAGCCATGTAGTGAGTACAAAAACAGCATTCCAATTTCATAAAAATAAAAACTTCATCAGCAATTTACACAGAAACAAAAGTGATAACATTTGTCCATTTTAAATGCCCATCTGATGAGCCCAGTGAACTACAATACTATTACAGTGCTGTCATAGGGCTCACATGTGTGTTAAAATGTCGGGGTGCTTATAAAACCATGCACATTCACATTCAGACTGCTGGGAACTATGTTCCAGCCTGTAATGACGTAACATTGTAGAGTGGGCTTTAAAATCCCCTGTAAACACTACTTACATTCCCAGTTTTACTTTCTGTTACCTCATTTTATTATTCGAGCTTCTTTATTTGTTGATAATGTTTGCTTTCAGTATGCTTGAAAATAACAGATGTTGAAGTTGCAATCACAATAAATATTTTTTTAACAGCCATAATCAAAATGCCTACATACAATAATTACATTAAGGCTTTACACCTAGTCCTCATCAAAATTTTAAACTCTTGAGATGCTGTTAGTGAAGGTTCAGGTGTGATGTCTTTGATCTCCTGGAGGTGGGCAGCTATACATCAAGTCTGCATTGTGTTCTTCTTCTTCTTCTTCCAATATGGAGAAGACCAACAACACCACTCTGAGACAATGTGACAGCTTCATGGAGCTTCCACAGACGTAGATTAGTCATGTCTTATTAGTTGATTCATACAAGAAAACAATATTCCCCAAGGTGTTTTAAGCTGAAAATGGTTTTAATAACTACAGATAGTATTACACCAAGAGTAAAGGGTCCTGCATGGTGTTCTTTATTCTGAGATGGTTTGTCAGTTTGTAGTTCATTATTAAACCTTCTAGCAAACACAGCGTTTTAGGAGGTTAGAGGAATTGTCCTCGAAAATTATATTTACATTTTAGTCAGAGAAATCCATGTTAATTCATTTAAACTGTCCCTGTTGTTGCTCTTAATCTTCTTGAAATTGGAATGAGGGACACCATCATAAATTTTGAAAATTTGGTATAGTTCCTTGGCCTCGTTTTCAATCAGCTAATGGACCAGTCTATATACAGAGGCTCATGAACTCCTATTGTAGCAGTGCCTGGTCATTGTGTTAACAATCTACGAAAGTACTAAAATTTTCCTGCTCTGCCCTTTTGGTACAGGCCCCACCTCACACTGTTTCACCCTCTGCTTTCACATTGTGTGAAATGATTTAATTATTTTTCTGTTTTACTATTTCTCTTGCCTTCTTTGATGTAATGAACCTGTGTTTTAAATCTGAAAGCTGTTGCCATCTGATTATTTAAAAAACATAACTACTTTTTTCTTCTTTATTATGTGTTAAATTTCTTATTCTTTATTATAAGAGGTGATCAAACAATTTCCATTTTAGGGCATTGCTGCAACATGTATGCAGTGTAGTGTGACTCTGATGCTGGTATATAATCACTGAGATGTAGGAAAGGGATTGGTGTGGCATTTGTATCTTTGCAACATGAGTATAGTAAATGCAGAAATGTGAACTATGGTGACGTTATTACCAAATGTGTCCAAACAAGACAAGCATGCCGTTATTCTTTACTTGGTTGCCGAAGGACAAACATTTGTTGACAGCCATTGAAGAATTAAGAATATGTATGAGACATTATGTCTGTTTACAACCAATGACAAGGAATGCTGCTGTTTTGTGATGACACACATTTTCATACCACAAATGTAGCATTGCAGAAGTTTTGCCAAATGGATGGTGACATTCGAGCATGTCCTCTATAGTTCTTATCTCTCCCCATGTGATTATCATGCCTTTTGTCCCTAAAAAAGGCTTTGGAGAGTTGACAATACCTGTCAGACAAGGATGTGCAGCAGGCAGTTATGGACTTCTTCAAGCAGCAGGACACGGCATTTAACCAAACGGTTATTTTCAACCTAGTGCATTGGTGGGATGATTGCCTCAACTCTCACAGTAATTTTGCCTGGTTGGCACACTGATTCTTGACTGTACAATCTTCAAACAGAAACTTTTGATCACCCTTCATACTTCTAACACAGACAATAGATGAATAAATGGTCAAATCACTTCAAGTACTTTCAGTTAATGTATGTTTTTATTTGGAAAGGAGTCAATAAAGAGAAAAAAAGCAGTAACATCTCAACCTTTCTTATTTGTGAATTCTGCTAGCGTACACACAAGAGAAAGACAGTAATATTTACTAATTGTGTGTGTTTGCATGATAATTTTACTCTGTGTAAGTTTTGTGTCTGTTTAACCTTGTGTTTCAGCATCAGAATATGAAGTCAGTGGCAGACTTCTTACAGTTGATGCCTTAGAGCAACTGCATAAATCACTAGAAACTCGACCGGCTGACAATATTTTTGAAGACGACCCAAAAGGATTGAAAAGTAGTTACAAACTTATGGCTCACCAGAAGCATGCTCTTGCTTGGCTCCGCTGGAGAGAACGTCAAAAGCCTCGTGGTGGTATCCTTGGTAAGGCCTCTGGAAAGGTGAAACTGTCTAATGACTTACACTGTATTTGTTATGGTTAATTAGTTTAGTGTTCATGCGAACTCTGTAATTGTTGAACAGTGAGAGGAGATATTAGACGCATCCTACTGTGGCAGGAGAAATTTACAAAGTAATATTAGAGAACTTTTGTCATCTTTATGGAGTAGATGTCTCAAGTTCCCTTTATGCCAAAATGAACAACACCAAACTTTCAACAGTGAATGAAAATTCTCTCTGGTGTAAATGCTAGACATGTGTGTGAAAATGGCATTCAGTTGTGAGGAATTCACATTCACTGTTGTTCGCTCGTGTTCTGATGGTTGTAAGTTTTTCAGCAAACTGTCAAAGCAAACTTGTGTCCTCTCCACTTTTGTGCCAGCAGTGCAGATAGTTTTCCTCTGCTATCTTTTCCATTGTTCTTGTTGCTGACAAGGGTTGTGTGAGTGATCAAGTGATCCAAAGTGAGTGTAATGTTGGTGAAAGAAGAATATAGGTGCCATACATCAGGGCTGGCCATGGCATCCCAAACCACACACAAGCTGGATGTGCTGGCCGAGGTACCTTTGCTCAGTCCTTTTCAGAAGTACCTGGTACACCACAACATTTCATTTAATATTGCAGGGTGGCATTTTTAGGTTAGCACAACTCTCTTCACTTAGGCTGAATCGCGGTGTCAATGCTCTTTACTCTTTGTTCGCGGTATGGACATTCAGATATTTGCACAAAAATGGGCAGTCTACCAATACATCATCACAACCAAGTAAAACTGAGCGTGAATGATAGAAGAGTGGGTTAAGATCAACAGTATCTATTATACAGTTGCATAATTGACAGGTACTGCAAATTTGCTATGAAAAGACATAATACCTTACAGAAAAATGTAAAGATTTATTTGAAAATGAAAGAGCAAAAAATTACAATTATTGACAGACGAGAGTCATTGTTCTGTTCATCAAGAAGCACTTAGTGGTAGATTTGCAAGCATGGAGCACATACAGAAATTGGTGGTACCAATAGTAAAATTTCTGAACTTAAACACAATATTCCACAATCAGTTGCAATAGTTTTTTTATCCAACTGAAAGAAGAATATGGAGACTTTATATATTACTGCACACAATGTCAGTGAAATTGAGGGGCATAACTGGTACGATTTTTCAATTTATAACTCATTGTTGTTGAATTTAGGAAGGAAAAAGGAATGCAGTAATGAAGATTAGAACATGCAGAATTGATTGCAAACCTCCAATTTTAACTGGATTTGAATGCGCCGTGCCCACATTAAGACACCTCAAGGTGAGAAGAAATTTATTTCTAATTTGATGGGGATGGATTTAAAAAGAAAATCACATTGTGGAAGGGACAAATTTGAAATTTCCCCTAAGGTCAACTGCATTTGAGGAAACACGAGGTTTGAAGAATTCATTGTAGCATTGAAAGAATTGCAAGGATAATTTTCTAAATGTTTTGAGGATAGTGCCGATCTTGTATATCAAAATTATTTTTGTCACATTTTGTTGCTTCCATTAAAAAGGCCACTTTGCATGTGCAGATGTAACTGATTGACCTACGAGGTAATTTCCGTTTTAATGACAGATCTGTGTACATTAAAACCATCCAGCATGTCTACATTGTTTTCGTCGAATAGTGTTTCCATATCTCCATAATGCGGCTGCAACATTTTGAACATCATGTCCTGTGCATGTGAAAGACCTTTTATCAATTATGAAACTAAATAAGTCAAGATTACATGGGAACCTTTGTGCAAAAGTCTGTCAAATTGTCTGTTTCTGCTCATATGCTGATCTTTGTACCAGATAAAAATTAGATTATGTCTTCGGTGTGCCGAAAATATTTAAGTAATCTAAAATTGAATTTTGTTTGTGGTCTGTGTTGTATGCAATGCTGTTGCATAGCCATTTAAGTGCGGCTTATTCGCAGTTTCCCTTTCTACCCCCTCCTCACACTCACGCAGCATACTGCAGTGAAGGGTGCGACTGTGCAGCCAGATTGAGCACTATGGCGTTCCTGACAGGGCACAACTCACGAGCTGCATGTTTGATCGAACCTGTAATACGTGCTTCTGGGATTGAAGAGATCCACAGATTTGAATGACCTAAGAAAATGTTTCACAACTGCGGTGAGCTCAGTGATGCAGTACATTTATCATTGAATGTGGGATAAATTCAGCTACCGTCTAGACCAGTGGTGGTCAGCCTGGTCCCCTACCAGCCACTAGTGGGCATTCCAACATTCATAGTGGGTGGTAGGAGCTTTAAAAACAGTTTCATTAGCTTTTCATAAAATTTTGACTTAAAGTATATGGTAAGTGGTTACTGTTAAATGCTTGCTGAAACTCAACTTTATAAATTTTATAAAATAAAGCTACTTCTCAACTTTATAAATCACCATTACAATGCAACAAGTGGGCGGTTAGAAAATTTTACTACTAACAGAGCTACAAAAATAGGCGGTAGGTAAAAAAGGCTGACTACCCCCGGTCTAGACATTATCCTTGCAACCAGGAGAGGGCATATTGAACATCTGTGAATGTCAGTTTGTGTGCAATCAAGTGTAATTTATGGAATTAAAATGCAACATATAGTTCAGAAAATATAGCCAACTGAAACAGTGTCCATCGTTTTGAATGATCCTGTATTATTACATGAAACTTGTAAGATGTACAACATTCTTTTAAAATACTAGGCAGCAGGTCCTTCAATATGCAGTAAATGAAAAGAAAATGCAACAAGCATTCTCATTGGTAATTTCCTGCCCTCACTAATGGCATTCCTCTCGAAAATGCTACTTTCTGCCATGATTTTTTGCAAGTTTATTGCTGGAAAACACCTGACATCTTTGTAACATCCAATCACACCCTTTTAAGATTGATTAAGAAAAGACCAACACATCAACTTCAAGCTGGACAAAGCCCAGTTCCACTTGAAACTGGTGCTTGTGTCCCTAAATGACATGGCTGGGAAAGATACATTATATTGTTTCTCGTATGTCTATAATTTTCATTTTTCAAAATTCTGAAAGTGCTTAGTTTATTCTTAAGGAAGTTTTGTAGTCTTCTCCTGCCTTGTGAGTTTATTTTGCCCCCTAGCTTTAAATCTATTTTCACCTTTTAGTGTGTTTCTGGGTAAGATTGGGAGGATAACTTCTGCCTGTGAAAGTCCCAGAGAGCTCCTTAACATATTTAGAGAGAGCTGCCAAGGGTCTAACAGAGGCCTTCCAAGCTTGTCCAGAAACAGATCTCCCATGCTTTGTTTCTCCAGTCACCCACCCACTATCTAGCCACAAACGAGTGGTCCTCTTGTGACTCAGTACCACCCAGGACTGGAGCAACTGAATCACATTCTCCACCAGTGTTTCAGCTACGTCTCATTGTGCCCTGAAATGAGAAGTATCCTACCCACCCATTCCACAGTGGTATTTCACAGTAACCTTTGCAATATCCTCATCTGTCCCTACTGCACCACTGCTCCCAACCCCTTGATTCACTGCTCATATCCCTGCAAGAGACCTGTATGTGAGACCTGCCCCAATCATCCTCCCATTACCACCTATTCCAGTCCTGTCACAACCAACTCCTACCCCATCAAAGGCAGGGCTATGTTTGAAACCAGTCATGTGATCTACAAACTAAGCTGCTGCCACTGTGTCACTTTCTACAGGGCATGACAGCTAAGAAGCTATCTGTCCCCTGTAAGGCCACTGACAAACTGTGGCCAAAACCCTTTCAAACCATTCAGTTGCAGAACACACTGCCCAAATCGATTTGCTTCACTTTGATGACTGCTCCTTAGCTCATGCCATCTTGATCCTTCGTATCATCACCAGCTTTTCTGAATTGTGCAGATGGGAACTCTCCTTACAACATATTCTGTGTTCACTGCTCCCACTCCTGTACTACACACACCTTCTATCTCGCAAACCTAGCTACATAGTTCTTTCCCCTCCTCTACTTCTCCCTTATCCCTTCTGCCCTCCTCCCTCCCTCTTGCCCACCTCCCTCCCCAAAGAGCCTGCTGACACTGCATGTAGCAGCCCTATCCTATCTCAATGGTGTCGCTGCATGCCCCCACAAGCAGAACTACACCTTACCCCATCCTTACCCTTCCCCTCCCCTTCCCCCTCCCCACCCCATACCTCTTCCCCACCTCAGCTTATGTTAGTTGCTGTCAGGTCTTATTACCTGGGAACAATAGCCACAAGTGTGTGCACATGTGCATGGTGTGAGGATGCGCATGCATTTATACTTCGGAAGTAGGATTTTGTCTGAAGCTTTAGTGCTCTTTTTCATTTTGTCTGTATGTGACTTAACATTTCTTCTGTATGGTGAGTAGCATTTTCTCATTTACATATTGCAGTCAGGAACAAGGAAAGAAATTTAACCTGTATCCTTGTATTGTAGCCCCTGCAGTTTCTAAGTTGTCGATGTTTTCTTGTATGTTGATTGCCTACTGTGGTGAAATTAGTCAATGTGCTGTCCAATATGGGCCTTGTAAACTGACAGGTAGGGAATAACAAAAGTTAATACAAAATTAACATTTACAGCAGTTTTCGAAAATAAATTTATTTGAAGTCTCCTTTTTTTATTTTTTTGGTGGAATGGAGTGAGCAGTAGCCATGAGTCAGCTGGTAATCTCTCTGCAAAGGTCCATAAAACACATAATTTCTCAGAAACCTGTTTTAATAGGCAGTTAAGCAACATTTTGTAGAAAGTGGCATCGCTTTGCATCTAGAAACATCAGTCCAAAGTTGGTTCAGAGATTTTGATGTGGTCCATCTCCCCATGTATCCAGCTGTGGATTCCTCTGATAGGATTCAGTGGTGTCCTGTGAATTTTACCCAGCTCTCCAGTTGGGAAGTAGTGTGTTCCTTATTGTTTGCAATAGAACTAACAAAATTGTGCATGGACTTCAGTCATGGAGCAGGTAGTTGTATGCTGTGATGAGGTTGTTTGTGTTACCATATATGTTTGAATTCTGAACTCTCTCTACTCCACAACAGTGTTTTGTATTTCGCCATTTTGTGCTGACTCCCATGTGGCTTTCGCATACTATCAATCATTGATGAGCAAATAAAATGAATAAAATACAACTGGCATTCAGCTGAAATTGACCAATTAGATACAGTGCAAATGTAAGCATTAGACTACTCTACAGGTCAGTCTGTTACCATACCCTTTATTTGGTATTCACGTTGGTTGGCTTCACCAACTTAGAATCAATTTATCACATTTCATGCTATCATAGATTTTGGGCTACCCTACAATCAGTCTATCACCACAACCAAATCGGATCAATTTCAGGCAAATGCTAGTTTGGTGTGCTTACTTTAGTGACCCATGTATATTTGTTGGCCCTCTGCTCATGCACTACATAATTTTGACTTGGCAAATTTCAATTATATCAATCTTTTCAGTGCCCAGTAAGAAGAAATTGATGATTCTGATTCAGAAGGCATAATGAATGCATTCTGCAACATCATACAAATTTATTGCATTCACCATAACAAAGCTATGATTTTCCAAAAATGTGTTAAAACAGCAGTGCATGTGCTCCACCCAGGGTTACTGAGGCATATCTCGGATACGTTAAGATGTACTGTATACTTGAATTTGTGAAATTTCATTTATTGGTACCCTTTTACTTTATTTTTTTTCTCTCAGAAAACTAAATTTATCAAAATTTTAAATGATTTCTGTATTGTAGTATGTCTACAAATTGGCAATTTCTGTTGTTTGAAAAAATGTATTGGTTGAAATTGAGTACCTGCCATAAAAATGGTTTTGGAAGAGGAATACAGCTCATACAATTTGCAGAAGTACTTAGTATTGTCAAAAAAATGGCTGCATAGCATGAAAGTGGTGCATTGAGCAGGTTTTATGCTTTAAATTATTTGTACGTTTATATGAATTTCAGCTGATGACATGGGCTTGGGTAAAACACTTACAATGATCAGCCTGATTTTGAAGAGTCTTGAGGAAGATGAACGTGACAGCTCTGATAGCGAGAATTCTGATGACTCCCAGGCCGAAGAAGAATGGATGCAAAGCAAAGACAGAAGATGTAAGTTTTCCTTTGACATAAAGTAAAAACAATGTAATGTCAAGAGACCATACAAAGCAGAACTCAATTATCCTTGGAGTTCTGGCTAGTCCCCCCCAGCGGGTCCGGGGGTAAGAATAGGCCCGAGGTATTCCTGCCTGTCGTAAGAGGCGACTAAAAGGAGTCTCTCAAGTTTCGGCCATTATGTGATGGTCCCCTGTAGGGTTTGACCTCCATCTTCAACATTTTCCCAAAGAGCGAGCCAGTTGGGAAAGGGCACCTTATGTGTTGCATCGTGCCCATCGTGCATTGAGATCTTTAGCCCACTTTCTTGACATTGCATTTCAGTCCCGCTCATTCTCCATCTCTTGGGTGAGGACATCTTCCTGGGTGTGTTTTCCACCTTGCACTATGCAGTGTCGCTTTCTGCGTCGGTGATGGCCATGGACTTCTTTACACATGATATCCAGCACGGTAGCCAGTCTGTTGTGGTGGGGCCGCCATGTACCCTGTTGCTTGTAGCCCCATGATCACACGGGGATCACTCTGCTGATGCCTGCGCCGTTAACTCCCCACTTATTCCAAGGGGTAGGTGCCCATCCCCCTGGGGCATCAGGACTCCCGGCAATGGCCGTCCTGCCAGGTAGCCTTTGCTGCGGCTGGGTGGCACCCATGGAGAGGGCCCCTGGTCGGAGTGGGTGGCATCAGGGCAGATGACACGCGATGAAGTGTAGTCCATCATCTCTTGCTGGTGGTGAAACGCCAGCAGTCTCTAAGCGTTCACGAGCTCAATTCAGCGCACAGAAGTACGACCACAAATAATTCCCCTCCCTGGCCACACCATGGGAGGAACCTCAGGCTAAGGATGGCAGCGGATCTTCTTCACCCCGATACCTTGCATGCTCAAGAGCTCATGGGGAATCTTTCAGGACGATGAAGCCTCAGTTTTTTGTTGAGCATTTAGAGGGCAAGTTTGGGGACGTGGAGAGCTTGTCCAAAATGAGATCTGGGTCAGTCTTGATCAAAACAGCATCGAGGTCCAGTCACGGGCGTTACTCGCTTGTTACAAACTGGGGGATGTTTCTGTAACCATCGCACCCCATAAGAACTTAAATATGGTCCAGGGTGTTATATATCACAGGGACCTTCTTTTCGGCGTGTCCACCGGGGTCAGAGGGATATCAGGTTGCCACCGGTGCCTTCATCTTGGCCTTTGAGGGTGATACATTGCCCGAGAAGATCAAAGTGATGGTCTACTGCGGTGATGTAAAGCCCCATATCCCTCCTCCAATGTAGTGCTTTAAGTGCTGGAAGTTCGGCCATATGTCGTCTCGCTGTACTTCCAGCATCACACATCGAGATTGTGGATGCCCATCACATCCCAATACTCTGTTCCCTGTCTCCCATCTGTGTCAGCTGCGGAGAGCACCATTCACCTTGCTTACCAGACTGCAGGATTCTCCAGAAAGAAAAGAAAGTCATGGAGTACAAGACTCTGGACCGACTGACCTACACTGAGGCTAAGAGAAAATTTGAACACCTGCATCCTGTATGTATGACATCGTCTTATGCCGCCGCTACAACAGTTTTGGCACCATCAGCTCTGCCAACCCCAGTCACCTCTCAGAGCCGGAAGACTACACCTGCTCCCTTGGTGGTGGTGGTGGTGGTGGTGGTGGTGGTGGTGGTGGTGGTGGGAAGGGGGAGGCATTTCCCTCCTTGTTGCACCTGCACCACCTACTTCGGGAGCAACACCCCCGCAACCTTCGGGGACATACGTCTCCACTTCTGAGCCGGAGAAGCGTAAGTCTTCTGCGGCTTCTCTCGCTAAGAAGGGGTCCCTCCCTTTCCAGGTTTCTGCTTGTGGGAAAGATGACACCTGCCAGTGGCTGAAGAGCTCAAAAGCAGCTGGTCTCAGGGCTTCACGCTCATTCTCAGTCCCGGAGACTGAGCCAGTGAAGTCCTCCCAGCCACGAATCACAAGGAGCAGCGAGAGAAATCCAAAAAGAAGACCCCAAAGTCCAAAGGAAGTTGCAGTGGCACCCACACCACCGCTACCTACAAGCTCTGTGTCTCAGGATAGGGTGGAATTCTGGAATCTGCTGAGGACCTAGATCTTGCCAGACCTACAGACAAAATGGATAGAGACTGCTCAGGCAGCAGGCGATGCTGTGGCGTAAACTGACTCATTGAATGTTCCATGCCTTCCCAGTCTCATGACGATGTCGTCTTCCAGTGGAATTGCGACGTTTTTTCCACCGCTTGGCTGAGCTATGGCAACTGTTAAGCTTTACACCTGCCATCTGCATTGCCCTACAGGAGACCTGGTTCCCGGTAATGCTGACCCCTGCCCCCCACGGCTATAAGGGATATTACGGGAACCATAGCGACTATAATCGAGTGTTAGGTGGAGTTTCTGTTTGTGTCCTAAACTAAGTCTGTACTGACACTGTGACCCTTCAAACCCCTCTTGAAGCTGTGGCTGTCAGAATAAGGACGACGCAGGAAATAACCGTCTGCAATGTGTATCTTCCTCCAGATCTTGCAGTACCCCTGAATGTATTAGCTGCATTTATTGATTAACTCCCTAAACCTTTCCTACTTTTGGGAGATTTTAACACCCATAACCCCTTGTGGGGTGGCACCATGCTTACTGGCCGAGGCAGAGATGTTGAAACTTTACTGTCTCAGTTCGACCTCTGCCTCTTAAATACTGGGGCTGCCACACATTTCAGCATGGCTAATAATAGTTACTCAGCCATTGATTTATCAATTTGCAGCCCAGGACTTCTCCCATCTATCCAATGTAGAGCACATGATGACCTGTCTGGTAGTGACCATTTCCCCATCTTCTCCTGTCACTGCTCCAGCGTCAGGCGCATGGATGTCTGCCCAGATGGGCTTTAAACAAGGCAGATTGGAAAACTTTCACCTCTGCTGTAGCTGTTGAATCTCCCCCACACGGTAATATCGATGTCATGGTTGAGCAGGTAACTGCAACAATTGTTTCTGCTTCAGAACATGTGATCCCTCACTCTTTAGGGTGCCCCCAGTGTAAAGCAGTCCCTTGGTGGTCACTGAAGCAATTAAGGAGCATCGGCAAGCTGTACAACGGCATAAGTAGTCCCTTCCCTGGAGCATATCATAGCCTTTAAATGGCTCCGTGTTTGCGTTTGCCTACTTATCAAACGATGGAAACAGGAGTGTTGGGAGAGAGATGTCTCGACCATTTGGCACCATACGTCATCTTCCCAAGTCTGGGTAAAGATCAAATGTCTTTTTGGGTACCAGATGCCATAAATGGCGTGTTATCTATAGACGCACATGCGATTGCCGAGCACTTGACTAAGCACTATGCTCGATCCTCTGCATTGGAGAATTACCCACCAGCCTTTCGCACTCTCAAACGGCAGCTTGAAAGGAACATCCTCTCATTCACTACACGCCACAGTGAATCCTATAATGCCCCATTTACAGAGTGGGAGCTCCTCAGTGCCCTTGCACATTACTCCGACACAGCCCCTGGGCCTGATCGGATCCACAGCCAGATGATTAAACGTCTCTCATCTGACTATAAGCGACATATCCTTATCATCTTCAACCCGATCTGGTGTGAAGGTGTCTTTCCATCACAATGGCGGGAGGGCTCCACCATTCCAGTGCTCCAACCCGGTAAAAACCCACTTGATATGGTAGCTATCGGCCCATCGGCCTCACCAACTTTCTTTGTAAGCTGCTGGAACATATGGTGCGTCAGTGGTTGGGCTGGGTCCTGGAGTCACGTGACGTTCTGGCTCCATGTAAGGGTGGCTTCTGCCAGGGTCGCTCTACCACTGATAACCTTGTGTCCCTCAAGTCTGTCATCTGAACAGTCTTGTTTGGACGCCAACACCTGGTTGCCATCTTTTTTGACTTACATAGAACATACGACACGACCTGGCGACATCATATCCTTGCCACATTATATGAGTGGGGTCTCCGGGGCCCGCTCCCGATTTTTATCCAAAATTTCCTGTCGCT
Source organism: Schistocerca serialis cubense (assembly GCF_023864345.2). Lineage (NCBI taxonomy): Eukaryota > Metazoa > Arthropoda > Insecta > Orthoptera > Acrididae > Schistocerca > Schistocerca serialis. Next base: position 345,084,989 of record NC_064646.1, read on the forward strand.
CAGTACTTTCCATGTCCAAGTTGGTGTTGGTGCCTCCTATAGTTTCGTCCATATCCAGGAGAATGGAGCCCCGCAGGGCTCCATATTGAGTGTGTCTCTATTTTTAGTGGCTATGAACGGTCTAGCAGCTGCTGTAGGGCCGTCGGGCTCACCTTCTGTGTATGCGGATGACTTCTGCATTTCGTACTGCTGCTCCAGTACTGGTGTTGCTGAGTGGCGCCTACAGGGAGCCATTCACAAGGCAGGCGCAGTCATGCGCTCTAGCCCACGGCTTCCAGTTTTCAGCCACAAAGTCATGTGTCATGCACTTCTGTCAGCATCGTACCGTTCATCTGCACTCATAACTTTACCTTCATGACGATCCACTCATTGTAGTGGAGACATATCGTTTCTTAGGACTGGTTTTCAGCACTCAATTGACGTGGCTTCCTCATCTTGGTCAGCCCTCTGTTGCCTGAGCAACACCAATTGGGGTGCAGATTGCTCTACGCTGCTGCGGCTCTACAGAGCCATTGTCCAATCCCGAATTGACTATGGTAGTGTGGTTTATGGTTTGGCAGCGCCCTCAGCATTGCATTTACTCAACCCTGTGCACCACTGCTGGATTCGACTAGCAGCAGGAGCTTTTAGGACGAGTCTGGTGACCAGCCTACTGGTGCAGATCAGACGTGCACAACTGCTTGCCAGTTATGCTGCACACATTTGTAGTTCTCCTGAGCATCCGTATTACCGTCTCCTTTTCCCGTCCACGGCGGTCTATATCCTGCATCAGTGGCCCAGGTTGGGGCTAGTGATTGTGGTCCGCGTGCGGTCCCTTCTCTCCGAACTGGAGTCTTTCTCTTTACCACCTCTACTTGCGGTCTGTTCACATACGCTTCCATGGTGTACGCCTCAGCCGCAGCTTCGTCTGGACCTTTTGCATGGCTCTAAGGAGTCCATTAACCCCGTTGCTCTCCGCTGTCACTTTCTCTCGATTCTTGACTTGTTCCAGGCCTGTGACGTGGTGTACACCGATGGCTGATGGTCACATAGGCTTTGGGTACGTTCATGGAGGACATATTGAACAGCACTCCCTGCCAGATGGCTACAGTGTTTTCACTGCTCATGCCCTGGTGCGTCATTTCTGCTGTGTACTGACTCATTGAACAGCCTACAAGCTATTGACCAGTGCTACCCTGTGCCCATCTGAAATTCAGCATCTCTGCTATCTCATGAGTAGCAACTATCCTGTTCATAATATTGTTACTTTCCATTCTGGATTTTTCCAGAGTTTTTGAGTTAACTTGTGTGTGTTTTACCATGCGATATGCTCAGACAAAATGGCCGATGAGTTGTTAGTGTCGTGGCTTCATAATTTTGCGCCCTGTTTTTGAAACCCAAATATTGTTTTATTTTTATTGTTCCTATTTATCTGCCAATGTCTGTAGAAGGTTATTACACAAATGTTTCTTATCAAATTACGGGATACAAGGGTATTATACACTCCGTCTTCAGGCCACGAGTGGCCTACCGGGACCATCAGACCGCTGTGTCATCCTCAGTGGAGGATGCGGATAGGAGGGCCGTGGGGTCAGCACACTGCTCTCCTGGCCGTTATGATGGTATTCTTGACCGAACCTGCTACTCTTTGGTCGAGTAGCTCCTCAATTGACATCACGTGGCTGAGTGCACCCCGAAAAATGGCAACAGCACATGGCGGCCTGGATGGTCAAGGGTATTATACACAAATCAAAAAAAGTTTTGCATCACCTCAGTTCCAAGACTTCCGAAACCTGTACAGAAAATTGGAATAGAGATCAACATAAACATCATTTCCGCCCTTTTTATTGCTCATGAAAGCCACACATTGCATGTTGCACGACCATACAGCATGACCCCCAGAGGTGGTGGCCCAGACTGCTGTACACACCGGTACCTGTAATACCTTCCTGTATTCGTAGCGGCATACTAGTCTCAAGTTCATCAAGGCACTGTTGACCAGATTGTCCTACTCCTCAAAAGCGATTCGGCATAGATCCCTCAGTGGTTGGTGGGTCACATCGTCCATAAATAGCCCTTTTCAGTCCATCCCAGGCGTGTTCGATAGCGTTCATGTCTGGAGAACGTGCTGGCCACTCCAGTCTAGCGATGTCATTACCCTGAAGGAAGTCAATCGCAAGATGTGCACAATGGGTGCGCAAAAATTAGTCCATGAAGATGAATTCCTCGCCAATATGCTGCCAATATGGTTGCACTTTCAGTCGGAGTGTGGCATTCACGTATCATACAGCTGTTATGACACTTTCCATGACCAACAGTGGCGTACGTTGCCCCCACATAATACCACCCCAAAACAGCAAGAACCTCCACCTTGCTGCACTCGCTGGACAGTGTGTCTAAGGCATTCAGCCTGACCGGGTTGCCTCCAGACAAGTCTCTGACGATTGTCTGGTTGAAGGCATATGTGACATTCATTGGTGAAGAGAACATGGTGCCAATCCTAATCGGTCCATTCGGCATGTTGTTGGGCCCGTCTGTACCGTGCTGCATGGTGTCGTGGTTGCAAAGATGGACTTCACCATGGACATTGGGAGTGAAGCTGTGCATCATGCAGCCTATTGCGCACAGTTTGAGTCATAACACAATGTCCTCTGGCTGCAAAAAAAGCGTTATTCAACAAGGTGGTGGTGTTGTCAGGGTTCCTCCGAGCCATAATCCGTAGGTAGCGGTCATCCAGTGCAGTAGTAGCCCTTGGGCACCCTAAGCGAGGAATGTCATCGACAGTTCCTGTTGCTCTGTTTGTACTTCAGGAAGATTTGGTGCACTCACTTGGATGATACTGATCATAGAATGTTTAAAACACAGATAGTCTCAACAAGAGCATCATGCAAAGGCAGGTTTGCCACAATGACATTTCTTCTTATGACTCTGACCCAGGAAAGAAACATTTTTTAAATTGGTGAAGATTTTGCACATTTGTAACAAATTTGTGGCAAACCATGCATAATGGATCATTTTTCCAAAAACTGACACTTGTAATTGATCATGAATCAAGATACAGTACAGGAATTTCATTGAAGAATAGTTCAGATATTTATCTCATATATGGTACTTCAGAAGTGATGGTCAATAATTCACACATTGAAAGTATAGGCTAAAAGTAGCTAAAAAGCTCCAATCAACATGGGTCCACACATCAGCTGTTTTGGAGATGCGACACATTTTCTGCTGCGGTTCAACAGTGTCTAGGAACATATGGTGTCTCTACTCACAGACGACAGCAAGTGGGAAGTTATCGATGCTGTGTTTTGGTTTGTGAAAGTGTTGCAAGACAGATGTATTATCAATGCACTACTGGAAGCAGGCAGTTCTGTTTCTTGGCATTCCACATTGAAATTAGTGGTTATCATTGAGCAAGTTTTGGAGCTGACGAACGAAATGAATTTTGTTGATAATGAAGAACTATACCATGAAGGGAAAGCAGAAGGTGGTTCAGTGGAAGAAATCATGACTAGTGAATGCTAAAATGGTCATAACACTTTGGAAATGTCCGTGTTACAGACAATCTGTGCTTCATCTGTTCCCGATGAGTATTACAAACCAGTTACAAAATGATTGAACTACGGCACTATACCCCCGAAGTAAAAGTGAAGGCGGTAGCGCTAGCCAGGAATCATCCAAATTGTAACCTACAAACACTGCAAAAAAATGGAGCAACAACAGCCCTGAAAAGGAAGGAGGACCTAAAATTGTGGGAAATTGATATCATTAAAGGAGGGACAAGGTACAACAAATACCAGGCAATAAATAAGTGGACACACGAATTATTTGTCGAATCTTGTCTTTGTAACAAAAATGTAACAACAAGAATACTCCAGGAGTGGGCTGCAGGTGCAGCACTTCAATATATGACCAACAAGGAATTTACGTATGCTGCATCGTTATCTTGGGCAAGGAATTTCAAATTGGAATATAAAGTTCCTCAACGGCATGTCACTAAATACGTCTTCCACAAGGAGGTAGAAAATATAGATGATGTATAGAAAATGGCGGCTCTTTTTGAAACGCAAATGGTGTCCCTTATGACCAGTTTTAATTGTGATTATGTGATCAACACTAATCAAACAGGATGCGATTATCGTGTGAACATTCGATGCATGTTATCGCATAAGGGAGAGAACAGAACCCTTGCCGCAGTTGGTAGTAAAAAAAATATTAACACATTCGTACACAGCCTCTGGAAAAGTGTTGCCTAAGGTTTTCCTGTGTTTACAAGAAATGAATGCTACATTTGGTCTTCAGGTTATAGAAGAGGTCAGTCGTTTAACTGACTCGTTGAAAAATGTTTACATTACTTGCTCCGAATCTGGGAAATTGACAAATGTGATTTACAGAACATTTATTGAGAATGTTTTAAAACGGTACGATGCTGATAAGAAGTTTTGTCTAATACTGGATTCCTGAGGTGGACAAACTAATACTCTAATGTATGACACCATGTTTATAGATGAGGAGGGTCATCCGACATGTATGGTAAAAGTAAAACCTCCAACTGCACACCTGTGTAAGCTGTGTGATGTTTATTTCTATCACCAGGTTAAAATCTTTATTTCGTTGGGTCAGAATTTCATTGTGCTTCTGAAAACCCAGTCGGAATTGCACAACCGCATGGATGCAATAACTATTCACAGCATAATTCACAACCAACTTTCAGCACTGACTTTTCAGGCAATGATATCGTATGCATGGTACACATCAAAATTGATTTCCGAAAAAGACATAATTTTAAATGTAAATCAAGTTTGTTTTCCACCCACTCTTCGGGAGGTACATCGTAGCTGTCGAAAGATTTCATTGATTAGTTCCTCTTGGTGCCACGAGTATATTTGTTTCAAATGTTTATATGACAGGTACCATCCACCTACTTCTTCGAAGAAAAGTGAGGACATGTAACAATGATTGGAAAAGCCATTGTAAAGTGACCAGGAGTAACAATGTAGTTTTTTACTATCCCAGGAGGTTTGATAAATTTATTTGCCTAACTCTTTACCTTTCCTTATTGATTTACTTAACCTATTAATCCTCCTATGAGATATGGAAAAATACAAATGAGAAGAGTAACATCCTCTAGATTTCCTCAAGATTCGAACCCACACTCTTCACTTCCAAGCTAGTTACCTTGGCCGTTGTACTATTGGTGCTCTCGGTGAAAAGTGTTTACCATGTGGATACATAAGCTGCAGTTGTATAAGTTTCTTTCCTCGATTTCTGGAAAAGTATGCATTTGTGAACCCCATACCTGATATTTACAATTATCTATCAATCCCCCCCAATTTTGATCGATTGCTTGTCATAACCTTTAGGGGTGATTTTCTCAAAAACAGGAGGGTTTTGAGCCAGGGTATCTTAGAGTCCTTTGTTTTAGGTTGTACACAAGTGAGCTGCCAAATTTGTACCAAATCGGTTGGCCGTGTCTGAGGCCTTCCCCTTGTTAGATAGTGGTCTTGTGTGAATGAGTTGTGTCTGAGTGATTGTGTTAATGTGTGTTGTTCCTGTTTTCTGACAAAAGCTATGACTGAAAATTTAGTTGTGAGAGGGCGATTGTCTTTTCTATGTGCCTGTCTGTGGCTCAGCAATCATCTTTACGGTGAGTTGCTACCTATTCTCATTATTATTGATCTTCAGAGTATTTGAACAAGTTATCTGTTGATGGACTGATCGCTGTGGTCTCATTCCATCGACATGTTGTCTGTGGCTTGTGAATAGCTAGCCACACGAGTGGATTTCTGCGACGGCCAAAAGCCGCAGGTCGTTTCTGCAGGTATCTATAATGGATCGGGCTTGCCAATCGAAAGCATTCGGTTCTTATTAATGTGGAGGCCCTGTTGGTTCTAGTTTCACCGATCTGCCAGCGGGCTGGTTCTGTTTGTGTGTGGTGTAATGCAATGGATTTTTGTGGTTTCTCTGTAGACTCAGGACTGTAGTGCTCCTCAGTAGGCCAGACCCCATGGGTGATGTATTTCAGGAATTGAGACTAATTCACCACAAGTACATCGTGCAGTGTGATGTTTTATAGACTTTTATTTGTTCTAGTACATTTTGGCACTTCAAAAATAATTTATATGTTAGAATGTATGGATGATAAGTAGAAGAATATTGCATCAGTTGCTGGTGGTTTGTACACTATGTACTCATATATTTCTCGAAAGAAGAATCACACAATACCTCTAAAATAGATATAACACAGTAGGTAATAACCGACAATAACGAACATAGTAGAACCAACATTTTATTGGTGGTCACCTACAGTGTTAGTTTTCACAATTATTCGCTTCCTTATACACTTCTTTCAAGAAGCCTACTTTTTTCTGAGGTTATTTCTGAAAACAGTCAATGTATTTTAAATCTGTCTTGCGACTCCAGGGAAATGTGTGTTTCTGTCATCAGATGTGTTTCATTTTTTCGAAATAAAATAACATCAGTAGCCTTAATGAAACACATATACCATTTGCCTTGCTTTCTCCATCTAAAAACAGTTCATTACAAAAGACGTTGATGTTAGTACTTAAGGTATTTGCTCACATCAGGGAACACCACCTGTTTGCAAGTTTTTTTTTAGATATTTCCTCATTTGCACTATCGTTTCTTGTATTGCAGCTGCAAAGACAGATTGTCAACTTACATCTTACCTTACCCTTAAGATTTCAGAATTTGTTAGGGAAAGATCCTAAAACGTGTCTGGGAATCAGGGAATTTCACTTGAGGAAACTTGTGGCAACCCTGATAATTTCTCAAGTGAGTTGACCTGAGTAGCATAGATTAGGCTTTCGACATGACCCCACACACAGAAATCCATGGATTTTAAATCAGGAGATCTTGAAGAAAATGGCACAGGCCCACCTCTATCTGTCTGATGTTGACCATACGTTCAAGTTAGAAGCAGGCACACTCATAAACGAAAATGTGCTGGAGCACCATGATGCACAAACTATATGTTCAAGTGTTGGTTCAGTGGGATATCATTATGTGCTTCTGGTAGTACAGTCCACAGAAACTAAATGTACTGCTGTCCGGTTAGTCTCTGTGGTAGGAAGTGTGGTCCAGTTATGCGATCTCCAAGCAGTCCTGCCCAGATGTTCAATGAATAATGCTGCTGGTGTCATGATACATGTGTTGCATTAGGATTGATGTCAGTCCAAATGTGGCAGTAGTGGTAGTTAAAAATAATGTCACGGGTAAATCCGGCTTTATCTGTGAATGGAATACTGCTTACAAACGGGACTCAGGGTAAACCGTTGTTGCATCCATTGGCAGAAATTCTCTGTAGGAGGGAAGTCTGCATTGTTGAGGGCTTGCACGAGCTGGAGATGATATGGTTAGAATACTTGCCAGTGTAAAATCTGCCACACACAGCTATGACTCAGGACATCCTCTTGGGTAGTAGGAATCCTCCTTGTTGAATTACTGAGACATTTGTGTACAATGCGTAACACCCCTTCCTCAACATGGGGCATTATGGATCTGGGTCAGTCTTCTTGTACACGATGTGTGAAACTCCCTGTTTCTCTAAGGTACTGATGTAAACTGCTAAATGGACACCTGTCCTGCTGCCTGCGGAGAGGCAAAGCTTCTTTATACAATCATGCAGCGTCGAGAGCCCTGCCATTTGCTTCGCCATACATGAAGTGAATGTCAGGGTACTCTTCATTCGTGTAACCTCGGTCCATGGCTGCTTCATGTTTGTAATTGTTTGTGAGGCCGGTACAGCACATTGTGCGGAGGGGAATGGGAAGTAGTTCTGCATGTATAAACTAACAGGTAGTTGATACCAAGCCTAGAGATACCAGTGTAAATACCGCGGTACCCAGAGGCGTGTACAGTTGGTTCCCAACTTGAATTAATGTGATACCTCAGCGGTGGTTGATTTACGGTCCCTTTTTTTATTGAAGCATGTTAGCTACTTTTGGCCTGTGCTTTTCATGTATTAATTAGTGACCATCACTTCTGAAACACCCTGTATATATTCACCAAAAAATATTTCAAATATTTAGAAATCTGCTACAGATATTGATATATAAATGAAGAACAAAAATATGTGGAGTATTCAGCTTTCAAACATGGAACAGCTTTCAAACATGGAACAACTGTGACATTAGCCACTGAGCCACCATTTTGTCTCAGGATATTGTGCAGTAAAACTCACATAAAATACCTCGAAAATGCCTTGCAAACTTTGACAGTCATTTTTTCAGAAATTGAATATCTAAAGATAAGCTAAGACAAGTATTCTCTTATTTTGATCCCTCCTCTACTGAGCCCATTTTCTGGGAAATCAGGTTATGGCACTTGCCATGTTCTCCTAGTGACTAAAATGCTTTTCAGAATGCATGCAGGATGACATGGAGGTCATCTGTTCTAGATACTTTATACTATTTGAGCCCAGAATATGTTCTAAGATTATACAACAAATTGATGTTAAGGATATTGGATGGTAGTTTAATGGGTCACTTCTACTACCCTTCTTGTAAATCTGTACTCTCTTCTAACTACTGAGCATGGTTTTTAGTTTGAGAGATTTCCTGTAGATTATTGGTAGAAACGGATTAACTCGGCCACAAATTCGGCAGAGAACCCAATACAGGTACCATTGGACCTGGAACTTGGTTCAGTTTTACCTGTTTCAGTGGTTTCTCAATACCTCTGACACAAATACTTATTTCACTCATCTTTTCAATGGTGCAAGGATTAAATTGGTGCAGTTGTGGGTTTTCCTTTGTTAAGGAACATTTGAAAATGAGGTTAAGCATTTCAGCTTTTGCATTCCTGCCCTAAATTTTAGTTCCTGTGCAATTTGGACATTAACATAGATGCCACTAACAGCCCTTACATATGGCCAAAATTTCTTTGGGTTTTGTGTAGAATCATTTGACAATACTCTACTATGGTAATCACTAAAGGCTTCACATACTGATCTCTTGACAGCCAAATGCATTTGCTTAAGCACCTCTCTATCTCTATCTCACCTATTATGCAGTAGTCTCTGTTTCTTTAGTAGTTTCTTTACAGTGACTCTATACCATGGAAGGTCTCTTCGATTATGAACGGTTGTACCGGGTACATGTCTGTGCAGTGCATGGTCAACAGTTCTTTTAAACTTGAGCCATAGTTCCTCTACTTGCCCTGCCCTGTGCTGAAAGTTTCAAATTCCTTTATGAGACCTGACACTACTGCTTTTTTATCTAGTGTACTGAGCACATATATCTTCTTACTTGTTTTAGTTGTCTTTCATACTTTATTATCATTGTTACCACAACGGTGTCGTGGTGACTGGTACCAGTTTTGATGTGGACATCATCAAAGAGGTCAGATCTACTTGTTGCCATTAGATCCAATATATTTCCATTATGCGTGGGATTGAACTATCTGTTCTACGTAGTTTTCAGAGAAGCCATTTATTAATGTCTCAGAGGATGTTTTGTTACCCCTCAACTAACAAAACCTTATTTTTTCCGATTAATTGTTGGATGATTAAAGTCTCCCCCAATGATTACAGTATGACCGGGGAACTCGCATACAAGTGAATTGGAGGTTTTGTCTAAAGTTTTCCATTACATCAGGAGATGGGACTGGTGGGCAGGAGAAGGATCCAATTACCATTTTATGCTCACACCTGGTACTCAGTCTTGCCCAATCAATCTCGCATGCAGCTTCAGTTTCCATCTCTGAGGATTTGAGTTTATTGTCTACTGCAACAAATATACAACCTCCATTTCCCATTACTAGCAACAGGAAAAAGTCGTTTTATTTCATGGTCAGATTTGATATTTTTTTCCAAATTTGATGTTATTTTGCTAATTTTGATGTTTTTTTGTCAAGTTCGGTGCTATTTTTTGCCAAATCCATTGTAATTTTGACACCAAATTCATGTCTTTTGCAAATTTCTTAGTTACTTTGATAGCCGACTTCAGTGTCCTCCCCCCCTCTCTCCCCACCCCTCTCCCCCTCCCTTTTTCAGTATTATTTTTTTCCCAGGTTGAATGTTATTTTTCTCAAGTATTGGTAGTATATTTTTTGCCGAAGTCAGTGATTCGGTGTATTTTTTACTAATTTTGATGTTACTTTTTTCTACTTTTCCATGTTATTTTTTTCCACCACCAGTGCTTTTTTTCCAATTTTAATATGTTTTTCTGAATTAAATTTTTTAATGAAATTTGGTTGATTTTTTTACAAGTTTCAGTGTTTATTTTTTGCCAGTCCAGTGTTATTTCCCAAATTCAGTGCTGTGTGGTTTTTTTTTTTTTTTTTTCACTAAAAACTTGGCTATTTTTTGCCAATTTAGGTGTTATTCTTTGGCAATCTTGGTGTTATTCTGTAGCAAATTCACTCCTGTATTTTGGCAAATTCTGTGTGGTTCTGTCCCAAATTCAGTGAGATTTCTTGCCAAAGTTGCTGAGATTTTGTTGAATTTTTTAAAATTCCCTTATTTAATTTTTTTAATGCCGGACTCAGTCATTTTTTCCAAATTTGGTAATTTTTTTTGCCAGCTTCAATGTTATTTTGCCAAATATGTTTCTTTAGCAAATTTTACTGCCTTTTTTGTGAAGTTTGGTATGTTTTTACCAAATTCCATGCAGTTATACTTATTTACATCTTTTTATTTGGGAAAGGGACAGATTTTACTATATTTCATTAAAAAAATCACTGATTTTGATTTGTTTTGCAAAAACTGCTGATTTCATGTTATTTTTTGCATTATCATTCAACTTTTCCTCCAAAATGTCACTGCCATCAGTTTCTGGTTTCAAACACCTATTGATATCTAATATTATGTGAGGTTCACTGCATTTCAGGAATGCTTCAAACTCTGGCACTTCGTTGTGAATTCTGTAGCAGTTAACTATTAATACTTTTGTCTGCGGGGAGAGGGATGGGTATTCTTTTGGATCGTACACTTTTACTTTTCGGTCTCTTACAATTGTTGTTATCTGGACTGAATGGAGAGTTACCTACCATTCCATAAATAGGAAAAGAGAAAGGAAAGCCTTGGGTGCACCCCACACACAGCTAGCTACCTGGATAGCACCCTCTGATGTGTAGTGCGCACCTGACCTATTTACAGGAACCCTACTGTTGTCAACCCTATGGCACAAGTGTGGGAATTCCCAGGCTAGCTAGTCATACGAGGGCAGTTCAATAAGTAATGCAACACATTTTTTTTCTCGGCCAATTTTGGTTGAAAAAACCGGAAATTTCTTGTGGAATATTTTCAAACATTCCCGCTTCGTCTCGTATAGTTTCATTGACTTCCGACAGGTGGCAGTGCTGTACAGAGCTGTTAAAATGGCGTCTGTAATGGATGTGCGTTGCAAACAACGGGCAGTGATCGAGTTTCTTTTGGCGGAAAACCAGGGCATCTCAGATATTCATAGGCGCTTGCAGAATGTCTACGGTGATCTGGCAGTGGACAAAAGCACGGTGAGTCGTTGGGCAAAGCGTGTGTCATCATCGCCGCAAGGTCAAGCAAGACTGTCTGATCTCCCGCGTGCGGGCCGGCCGTGCACAGCTGTGACTCCTGCAATGGCGGAGCGTGCGAACACACTCGTTCGAGATGATCGACGGATCTCCATCAAACAACTCAGTGCCCAACTTGACATCTCTGTTGGTAGTGCTGTCACAATTGTTCACCAGTTGGGATATTCAAAGGTTTGTTCCCGCTGGGTCCCTCGTTGTCTAACTGAACACCATAAAGAGCAAAGGAGAACCATCTGTGCGGAATTGCTTGCTCGTCATGTGGCTGAGGGTGACAATTTCTTGTCAAAGATTGTTACAGGCGATGAAACATGGGTTCATCACTTCGAACCTGAAACAAAACGGCAATCAATGGAGTGGCGCCACACCCACTCCCCTACCAAGAAAAAGTTTAAAGCCATACCCTCAGCCGGTAAAGTCGTGGTTACAGTCTTCTGGGACGCTGAAGGGGTTATTCTGTTCGATGTCCTTCCCCATGGTCAAACGATCAACTCTGAAGTGTATTGTGCTACTCTTCAGAAATTGAAGAAACGACTTCAGCGTGTTCGTATGCACAAAAATCTGAACGAACTTCTCCTTCTTCATGACAACGCAAGACCTCACACAAGTCTTCGCACCCGAGAGGAGCTCACAAAACTTCAGTGGACTGTTCTTCCTCATGCACCCTACAGCCCCGATCTCGCACCGTCGGATTTCCATATGTTTGGCCCAATGAAGGACGCAATCCGTGGGAGGCACTACGCGGATGATGAAGAAGTTATTGATGCAGTACGACGTTGGCTCCGACATCGACCAGTGGAATGGTACCGTGCAGGCATACAGGCCCTCATTTCAAGGTGGTGAATGGAGATTACGTTGAAAAATAGTGTTGTGTAGCTAAAAGATTGGGGAATAACCTGGTGTATTTCAATGCTGAATAAAACAACCCCTGTTTCAGAAAAAAAATGTGTTGCATTACTTATTGAACTGCCCTCGTAGAACCTTCAAAGTCTCTGGTTTAGTCCTTCCACTTGACTCAGAACCAGGCAGCCATGATCAGTCCTGGGAACAATACTTGGGAATTTTGGTAGTAATTGAGGGTACAATGACAGGTGTGGACTGTGTGAACATTACCAGGGATCAGCTACTTTCCATCATTTTCAATATGGTGGTGTCTTCTCCCAGCAGGATAGTCAATGTCACAAAGCTAGAATCGTGCTATAGTGATTAGAGGAGCTTGATAAGGAACTCGCACTGCTGTCTTGGTTACAAAATTTACCTGATCAGAATTCTCTGGAACATGATTGGGATGCTACTGGGCACCAGCTCTTTGCCTCCAAGAAACGTTCAGCCTGTAATTTACAGGAATTACGTGACCTTTGCATAAACACCTGGAACCGTAGAACTCTGTGTGCGTACCAAGGATCTATTACACCCATATCAGGCATGTTTGCTGCTGTATTGCTTTCAAATGTGGAGCAATATGCTGTTAAGCAGGTGATAGAAATGTTTTAGCTCGTCAGTGTACATGACTGTAACCAAAGAGCTACTCAAAGTTGCACTTTGATTGATTCTCATGTAAACTGTGGCTTCTGTGTTTCCATTATAGTTATAACTTTTTACAACCTTAGGATGCCCTGTCTGTAGTCGATAATAATCGAATCTGCTACTGGAGTTACTGTTTCATAGCCGTTCAGTTTTGCAACTGTGCTACCTAAAATATATTTGTGCCTGTTCATGTGGATAATCAAAAGCAGCTATGATTTACACGTTTGTATGACACACTTTTTATTGAAAATTATAACCTTACTGTTATTAATGCATGATAAATCAGCTCAAACCTGCTTGGATACATTCTGAGGATGTATTAAATTCTATGGCCCATGATCTCCAGACTGTGACTTTGTGTTGAAGTGCTGCTAAAGTGGAACAGTGAACAGAAAGTTTGAATACCTAGTCAAACAAGGAGAATGTTGGTAACTAATAATCTCTGTATAAAACATGAACAGTTTACTTGATCTTCCCACTATATTAGGAGCTAAATGTAGAGTCATTTGTTGTAAATATTATTTGCTCTTCTTTACTGTTGCCAGAAAAATCTAAAAGATATTCTGTCCTATACAAGCATATTATTACTGTTTCTAGATCTGTGGGCCAGTTAATGTTCTTATTATTTTACGTGTTCAAAGAATCTAAAACAGTGACAGATTATTGGGGGGAAACCTCTTTTCTGTGTTGCAGGGGAAAATGGTGGCACGTTGGTTGTGTGTCCTGCCAGTTTAGTGAACCAGTGGGAAAGTGAAATAAAATCAAAATGCAAGAGTGATATTCTTAAAGTTGTAGTGCATCATGGATCTTCACGGGAAAAGAGTGCTAGAAGGTAAGTTAATGTGCTATGTTGTCGTAGTTGACCTGAATGTATATCATCTGCAATAGTGAGCGACTGCTCCCATGTCTGCATCTGTCAAGAATATTTTTGAAGTTCCGTTTTGCCACATGCTATAATCCTGTGTATAGCACTACATCCACTATTTTTTGTCATCAGTTGCAGTCAGAAGTTTTACAACTGTCAACTATATTTGTCTCTTGAAACCTTCAATAGTATAGATACACACAGACTTTCTTAACAATGTCTGTGAAGTATTAGAAAATAAAAGTAAAAAATACTTTAAAACAAGTAACAATATTACAAAAAGGAAAGTTACTACTCACCTTACAGTGGAGATGCTGAGTCGCAGAGAGGCACAACATAAAACACTGTCACAAATAAAGCTTTTGGCCACTACTGGCAAAAACTTTATTTGTGCCAGTCTTTTTGTTGTGCCTGTCTGTGGCTCAGCATCTCTGCTATATGGTAAGAAGCGACTCTCCTTTTCATAATATTGTTACAGTCCATCCTGGATTTTCCATTGTTTTATTTAAAACAAATAAATAGTTGGATACCAGTTTGTAGTCAATTCAAACATTAATAGAAGCTAACATCTGCACTAGTTTCACGAACTGAAGTTTCGCGTGACACATGGGAGAGGGTGAAGAGATGGATAAAATCTTAATTTACAAGCCTGAAATCTTCCTCAACACTGCAAGTAAGGCACACCAAAGAACACAGAACAAGAGGAAAAACAATAAATAGATATTAGTAGCAGATGAGAAAAATGGTGAATTTATTACAAGCTGAGGATACAGCCTAAAGTTAAAAATAAGGAAGAGAGACACTTGGAGTAGACGCATTAGTGATGGATGGTGATAGCTGGGGTGGTGGTAAGAAAAAGCTAAGAAATTTGAAGAAAATATAGGAGCAGCAAGTGTGGAAGGGATAACAGTTCTTCATATTGTCTTAAACTATACGTACAGCTATAGAACTATTGGACTATTATTTGGGGGCTTACAACTTGGCTTCTCATAGTGGGCAATTTACATGGACTGCACCTGCTAATTACCCAACTGTCAGCACATCGACAAATAATGATGCTTAGATATCCACAAAATGAAAATAATTAAGAACAGAATAAGAAACTTGCTCTGTAATATTTGACCATAAAACAGCATGAAAGTCATAAGCCAATAACTATAATAACCTAACCACGCGGAGAGTTTAATTCTTATTCCTTCAGATATTCTAGGACTGTCTCATGAATTAATATGAAATTTGTTGATAGTTCATTAAATTCTTATGACTTGTTACTTTCTTTTTGATTGTGGAATTGCTACATCCAAGTGGCACTATGATTCCTTAAAGACTATCTTTCCTGGTTTTCTGTGTCAGGCTGCAGTCTGACTAACTGACCCACCAACTCTGATTGTGTACTGGAAGCTGTCACTAATCAAATGGCTGCATGCTAGTGAAACAACCCTATAGAAATACTTGTGCCTGTGTTGTATAAGGGGCAATAAAAAAAGTTTCTGTGTGAATGCATTACAGTTCAGGATTGGTATGCCAATTGGGCAAAATTGGTGTGAGAATTGAGGCAATTATCCCACCAGCGCACCAGGTTGGAGATAACGAGTTAGCAAACACCGTGTCGTCCTGTGTGAAGAAGTCCATAACTGCATGCTGCACATGGCTCATCCAACAAGAATCATTGACCCTTCAAGGCCTTTTTTAAGGGACCAAATGCTTGATAACTACCTGTACAGCGGGTGCTCATGGGTCCAACTCAATTTGGTGTAAGTTCTGCATTATGACATTTGTGGTATGGGGGACATACGGTGTCGTGAAGCAATGTAGAATGAGCACATGGTTCATCCAACAAGAATCATTGACCCTTCAAGGCCTTTTTTAAGGGACCAAATGCTTGATAACTACCTGTACAGCAGGTGCTCATGGGTCCAACTCGATTTGGTGTAAGTTCTGCATTATGACATTTGTAGTATGGGGACATATGGTGTCATGAAGCAATGTAGAATGTGGTGTATTGTTCTACAACGGTTGAAAGACATGATGCCCCATACAGATTTTTCATTCTCCAATGAATGTCCACCAGCTTTTCCTTTGGCCCTCAAGAAAAGATTGGTGGCATGGTGGTCTTGTTTGGATGAATTTGGTAATAAAATTCTAATAGTGTGGGTTTGGCTTTTTAGACACCTTTAGCCGTGAGATTGGGGTGCCTCAAGGCGCTGTGCTGAGCGTCATTATCATACTATAGCCCGTAACTGCATTATAGCCTGTCTCCAAAAGCCAGGCGTCTATGGCTCCGTTTTCATCTACGACTTTGTAATCTAATGCAGTTCTCCACGGACTTATCTCCTTGAGTGGCATCTTCAGCGATGTCTCAATTGTCTTTACTTGTGAGCACTGACAATGGCTTTCGGTTTTCCACTGACAAGACTGTTTATATGAATTTCTGGTGGCATAATGGGTTTCCTAAACCATCTTTAAATCTTGGGCCTGTTGCTCTTGCATTCGCCAAAACTACAAAATTCCTGAAGCTCATGCTTGATAGAAAACTTTCTTGGTCCTCCCACGTGTCTTACCTGGCTGCCTGCTTTACCCGGTCCGTCAGTGTTCTTTGTATCCTAAGCGGTGCTTTCTGGGGAGTGAATCGGTCCACTCTCCTCTGTCGATCTCTTGTCCGTTCGTAACTAGACTACGGGTGTTTCGTTTATTCATCTGCACGTCCATTCATCTTACGCCGTCTTAACTCACTCCACCATCGTAGAATACTTTAGTTCACTGGCACCTTTTACAGTAGCCTGGTTGAAGATCTCTATGCAGAAACTTTGGAATTACCATTGTCATATCAACATGATGATGCCAGCGGATACACATGCCACTTTTCATGCCGGATCACCCGTCCTATGCCCTCATTTTCAATGACTCCCTTGTCTACCAGTATGGGGCGTGCCCTTTTCTCTGTTACCTCCCAGAGTTCACTTTCAGCTACTGCTCTGGCAGCGTAACTTCAGATTCCAGATGGTTGTGAAACCTTCAGCATCTTGGCTTTATGAGGCATCCCATGTTTGTGTTGTACTTATTTCGGTTTCCAAAGAAACTACTCTGGGTTCAATCTGTCGCTGTTTCTTGATCTTCGCATGCAACTTAGCGCTAGCACCTTCATGTACACTGGTGGCTCCAAGACTGATCGTGGTGTCGGGTGTGCATTGTTCATTGACACCAATCATTTTTGGTATCGGCTTTTAGAAGACTTCAATACTTACAGCAGAGCTCTTTGCCCTCTATCAGGCCACCCAGCACATCCAGTGACACAGGCTTTTTAATTGTCACGTACTCCGTATCTCTAAGTGCCCTTCGAGCTTCTGTGTGCTGTACGCAGTCCAGCCCTTAGTGCGGCAAGTCTGAGAAAGTTTCCACTTGGTCACTGTTGAGAGAGCCGCTGTGATGTACGTGTGGGTTTCTGGTCGTGTCGATCTGGTGAGAAATGAGGCTGCTGATGCTGCTGCCAAGGCTACAGTCCTTCAACCTTGTCTTTCTAACTCTTCCATTCCTTTGGATGGTCTCTGTGTTGCTGTCTGTCAGCAGATGGTGTCACTTTGGCATCACCACTGGTCTTCTCTTTGTGGGAACAAGCTCCAGGAAATTAAACCTCCCCAGTGGCATGGCTGAACTCTCTGGACTTCACCATGAGGAGATCAGTTTAGCTGCATTGCGTATTGGGCACTGCCTTTTTAGCCATTGTCATTTGCTAAGTTTTGATCCCCACTGCTTTGTGCTCATTATTGTCAACCTTTGACGGTTTACCATTTCCTGACCAAATGCCCCCTTTTTTTTTAACTGCTCATGTTCCAGCATATGTTTGTTGTCTATGTTATTGGCCGTTTTAGCGAACGATGTGCAGGCTGCCCACCATGTTTTACTTTTTGTCCATAATAACAATATGGCAAAGGACATTTAATCTTTGGTTGGGGATCTCCACTGTCTCTGCAGCATATTTTGTGTATCTTTCTCCAAGAGAAAGTCCTTGTTTTTAGCTGCCTTTCCTTCTGTCAATTGGGCTTAACATATAGTCACTTTTAACTTAGTTTTCTTATTAGTGATGTGATGTAAGTTCTTAGTGATCCCATCTCAGAGGTCCAGCACAACCTCCAATTCATACCCAAATCCTTAGGTCCATTGCAGTGCTGTCCTTCCAAACCCATCTCCCATTCACCCCAATTACTGCCAGCACACCCACATGCTATGTGCTTCCCAAAATCCATAAACCTAACAATCCTTGATATCACTTTGGGCTAGTTACTGTGCTCTCCTTGAAAGAATCTACAGCTTTGTCAGTTTACGTCTCCAACCAACTGCCTGTATCCTCGGCTCCCAAATTGAAGATATGAACCATTTCCTTCACTAACTCTCAACCATCTCCAGCACAGTACTCATCACTGCTGATCCCGCCTCCCTATACACCAAAATCCACCATGCCAATGACCTTGCTGCTCTCGAACACTACCTCTCTCAGTGTGCTTCTGACTCGAAACCCAGCACCTCATTCCTTATACAGCTTATCGATTGCATCTCACACATAATCTTGGGATGGATGAACTTAGGTATAACAACACAGTACACAACTGTAGCACGCTCCATTGACTCCTGTAACGTCTTCGATCTTATAATGACATTACAGATTGGGGGGCAGTATAGTGATGCAAGGGGCACCAAAGTTGTTATAAAAGCTGTAAATTACTCAATGGACAGTATTTTTCAGTACAGATATTTCATTCATTCCAGACAAGTGTTGATTCATGAAGTCATTGTTCAGACACGAGTTGACTGTAATCTGAATCCATTTTAGCAAATTAATAAGTTCTCTCAGACGATAAAATTTTCCAGAATGAGATTTTCACTCTGCAGCGGAGTGTGCGCTGATATGAAACTTCCTGGCAGATTAAAACTGTGTGCCCGACCGAGACTCGAACTCGGGACCTTTGCCTTTCGTGGGCAAGTGCTCTACCATCTGAGCTACCGAAGCACGACTCACGCCTGGTACTCACAGCACTTGCCCGCGAAAGGCAAAGGTCCCGAGTTCGAGTCTCGGTCGGGCACACAGTTTTAATCTGCCAGGAAGTTTCATATCAGCGCACACTCCGCTGCAAAGTGAAAATCTCATTCTGGAAACAATACCCAGGCTGTGGCTAAGCCATGTCTCCGCAGTATCCTTTCTTTCAGGAGTGCTAGTTCTGCAAGGTTCGCAGGAGAGCTTCTGTAAAGTTTGGAAGGTAGGAGACGAGATACTGGCAGAAGTAAAGCTGTGAGTACCGGGCGTGAGTCGTGCTTCGGTAGCTCAGATGGTAGAGCACTTGCCCGCGAAAGGCAAAGGTCCGGAGTTCGAGTCTCGATAAAATTTTATTGATTATGAAATATAACTTCTTGAGGTTTATTCAGAATCAGGAATGTTTAATTAGTAATTACATGCCATAATTTATTTGTTTAATATAAAGGAGTTTAAAATTTTTATGCATAAAAAAAGTGTGAATTTATGTGCGGCTTTTACTCTGAGACGAGTTATCACTTAGAGTGCTAAAAGTGCATGTATCCAGTTCACTGACCTATGTGGTGAATTTTATTTTGTGATCTTGACCCGAATGGAGAGTAAATCCAGTTTCGTTTAAACTTTATGTGAGATAGACACATCATGTTATTACGAAAGAGTCGTTTAGCCCATTAGGGAAAACTGAAACCTGCATGCTCGATTTGAAATACGGTACATGCCAGTGCGTGATCGTGCTGACCAGCAAATCACGTATAATAGTTGCAAATGCATTTGAACTTAATGCATGAATTTGGAAATTAATTTTTTGAGACAAGTGCTGATTTTGACAAAAAATGAACGGATAGTTTATTCAAAATATCTGTCCAGTTTTAATTGAGACACATATCACCTTATTCATCATGTTGCCTAGCAACACTGTAAAGCAGCTTAAGTAATTCATTAGAATGATTTACAACATAGTAAGGGCCATTACACACACAAAATGTTATACTCTCAAGTGGTCAGCAAACTTTGTGTAAGGGTGTTTTTCTTTCCATAAATGCCTATAAACTGGCAGTTTCAAAAGTTAAATTATTAACTGTTTTGTAACTCCATTGACTATCCTACGCTACTATGGAACTTGTTGTATCGCGTCTCTTCACAAGAGGTCTCAAGAAGCTGGGATAAGCAAGAAGAAGAAAAAGATTAAAGAAGAGGCATCGGTATATTTGGCGCCTCAACTTGGGGCCCGAAAAGGATATACTAACAAATTCAGGCCCAAGGCACGAACTTCGACCCATTGGAAAGGATAAGTACTCACGGCTAACGTGAGATACTCACAGTAGGATAGACATAGTATAAAAGAACAGTTCTATTGTTGGTGAAAGTATATTTTGAGTTGAGATTGATATTTTAACTGTGTATAAAGATATTAGGAAAAATGTACACCCGAACAAGGAGAGCGCGAGATAATCCAACTCGGTGTTTGAAAGTGACAGGTGAGGGGAGTGAAAGTGGATATAATCATCATGAGGAGGTAACTAGGGAACCAATTATGGACCAGCAATCACTTTCAATAGAAAGTACCTTCTTAATTGCTCCAAGAATGACCGTACCATGTGTTTGGGGTCTAGATTTTTTGTGTAATGCTGGAGCAGTCATCAGTTTAAAAGAAGGATCATGTACCTTGGACACTGAAGGCGATGTTTTGACAGTCTCTATGATAAAGGGCAAATTAGTCCCGGATCAGTATTGCATGAAGTTAATGGTTGGCTATATTGGTATTGACTGTAATTTAGTTGGTGATATTTTCTATTTTGAATATACTGGAAAAGAAATAAGTCAAGTTACACTTCAGGAGAAGATCTCTGAATTTGAATACCTATCTGCAAATCAACGAGAAGATTTATATTAATATAATGGAAGGAAACATTCCACGTGGGAAAAATTATGTCTGCTTGTGTCTGTATGTGTGGATGGATATGTGCGTGTGTGCGAGTGTATACCTGTCCTTTTTTCCCCCTAAGGTAAGTCTTTCCGCTCCCGGGATTGGAATGACTCCTTACCCTCTCCCTTAAAACCCACTTCCTTTCGTCTTCCCCTCTCCTTCCCTCTTTCCTGATGAGGCAACAGTTTGTTGCGAAAGCTTGAATTTTGTGTGTGTGTTTGTGTTTGTTTGTGTGTCTATCGACCTGCCAGCGCTTTTGTTCAGAAGATTTATATTGCTTGTTAAGTAATTATCTGCCCGTATTTAGCAAACGCCTTGGAATAATCAAAGGTTTTGAATGCGACATTAAGATGTATCCACAGGAATCTTTTTGTTGCACTTCCTGTTCTGTTCCTTGGTCAAAGAGAGAGGCAGTCAAGAAAGAAATTAACAAAATGTTAGAGTGAGGCATTATAGAGCCCCCTCATTTTGAATATTGTAGCCCTTTTTTGGTGGTCCTCAGAGTGAATGGTGATGTCAGATTAGTTCTAGATGCCAGAGAGATAAACAAGATAATCGCACCGGTACAGACAAGACCTGAGAATTTGGACGAGTTAATTCAGCAATTCTGTGGTGCCTGCTTCCTGACATCCTTTGATATGAGAAATTCATACTGGCAAACGAAAATCTCTATTGAATCTCAAAAGTATACTGCTTTTATTTTTATGGGCAGAAGTTACCAATTCACTGTTACGCCATTTGGACTAAATATTAGTGGAGGTGTATTTATATTGGCACTAGATACTGTACTTGAACGCGATAGAGTTATCTTGTATGTGGATGAC
This sequence comes from Schistocerca serialis cubense, assembly GCF_023864345.2. NCBI lineage: Eukaryota > Metazoa > Arthropoda > Insecta > Orthoptera > Acrididae > Schistocerca > Schistocerca serialis. Next base: position 345,106,666 of record NC_064646.1, read on the forward strand.
TTACTCATCACTACCGAAACATAGGAGGAGCATCTCGATCTGCTTGAAAAAGTATTTGTGAAATTCTTCGAGTATGGAGTAACAGTAGTAAATTTAATGAAATCTAGATTCGCCAGAAGTCAACTGAAGTTCCTAGGACATATAGTTACGCCGGACAGTATTATGCCGAATCCTAAGAAAATGACTACTATCAAAGAGTGTCCCTATCCTAAAAATAAAAAGGAATTAAAATCTTTCTTGGGATTAGCCTCATTTTCCACAATTAATCAGCCAAGAATGTTTATTACAGTTACTGCAGAAGAACATCATGTGGAAATGGACCCCTGAGTGTAGTCAAGCATTTGACAGAATCAGAGACGCTTTAGTTAACGCCGCATTGTTACATCATCCGAAACTTGAACAATATTTCTGCATTGCCACTGATGCTTCTGAAACAGGCCTAGGCACTACGCTTTTCCAAATGGATGATAGACAAGATATGAATACCATTAAGTATACTGGACCATAAAGAATAATACAAATTCCCCATGAAGTAAGTTACATACTTTCTGTCTGTAGTTCTTATGTGATAAAAGGTTTAGTCCACCACACAGAGATAAAGAAATATTATCAATGAGAAGATGTGTACCATTTATGAAGAGAAAATGAAGGAAAAGAGAATGAGAGGAGTATTTACTAACAGGACGCTGATATTAGACTTGAACCACAGGATGAGCTACAAGATGTATTATTTTGTTCATTATTTTGTATACAGGGTGGTCCATTGATTGTGACCGAGCCAAATATCTCACAAAATAAGCATCAAATGAAAAAACTACATGAACGAAACTTGGCTAGCTTGAAGGGGGAAACCAGATGGCATTATGGTTGGCCCACTAGATGGCACTGCCATAGGTCAAACAGATATCAATTGCGTTTTTTAAATAGGAACACTCATTTTTTATTACATATTCGTGTAGTACGTAAATAAATATGAATGTTTTAATTAGACCACATTTTTTGCTTTGTGATAGATGGCGCTGTAATAGTCACAAACGTATAAGTAAGTGATATCATGTAACATTCCACCAGTGCAGACAGTATTTGCTTCGTGATACGTTACCTGTGTTAAATTGGACCATTTACCAATTACGGGAAAGGTCGATATCGTGTTGATGTATGGCTATTGTGATCAAAATGCCCGACGGGCGTGTGCTGTGTATGCTGCTCGGTATCCTGGATGACATCATCAAAGTGTCTGGACCGTTCGCCGGATAGTTACGTTATTTAAGGAAACAGGAAGTGTTCAGCCACACGTGAAACGTCAGCCATGACCTGCAACAAATGATGATGCCCAACTGGTGTTTCAGCTGCTGTCGCAGCTAATCCGCACATCAGTAGCATATGCATTGCGCGAGAATCGGAAATCTCAAAAACGTCGGTGTTGAGAATGCTACATCAACACTGATTGCACCCGTACCATATTTCCATGCACCAGGAATTGCATGGCGACGACCTTGCACGTCGTGTACAGTTCTGCCACTGGGCACAAGAGAAATTACGGGACAATGACAGAATTTTTGCACGTGTTCTATTTAGCAACGAAATGTCATTCACCAACAGTGGTAACGGAAACTGGCATAATATGTACTATTGGGCAATGGAAATTCCGTGAAGGCTGCGACAAGTGGAACATCAGCGACCTTGGCAGGTTAATGTATGGTGCAGCATTATGGGAAGAAGACTAATTTGGCACCCATTTTATCAATGGCAATCAAAATGGTGGAATGTATGCTGATTCCTACATAATGTTCTACCGATATTACTACAAGATGTTTCACTGCATGACAGAATGGCGATTTACTCCCAACATGATGGATGTCCGGCACATAGCTCGCGTGCGGTTGAAGCGGTATTGAATAGCATATTTCATGACAGATGGATTGGTCGTCGAAGCACCATACCATGGCCCGCATGTCCACTGGGACGTCCATGGATTTCTTTCTGTGGGGAAAGTTGAAGAATATTTGCTATGGTGATCCAGCGACAACGCCTGACAACCTGCGTCAGAGCATTGTCAATGCATGTGCGAACATTGCAGAAGGCGAACTACTCGCTGTTGAGAGGAATGTTGTTACATGTATTGCCAAATGCATTGAGGATGAAGGATGTCATTTTGAGCACTTATTGCATTAATGTGGTATTTACAGATAATCACACTGTAACAGCATGTGTTCTCAGAAATGATAAGTTCACAAAGGTACATGTATCACAATGGAACAACGAAAATAAAATGTTCAAACGTACCTACGTTCTGTATTTTAATTTAAAAAAGCTACTTGTTACCAACTGTTCAGCTAAAATTGTGACCCATATGTTTGTGACTATTACAGCGCCATCTATCACAAAGTGAAAAAAGTGGTCCAACTAAAACATTCATATTTCTTTATGTACTAAACGAATATGTAATAAAAAATGGGGGTTCCTATTTAGAAAAACGCAATTGATATCCGTTTGACCTATGGCAGCGCCATCTAGCGAGCCAACCATAGTGCCATCTAGTTTCCCCTTCAAGCTAGACAAATTCTGTTCTTTGTAGTTTTTTCGTTCGATGCTTATTTCATGAGATATTTGGCCTGGTTACAGTCAATGGACCACCCTGCATAGTTACGAGGATTATTTTATTTAATTATTATTAAATATAATATATCTGTTCTGGCAAACATACCACAATAATATAATTTAAGAAGATTAAATGATACAAAACATACAGAAATAATTATTTGAAATGAACCGATAACCATTATGGTAAGGAAAATGAATACAAATCTCATGAAGGTACGATGGTAGGAAGATGGAAGCACTATTGTCTAATATAAACTGAGGACAATTATATGACGGAACAAACTTCAATATCGGATGACAATTTATATGACGCACCAAAACAAGCACAGTATACTCACAGTATATATGATGAAGACGCAAATCTTCACAATAAGGGAAAATGCATAAGCAAATCTGTAGCATGCTTTTATAACAATAAACCAGCACTTGACGGTTAACAAATGAAACCTTTTAAACACAGCAGTATATCACAATACACACATAGATGAGAATATTCCCAACCTGCAATAAGCAACTTCAAGCTGTGAAACAGACAACAAATCTGTAATCCAAATTTCAAGGAAATAATCTTTCTTAAGGAAATTATCAAACACATTCACCGAATAACTGGAAGAATTGCGCATTCACTTCATTTTTCTGTTGACAAACCAATATCAGGTGAAGACACAACACTTGCTCAAGAGAGAATCACAAGACACATGGCGGTGAACCAGAGATGATGTTACCAGTTGATATGTCATTCGACCAAACACTATACACGGTTTGTTTGAAAAGCACGAAAGAAGAAGATGACTTAGCTGACTATAGCTGCGTACATGGTTCGGTGGAGGTCACAGTTCTATCCATTTTCTATCAGAACTGGCTGCAATCCCTGCCTTGTGCAGCCAGTTGAAAGGGCTTCTCACCAAATAGTGAAAAGTTGTGTGTGTGTGTGTGTGTGTGTGTGTGTGTGTGTGTGTGTGTGTGTGTGTGTGTTGTGTAATGAGTGTGAAGTGCATCGTGGCAGAAAGTGAAATTTGAACAAATTCATTGGCTTTTGGAGATTCATTTAAACAGGCAATTTCTGTTAGGCCCCCATTTACAATTATTCATGTAAAATTTGATGTAAAGTGTATGTTACAACTTGTGGTATGAATCTTGGGATGGCTGAACTAAGGTATGACAGCACAGTATACAACCATAGCACGCTCCAGTGAATCCTGTAACGTCTTCGATCGTATCGCGACATTACAGATTGGGGGACAGTGTAGTGATGAAAGGGGCAACAGAGTTGTTATAAGAGTCTGTAAATTACTCAACGGACAGTATTTTTCAGTATAGGTATTTCGTTCATTCCAAGCAAGTGTTGATTCGTGACGTCATTGTTCAGACACGAGTTGACTGTAATCTGAATCCTTTTTAGCAAACTAGTAATTTCTCTTAGGAGATAAAATTTTATTGATTATGAAATATAAGTTCTTGAGGTTTATTCAGAATCAGGAATGTTTAATTAGTAATTACATGCCATAATTTATTTGTTTAATATAAAGGAGTTTAAAAAATTTTATGAATAAAAGAAAGTGTGAATTTATGTGCGGCTTTTACTCTGAGACGAGTTATCACTTAGAGTGCTAAAAGTGCATGTGTACAGTTCGCTGACCTATGTGGTGAATTTTATTTTGTGATCTTGACCCGAATGGAGAGTAAATCCAGTTTCGTTTAAACTTTATGTGAGATAGACACATCATGTTATTACGAAAGAGTCGTTTAGCCCATTAGGGAAAACTGAAGCCTGTGCGCTCGATTTGAAATATGTTACATGCCAGTGCGTGATTGAGTGTGCGTATAATAGTTGCAAATGTGTTTGAACTTAATACACGAATTTGGAAATTAATTTTGAGACAAGTGCTGATTTTGACAAAAAATAAACCGAAAGTTTATTCAAAATATCGAGGTCCAGTTTTAATTGACACACTTATCACCTTGTTGATTATGTGGTCTATCAATACTGTAAAGCAGCTTAATTAATTCATTGGAAAGATTTGTGACATAGTAAGGCCCATTACACACGCACAATGATACATGAAGTTTGCTAACTGCATGAGAGTGTTTTTCTTTCCATAAATGCCAATAAACCGGCAGTTTCAAAAGTTAAATTATTAACTGTTGTGTAACTTCATTGATTGTCCTACACCACTATGAAACCTCTTCACAAGAGGTTTCAAGAAGCCGGGATTAACAACAAGAAGAAAAAGATTAAAAAAGAGGCATCAGAATAGGGGTAAGATACACAAACGGCTTCTCAGCCTGGCCGTGGACAACAGCGTTACACCTTCCTATGCTAATTCGTTTATGGTCCATGTGGAGGAAATTTTCTTTGCTTCCCAAAACTCCAAACTACTTGTTTGCTTCAGGTCTGTTGGTGACATCTTAATGACTTGGACCCAGAGCCAAGACACTCTCGCTTATTCCTCCTCCTCTCACCACCCCCAAGAACGAGCTCCAATAGAGCAATCACCTCATCACCCAGTAAAATACCAGACTGTAAAAATTGAACCATATTGTCTGCAAAAACTTTAGCTGTGTATAATCATTCTCAGAAATTGGGGACATTCTACATGTAATCCTTCATGCCTCTCCTAAAGTGGTATTCTGCTGTCCACCCAGCTTACACAGTACTCTTGTCCATCCCTATGCCAACTCCATTCCCAAACTCATGACACGTGGATCATATCTCTGTGTAAGAAGCAGACGCAAGACCTGTATGTCCTTCCAGCAATCCTACTCCAGTTCTCTCACAGGCTTATCCTGTTCCTGCATGTGACAGCAGCAAAGGCTTATAACAGCTCTTCTACAATTTCTGTACAGAATATTAAGTGGGTATGACTACGAATCACTATCCACCCAAATGAATGGTGACCATCAAACTGACCAAGAGCAGAGTTTGAGTTCCCAATCACGAAACACGCTGCTCAGTACAACAAGCTTGATTCCAGTAGCTCCATCACTACCCATGTCATCTGGATCCCCCAGCACCAGCTTATCTGCACCACACAGATGGGAGTTGTCCTTGCAACATATTCTTTGTTTCCTCATCCACTTGGCTTCAATCTCCACTAGCACCCAGCCCCCAGCTCCCACATCTACACTTGCCTCTATCTTGTCACAGGACCCTAACTTCCCTCATCCTGCACCCACACCCTCTTTCCCACAATCTTTCTTTCCTCTGTTCTGTCACCATGTCCCAACCCACTCCATATCATTGTCATCATGTGCCACTTGAATCCACTGGTGTCAGTGTCCATGTGTCACATTCCTATCCCGTGCAACTTCAACATCTCTGTCCCACATTCCTATACCAAACAACTGGTATCTCCCTCTGAGCTATTGGCTACCCTTCCTCAACTGTCCCTCCCACACCTTGCGTCCTTTCTCCCACACCTTGCGTCCTTTCTCCCACTTCCCGTCTCCTTTCTCCCTTTGCCCGTTCTGCCTGCCACAACCCCTCACACTAGCCTACCAGACTATCTAAATAATTATGTGAATGAATAATGACAATATTATGGAAAGGACAGATTGCTACTCACCATGTAGTGGAGATGCTGGTTGTGTGTGTGTGTGTGTGTGTGTGTGTGTGTGTGTGTGTGTGTGTGTGGTCTACTTTGGAAGAAAGATTACTTGTTACGTCTTTTTGTTGTGCCTAACTATGACTCATCTCCACTCTGTGGTGAGTAGCAATCTACCGTATTTACTCGAATCTAAGCCGCACATTTTTTTCCGGTTTTTGTAGTCCAAAAAACCGCCTGCGGCTTAGAATCGAGTGCAAAGTAAGCGGAAGTTCTGAAAAATGTTGGTAGGTGCCGCCACAACTAACTTCTGTCGTCGAATATATGTAGCGCTACGCAGGCATGCTTCGCAGGCACAAAGACAAATACTGGCACCAAAGCCTCTGCATCAGTAAATAAATAAAAAAAAGGTGGAGGAAGAGCTTTTTTTTCTCCGCCCCGAGTTTCGACCACTGCATTTTCATACATTATCCAACGAAGTAAATACAAATTCCGTATTGTTCCTCTTCGAACGTAGCAGCATTTCAATGTACTACGAAAATCCGACTGGCAAGACTGTTTGGGATATTTGTCAATATGGCCAACTCTGCTTTCTGAATTTTTTCCTAACTGTGAGAAGAAATGGTTGCTAATAGGAACTTTTATGAATTGTGAATCACATGCAGTATTCTCTTCACCATAAGAATAATACGAATATAAACATTTTGCCATGTATTCTTTCGTGTTTGCTGCTATCTCATTTAAATCCTGTCCGCCTAATAAACTACGAAACTAGAGTGAGACAACAGCAGACGTGGGAGAATATACATACCATGTCATGTTTATATTCGTATTATTCTTATGCCTAATAGTGATACAGTCAAAAATGAAGCACGGCAATTAACTAGATTTTTAAATCTAAGATGACTCTAATTTCTGTGCACAATGTAATGTACTAAAGAGGCGTCTGCAAAGAGTACAAACGGAAAAAAATTTTGGCTAAATTCTCGTTCAGAACATCTTCTATCATACGCAGTCTATTATTTGATTCTTGTTGATCATTCTCAAAGAAAGCAGCAGTGTAAGTAGCAACGAATAGCAGTCTCATGCCATTGTTTCGCTAATGAGACGATTCCCTTTTTTTTTTTTTTAAAAAAAAATTGTATGCGGCGTTAGCATGCACGAAAGCAAGCCATGCCGCGAGCGGCGACAGGCCGTAAACCCTCATTTTCAGAATGCGACAAACAATGCATGACACAGTACAGTAATGCATTTTCAGCTTTGAGTGACGGAAACACCTATAACAAAGAGAACTGCACTTGTCAGATCGAAGAAAAATAAGCAATCAATTCAAACCAGACGAAGCACGTGAAAAAGCTAGGGTACCCGTATAAATACGGACGGAGCGCCTGACGCATGACAACGGCTACCTGGTAAAGCTTAACTGCTAAGCTTACGACTCGAACCAAACTACTACAGCTGTATCGTCATTCATTCAACCTAAATTGTGTCTCATATTACAATGGACCAAGTTTGTTTCGATTTGGAAGTGCGGCCTAAAACTTTTCTCTCCCCTTGAATTTCGAGTCTCAGATTTCAGGTGCGGCTTAGATTCGGGAAATTTTTTTTTCCTCGATTTAGAGTCTCATTTTTCAGGTGCGGCTTCGATTCGGGTGTGGCTTAAATTCGAGTAAATACGGTATCTTTTTCATAATTTTGTCATTATTCCATCCTGAATTTTCCATTGTTTGATTAGAATAAATAGGAAATTTGAAAACTGTCATTTGTGGATAAAGTAATTATCCCCTTCTATGAATATAAATAACCATGTATTTGTAACGCAAATAACTTAGAATACCACCACATTTTCTCTCTTCACTTCTCAAACAGAACTCTGTCATGACTAACAAATGTTTGTTGCTGTGGTTCAGAGCAGTTTTGTTTGTGCAGCTGTGTGCCTTGGTGGCATAGCTTATTGAGCAACTGCCAGACTACAAAGTCAAAGGTTGGGTTCAAGCAGTGCATGTTCCTAGAATTTTTTTTCTGTCACTTATCACATCTTTCAGCTCTAACAAAAAGTCAACTTGCACTGTGTTTTGGAGAACATATTAAATTGTAGGTCCATTATAACTGGCATATAAGTTGTTCAAAATCAGATGAAGGCAAGAGTATACCACCTCCAAGGAAACAAAAGATCTGCTGTATCAATGCTACATAAGAAACCTTTGTAAGACATAGTCGTAGCAGTTACACTACCAATGCAATCCAGTTCGACTGATGCTGCACTTGCCAGTATTTTGTCCTCTCCCTTGCCCTAACATTGTACAAAAGCACCTTGCTTAACTAGCAAAGATGAAAATGAATGAAGATTTGAATCTTCAGTATCTTCTTCAATTGTACAAATATTGATAATGGAATTAGTTATGGGTGGCTCGATGATTCATATTTGCGTTGCTAGAAAATTAATAAATCAACTAAGGGCTCTGTCGTGATGTAACATTAGGATTTAAATCTAGTCTCCTAAAATGGCAATAATTGAATTGCATCACAAAATTACACAGAAATGTAAAGCTGTATGGAATGCTACTGGATGTCCTACATTATCAGAAATAATTGAATTTGTTTTACAGTATGGAATAGTTTCTCGATTGGGATTGGAAAAATTCCATAACAGGCACTGATTTTGAGTACATGTAGGAGTGTACAATATTGCAGCAAACTCTTTAACTTCATATCAAGAAAGTGTCAAGAGACAGTTTTGAAGATTTCTTCCACCTTTGTACTGCAAAGAGAGATCATACAACTAATGCATCACTGTCTTACCCCAAGATTTAAATATGAATAGTTAATGTGTGTTGCTATCCCTGTTGAAGGGAGATTTGCAGTGATCTGTAGATCTATAACAACCAGAGAAATTGGAAGACATGTTTGCAATGAAGTTATGAGGAAAAAAAGATGCTTTCTTTTTCAGTTTCCAAAAGGATTTGGGAGGTTGAGTTGACACAGGATGACAGTCCAAGTACTTTGTCAAAAATTAGAGTTAAAATTGTGGTTTCACAGTATTTTGTTGAAGAAGAGTTTGATTTGAAAGTCTTACGTTGTAGTTATTAAATAAAGTCAATTTTCAGGAGATGTAACACAGTGAGAGCGTGACAAATGACGGAGAATATACTTGCCCTCTTGTGTAGTGCCAATAGTGAAGTACAGGTGTGTGTGTGTGTGTGTGTGTGTGTGTGTGTGTGTGTGTGTGTGTGTGTGTGTAAGTAAAGAAGCAGTGTTCATGACGCATAAGTAAATGTAAGCATATGAAGTTCGTGTGAACATGAAATAAATGTACTCTCAAATATGAGTATGTCTGGACATAATTTGTTGGCGTGACATGTTTGTAAAGGGATGCCATTCATATTGGTGTGTTACCCCATAATCATCCATTTCGCAGGCATTATAGTTTTAACTGTTTGTGCTAGGGCCTTCATGTTATGTGATGAGGCAGCCCGCAAGCTTAAGTAAGTATATGAATCAGGTCCACTGGTCACCAAAGATTGCCTGTGTTACGGCACAGCAGTATATTTCTGTGATTAGGTGTGGGCACCTTATTCCACTTACAAAAATGCTTAATGTGGAAGGATAAAAGTATGTTTCACAGCATTGTGTGCTGCGTATAATTAAGCAACAGTTCGAAGACAATAATGTGACAAAGCACCCTTTCATAAAGTAGCACCTGTGAGGCATATTCCTGATATGGACTCATCTGTCTAGAGTTTCAGCCCAGTGTAACAGTTCTGAGATGAGTTTGAGCATCAGTTTCATTCCAGACAACCAGCCTTCCAACATCGTTACCTTCTCCGATTTCGCCTGTAGAGGAGGAATTGGCTGCCATTCCTCCACAGACATTCAGGTACCTCATTGCAAGTCTCCTCAGCAGAGTTTGTGTTGTCATAAAGACAAAGAGTTGATCCGCCCTATATTAGCTCAGAAATGGATTTTCTCAAAAGCCAGTGAAGTTTTTGGTATTGTTTTGTGTGTCTGTCAATGACCTGACATTTATACTTCTAAGTAACTTGTTGCATTTACTTCTAAATTATTAAGAACATTTATGTCTTAACTTTAAAACCATCGTGTAAATATCCTTTTAGTCTGTTGCAATGTGCTTTATAGATGTTTTTCTTTTTCTTTTACTTTCACAGGTTATCAAAATTTGATGTTGTCATAACGACTTACAGTATTGTAAGAAATGAAGCTGGATTTGTCAATGCACGAGACAGTGACATCTGTGAGAGCAAAAAAGTGGGTATTTCATTAAGTTATGAAACAATCAATTTGTTTTGCCATGTCCTTAATGTTAATTCTTACATGTGCAACAAAGATAATTAAACTCAACTCTGCTCTGCCACTCTGTCAGTAATCTAACACTTTGCTGCACATTGACCTGAAAGAGTGTGCGTGCGTGCGTGTGTGCGCACACTCACATAAACGCAATTTGCACACACATCTGCAGTCTCAGAGAGCTGAGACCACACTGTGAACAGCAGATGGGAGTGGGAACTGGGTGGGGGTAAGGAGGAGGCGGAGGCGGGGAGGGGGAGGGATAGTATGGTGGGAGTGGCGGACAGTCAAGTGTTGCAGTTTAGACAGAGGGCAGGAGCGGAGGGGGGAGAGGGTAAGTAACGGAAAGGAGAGAAATAAAAGGAATTGAAAGACTGGGTGTGGCAGTGAAATGATGGCTGTGTAGTGCTGGAATGGGAACAGGGAGGGCGCTGGATGGGTGAGGACTGTGACTAACGTAGGTTGAGGCCAGGAGGGTTACGGAAACGTAGGATGTATTGCAGGGAAAGTTCTCACCTGCGCAATTCAGAAAAGCTGGTGTTGGTGGGAAGGATCCCTATGGCACAGGCTGTGAAGCAATCATTAAGATGAGGGATATCATGTTTGGCAGTGTGCTACGCAACAGGGTGGTCCACTTGTTTCCTGGTTCCTGGCCACAGTTTGTCGGTGGCCGTTCATGCGGACAGACAGTTTGTTGGTTGTCATGCCTATATAGAATGCAGCACAGAGGTTGCAGCTTAGCTTGTAAATCACGTGACTGGTGTCACAGGTAGCCCTGCCTTTGATGGGATAGGTGGTGATAGTGACTGGACTGGAGTAGGTGGTGGTAGAAGGATGTATGGGATAGGTCTTGCATCTGGGTCAATTACAGGGGTATGAGCCATGAGGTAAAGGATTGGGGGTTGTGGAAGGATGGACAAGTATATTGTGTAGCCTTGATGGACGGCGGAATACCACGGTAGGGGTGGTGGGAAGGATAGTGGGCAGGACATTTCTCATTTCAGGAGGTAATCGAAACCCTGGCAGAGAATGTAATTCAGTTGCTCCAGTCCCGGATGGTGCTGAGTTACAAGGGGAATGCTCCTCTGAGGCCGGACTGTGGGAGCTTGGGAGGTGGTGGGAGACTGGAAAGATAAGGCACGGGAGATTTGTTTTTGTACAAGGATGGGAGGATAATTACGATCAGTAAAGGCTTCAGTGAGACCCTCGGTATATTTTGAGAAGGACTGCTCCTCACTGCAGATGCGGCGACCATGGGTGGCTACCGTATTTACTCGAATCTAAGCCGCACCTGAAAAATGAGACTCGAAATAAAGGGAAAAAAAATTTCCCGAATCTAAGCCGCACCTGAAATTTGAGGCTCGAAATTCAAGCGGAGAGAAAAGTTTTAGGCCGCACCTCCAAATCGAAACAAAGTTGGTCCATTGTAATATGAGACACAATTTAGGTCGAATGAAAGACGATACAGCTTCAGTAGTTTGGTTCGAGTAATAAGCTTAGCAGTTAAGCTTTACCAGGTAGCCATTGCTATGCGTCAGGCGCTCCGTCCGTATTTATACGGGTACCCTTCCTTTTTCATGTGCTTCGTCTGGTTTGAATCGATTGCTTATTTTGCTTTGATCTGATAAGTGCCGTTTTCTTTGTTATAGGTGTTTACGTCACTCTAAGCTGAAAATGCATTACTGTACTGTGTCATGCATTGTTTGTCGCATTTTGATAGTGCGTGTTTACGGCCTGTCGCCGCTCGCGGCATGGCCTGCTTTTGTGCACGCTACCGCCGCTTAAAAAAAAAAGGGGAATCGTCTCATTAGCGAAACAATGGCAAGAGACTGCTATTTGTTGTTACTTACACGGCTGTTTTCTTTGATAATGATCAACAAGAACCAAATAATAGATTGCGTATGATAGAACATGTTCTGAACGAGAGTTTAGCGAAAAAATTTTCCGTTTGAAAATCTTTGCGGCCGCTTCTTTAGTACATCAAATTCTGCACAGAAATTAGTCATCTTACATTTAAAATTTAGTCAGTTGCCGTGCTTCATTTATGACTGTATCACTATTAGGCATAAGAATAATATGAATATAAACATGACACGATACATATATTCTTCCGCGTTTGCTGTTGTCTCACTCTAGTTTCGTAGTTTATTAGGCGGACAGGATTTAAATGAGATAGCAGCAAACATGAAAGAATACATGGCAAAATGTTTATATTCGTATTATTCTTATGGTGAAGAGAATACTGCATGTGATTCACATTTCATCAGGTTCCTATTAGCAACCATCTCTTCTCACAGGTAGGAAAAAACTCGGAACGTAGAGTTGGCCATATTGACAAACATCCCTAACAGTCTTGCCAGTCGGATTTTCGTAGTACATTGAAATTCTGCTATATTTGAAGATGAACAATACGGAATTTGTATTTACTTCGTTGGATAATGTATGAAAATGCAGTGGTCGAAACTCGGGGCGGAGAAAAAAAAAAAAGCTCGTCTTCTACCTTTTTTTTAAATTTATTTACTGATGCAGAGGTTTTCGCGCCAGTATTTATCTTTGTGCCCACAAAGCATGCTTGTTTTGCGCTATATATATTCGACGGCAGAAGTTAGTTGTGGCGGCACCTATCAACATTTTTCAGAACTCCCTCTTGCTTTGCACTCGATTCTAAGCCGCAGGTGGTTTTTTGGATTACAAAAACTGGAAAAAAAGTGCGGCTTAGATTCGAGTAAATACGGTAGACTGTACGGAAGGGGCTTCTTGGTATGGAATGGGTGGCAGCTGTCAAAGTGGAGGTATTGCTGGTGGTAAGTAGGTTTTATATGGACGGAGGTACTGATGTAGCCATCTCTGAGGTGTAAGTCAACATCTAGGAAGGTGGCTTATTGGGTTGAGTAGGACCAGGTGAAGCAAATGGGGGAGAAGTTGTAGAGGTTCTGGAGGAATGTGAATAAGGTGTCCTCATCTTCAATCCAGACAGCAAAGATGTCATCAATGAATCCGAACCAGGTGAGGGGTTTAGGATTCTGGGTTTTTCGGAAGGATTCCTCTAGATGGCCCATGAATAGGTTGACATAGGATGGTGCCATGTGGGTGCCCATAGCCGTACCATGGATTTTTTTTTTGTAGGTAATGCCTTCAAAGGACAAGTAATTGTGGGTAACTATGTAGTTGGTTGTGGAGACTAGGAAGGAGGTTGTTGGTTTGGAACCGATAGGGCGTCTGGAAAGGTAGTGTTCGACAGCAGTGAGGCCATGGGCATTAGGAATGTTAGTGGACAGGGAGGTGGCATCAATAGTGACGAACAGGGCACCGTGTGGTAAAGGGACACGAACTGTGGAGAGTCGGTTGAGGAAATGGTTGGTATCTTTTATATAGGAGGATAGGTTCCAGGTAATAGGTTGAAGGTGTTGGTCTACGAGAGCAGAGATTCTCTCAGCGAGAGGCACAGTAACCGGCCACAATGGGGTGTCCTGGGTGGTTGGGTGTATGGACTTTAGGAAGCATGTAGAAAGTGGGAGTGCGGGGAATGATAGGGGTAAGTAGAGAGATGGACTCTGGGGAGAGGTTCTGGGATGGGCCTAAGGATTTGAGTAGTGACTGGAGATCCTGCTGGATTACTGGAATGGGATCACTGTGGCATAGTTTGTAGGTGGAAGTATCGGACAGCTGACGGAGTCCTTCTACCATGTAATCCTTGCGGTTCAAAACAACGGTGGTGGAGCCTTTGTCAGCAGGTATGATTATAAGGTCGGGATCAGTTTTTAGATGATGGACATCACCTATCCCATCAAAGGCAGGGACATCCTGTGAAACCAGTCATGTGATTTACAAGCTAAGCTGCAACCTATGTGCTGCATTCTATACAGGCATGACAACTAACAAGCTGTCTGTCCGCATGAACGGCCTCCGACAAACTGTGACCAAGAAACAAGTGGACCACCCTGTTGCTGAGCACACTGCCAAACATGATATCCCTCATCTTAATGATTGCTTCACAGCCTGTGCCATATGGATCCTTGCCGCCAACACCAGCTTTTCTTAATTGCACAGGTGGGAACTTTCCCTGCAATACATCCTACATTTCCGTAACCCTCCTGGCCTCAACCTTCGTTAGTCACTGTCCTCGCCCATCCAGCCTCCTCCCTAATCCCATTCCAGCAATACACAGCCGTCATTTCACCGCTACACCCAGTCTATTAATTTCTTTTATTTCTCTACTTTTGGCTACTTACCCCCTCCCCCCTCCGAACCTTCTCTCCTGCCTTCCGTCTAAACTGCAACACTTGACTGTCCACCACTCCCACCATACTATCCCTCTCCCTCCCCACCCCAGCCTCCTCGTTACCCCCACCCAGTTGCCACTCCCATAATGCACTGGTGCTGCTGTTCGCAGTGTGGTCTCAGCTCTCTGAGACTGCAGGTGTGTGTGTGTGTGTGTGTGTGTGTGTGTGTGTGTGTGTGTGTGTGTGTGTGTGTGTGTGTGTGTGTGGACGCGCGCGCATGCGTGTGTGTGCGTGTGTCTACTGCTGACAAAGGCCTTAATGGCCGAAAGCTTTAGTTGCATGAATCTTTTTATTGTGCCTATTGCGACTCTACCATATTTAATTCATACAAATTATAAAATATATTATGTAACAATGCAAACACTATCAGTTAACATCGGGACCATAAGAATGATGTTTGATTTCTATTTTGTGTAGCACAATTTGTCATTTGCTTGCTGAATAATCTGTTAGTGTTGGAACCTTTAATTTTGGTTGTGGTCAGGTGATTACTGGTGGCACATTATATTAGATTATCAGCATCCTAACTTCCGAACTACAATTTACCGTTACAAAGTTAAATCTTATACAACTGGTATGCTGAACAACGAAAATACACTGTGAGCTTCTCCTTAATTTATATTCCTTGAATGTAAAAATGTTATAATATGTTATTTTTAACTATTTCCATGAGATTGATGTAGTCTGGGATTCTAAGAAGTGCTAACAACAAAAATTCAGTCGTTCCATGCTTAGCCGAGATCACTTGTGAACAAGATTTACTGTTGGTTACTGGTTTCAGTAAGCATGATTACCATCTTCAGAACTCGATAAAACAATACTTATTTCCTATATCAGCTAAAACATTGCCACATATGTGAGGGACGAGATGAGTGATGCAGTGGCAAGTCAAGGTTAAAATTACAACATACAGAGTAACTCGCCAAATACTAGTGTCACTTAGCACACACTAACATGCACTTCATTGCAGCCACGACATCACTAAATTAGCGGCAGTGTTTTAGAAATAGTAGTTGTACAGCTGGTGTAGGAGACATGTAATAACCTTTTATCAAGATCTGATCATGGTATCCATGCTTATCAAAACTGGTAATCAACAATAAAGTTTGTTTACAAGTGATCTTGACTAAGTAGTTCACCTTCTCTCAAGTAATTATTACAGATAGCCTCTTACAACTCAAGATGAGTAAATTCATGTGAATTTTTGGGTTAAAATTTAAGTGTTAAGAAGCAAACACACATTTTAGAGATCAAGGCAGGATGCTAATTTCTGTTCTAACAACTTGGTACTCTTTAGAATAAAAAGAAATTGGCTGATGTGAATTCAAAGAGCTATTATTCCGGCATTATAGATATATCAATTTACATCAAGAAAACGAACCAGCTAAGAACTCTCTTCAGCAAAGTAATATTGAACAGTCTGCCTTGAACTGTAAGCAATGGTTTAACTGGGGTACATGACGTAACTGCTACACACGTACCTACCTTATGACACTGCATACTTTAAATCTGTCTGCACATCCTCAGCCTGTTAACCAGCCTGCTCTTACATGGGTTATAGTTGTTCTTACACAGCACTGCTGTGTGTGAACCTGATTAAACATTGCATGAGAACTACAGTACACCAGAAGGGCTCAGTACATCATCAAAGAATCTGTAACCTTTATCCTCCAATTAAGTTTGTGTGTATTTTAACATTATGCAAAGTTGAAAATGGTAGTCATAAGAATACAAGGAGCTTGTGAGATGGAAAAGAATTCCAATTGGCAAGGCAATTCAACCCTTCCGAATTAGCTACTCACACATAACTTTACAATCGCTATGCTGCTTTGCCATGCAGGACTTAGGCACAAACCACCAGGATAGTGTGGGAACTGCCAACAATAAGTCACACAATTTCTCCAAGGTACAAAATCCGCTAACCCCACAGTCATGACAAGACAACCATCACCAACAAACTTAAGCCACACTATGCCATTACACAACTAGATAATCAGCACCATCATACTTAAACATTTTGTTGAGTGATGACGTGTGATGCACTATAAGCTTTGTTCAGTTAGCTTGTTTTTGTCACCATCAAAAATATACTTTAAAGCACCAATTGAGAGCATTGCCTACATGACTGTTTGTATTCAGACATAATCAAGATCAAATGAACAAAGCTTATGATGCATTTAAGCTGGACTGCCATCTGACATGTCCAACCTTAGGTATGCCCCAACACTAATTCCCCTACACAATGTCCAGGATTGTTGGGTTTGTGGATTTTGGCGAGCATGTAGAAGATGGCTCTGTGGGGTGTCATTGGGGTCAGGAGGGATATGGATTCATGGGAGAGGTTCTGGGAAGGGCCTAAGAACTCGAGCAGGAATTGGAGGTTACGTTGGGCCTCTGGGATGGCTTTTGGGACTTTTGTGACATCAGAGAAGCTACTTTACTTTAATTTGCCTGTCAAAATCATAGTGTCCTACATTGGTTCCGCTTTCGGAACACTATCTGCCATAATTATCCCTTCATTCTCACTCTTTTAAACTGTTTATTTTGGATGGACTATTTTTCTGTTCATGTCAGCTTCCCAAAAATTTTCCAGAGGCATGCACTACTCTGCATCCTTGTGCACTCTGTTGCCTCCGCTGATGACAATGTTTGCCCTTGGCCTCTAATTCCTTTTTCAGAACTTAATTAAAACTGAAATGTCTCATGAATCATAACTCCAGCCACCATATGGTTTTCACCACACGCTCTTAAATAAATGACTGTATCCATACACGTTCTGCTCCAACCACATTCACCTGTCACTTAATTCTTATGCTTACAGAAACGAGTACATCAGCAATGATTGATGTCAGTGACTGTGCCTTTCAGTGCTATGCCACACATTCAGATACAATAGTTCTTGTTTCAAAGCAGAAAATATATGTATTTAACAATAATTGAAAAAGAATTAACAATTATGAAAAGTATAGATTTCTACTTACCATAAAGATGACACATTGAATTACAGGCAGGCATGACAAAAAGGCTGTCAAACACTAAGCTTTAGGCCAGAGCCTTCTTCAGAAAAGAAAGGAAAACACACACACACATACACACACACACACACACACACACATACATACACACACATACACACACACACATACATACACACACATACACACACACAGGCACACATCACGTAGACATGACAGTTATCTTTGGCTGCTTTAGTGGACTGCAACTGTTGCATTTAACAAAAGCAGCAAGCAGTAGTGGGACAGGGAACAGGGACTTGGGGAAGAGAGCAAAGTGTGTGTGTGTGTGTGTGTGTGTGTGTGTGTGTGTGTGTGTGTGTGTATGGGTGGGGGGTGGGGGGGAAGAGGTCTGGTGGAACATACAGGGACTGTTGTAGAAGGCACCAGGAAAAGCTCAGGCAGCATCGGAATGGTGTGGGGGGGGGGGGGGGGGGGGGTTCGAAAGGAAGAGGAGCAGAGAGGCCATAAGACTGGTGCATGCATTGGCAGAGTGTGAACCCAGTATGGGTAGGGGATGTGAATTTGAAGGAGGTTATAGGACAGAGGGGGCAGAAACTGTTGGGTGGTGGGTGTGGGCACAATAGATTATAACAGGTTGAGTCATGGTAATTTGAAGAGTGGAAAATGTGTTGTAAGGGTAACTCCCATTGTGTAATTCAGGAAAGCTGGTGGTAGAGGGGAGTGTCCAGATGGCTCGGGTTTTGAAGCAGCGATTAAAATCAAACATCTTATGTTCAGCTATATGTTGTGTCATTTGGTGGTATACCATGCTCTTGGCTACAGTTTGGTGGCAGCTGTTCATCATAGTGGAGAGCTGTTGGTGGTCATACCAATATAAAAAGCTGTGCAATGATTGCAGCAGAGCTGCTGTATGACATGGCTGCTTTCACAGATGGCCTGGTCTCTGGTAGGGTAGAATAAGCCTGTGACAGGACTGGAGTGGCAAGGGTTTGGGATGGGTGTGGCATAGGGAAGGACTAAGATATTGTGGAGATTGGGTGGGTGACAGAACAACACATTAGGAGAAGCAGGAAGGATCTTAGGGACGATATTCCTCATTTCAGGGCATGATCATAGGTACTTAAAGCACTGATGAAGGATGTGGTCCAGTTGTTCCAGTCCAGAGTGGTGTTGGGTAACAAAGGGGACACTCCTTTGTCACAGGTTCTTGGTGGTGATGGGAGGATTGGTGATGTGTGGTGATATAGTATGGGAAATCTGTTAGTAGACTATGTCTGAGGGATAGTGCCTGTCTGTGAAGGCCTAAGTGAGACCTTCAGCATAGTGGGCAAGGGAGTTCTTGTTACTAGACATAAGCCACCCACAAGTGGCTGTGCTGAATAGGAGTGATTTTTTGGGTGGGAGGAATGGCAGCTGTCAAAATGCAGGTACTGTTGGTGGTTGGTGTGTTTAATGTGGACTGAGGTGTGAATGGAGCATCAGAGAGGGGGAGGTCAACGTCGAGGAAGGTGGCAGACATGGTTGAGGACCAGCAGCTTTGGCCAATAGTTTAGTGTGCAACGGTCTTTTCATTGTGCCTGGCTGCAACTCGACATCTCATCTTTATGGTGTATAGCAATCTATCCTTTTCATAATTGTTGATATTCCAGCCTGCACTTTCAATTGTTTGAAATAAATTATTCATATTTCATCATGATTGCCAGTTGTGAACAAAATTTTAGTTTTAAGTATGAATTATTGTGGACAAAGTAAATTCGATTTGCTCTGTCTTTATTAAATAAAAAGGTCTCACCTGCCAATTGTACAGGAACGTTAAAGACAATCAGGTAGTGATTCCACTTTCTTTTACATCAGCAGCTAGACATTAACCTTAATGTGGTCTGAGATTTCTGTAATGTTCCGTGAAAAAGAAATCCCTTGTATTACAAATTAGTAAAATATCATACATTTCTAAAGATACTGATTAGTTGTATGTCCTCCAGGTGAACAATTCTTGTGCATTCATTATTTTGGATCAGACAGTTTGTAGGCGATTACTCATATACACAAAGTTTTTCAGTGTACATGTGTCAGTTGGTAACGAATAAGAGTGGTTTTAAATGTTACTCAGCCTTTAATGATGTAGAATATATGGTGGAAAGAGAGTGACGAAGGCAAAGGGGGGTTTGGGTGTGGGCTGTAGAGTACAACTGCTTAGGACAGGTTTTACGGCAGGAGGTTACAGTGACAGAAACATTGGACTGGGTCTAGTGGTCTGGGGACATCAAATGATTTGAAATGAATGTCAAAGAGGTTGCATGGACATGGAGACAGACGTGACAATGTATGGTGTGAGTAGGAAGCTGGGGGGAGACAATGTCATATGACTGACGAGCAGTTCTGGGTGATAAAGAAGATATTTCGAAATTTTTTGGAAGCGTTGTGGGTGATTATTCGGGAGGTTGGCTTGTGGAGAAGGGTGTATGATGTACATGAAAGTGAGAAACGTGAAAGTCAGGGGGATGTTATTTCCACTGGAGATTAGGAATTTTTTATTGGAGCAGATATGTTTACTACAGAAATGGTTGCATTTGTCTAAATGGAGATATTGTGGATTATTGATTGATACTACACTACTGGCCACGGTTTGGATGTAAGCTTTAGTGAAATTGAGGCCAATATCTAGGAAAGTGGTTTTGGATTTGGAGAAAGACCAGGTGAATTAAAAGTTGGAGAAAGAAGTTAAGTGGTTGCATAAGATGGAGGAATACTTCTTCACTGAGAGTCTAGATGACAAAGATAATGTTATTGAATCTGTGACTAGCCAGGGGCACTGCCTCTGTGAGCTGAATAAATGCAGCTCAGACTGGCTGGAAGGAATGAGTCATTACAAAACATTTTGTGTATCCATCTTCAGATTGTGAATAACTAGAGGTTCAGCTGGAGTGAGACTTGAAATGCCAGGAGAGGAGGAAAGTCCATTTGGGCCTTGACATGGATCTATACCAGATAATTGTTTTTTTTTTCTTTTACTGCACAGTAATTTATTTGTTACTTTATGTGAATTTTCAATCACAGTATATTCTCATTGTGTTATTGTTTATACTTGTTACCCGTATTATTGTGATTGTTCACCTACGTATTTACAAGATGAATAAGTCACATTGAAACTGAGATTGCAACTTATAGCAAATATTCCAGTTTATTCTAGGAGAGGCTATGTTGTTTGGCCACATAACTAGAGCTGTGTAGGACCCCCTGTGACTACTACTGCCTCATCAAAAGTACATGGTGTTCCAGGAGCAATGTTCGGTGTTCAGTGATGTGACAGAAACAAATACTTCATGTGAACATATTCCCTATTCCGAATGGTTTCAGAGTTAGATCAAGTTTAATGAACATTGTTCTTTATTTTCTATATTATTCACTATGTAGTTAAGTTTACAGATGTAAAACAGTTTGTAAACATTATAACATGTGTTTTACAAAGTTTCAGTTGAAAAATACATATCTTTAACACTTTCACCTGTAAGTGTTATCAGACATATCATGTCACAGCTGTTGTACAATTCACAATAAATGTTTGAATATCCCACTGTCAACTTTAGTACAGTTGTGCACTCCTGGGAGAACATGTTGTGTTGCTTGTCTGAGTGCCTCTGCATGCTCCCTAACGAGGGCAGCAGCTTCCATCTCATGTTTTTTTATTGGAGGTGGAGCCCCTCCACACCCACACCGGCATGATGGCCAACACAAAAGGTCTACTGCCATCTCTGCATAAGGGTTAGTATTCACTAAAGTGAGGTGTCGCAGGATGTGGGTACTGCGATGTCTGCGTACATCTGGTTAGGATTAACCATTAATACGCGCTCATCTGGAGATAGATTGGTCGAAATCTGACGAAGGGTAGCGGTTTGAAGGGCAGAGGAAAAAAAGTGCCAAAGCAAGAGCCAAGGGGAAAAAAACCTCTGCGAAAGTTAGGTCGGGCGGCAAGAGCAGTAGCGGTTGTCTTGCTGCCTGCGATAGGTTGTGTAATGATAGGCTTTGTTAGTAGTGGGTATCATGCATGTCGATACCTTGACGTTGTGCGTTTGTGCTGCTCGGCGGCTGGCGCTGGGTGCTGGTACAGAGACCTCGTTCAGCGTCCTGCAACCTGCAACAGTTAGGTTTGTTATCGGTCTTGTGTCCGATAGGTCATATACCGGAGGCACAGTGTGAGGGAGTGTTGGCAGATTGTTCGTACGTCTGTGGGCGAGCTCGTCGGTGTCCCTGCTGTGGCCTGTTGGTTGGCTCTAATAGCAGCTGGTAGTTGCCAGTCAGTGTTGCTGATATGCAGGGGCTTACCGGCGTTTGTCGTTGTTTGCGTATGTTAGTTTACCATAGGTGGTTATGCCCTAGCTAGCAGTGTCTTTGGCCGCTTGTGTTTCCACCTGTGGTTGTGATCGTAGTTTCCCAGAGTGAGGATGAAAGGATTGTTCGAGTGTCTCGAGTTCCAGTATAGTCGTGTGGCGTGTTTCTTGAATACTTCCTTGAGGGTATCAAGGCGGCATTCATGGTGAAGATCCACGGTGCGTGTGTAGCGTGGAGCATTGCTGATGATTCGTAGCACCTTGTTCTGTATGATCTGCAGGCGGCGCAGTCGTGTGGGAGCTGCATATCCCCAGACGGGAGCTGCGTACGTCATCAGAGGTCTAATCAGTGTCATGTATAAGGACCTCGACACCCTCCTATTCAGTGTGCTTGCCCTGTTGAGCATTGGGTAGAGCTGTTTGAGCCTCGCGTGCGCTCGGTTGGCAACGTATTCGATGTGGTCCCCCCATGTAAGTTTCCGGTCCAGCCAGACACCAAGGTATCTGACTTTCTTTCGGAAACGTATTGGGCGTGTATGTAGTGTTATCGGTCTACAGTGTTGGTGTTTGCGCAGTAGTTTCGGTCTGCGTGTGAACAGAACTCCTTCGCACTTGTCGACGTTTACTTTAATACGCCATCGCTCCAGCCAAGGCTCAGCTGTTCTGAGTGCTGTCTGTATTCGTGAGTTGATGTTCGACGGTTTCCAGTCTTGCGCGAGGATGGCTGTGTCATCCGCGTAGACGGCTAGCGTCGTGTTTCGTGTCGCTGGGAAGTCATTAATGTACAGGTTAAACAAGATGGGCCCTAGGATGCTTCCTTGGGGTACTCCAGCTTGGATACCGTGTTGTGTTGATTGTTTATCCTGCACGTTAGTGTTGAAACATCTGTTCGTGAGATATCAGTGCATGAGACGCACGAGTCCGTCCGGGAAACCAGCTTCGCTTAGTTTGCGTATGAGTCCGTTGTGCCAGAGACGATCGAAAGCCTTTTCGATGTCTAGGAACACGGCCCCTGTGGCTTTGTTCATGTTGTAGCCGTGTGTTATATGTTCGACTACGCGGAGGAGTTGTTGTGTTGTTGAGTGGTGATTCCTAAAGCCGAATTGCTCCGGTCTTAGGGTGTCGTTGGCGATGCAATGCCTAGTGATACGTTTTAGTATTACCTTCTCAACAATCTTGCTGAGCGAGCACAGCAGACTGATAGGTCGGTAATTTTGTGGGAGGGAGTGGTCTTTCCCTGGCTTCCTGAACATTAGGACCTTGGCCGCCTTCCAAAAGTCAGGGAAGTGTTGGTGTGTCAGGATGGCATTCGTTAAGTGTGTGAGGTATTCTACGGCTTTATCCGTGAACTCCTGGAGGATCCATCTCATGTATGCACCTTTTGTTTATATACTGCCGACTTTATCCAACCCCACAAACAGAAATCTAATGGTACAACGTCTGATGGTCTTGATGGCTGGTTAATTTTAGCACCGAGATCAATCCAGTGATTAGGGCAAGTGCAGTGGAGATGTTCCCGTACAGACTGGTAAGATATGGTTGGCCTCCAATGTGCTGGAAGTGTTATGCAGCCTGCGTGGTCAGAGGAACATCCTCAACCCATTCAGCAAAAGAATTTTCCAAAAAAATGCAAGTAGTTGTCTCGTCATTTGCTCTTCTAAAATAGCTGGACCTATCATCATGTTACTGATCATGCCACACCAAACATTTATCAAAAAATGAACTTGGAAATTGGTTTCCACTGTAGCATGCAGAATTTTTTGTGACCATCAATGATTATTGTGTGTGTTGTTGATTCCATTCTGTATAAATGTGGCTTGTTCATTGAATCCTCTTAACGGAAGCAAATGACAATTGTAATTTAACCAGTGACAAAATTAGTCATGTGGCATTGTTGCCAATGTGAAGATTGTGGACACACTGTATGTGAATTGGGTAAGGACTATGCTGTACCTTAAAGCGTTTAGTAATGGTTCTATCAACAGTTACAGTATTTATTAGGTGACTGGTTTCAAACCTTAAAGATTCATTTTCGTGCCTGGCCTACTGAGGCTGCATCAACAGCTTGAAGCAAGTCATGTAGTAAATACTGCAACTGTTGACAGAACCATTAATAAATGATTTAAGGAATTTAAACAAAGGTACTGTTCCCTGTCAACTAAAGGTTGAAACTGAAAAACAATGCGTTGCTGCTCCTGCACATGTTGTTGAACTACATATTCAAAACAGAAATGGGAACTTAGAAGAATGTGTGTTTTATGCAATGTGCTGAAAACTCTGGTAAACCCTTGACAATCAGGAATTCATTGTGTCTGAAAGCACTGATGGTATTCATAGACAGCACCACCACTACCATCGCAGAAGCCGTAAACTTATATCATACTTGCACATTCTTCATTGATGTAGATATGTGGCATTTTAGCCAGTATGTTTACAAACACAGTTAGCTGATGCTTCTCTCTGATACTCCCTCAATGCCTTGCTCTACTTCATTCACAACATGCCATGGATAACTATGCGTTTAATGGACTAGTTTGCTTCATAAATAATTGTGAATAGTTGTTAGCCAGTTTGTGTGTGAATTGATCTCTCACACACCCAGTGCTCTACTTCATCACACACATTTTTGACTGGATTCAAATTAGAGCTTCAAGCAGATCAATCTAGTAAATTTATCTGATAAACTGATGATAAGTCAAACTGAATTCAATATATTGTGTGCAGGTGGCACTGCACAGTTTCTAAATATTTGTAAAAAGAAGACAGGACTGCCAGAAAGCTGCAGTGTGACTTTACTTTATTCAACGAATAATTTTTATAGCATAATCATAATCATCGTCATCTGCTCAAATATAACTGAGTCAGACAGGCTAACAACGGTGAGCAGCTGTCATCAAGTGCCATGAATGAGTCTCCACAGTTAGCCATTGTGACTCAATTACATTTGACCAGATGATGGTAATGCTATTGAAACTAGTCATTGAACAAAGTCAAGTCAGTTGCAATTTCCCGATGGTCATGTGTCTCATTTTCAAATCAAACTATAATTTCTCAGACACAGTTGCGTGGTGTTTGTACCTACTCCTGAATGAAAACTGTATTGTATGTTGAATAATTTCCTTCAAATAATCTCCATTACTTTTGAAGTGTAAGTATGTCACTTAACATCCCCAAATTATATAATGTGATTTGTTGGAACAGCTGAAAATAAAGTGATCATCAGGTCAAAGGTAGATGATAGTTGCCAGGCTTTCTTAGTTTTCTTTTCATATCAGTGAATCTAAACATTTATTTCCAATTTCTACTCTAATGGGTGGGCGACTTGAATCCCTTTATAGGATTGTTCTTGGTGCTGTCAAAGTTTTAGGTGTGTCATTGTCTGCATTGTCTGCGGAAAGAGCCTTGGTACTAATTCCATAGAACTATGATAGTTAAGTTCTTCTCTTTATAAGTAGAATGCTGTTGTAATAGCTGACAGTAGTATTATACTAAATTGCTCATTTTATGTTGGAATAAGAGCAGATACAAATCATTGGTAATATGATACATTGCCAATAGAAAAAAAGGTACAAAACATTTTAGATTTGCATGTAATGGAGTCACTTACAACCATGTTGGACTAAATTATTGTATTCTGACGTAGTTTTTCAAATGAAAAATTTAAAGACTGTATGTGTGCCATGCAGTATGGAAGATAAGCATTATTTTTGCTGTTCTCTGCCAGTTTGTTTCTATATATTTGCAGTGGCTCTTTCCTATATTAGTACTAATTTTGCTTTTCTTAATCTGCATTGAAAGGTTAGCACTTGTGTTACTTCACCTTCAAACATATTTGAAATTTTGTGTAATTTCCTTCCATGGATATTCTTAAAATGTGAATGAAATGAAAGCTCAGTTCTTCACAAGTTAAATATTTTTGTTACAGGCAGCATTGCATAAAATCCGGTGGAATAGGATCATATTAGATGAAGGACATGTCATTCGTAACCATAAAAACAAAACTTCAGTTGCTGTGAGTGAGCTCAGAGGAAGGCATCGCTGGGTGCTCACAGGGACACCTCTACATAACAAAGAACTAGATGTTTATGCACTTCTCAAATTCCTTCGCTGCTCACCGTTTGATGAAATATCGGTAGGTAAATGCTGGGTTCACATTACAAATACTTGCAAATCTTACTAATGAAAACATAACTATTTTACATGTCATCAAGAAAGCAAAACACAACTACAATTTTTAAAAAAATTGTTACATATTTTCTTGTCTATAAAGCGGTTTGCACCATCAAGACCATATATGTTTACTTCAAACCTGTCAATGTTTCGCAGTTGCTAAATATGTATGGGAACTAGATATACGCCCTGATGTCCTTCTTCCCCCTTTTGTCTATCTCCTCCCCCCCTCTATATGCATCTCCTCCTCCCCCTATCTATCCATCTGCTCCTCCCCCTATCTATCCATCTCCTCCCCCGTCTATGTCTATGTCCATCTGTCCGTCTTCTCCCCCGATCTCTCCGCCCCCCCCCCCCCCCCCCCAATAAAATCTCTCTCCTCCTCCTTCAGTCCCCACCCCCCAATATCTCCTCCTCCTTCAGTCCTGGCCCCCCCCCCCAATATCTCCTCCTCCTCCTCCTCCTCCTCCTCCTCCTCCTCCAGCCCCCACCCCACAATCTCTCCATCTCCGCCAACCTCCTCCCATCTCTGACCTCGAGCCTTGTTTATTGTTACTGCAAGTGAAACCTTGATTGGGAATCAAAATCATTTAAAATAATGGGTAAATCGGTCGGGATCATTGGTATACAAAGGCTATTCAGAAAGTAGGGAACATTTTGGCATTAAAAAAAAAGTTCAAGAAATACATTTTATTATATACATTTGAAAGAGCAACTGGCATACTACTTGTCCACATAGTCACCAAACACATTGAGGCACTTATCATAGCGGTGAACAAGCTTCGGATGAGGGAAAACTTCCCATTTGAATGTATTAAGGAGTTCTTTAGTGCGGTTTGCCATCCGAGGTCGGGCATTGTCATGCAAAAACAAACTTGTGGACGTCAGCTTTCCTCGGTGTTTGCTTTGAACTGCTCTTCTAAGGCTGTGCAAAGTTTGACAGAAAATCAATAAGCACACCTTGCCTATCCCAAAATACTGTCGCCATCGACTTCCTTGCTGACAATGCTTGCAAACATTTTCTTGTTTTTTGGGGGTGTCTTGTGTGCCCCACTCCATGGACTGCAATTTTGTCTCACAATTTACGTGTTCGATCCAGTAATGAATCACCATGTTTGTGGTAGGCCTCCAGAAATGTTAATGTTATCCCCATTCACTGTTGTTTATGGTGCTCTGTAAGCATATTGGGCACCCATCGTGCATAAAATTTGTGGTAGCTAGCTTTTGAGGGACAAATTCAAACAACAGAGTCCTTGAAATTTGTGAAGCAACAGTTTTTCATGAATCGGTTCATCAACTTTAGCTACAAGATCGTCAGTCACAATGCTCGGCCGTCCACTCTTCTCTTCATTATGATCGTTGGTTTGGCCATTTTTAAACCGAATACACCATTTCACTCATTTGTTGTTTCCATACACTTTGCACAGTTAATGATAAATTTATATAGGTTTTAGGTTTTTTGCCAACAAAAACCATATCACAGACTGCACCTCGCAACTGGCGGGGTTTTCGATTGCAGCGCACATTTCAAATTCGAATAAAAAAAAAAAACCAGATGCGCAGAGACATTCCCACTGTCACGGATGGATGCCGACTGAGCTGCCGAGCATGCACATACCAAAATATATGCGATTGGGACGCACCTAGCGGTATCAGATGGAAACGTTCTCTATTTTCTGAGCAGCCCTCGTACATCATGCTAGAGACCTCTCCAGCGCCTTCATCTGTGAAGACTGTAGCTACGATGACAGTATTTCACATAGTTCTAATCCGCAAATGGATAGGATTACAGAGTTCCGGATGATTCTGATTCAATAGTAGTATTGTAATCTTAGGCCGATTAGTTATAAGTAGAATTTCCCTGTTTTCTGTAAAAACAGACTGCAAGGTAGAAATCAAAATAACACAGAGTTATCTTATGTTGAAAATTCTGGGCTGAGAGGCCTTGGTCGATACAGAAAATTGCTTCGTGATGTTCTGTCTCCAACTGCGGGCGACATCTTCAGAAGTAAAACACCTACTGACACTGAGACTTGAGAGGCTCCTCCATGCATTTATAGAGTGCATAGAGACATAGAGAGTAAAGTTCATACCTCAAAAATAGGGATGGGATAACTTTAAGGAAAACACATGGAGTGTGGACCCACATATTTCGTCATTTGTTGTTTCATGGAGTACACTTTATTGCTTAACAACAACTCTTTTAGAGCCTTGTTAAAAGACTCACAATCTGTAAAAATACTTGAACAGGTTCAATTCATTAAAAACAAATTTTAACAATGTACACTCCTGGAAATTGAAATAAGAACACCGTGAATTCATTGTCCCAGGAAGGGGAAACTTTATTGACACATTCCTGGGGTCAGATACATCACATGATCACACTGACAGAACCACAGGCACATAGACACAGGCAACAGAGCATGCACAATGTCGGCACTAGTACAGTGTATATCCACCTTTCGCTGCAATGCAGGCTGCTATTCTCCCATGGAGACGATCGTAGAGATGCTGGATGTAGTCCAGTGGAACGGCTTGCCATGCCATTTCCACCTGGCGCCTCAGTTGGACCAGCGTTCGTGCTGGACGTGCAGACCGCGTGAGACGACGCTTCATCCAGTCCCAAACATGCTCAATGGGGGACAGATCCAGAGATCTTGCTGGCCAGGGTAGTTGACTTACACCTTCTAGAGCACGTTGGGTGGCACGGGATACATGCGGACGTGCATTGTCCTGTTGGAACAGCAAGTTCCCTTGCCGGTCTAGGAATGGTAGAACGATGGGTTCGATGACGGTTTGGATGCACCGTGCACTATTCAGTGTCCCCTCGACGATCACCAGTGGTGTACGGCCAGTGTAGGAGATCGCTCCCCACACCATGATGCCGGGTGTTGGCCCTGTGTGCCTCGGTCGTATGCAGTCCTGATTGTGGCGCTCACCTGCACGGCGCCAAACACGCATACGACCATCATTGGCACCAAGGCAGAAGCGACTCTCATCGCTGAAGACGACACGTCTCCATTCGTCCCTCCATTCACGCCTGTCGCGACACCACTGGAGGCGGGCTGCACGATGTTGGGGCGTGAGCGGAAGACGGCCTAACGGTGTGCGGGACCGTAGCCCAGCTTCATGGAGACGGTTGCAAATGGTCCTCGCCGATACCCCAGGAGCAACAGTGTCCCTAATTTGCTGGGAAGTGGCGGTGCGGTACCCTACGGCACTGCGTAGGATCCTACGGTCTTGGCGTGCATCCGTGCGTCGCTGCGGTCCGGTCCCAGGTCGACGGGCACGTGCACCTTCCGCCGACCACTGGCGACAACATCGATGTACTGTGGAGACCTCACGCCCCACGTGTTGAGCAATTCGGCGGTACGTCCACCCGGCCTCCCGCATGCCCACTACACGCCCTCGCTCAAAGTCCGTCAACTGCACATACGGTTCACGTCCACACTGTCGCGGCATGCTACCAGTGTTAAAGACTGCGATGAAGCTCTGTATGCCACGGCAAACTGGCTGACACTGACGGCGGCGGTGCACAAATGCTGCGCAGCTAGCGCCATTCGACGGCCAACACCGCGGTTCCTGGTGTGTCCGCTGTGCCGTGCGTGTGATCATTGCTTGTACAGCCCTCTCGCAGTGTCCGGAGCAAGTATGGTGGGTCTGACACACCGGTGTCAATGTGTTCTTTTTTTCATTTCCAGGAGTGTATATTATTAAGAGCAAGGCTTGAAACTGGAAGTATACAGTTCCCAAATACAAGAAAGAAGTCACACCAATTAGGTGTGGCTGCAGGTTAGTTCAACAAACAGTTTTATCAACAAAATGAATTACAGTGACAGCCATTAAATGTACTAACAATTTCCGAGCTTGGGTAGCACATGACACCAGTGGATAACGCCCATCCAAAATACAGAAAGGATACTACTACACATTTTCACAGAATGGCACAGCATTTGCGATTACTTTTTCTTTCCTTTTCCTCTGTGTTCCCCATTTTTTCTTTCCTTGTCCTCTATGTTGCCTCACTATTTATATTTTTGCCTGCAACTTTATCATACCCCCTTCTTCCATTTTCTTTTTTTCTTCAATTTGCCTTTTGTTTAGTTGCTATTGCGTCTCTTTCCTGTTGTTCAGGTGTTAGCACATCAAGAAACCAGGGTTCTTCTTGGTGTAAAAGGGGTGAAGGGCATCTGCTATTGTTTAGTATTGCTGAATTACAAATGCTCCTCTTTTCCAGTCCACTGATATGTTTTCAGCAACACAAGGAATGAGACAAGAAACTGCAAAAGTAGATCAAGTGGATCAAACGTAAGAATACAATAGAATATTTACTGTCACATTAAAAGTCATATACAATAATTTGACTGAAACTCTTCAGTGAAACACAGTAGTATGGCTAATCTGCACCCTATTTTATTTTGTGCCCCTTGCTAAGTTATTTATATCCAAAAGCAAGTTCCCATTTTATTTTCATGTCTTGGTATAAAGTTACTTATGGACAGAATCAAACTGTCCTTTTATTTTGCTGGCCTTTTGCAAAGTCTTTTGGGGCAGAAGCAGTATTAGTTTCT
Organism: Schistocerca serialis cubense; assembly: GCF_023864345.2. Taxonomy (NCBI): domain Eukaryota; kingdom Metazoa; phylum Arthropoda; class Insecta; order Orthoptera; family Acrididae; genus Schistocerca; species Schistocerca serialis. The sequence goes on from NC_064646.1 coordinate 345,137,450, forward strand.
TTAAACCTACATGAGATGTGCTGGTATTTTAGAGTGAGTTACATACTGTATTATAATCACCCAATTTTGAGATAAGATTATTGTTAAGGGAGACAAAATATTCTGTTGAATTCTTGGACCATCAGATTGCTGTATTGATTATTCCAAGTGGTTGAGTGCAAAGAATTTGATATTGTAATTTTATAATTGATGAAGTATAGATAAGTTATATGCCCTCACTTGCACAACCTTCCCAGCAAAACACCATTCCAAAATCTGTGCCACAGTGTGGGACTGAGAGATCAGGGGTATAATGGTTTTTATTTACTCCTTTCTTACATTAAAACTTCCTAAAGTCTAGATGATGTATGTGTAATGTAATTGAAGTGTGTTTCAGAATGCTGTAGAAAGACAACCACTGCTCAGAATGACGTCAGATTTGAACAGCGTATTATTGACGCAGCAGGGAATGTCATGGACAATTAAAATAAATAAATAAATTTAATTAAAATTTTACCAATGGATGGTGCTATAAGCATCTTAATGTAAATGGGTCAGATGATGATGATGATGATGATGATGATGATGATGATGATGACGACGATGAACCACAATATGATGGCTATGGTTGAATTGCACATTACATGTGTACTATTCATTGGGCATCACTGCACAAGGTCAATTGTCAACAGAGGGGCACTGTTAGTTAGGTAAGCCCATCCACCACAGCAAGGCTGTCATGCATTGGATGAGAAAAATCAGTTTTTAATTTCCTGAGGCCAAAAACTCCGTTGGAAACAAAATTATATAATTTTTGTGACTGTCATGAGGCTGACGCAAGACATAGTGTCCACTGTTTTCTACCACAAGTTCAAACTGAGGAACAGTATGTTCCACAACTGGTCAGAGTGTGCTGAGGATAATGTTCAGAAAGCGTTGCGCAATGTGTAATTGGAACACTGAACACAATATTTTTCAGTTAATCCCACAGCTAGAGTTCACATGGATTAAGATCAGGTGATCTGGATGGCTTGGCTACAGGGAAATGATAATGTGATAATTCTAGCATTTCCAAAATGCCTTTGCTGCAGCCACTTCATTGGCTGTGCAATGTGCGGAGGAGCTCCATTTTGCATAAAAATGATCCTACCCGCACATCTACACTGTTGATGGGGTGGAATGATGTTGGTACACAAAAGACTCTCGTACCGTTTATCAGTGATGATACAGGTAACAGGACCTACAGGGCTCGTCTCCTCAAAAAATGCGTTCCTATGATAAATGATGCCAGCAAACTGTATTCCACTGTGACCTATGGAGAATGAAGTGGTACCATTGGATATGTGGCAGATTTTCTGTTGCCCATATTCTGCAATTCTGTGTATTGACATGTTCTTGTAGATGGAAATGGGCTTCATCGGTCCATGTAATATTCCATGGCCATTCATTGTCCATTTCCACGTGAGGGAGAATTTCCAGAGCGAACATTTTGTCTCGCTGACGGATGAGCAGGAAGCAACACCTGAATGTGGGTGATTTTGTATTGATAGCAGTGCAGGATGTTTCATAGGATTTTACGCACCATGTCCGCAGGCTCCAATGTTTGAGCAATTCTCTATGCACAGCATGTTTGCACACAACTGCTCAACCCGTCCTGCAGTGCTGTTGCTACATCTTTGAAAGACATTGGATCAACTGCTTTCCTCCCTCTGCCACAATGCAATTCAAAAGAACCTATCTTTTCAAATATTATAATCATTTTGTCCAGACCATTAGCAGACATCGGATCAGTGTCTTTTTTTTTTTTTTCCCCCAAGAGGTCAGTTTCTCTTTTTTTTTCATATCCTTGAGTGTCCATAAATTCTGCAGACCTACTGGTGTGCATCCCCTGTTCTTGTAAAAGAACTTTACCAGGAGCGTGCCTTTGTGAAGGCAGTCATTTTGGGCACCTTTAACGCAATATGGGGAACAGCTGCATGCCGCGCTTTAGTTGGTGTGCATATCCTGATGCTTAGAGCACCATCTATTAGTCAGATTTTCGTGTTTCTCTCTCTCTCTCTCTCTCTCTCTCTCTCTCTCTCTCTCTCTCTCACCTCACTCACTCACTCACTCACTCACTCACTCCCTCCCTCCCTCCCTCCCTCCCTCCCTCCCTCCCTCCCTCCATCCCTCCATCCATGATGTTTCCCCCTGTGACCATAAAATGCTGTTCAAATGTGACATCATTCCAAGCAGTGATTCTCTTTCTACAGTGTTTTGAAACTGAAACTTTTATTATGGGTGCATGTATATTTCTGTCTCAAGTCATTCAAATGATATCAATACTGGTTTTAATTGATTATGAGATTGTCATCAGATTGTCAGTAAAAAAAAAAAAAAAAAAGATGGAGGAGGAGAATGATAAAATGCTAGGAAACTATTGTACAATCAAACTAACTTCTATCCTGTAAGGGATTTGGAAATAGGATGCACTCAATGCACACATACCTATGGCATACCTCCAAATTGAAACAAAGTTGGTCCATTATAATATGAGACATAATTTAGGTCAATTGAATGATGATACAGCTACAGTAGTTTGATTCGAGTCGTAAGCTTAGCAGTTACGCCACTGGCAATGAGTAAAAGCTGTCATTGTGGATTCGAAACTGACAGTTGTGCTGTCGTCACCACAGTGATGTTGTTACTGGGTTTACTGTAGTAGGCAACCAGGACTTTCACCATGTCCATGTATACACCTAATCATGGTAAGAATAACGACGTGCATTTAATGGGATTATGGCTATTAGTATTGATCACCTGCTCATACTTGATGACTCCACGCCCCACCATCACTCATCATGAATGAAATCCCTTATGATACATGGCGATATGTCCTTGAATATCCTAATAAATAAATAACAATCCCAGAGCAGTGCTCCCAATGTAAATATATCTGTGCTCTGATTGTTGGAACTGAAAGTTACACTTAACTACATAATTGTGTAAATTTGGTGACATTTTAATCACAATCAATCATGAATACAGTTGTATGCGTGCATCTGTATTGTATATATCAATATAATGGAAGGAAACATTCCATGTGGGAAAAATTATATATAAAAACAAAGATGAGGTGACTTACCGAACAAAAGCGCTGGCAGGTCGATAGACACACAAACATACACACAAAATTCAAGCTTTCGCAACAAACTGTTGCCTCATCAGGAAAGAGGGAAGGAGAGGGAAAGACGAAAGGAAGTGGGTTTTAAGGGAGAGGGTAAGGAGTCATTCCAATCCCGGGAGCGGAAAGACTTACCTTAGGGGGAAAAAAAGGACAGGTATACACTCGCACACACGCACATATCCATCCACACATACAGACACAAGCAGACATATTTAAAGACAAAGAGTTTGGGCAGAGATGTCAGTCGAGGCAGAAGTGTAGAGGCAAAGAAGTTGTTGAAAGACAGGTGAGGTATGAGTGGCGGCAACTTGAAATTAGCGGAGATTGAGGCCTGGCGGATGACGAGAAGAGAGGATATACTGAAGGGCAATTTCCCATCTCCGGAGTTCGGATAGGTTGGTGTTGGTGGGAAGTATCCAGATAACCCGGACGGTGTAACACTGTGCCAAGATGTGCTGGCTGTGCACCAAAGCATGTTTAGCCACAGGGTGATCCTCATTACCAACAAACACTGTCTGCCTGTGTCCATTCATGCGAATGGACAGTTAGTTGCTGGTCATTCCCACATAGAATGCATCACAGTGTAGGCAGGTCAGTTGGTAAATCACGTGGGTGCTTTCACACGTGGCTCTGCCTCTGATCGTGTACACCTTCCGGGTTACAGGACTGGAGTAGGTGGTGGTGGGAGGGTGCATGGGACAGGTTTTGCATTGGGAGCGGTTACAAGGATAGGAGCCAGAGGGTACCCTACCCTCTGGCTCCTATCCTTGTAACGGCCCTACCCTTTGGCTCCTATCCTTGTAACCGCCCCGAATTGAATTCTCTTAAAATGAATGGATAAATCAGTTAGTGTCATCGTATAGGGGGTATAAGGGATCTCTCCTGCTGCTGGATCTCTGAGGATAGTACCGTATTTACTCGAATCTTAGCCACATTAGAATCTAAGCCGCACCTGAAAAATGAGACTCTAAATCAAGGGAAAAAAAAATTTTGCTGAATCTAAGCCTCACCAGAAATTTGAGACTCGAAATTCAAGGTGAGAGAAAAGTTTTAGGCCGCACCTGCAAATCGAAACAAAGTTGGTCCATTGTAATATGAGACATAATTTAGGTCGAATGAATGACGATACAGCTACAGTAGTTTGGTTCGAGTCGTAAGCTTAGCAGTTAAGCTTTACCAGGTACCCATTGCTATGCATCAGGCACTCCGTCCGTATTTATACGGGTACCCTTCCTTTTTCACGTGCTTCGTCTGGTTTGAATTGATTGCTTATTTTTCTTTGATCTCATAAGTGCCGTTCTCTTTGTTATAGATGCTTACGTCACTCTAAGCTGAAAATGCATTACTGTAGCTAAACAATGGCAAGAGACTGCTATTTGTTGTTACACTGCTGCTTTCTTTGATAATGATCAATAAGAACCAAATAATAGACTGCGTGTGATAGAAGATGTTCTGAATGAGAGTTTAGCGAAAATTTTTCTCCGTTTGAAAATCTTTGCAGACGTCTCTTTTAGTACATTACATTCTGCACCGAAATTAGAGTCATCTTAGATTTAAAAATCTAGTAAGTTGCCGTGCTTCATTTCTGACTGTATCACTATTAGGCATAAGAATAATACGAATGTAAACATGACATGGTATGTTTATTCTTCCGCGTTTGCTGTTGTCTCACTATAGTTTCGTAGTTTATTAGGTAGACAGGATTTAAATAAGATAGCTGCAAACACGAAAGAATGCATGGCAAAATGTTTATATTCGTATTATTCTTATGGTGATGAGAATACTGCATGTGATTCACAATTCATTAAAGTTCCTATTAGCAACCATCTCTTCTCACAGGTAGGAAAAAATTCAGAACATAGAGTTTCCCATATTGACAAACATCCCAAACAGTCTTGCCAGTTGGATTTTCGTAGTACATTGCAATGCTGCTACATTCGAAGATGAACAATACGGAATTTGTATTTCGTTCGTTGGATAATGTATGAAAATGCAGTGGTCGAAACTCTGGGTGGAGAAAAAAAGCTCGTCTTCCACCTTTTTTTTTTTTTTTACTGACGCAGAGGTTTTGGCACCAGTATTTATCTTTGTGCCTGCCAAGCATGCCTGTGTAGTGCTACATATATTCGATGGCAGAAGTTAGTTGTGGCGGCACGTACCAACATTTTTCAGAACTTCCTCTTACTTTGCTTTCGATTCTAAGCCGCAGGCGGTTTTTTGGATTACAAAAACCAGAAAAAAAGTGCAACTTAGAGTAGAGTAAATACGGTAGTTTCAGTGACAGTATTTAGCATGGTCTTAGTATTCAAATTGGTATGATTAGAAAGTTTAGGATGATTCAGATTCAGTAGTAGTCTTCTCATCATAAGCTGTTAAGCCATAAATAGAACTCCCTGTTTTTTGTTAAAACTGACTGAAGGAAAAAAACAAAACAAAACAGCACATAGTTATGTATAGAATTTTTGTGTAAAAATACATATAAAGAACAGGAATACGAATGGGAGAAGCAATAAGTCTAATGTTTTAAATGCCCTTCTATTGTAATTAAAACTGCACATTTTCACTGCATTGGATTTTCTTTCTCATAGTCTGTTCCGACAAAAAACCTGTACATTGTTGTGCAGGGGGGTATATAGCCTGTGTCTGCTTGAGCATTTATTAGAGTTTTGTATAAAATTTGCATGTAAATCAGTATAGAACTTGCTTAGATTTTTGCTCACAACATTTCCCCTTTATGTATTATACATATATTTACTGCCACATATATTTTAAAAAAATAGTTTAAGTCTGTCCAAATGTTTAAGTATTTGAAGTAAATCTGTCAAGAACTTTTTGAGATTTTTGGTAACAGTGTTAAATGAGAACTTGTCTTTATATAGTAGTATAGATAAAATGTGTGTGTGTGTGTGTGTGTGTGTGTGTGCGCGGGCGCGCGCGCCCGCGCGTTCCACGTCTCCCCTTGAACTACCAGATTGATTTCATTCAAACTTGGTAAACATAGCACTTACTGTCTGGAGAGTACTGTGGTGTGAGAGCCACCTAGCTCCATCGGGCTGGGGTGACATAGGAGCTGGACAGAAAGACTCGGGGAGGAGGTGTGCAGAGAGGGCGAGGAGGCAATGGGTAGAAGAGAGAAGGGTGAGATGAGGGCAGTCAGGCTGGTGGAGGAATTGGAAGAAATGGACAGAGAGAGGGAGGAAGGGATGAACAAACAAATGGGGGAGGAGAAAATGGCCAGAGAAAGAGGTAGGTGGATGTGGACCGGGGGGGGGGGGACAAGGAGATAGGGTGTGCAATATATGTCACATACACATTTGCGGCTGATGTTGCAGGTACAGAGGTAATTGCTTCTGTAGTTGTTAGCTTGTAGTCCTACTAGCTGGACCTTATTTTATTGCTAGGCTTCATCAAGAAAAAGAAAACTGGCATTCTACGGATCGGAGCGTGTCTGAGGGTATTTCGCCTGTCTCATACATCTTGATCACCAGATGGTAGAGTTTTGTCAGGACTGGCTCTCCCAAGGTTGTCAGTAGTTCTAATGGAATGTTGTCTGCTCCGGGGGCCTTGTTTCGACTCAGGTCTTTCAGTGCTCTGTCACTCTCTTCACGCAGTATCATATCTCCCATTTCATCTTCATCTACATCCTCTTCCATTTCCATAATATTGTTCTCAAGTACATCGCCCTTGTATAGGCTCTCTATATACTCCTTCCACCTTTCTGCTTTCCCTTCTTTGCTTAGAACTGGGTTTCCATGTGAGCTCTTGATATTCATGCAAGTGGTTCTCCTTTCTCCAAAGGTCTCTTTAATTTTCCTGTAGGCAGTATCAATCTTACCCCTAGTGATATACGCCTCTACATCCTTACATTTGTCCTCTAGCCATCCCTGCTTAGCCATTTTGCACTTCCTGTCGATATCATTTTGAGACGTTTGTATTCCTTTTTGCCTGCTTCATTTACTGCATTTTCATATTTTCTCCTTTCATCAATTTAATTCAATATTTCTTCTGTTACCCAAGGATTTCTACTAGCCCTCGTCTTTTTACCTACTTGATCCTCTGCTGCCTTCACTACTTCATCCCTCAGAGCTACCCATTCTTTTTCTACTGTATTTCTTTCCCCCATTTGTGACAATTGTTCCCTTATGCTCTCCCTGAAACTCTGTACAACCTCTGGTTTAATCAGTTTGTCCAGATCCCATCTCCTTAAATTCCCACCTTTTTGCAGTTTCTTCAGTTTTAGTCTACAGCTCATAACCAATAGATTGTGGCCAGAGTCCACATCTGCCCCTGGAAATGTCTTACAATTTAAAACCTGGTTCCTAAATCTCTGTCTTACCATTATATAATCTATTTGATACCTTTTAGTATCTCCAGGGTTCTTCCATGTATACAACCTTCTTTCATGACTCTTAAACCAAGTATTAGCTATGATTAAGTTATGCTCTGCGCAAAATTCTATCAGGCGGCTTCCTCTTTCATTTCTTAGCTGCAATCCATATTCACCTACTATGTTTCCTTCTCTTCCTTTTCCTACTGACGAATTCCAGTCACCCATGACTATTAAATTTTCGTCTCCCTTCACTACCTGAATAATTTCTTTTATCCCATCATACATTTCAGCAATTTCTTCGTCATCTGCAGAGCTAGTTGGCATATAAACTTGTACTACTGTAGTAGGCGTGGGCTTCGTGTCTATCTTGGCCACAATAATGCGTTCACTATGCTGTATGTAGTAGCTTACCCGTACACCTACTTTTTTATTCATTATTAAACCTACTCCTGCATTACCCCTATTTGATTTTGTATTTATAACCCTGTATTCACCTGCCCAGAAGTCTTGTTCGTCCTGCCACCGAACTTCACTAATTCCCACTATATCTAACTTTAACCTATCCATTTCCCTTTTTAAATTTTCTAATCTACCTGCCCCATTAAGGGATCTGACATTCCACACTCCAATCCGTAGAACGCCAGTTTTCTTTCTCCTGTAAAGACGTCCTCTTGAGTAGTCCCCGCCCGGAGATCCGAATGGGGGACTATTTGACCTCCAGAATATTTTACCCAAGAGGACGCCATCATCATTTAATCATACAGTAAAGCTGCATGCCCTCGGGAAAAATTACGGCTGTAGTTTCCCCTTGCCTTCAGCCGCTCGCAGTACCAGAACAGCAAGGCCATTTTGGTTAGTGTTACAAGGCCAGATCAGTCAATCATCTAGACTGTTGCCCCTGCGACTACTGAAAAGGCTGCTGCCCCTCTTCAGGAACCACACGTTTGTCTGGCCTCTCAACAGATACCCCTCCGTTGTGGTTGCACCTACGGTACGGCTATCTGTATCGTTTAGGCACGCAAGACTCCCCACCAACAGCAAGGTCCATGGTTGATGGAAGGAGAAAATATAAAAATGCAGTAAATGAAGCAGGCAAAAAGGAATACAAACGTCTCAAAAATGAGATCGACAGGAAGTGCAAAATGGCTAAGCAAGGATGGCTAGAGGACAAATGTAAGGATGTAGAGGCTTATCTCACTAGGGGTAAGATAGATACTGCCTACAGGAGAATTAAAGAGACCTTTGGAGAAAAGAGAACCACTTGTATGAATATCAAGAGCTCAGATGGAAACCCAGTTCTAAGCAAAGAAGGGAAAGCAGAAAGGTGGAAGGAGTATATAGAGGGTCTATACAAGGGCGATGTACTTGAGTACAATAATATGGAAATGGAAGAGGATGTAGATGCAGATGAAATGGGAGATACGATACTGCATGAAGAGTTTGGCAGAGCACTGAAAGACCTAAGTCGAAACAAGGCCCCGGGAGTAGACAACATTCCATTAGAACTACTGACAGCCTTGGGAGAGCCAGTCCTGACAAAACTCTACCATCTGGTGAGCAAGATGTATGACACAGGCGAAATTCCCCCAGACTTCAAGAAGAATATAATAATTCCAATCCAAAAGAAAGCAGGTGTCGACAGATGTGAAAATTACTGAAGTATCAGTTTAATAAGTCAGGGCTGCAAAATACTAACACGAATTCTTTACAAATGAATGGAAAAACTAGTAGAAGCCGACCTTGGGGAAGATCAGTTTGGATTCCGTAGAAATATTGGAACACGTGAGACAATACTGACCCTACGACTTATCTTAGAAGCTAGATTAAGGAAAGGCAAACCTACGTTTCTAGCATTTATAGACTTAGAGAAAGCTTTTGACAATGTTGACTGGAATACTCTCTTTCAAATTCTGAAGGTGGCAGGGGTAAAATATAGGAAGCGAAAGGCTATTTACAATTTGTATAGAAACCAAATGGCAGTTATAAGAGTTGAGGGGCATGAAAGGGAAGCAGTGGTTGGGAAGGGACTGAGACAGGGTTGTAGCCTCTCCCTGATTTTATTCAATCTGTATATTGAGCAAGCAGTAAAGGAAGCAAAAGAAAGATTCGGAGTAGGTATTAAAATCCATGGAGAAGAAATAAAAACTTTGAGGTTCGCCGATGACATTGTAATTCTGTCAGAGACAGCAAAGGACTTGGAAGAGCATTTGAATGGCATGGACAGTCTCTTGAAAGGAGGGTATAAGATGGACATCAACAAAAGCAAAATGAGGATAATGGAATGTAGTCGAATTAAGTCGAGTGATGCTGAGGGAATTAGATTAGGAAATGAGACACTTAATGTAGTAAAGGAGTTTTGCTATTTGGGGAGCAAAATAACTGATGACGGTCGAAGTAGAGAGGATATAAAATGTAGACTGGCAATGGGAAGGAAAGCGTTTCTGAAGAAGAGAAATTTGTTAACATCGAGTATAGATTTAAGTGTCAGGAAGTCGTTTCTGAAAGTATTTGTATGGAATGTAGCCATGTATGGAAGTGAAACGTGGACGATAAATAGTTTAGACAAGAAAAGAATAGAAGCTTTCGAAATGTGGTGCTACAGAAGAATGCTGAAGATTAGATGGGTAGATCACATAACTAATGAGGAGGTGTTGAATAGGATTGGGGAGAAGAGAAGTTTGTGGCACAACTTGACTAGAAGAAGGGATCGGTTGGTAGGACATGTTCTGAGGCATCAAGGGATCACCAATTTAGTATTGGAGGGCAGCGTGGAGGATAAAAATCATAGAGGGAGACCAAGAGATGAATACGCCAAGCAGATTCAGAAGGATGTAGGTTGCAGTAGGTACTGGGAGATGATGAAGCTTGCAGAGGATAGAGTAGCATAAAGAGCTGCATCAAACCAGTCTCAGGACTGAAGACCACAACAACAACAACAGGCTTCATAGCCATACAATAAGGAGTATTTTCCAACAAGTTAAGGCTGTGAGAAAGAAACATGTAGTCTGATTTATGGCGCATTTCAAAGTGTGTGTAAAAGAAATTCCATCAAAAAGTTGATGGGGTTTCTTAACTAAAGAGAAGTATTTGATATATAAATAGCCAAGGAATTTTCATTAAGTGAAGGTTTTTGAGTAATGATTTGTATGGTTGAGTTGAATAATGATTTGTATGGTTGAGTGTTGTTTGTTCCCATCGTAGCTCTGATGACTCTTTTTTTCTGTTCTTTGACACACTTACATGCTTTATTTTTTCAGCAACCACAAAAAAGTGCAATATCTAACAACTGCTATTAAATATGCATGATAAACAATTTTCTTTGCAGTTAAGTCAGTTACATTATTTAGATCTCTCATTACATAAACATAACTGTTTAATCACTTCACTTAACAACCCACATTATCAGTGTATGGCAGTTTTCTGTAAATTAACTTGTAAAAATTAACCGAATCTGCAGTGATCAACTCTTTGCCCTCATAATTTAACTTCAGCAGTCTGTGTGGTTCTGAAATGTGCAATTTGTGTTTTGGAATGCTCAGTTTCTTAGCAGTGTTACTTATACAACAAAGTTCTGGAATAGTTTGGTTAAATCAAACAATGGAAACTCCAGGTAGGAATATCAACAGTGTAGGAAAAGACAGATTGCTACTTACCGTAAAGAAGACACATCATGCTGCAGACAGGCATGATCAGAAGACACTCACATATGAGGTGGAATCCAAAATTTTTGGGACTGGTACTGCCATCTGGAAAGTAGTAGTAGTAGATCTTTGCACCGCTAGGTGGCGAGAGTTGCATATCTGATGAGTCAGTGTACAGAGTGGCATTCAGCTGGGAGGACGTGGTGCGTGTCCACAGTGATTTCCATAATACTCTCTGTTTGGTCTGTGGCAATTTTACGGTGGATCCGCGAACAGAACAGTGCATGTGTATCAAATTCTGTGTGAATCTTGGGGAAAGTGGTATGGAGACCCTTGCAATGATTCAACAAGTGTTTGGGGTACAGAGCATGAGCCGTATGCGTGTGTTTGAGAGGCACATTCAGTTCAGGGCCGGCAGTACAGACATCGAAGATGATGCTCACACTGGAAGGCCCGTTAGCTGCACACCACCAGGCATTGTTGTCAAACTTCAACAATTGGTTCATGCAGATCGATGTTGGACCATTCAAGACCTTGCAGATGAAGTGGGTATTGGTTATGGGACATGTCAATGAATGTTGACTGATGAATTGGGCATGCAATGTGTCACTGCAAAATTTGTGTGAAGGATCTTGACTGCCGATCAGAAGGCACAGCGTGTTGTGCATGGAGCTTCGTCAGACCACATCTGATGATCCAACCTTCTTGTCACGGGTTATCACAGGTGATGAGAGCTGGATTTACATTTATGACCCAGAGACAAAGCAATAGTCGTCGCAGTGGAAGAGCCTGGGCTCTCCAAGACCCAAAAAAGCGAGACAGGTGAAGAGCATGATCATTGTTTTCTTTGATACGAAGGGTGTTGCGCACAAAGAATTTATCCCACCCAACCCGCATACTACTGTGACGTTTTGCAATGGCTCCATGAAAACGTGTGGTGACAACGGCCGGAACTTTGGCACCAAGGGAACTGGCTGCTGCGTCACAACAATGCACCCTGTCACATGTCTTTGCTCGCCAGGACCTTTTTGGCAAAAAAACAACATGGCAGTTGAACCCCACCCACCGTTCTCACCAGATTTGGCACCTTGCGACTTCATGCTATTCCCAAAACTGAAACTCAGGTTGAAAGGCCGTTGGTTCGACACTCTAGAAAGGATTCAAGAAGCATCACTGGCGGTGATAAACACCCTCAAATAACAGGACTTCCAGAAAATGTTTGACCAGTGGCAGAAGCGCTGGGACTGGTGTGTATGTGTGGAACTACTTTGAATGTGATGGTGACCATTAGTCCAAAGGAAAGGTTTTGAACAGATGGCAGCACCAGTCCCGAAAATTTTGGATAGCACCTCGTGTAGCTTTCAGCCACAGCCGTCATCAGTAGAGAGAGAGAGAGAGAGAGAGGGGGGGGGGGGGGGAGGAGGGAGGGAGGGAGAGGGAGGCACGCGCACACACACACACACACACACACACACACACACACACACACACACACACACAAGCAAGTGCATCTCACGCACATATAAGCACCAACTCCAGGATACACACACAAAAGCTAGTACATCTCTCACACACATGACCCCCAACTCCAGCATCTTGGGCTGTAGTGCAACATTCCGTGGAATGCAGGCAGCAATCTGGAGGGGGTGGGGAAGGGGAAGGGGAAGGGGAAGGGGAAGGGGAAGGGAGAGTAGTGTGTCGATGGGGGAGAGATGAACACTGCCTGGTGGAGTATGCAAGGACTAGCATGCCAACAGATGCAGTGTCAGGAGGTTGTGGCCAGGAAGCTGGGCAAAAAAGGAGAAGAGTGGGGCAAGACGGGCAAGTGCATTGGCAGAGGGCTGCAAACAAACAGAGTGGGAGACAAAAGTGGGGAGGAGATAAGACAGAGATGGTGGAAACTGTTGGGTGGAAAGTATGACAGTATGTTACAATAGATTGAGGCTGGGATAATTATGGGAGCAGAGAATGTGTTGTAAGGCTAATTCTCATCTCCACAGTTCAGAAGAGCAGGTGGTGGAGGGAAGGATTCAGATGGCTCTGGTAGTGAAGTAGGCATTGAAATAAAGTGTGTTACATTCAGCTGTATGTTGTGCAGTAGGATGTCTACCTTGCTCTTGGCCATAGTTTGGGGTGGGGTAGGATAAACATGTGACAGGACTGGAATAGGAAGTGCTGGGTGGGTGGATTGGACAGGTCTTGCACCTGGGTCTTCCACAGGTATATGATTCTTGTGGCAAGGGGTTGGGATTGGGAGTGGAGTTGGGGTGGACTAGGATGTTTTGGAGGTTGGGTGGGTGACAAAATACTACTTTAGACGGGGTGGGAAGATCTCAAGTAGGATGTCCTTCATTCCAGGGCACGATGATAGGTAATCAGAGCCCTGCCAAAGGGTGTGGTTGAATTGTTCTGGTCCAGGGTGGCACTGGGTGATGCAGATGACACTCCTTTGTGGCTAGTTAATGGAAGTTGTGGGAGGATTGGGGTTGTGAGGGGGAAATGGCACAGTAGATCTGTTTTTGGACTAGGTCTCGGGGGTAGTGCCCGTCTGTGAAGGCCTCACTGCAGATGCACCATCCCCAGGCAGCCATGCTGTATGGGAGGGATTTTTTGCTGTTAAAGGGTCAACAAGTGTCAAAATGCAAGTATTATTTGGCGAGTTTAATGTGGACAGAGGTGTGGATGGAGCCGTCATAGAGTAGGAGGTCAACATCCAGGAAGGTGCCACGCTGGGTTGAGGAGGACCACTTGAAGCAGATGGGAGGGAAGGTTTTGAGGTTGTGAAGAAATGAAGATAGGGTTTCTTGCCACTGGTTCCAGATCATGAAGATATCATCAATGAACCTGAACCAGACTACGGGTTTGGCATTTTGAGAGGTTAGGAACACATCCTGTAGACGGCCATAAAAAGGCTGGCGTAGGAGGTGCCATGTGGGTGCCCATGGTTGTGCCACAGATTTGTTTATAAGTATTTTCTTCAAATGAGAAGTACTTGTAGGTTAGAATAAAGTTAGTAAGATGTATGAGGAATGAGGTATTGGGTTTGGAGTATGAAAGACTTTGGGAAAGAGTGTTCAATAGCTGTAAAACCATGGGCATGGGGAATGTTTGTGTATAGGGAGGGGTTGTCAACAGTGATAAGTAGGGATCTAGTAGGTATAGGGATGGGGATGTTGGAGAGTCGTGGAAGGAAGTGTGGTTGGTGTCTTTGTCATGGGAGGCTAGATTATAGGCAATTGGTTGGAGTTTTTGGACAATTAGTGCCAAAATACTGTCAGTGGGGGCACAATAACCAGCCAGAATGGGGCGCCAAGAATTGTTGCATTTGTGGATTGTGGGGAGCGTGCAGGAGGTGGGTGTTTGGGGTGTCATAGAGGTGAGGAGGGAAATGGATTCAGGGGAGATGTTCCGGGAAGGGCTTAAGGCTTTAAGCAGTGATTGGAGTTTGTGTTGGATTTCTGAGATGGGATCACTCTGTCAAAGCTTATAGGTGGAGGAGTCAGACAATTGGTGGAGGCTTCTGCCAGGTAGTCAGTGTGATTCATAACAACAGTACCTTTGTCTGCAGGTAGAATGATTAGGTCAGGATTTGGTTTTAAGGTAATGTATGGCTGTTCTTTCATCTACTGTCATTTATAGTGTGCACAGTACTTCACTCCTTCCTAAATCCGTATTTGTTATTCAGAATAATGTTATAAGTTTTGTTTTACTTTTTAAATTGAGTTCGTGTTGTCTGCTCAAATTTTTTAGGAAAAAATGGTCGTACTGGGCACAATTTTTTTTTTATTTCATCATTTCTGTCCCTTTTATGAACAGGTCGTACTTCCATGTATCTAAATCTGTAGGGGAAGCAACCCTCAACTAATGATTGACTGGCAGATTTGATAAGAATGAGATTTTCACTCTGCAGCGGAGTGTGTGCTGATATGAAACTTCCTGGCAGAGTAAAACTGTGTGCCCGACCGAGACTCGAACTCGGGACCTTTGCCTTTCGCGGGCAAGTGCTCTACCATCTGAGCTACCGAAGCATGACTCACGCCCGGTACTCACAGCCTTACTTCTGCCAGTACCTCGTCTCCTACCTTCCAAACTTTACAGAAGCTCTCCTGCGAACCTTGCAGAACTAGCACTCCTGAAAGAAAGAATATTGCGGAGACATGGCTTAGCCACAGCCTGGAGGATGTTTCCAGAATGAGATTTTCACTCTGCAGCGGAGTGTGCGCTGATATGAAACTTCCTGGCAGATTAAAACTGTGTGCCCGACCGAGACTCGAACTCGGGACCATTGCCTTTCGCAGGCAAGTGCTCTACCAACTGAGCTACCGAAGCACGACTCATGCCCGGTACTCACAGCTTTACTTCTGCCAGTACCTCGTCTCCTACCTTCCAAACTTTACAGAAGCTCTCTTGCGAACCCTGCAGAACTAGCACTCCTGAAAGAAAGGATATTGCGGAGACATGGCTTAGCCACAGCCTGGAGGATGTTTCCAGAATGAGATTTTCACTCTGCAGCGGAGGGTGCGCTGATATGAAACTTCCTGGCAGATTAAAGTTTGGAAGGTAGGAGACGAGGTACTGGCAGAAGTAAGGCTGTGAGTACCGGGCGTGAGTCGTGCTTCGGTAGCTCAGATGGTAGAGCACTTGTCCGCGAAAGGCAAAGGTCCCGAGTTCGAGTCTCGGTCGGGCACACAGTTTTAATCTGCCAGGAAGTTTCATGGCAGATTTGATGATTGATTTATTGTGTGTCAGGGTTGAGGTGCAATAATGTGACATCCTGCCTGTATTATTTTTAATGGAATTTCATCCTAACCCAACATTATAGCTTAATGAATGTATTTGAGTAACTTAATCATATTCCAGAATGAGTGTTTCACATTATCAATGTAAGACAGTGTGACTGAATATATTGTAACCTAATGTTCTGTACAAATATATTCTCTTAATACTATTTTGAGGAATGGAGAGGAAAGGGGAAGGGTTGTAGGGTGGGGGCAATAGAGGTCATCCTTATGAAACAAAATATACACTCCACATCTCTCCATAGAAAAATAACCCCTTAAGTAAAAGCAATTTTTTTTTTTGTGTGTGGATTCTCAAATTCGGGAATAACTCATTTCCTCCCTTTTCTTATTAAATGAAAAGTGCACAGTGTGCAAAGGGAAGCATTTCCTTTCATTACAGTATCATAAGAGATCATTCGTCCATTCATCTCATGTCGCTATTGAAGTAATGATATAGAACTGGACAAGGCCACTTTCGTATATTTCTTTGTCCAGTGTTTTTAACATGATTGAGCAGGGTATCTGCAACTTTAGTAATTAATTGAAAACAGTTGGAATTTCTGTTTTTTAATACCATTACCAGTTTCAGCCATCAGGACTATTTTCGAGTGGTGCCCTGAATAAAGATATATAATAATGTTAAAAAAAGTTACAGATGTAATACACCTAGAACGGGGAGTAACAACCAACAATCATAAGACAAGACAGCTTAGTACGAATTACATAATGTAAAATAATTAATGTTTTTATAACTACTTGATAACAGAGAGATTTAAATAGTTGATTGACATATTGTGCTGATATTTGACAGTAAAGTTGATATTAGTATGGAGTTCATTCACCTTAAGAGCTTACAGATCAGTGTCATTCTTACAGTTGTGTTACAGCAACAGAATATCAACCTCATATCTTTAATAATAAAGTATTTTCTATAACAATATTATGAGAAGGAAAGTTGCTACTCACCATGTGGCGGAGATACTGAGTCCCAGATAGGCACATCACAGTTAAAGCTTTCGGCCATTGGCCTTCGTCAACAATAGACACACACATGCACACGCAAACGCAACTCTCACACATGACTGCAGTCTCAGGCAACTGAAACCACATTATTTGTGAGAGTTTTTTTGTTGTGGCTGTCTGTGACTCAGCATCTCCACTATATTGGTGAGTAGCAACTTTCCTTCTCATAATATTGTTACATTCCGTCCTAGATTTTCCAAAGTATTTTCTGTGCATCTTGTAAATGGTTATCAAAAATTTTGTTATGGGTAATAGTGCTAGTAAGGAGAGAATCCATGCCCAGTCCTTCTTTCTGAATAAATATTTTGTTTTTGAAAGAGAAGTAAGTATAATGGAAGTACTATTGTTTATAATTTGATAAGTTCAACACTTTCATCCTATCATAAAATTTTATTTTGGCTGTTTCATCTGCACGTGTGTTGATATAAATCTTCATAATTTCGAAAGAAGTGAATGTGGCTCCTACTGGGATGGTGATTGGTCTGATTGATTCAGCTAGTTTGTCATAATTTTTGACTGGGTAATTTTTATAAAGTTGTAATGTGATTGCAGCAGTGCATTTAATTTCTTAGGAATTGGGTAACTATATGATTTCTTGAGTATTCTGAATCCAGTAGATTTAACAGCTATATATAGTTCTGTCAAAAATCAATTAATCCTCAGGCATTTCACAGAAATGAGCATTACTGACTGTGAAAGCTTATGTTCTATATCTCTAATGTTGAGCAATGTGGCACATCAAGGATAGATTTGACTCTTCAACATACCATCAACAGATGTAGACACAAACAAAAGGTAACACACAAATGAGCACCAGGTACTCGGTTTGCATAATTTGCCAAAAGAGGAAAGGAATGAAGGTAAAGTGCTATTTACCAATGTTAAATTCGAGATACTACTTGATTCTTCCAACACGTGTTTGGAAAGGTTGCTCTGTCTTTGCATTCATTTGCACATATCCTTTGCAGCTGGTTTGTTCTATGTTTGAAGCATATTTATTTGGTACAGATTACTTTAATGAGCAGGTGCCTGTACTAGTTTTTAAAAAAAAGTAGACTGTGAAAGCTGGTCCTGGTACAAAGCTTATTACTGTTTAAGGAACATAATGGCAACTACTGAGGTTAACACCCCAACTGGTCAGGTTGAATGTAAAACTAGTAACCTGTGATGTGTACAGCACTGGTTGTTTCTTGTGTGACACTTCCTTTGATGAAATAGCTTTTGCCACTTATGTGGCAAAGTGACATACAACAAGCAACAGAATGAGGCGGGTTGCTGTGACATCAGTTATGGAGTCGATATTTGCAGGCTGCTGATGGAGAGCTGATATCTGGGGATCTTTACATCTTTTCAGTAACTCAACATCATGATTTTTTTTATGTCATTGAGTCAGACTAGAAATAGGCATGCTAACATTACGCTAAAAGAGAGGAGCTATAAACAGTTTTGTGAATAAAATTGTGTGCTGTGTCAAATGTTTGAGTAGGTGGTCAATGATTTTTATGGCCGAATACTTCAGTTCTTTCCGTGCCACCCTAAAGGGTGGAGATGGATAGTGTATATAATTTTCCCTCTAGTGTATATGTAAGTTGCTATTGCTTTTGAACTGTGGTTGATTGTTAACAACAAACTTCATATGGGAGTAAATGTATTGTGACACTGTTGTCAGTGTGTGTAACTGTTTAACGAGCTATCTACAGAAGGTTGTAGAGCGAGACCTCAGATTATCCTTATTGCACACTTCTTAACAACTAATTCTATTTTCCTCAGTGACAAGTTGCCCCAAAACACTGGTGAACAAAAATAAGAAAAGTCTGTCAATGTTTTCATCTTCAAAATCGGATACTATCCGTAACACAAAAGTTGAGGACAAGAGAGGTTTAAGATGATGTGTAATGCATGACTAACAGTTCAGGTTCTTATCAATTTAACACCTGGGGATTTAGAATGTTTTCTTTCATGTATTGATTTATTCTCATACATTATTTATAACGTGTGGTCGGGCCTTGAGCAGTGCTGAGTTGCAGATATTTTGCTTTATCTAAATTCAGCGACTATCCATTTACAGGAAACTAGTTACTAATTTTCAAGAAAACATTATTCATATGTTCAAACATTGAAGTTATTGATTGTGATACTTGCATCATCAGTGAAGCAAGTTGTTTATGCTACATAGGTATTATTGAAGATACTGTTCCAACTTCCATTGTGTGCGCGGCCTGAATTTCTTCCTGCTACACTCTGCAGATTTGCTTGGATAGGATGATAACCAGTTACCAGCAAGGTCTGTGATACCGTAATAGTCAAACACCTTCGAAGAATATTGTGAACTGTGCAATGAAATGCATGTGTACAGTTTAATTTGTGGATTGAAAAATGACATGTTCTGTAGAGAGAGCCTTTTGAAACCTAAATTTAAACTAAGTATCTTATTTTGAGAGAGGGGTGTTGTAGTTCTTGAATACATAATCTTTTCCAGCACCTTCGAGAAGGAGGTAAGAAGTGAAACCGGTTGGTAATTACTATTATGTCTTACAACCTTTCTTGTAAAGGGTCTGATAGTGATGTACTGCATATATGACTGAACACAGTACGTATATTTAAAGAATACTGTTTACGTCCTTCACTATGGTTATCATCAACCTCATAAAAGTTTTTGCTCTTGAGAGAGTTAATTACATTCTTAATTTCTGTGTCAGAGTATGGAGTAATTGTGATTTGTCTTTATGTATGTGGCATTGCTTATTGCAAATATTCTATTGCTTCATTCCTTGAACAGTATATGTCAAAGTTACGAGCTACTTCAAGGAAGTGATTTTTAGATATGTTGACTCTTTGATTACGTTGTTTAGAGTCCTCAAATTCCTTAACTCATTCTCTGTTTTACTTCTAGCTGTTGCCTATACAGATTTAATTTTATTATCTGAATTACTAAAGTTCATATATTATGCAGAGGTTTTTTGATTTTTCAATAATTTTCTTTAAGACAGTACAGTATTTCTTGTCATATCTAATCATTCCCACTCACCTGTTTGTCCTGAACATTTCAAATGATTTCCTTATTCTTGCATGTGGTCATTGATTTCATCTGTAGTCCAGGGCATTTTTATATCTTATTAGCAAACATCTTTTTGTTTTCTTGGGAAAGTTGCCATTAAAAAGTAATAGAAACCCCTCTACAAAGACATTGAATTTGTAATTACAATAGACTGCTACTTTCCACATAGAGGAAGCACTGAGAGGCAGGCAGGTGCATTGAAAAAGTTTGTCAGATATTATTCGCTATCAGACTTAGCCCATCTTCAGACTTAAACAAAATAAAACTAGCACACATTCACACTTGTACAATTCACACATAGCTGGGCACTGTCATATTGTCAATTTGGAATTGACATTTGCCACATTATATGTACCCCTCCAATCAGCTTCCTGTGAGGCACCCTTCAAACTTTTTGTCATTTGTATATTAATTAGTCTTAACTTGTTATATCCGCAGATTAACACACATTTGCGAACAAAAAAATTTTATTACGTGGAGTAAGGCCACCGCTTAATTTTACAAAGAGATAAACTTCCTTCAAAAACAAAAAAGCTTCTTCTACTACCAAAATTTTATAACAAGCCAAAGAATTATGCCACCTTATTGAATTGAAATATTAGCAACTGAACTGAATTTAGTTCCTTCATCGGGTTTTCTCTCGACGCTTTCTGGCGGATGCTGAGGATGTAGACAGGCGCAGAGTCTGGGGTCCTTGGCCGACGTAGCGAAGACGTGGCACCTGGACGTTCCAGCTGCTTCGAAGTCTCTTCCGGGTGGCAGTCCGCAGCGGGCCAAAAGACGCCTGCTTTCCTTTCTTCCAGCTATTTAACGTGGCGGCTCCAGTCTTTCTCCGCTGATTCCGGAGTGATGATTGGTGGCCGTTCGTAATCCCTGATTGTTGGATGGTGATATCATATCGTGACCAACCGTGCCGGAAAAAGGCTCGTGTACGTGCGTAGTTCGCAGCTGATTGAATGTTTCGCAGGAACGCCTCTAGCGCCGGCTGGCGGAACGCGCCAGTACTAAATTGCATGCGCCGCTTAACTCTGCCACGGTAGCTGACCATTGCGTTTGTGTGGCTGTGTGTGCCACGGCATAACTGTTTTCTGACACCACTCCATTGTAATTTGATAAAGCGTTTGGTATAACTTGTTGTATAGCATTGTCAGAGAGGCCATTCAGTGCTGGATAAAAATTTGCATCATTACTATTATTTACAAAAATGTTTTTTATTAGAGTACAGCTGTCTTTTGTAATTCTGGTGGAGAAAATTAACTACAGAACTCATTTTATAAGAGTGAAGTAAGATTCCCAAATTGTTTTATCTTACATGTTCAGTAGATTAATATTAAAATCTCCAGAAACAGTCATCTGCTTTCTTTTTTCTTCTAAGAGGCACAGTAATGACTGAAATGTTTGTAAGAATATTTGCAAGTTTTCCAGTGGATATTATATACTGTAATAATTGTAAAAGACTTTTCTGATAGCAGCAGTTTACAAAGGCTTCCAAGTGTTGGTTAACCAGAAGCTAGTGGTTTCAGTTGATATGAAATTTCTTTCTTTCACCCCTCTCCCTTTCTTTCACTTCTTCTTTATATATCCTTTCTCCATATTTTCAGTACAAAACTAGGCTACTAATTTATAGTTACTTATATTTAATATATGGATACTTGTATTTACATGGTGCTCTGATATAATACACGAATTTCCTTTTGGCAATCTAGGTCATTTAAACAGATTAAAAAAGTCATCAATTACTCCCCCCCACCCCCCTCAATTACAGTTGTTGACATTTTGGAGTTTCTGTAAAAGAATGTATGTAGTGATTGTAAACTTTCACCTGCTATGCAGGAATTATCATACATTCCTGTTTTCATTGCCTTTTATTCTATAGTATTCTTGTGTTATATATCAGATAATGTATCCCAGAGCTCTGTTGTATATTTCTCTATGGGTGTGTATGATATGATGAACTCTTGATACTCATAATGAATCTCGTTTGTCTTTAAGCCATCTCATACAAGTAAAAATACTCTTTATTAATTTGTGTACAGTTTTATATTATTTTCCCATAAAAATTCAACTGTGATCATGTCTGTTATCTTAAGAGCTGTTGGAAGGAAAGCTTTGTCTTGTGAGGGTTCGTTTATCTGCAAATATGGATGATGTACTGCGTATTGCTTGTTAAAAGTGGAAGTTTAACAGATATATACAGGTCAAGCTATAGGAATGTTAACACACCTGCTTTTCTGTTTGGTTTGTGATATCACAAAGTTGATGTTAAAGAAGCTTGCTTTTACTGACTTTATGTTAAAGATGATTTATTTATGTTGTGTGCAAGCTGCTGCATCTGCTGACACTTTTGCGTAGCAAAATTATTACTTGCCATTCTGATTATCACTCTCTCCTGTTACTTATAGAACTCAACATTTCACATCAAAAAGGTGTTTGCCACACAGGAATGAAATGCTTTCTGATGGCAAAGATTTTTGGAGCTGATTGATTTAATTCCTCACTTTGTCATTGAAAACTGCTGAAAATTTGTTATATGAAGCAATATTGCCAACACATGGCTATAGTAAGAATGCTGCGTACTCTACTGAGTTTTACATGGCAAAAGAAAGAACACACTAGATGTAATTTAATGCCAGTCGTCATATATATATATATATATATATATATACAAAAACAAAGATGAGGTGACTTACCGAACAAAAGCGCTGGCAGGTCGATAGACACACAAACAAACACAAACACACACACAAAATTCAAGCTTTCGCAACAAACTGTTGCCTCATCAGGAAAGAGGGAAGGAGAGGGAAAGACGTAAGGATGTGGGTTTTAAGGGAGAGGGTAAGGAGTCATTCCAATCCCGGGAGCGGAAAGACTTACCTTAGGGGGAAAAAAGGACAGGTAGACACTCGCACACACGCACATATCCATCCACACATACAGACACAAGCAGACATATTTAAAGATATATATATATATATATATATATATATATATATATATATATAACTTACCGAACGAAAGCGCTGGCAGGTCGATAGACACACAAACATACACACAAAATTCAAGCTTTCGCAACAAACTGTTGCCTCATCAGGAAAGAGGGAAGGAGAGGGGAAGACGAAAGGAAGTGGGTTTTAAGGGAGAGGGTAAGGAGTCATTCCAATCCCGGGAGCGGAAAGACTTACCTTAGGGGGAAAAAAGGACAGGTATACAGTCGCACAAACGCACATATCCATCCACACATACAGACACAAGCAGACATATTTAAAGACAAAGAGTTTGGGCAGAGATGTCAGTCGAGGCAGAAGTGTAGAGGCAAAGAAGTTGTTGAAAGACAGGTGAGGTATGAGTGGCGGCAACTTGAAATTAGCGGAGATTGAGGCCTGGCGGATGACGAGAAGAGAGGATATACTGAAGGGCAATTTCCCATCTCCGGAGTTCGGATAGGTTGGTGTTGGTGGGAAGTATCCAGATAACCCGGACGGTGTAACACTGTGCCAAGATGTGCTGGCTGTGCACCAAGGCATGTTTAGCCACAGGGTGATCCTCATTACCAACAAACACTGTCTGCCTGTGTCCATTCATGCGAATGGACAGTTTGTTGCTGGTCATTCCCACATAGAATGCATCACAGTGTAGGCAGGTCAGTTGGTAAATCACGTGGGTGCTTTCACACGTGGCTCTGCCTTTGATCGTGTACGCCTTCTGGGTTACAGGACTGGAGTAGGTGGTGGTGGGAGGGTGCATGGGACAGGTTTTGCATCGGGGGCGGTTACAAGGATAGGAGCCAGAGGGTAGGGAAGGTGGTTTGGGGATTTCATAGGGATGAACTAACAGGTTACGAAGGTTAGGTGGACGGCGGAAAGACACTCTTGGCAGAGTGGGGAGGATTTCATGAAGGATGGATCTCATTTCAGGGCAGGATTTGAGGAAGTCGTATCCCTGCTGGAGAGCGACATTCAGAGTCTGGTCCAGTCCCGGAAAGTATCCTGTCACAAGTGGGGCACTTTTGTGGTTCTTCTGTGGGGGGTTCTGGGTTTGAGGGGACGAGGAAGTGGCTCTGGTTATTTGCTTCTGTACCAGGTCGGGAGGGTAGTTGCGGGATGCGAAAGCTGTTTTCAGGTTGTTGGTGTACTGATTCAGGGATTCCGGACTGGAGCAGATTCGTTTGCCACGAAGACCTAGGCTGTAGGGAAGGGACCGTTTGATGTGGAATGGGTGGTAGCTGTCATAATGGAGGTACTGTTGCTTGTTGGTGGGTTTGATGTGGACAGACGTGTGAAGTTGGCCATTGGACAGGTGGAGGTCAACGTCAAGGAAAGTGGCATGGGATTTGGAATAGGACCAGGTGAATCTGATGGAACCAAAGGAGTTGAGGTTGGAGAGGAAATTCTGGAGTTCTTCTTCACTGTGAGTCCAGATCATAAAGATGTCATCAATAAATCTGTACCAAACTTTGGGTTGGCAGACTTGGGTAACCAAGAAGGCTTCCTCTAAACGACCCATGAATAGGTTGGCATACGAGGGGGCCATCCTGGTACCCATGGCTGTTCCCTTTAATTGTTGGTATGTCTGGCCATCAAAAGTGAAGAAGTTGTGGGTCAGGATGAAGCTGGCCAAGGTAATGAGGAAAGAGGTTTTAGGTAGGGTGGTAGGTGATCGGCGTGAAAGGAAATGCTCCATCGCAGCGAGGCCCTGGACGTGCGGAATATTTGTGTATAAGGACGTGGCATCAATGGTTACAAGGATGGTTTCCGGGGGTAACAGATTGGGTAAGGATTCCAGGCGTTCAAGAAAGTGGTTGGTGTCTTTGATGAAGGATGGGAGACTGCATGTAATGGGTTGACGGTGTTGATCTACGTAGGCAGAGATACGTTCTGTAGGGGCTTGGTAACCAGCTACAATGGGGCGGCCGGGATGACCAGCAACAAACTGTCCATTCGCATGAATGGACACAGGCAGACAGTGTTTGTTGGTAATGAGGATCACCCTGTGGCTAAACATGCCTTGGTGCACAGCCAGCACATCTTGGCACAGTGTTACACCCTCCGGGTTATCTGGATACTTCCCACCAACACCAACCTATCCGAACTCCGGAGATGGGAACTTGCCCTTCAGTATATCCTCTCTTCTCGTCATCCGCCAGGCCTCAATCTCCGCTAATTTCAAGTTGCCGCCACTCATACCTCACCTGTCTTTCAACAACTTCTTTGCCTCTACACTTCTGCCTCGACTGACATCTCTGCCCAAACTCTTTGTCTTTAAATATGTCTGCTTGTGTCTGTATGTGTGGATGGATATGTGCGTGTGTGCGAGTGTATACCTGTCCTTTTTTTCCCCCTAAGGTAAGTCTTTCCGCTCCCGGGATTGGAATGACTCCTTACCCTCTCCCTTAAAACCCACTTCCTTTCGTCTTCCCCTCTCCTTCCCTCTTTCCTGATGAGGCAACAGTTTGTTGCGAAAGCTTGAATTTTGTGTGTATGTTTGTGTTTGTTTGTGTGTCTATCGACCTGCCAGCGCTTTTGTTTGGTAAGTCACCTCATCTTTGTTTTTTATATATAATTTTTCCCACGTGGAATGTTTCCTTCCATTATATATATATATATATATAAATTTTTTTTTTAAATTCTTACAGCAGACCACAAAATCTGCTTGGTGATCTTAGGCAAGGTTTAGGTAAACTAGTTAGTAGCTCTTACTATATCTTGCCTTGATCTAGCTTCTTGTGAATCAATGTGCCCATCACTGATCCTCAAGTTGTGATCTTCTTTCTTCAACAAAATAGACACATTACCCAGTCAGCAAGCATTGTTATTCTGCGATTAAATGTTTCTCATTCTTTGGCAGACTAATACACGGCATGAAACACTTATGACAAGTTAAAACAATGTTTCCAACTGTGTTTTGAAGCCAGGCCAGTGACTTTCCTGACAATAAAACTGAGCCATGTGTGCATACTTCATGTGCTGAATAAAAAATGTGGAAGGTATTGAGAGAAACTAGTGATAAACTTTAAATCAGTACATGTAATATGCAGGGATGATTTAATTGACAGTCCTGCACTTGAAAGGCTTGAGAGGAGAGGAGGGATGAGAAGTCATATGAAAGGCATAGGTTGTGTTCAAGTCTTAGCCCACCGCACAATTTTTAAGTTAACAGAAATGTTCAGTACATATGCTGAGTGTCTTAATTTCTTGAATCCCCCAGTAAATACTCTTTCACATCTGAAGGTTGATAATGAGGAGAGGTATAGTATTTTAATCTGGGTTCAATCTGTATTCTTTCTGAATTCAGCTTACATTTTGTTAAAGTTATCACAGTTGGTTAATTTTTTGCACATTTTATGGTTTTCTTCTTCTTCTTCTTCCTCCTCCTCCTCCTCCTCCTCCTCCTCCTCCTTTCACATTTTCCATAATTTTGTAGTTGATGCACCGTATCTAAAACAAGTATTATTTGAAGCAATGCCCTGTTGCCTGTTGTGCAGGCCTCTCTGTGAGAAGAAAGTTAATTTCAGTTGCTTGTAGAAGAGTGTTGGGTTGATATGATATTTTAGAGTGGTGATTGCATTTTGTTTTGTACAGTTTCCCTATGACAGTATCATTTTTCTATTTTGTGAAACCTATTTGTGTTCTGCAAAGTCTTCTATATTTCGACCGTGTTAGTGTCAGAGAGGAACTGGAAACATGTAAACTCTTAATATCTGTGTCATGAACAAGAAAATTTAATTGTAGGTGTGGCGCCGTTGGGTTGACAACAAAAACGCATCTGGCTTGCATAGGCTAAATGCAATCATGAATGCCATAATGCTGCGCCGGACAAAGGATCAACTGCAGAGGGTGGGTTCACTGCAGTGTCTTCCAGAGAAAAATGTTCACATC
Source organism: Schistocerca serialis cubense (assembly GCF_023864345.2). NCBI lineage: Eukaryota > Metazoa > Arthropoda > Insecta > Orthoptera > Acrididae > Schistocerca > Schistocerca serialis. Next base: position 345,164,303 of record NC_064646.1, read on the forward strand.
ATAACAGTGAAACTCAGTGAAGAGGAATTTGCAGTTTATGAAACTGTTCTGAACTACTCAAAGTGAGTTATTGTCATGTTTTCTATTTGTATAGATGTGATGGAAGAATTAGGAAGGAATTTAGCAATGTGGTTGCACTTAGAAATAGTGTTAGCACATCTCCAAACACAATTTTTTAAAACTAAGTTTATTTTAAGACACAGAATGGTGATACACGCTTTAGGAGCAAAATGTAAATCCCCTCCTCCTCCAGTCACATTTTCTGTTACTAATTTAAAAATAGTACCTTTTTCGCCAGTCTTTTATATTACAGTACTGTAGTACTGTTATTATTTGATGTACATTGTTCTCATATAAACTGTCACCTGGAGATGGTACTTTTTGTGTGTTTCATTTGTTTCGTGTCAGCTCCAGCAATTGGACGAGTTACGTTACCATGGGTATCTGCACTGTATGCTAGTTCAGGAGAGTCAAAGTAAATTTTGTGTGATGTTTTTAATAATGTCATGTTTATGTGAATGGTGACAACGGCCTTGCCGCAGTGGATACACCGGTTCCCGTCAGATCACCGAAGTTAAGCGATGTCGGGCATGGCCAGCACTTGTGCTGTTGCCATTTTTCGGGATGCACTCAGCCTCTTGATGCCAATTGAGGAGCTACCCGACCGAATAGTAGCGGGTCCTGGTCAAAGAAAACCAAGAGTGCGGTGTGCTGACAACACGCCCCTCCTATCCGCGCATCCTCAGCTGAGGATGACACGGCAGTCGGATGGTCCCGATGGGTCACTTGTGGCCTGATGACGGAGTACCTTTTTGCTTTATGTGAATGGTAAATTATAACTGTTTGAACAGGTCTCGATGAGAGGAAATAGACTATTGAATCAAAAACATCAGGTGATATTTAAAAAAATATGTACTGCTTTTCATATTTTTGTAATGAACAAAGTTACAAGAAAGGCAGTTGTGCTAATTACAGTCCCCCTCATAGCTAAACAACATTTGCTTGATACAGTTTTTGTTTTGTTTTTGTACAAAAAGTTATTTGGGGGTGGTCAAGATTAATGGGACACCCTGAATTCCAAGTGAGCAAATATATTGAGGCAATGTGGAGATGTTTCTGATGCATGGAAGTAACTTTTTGTGTGTATAGCTACCAAATTATGGCACCAACTTTATTTTAAATTGGAACTGTAAATATTAAAATAGAGAAAAGTTTCTAATGTTCTGCAAAATTACATTTAGTTAGTCATGAACCAACTTTCACCTTCTCAGGCCATCTTCAGATGACAACATAATGTCTCAAACACAGATAAACATGATTTGTGACTTCCACAGGTGTTATTTATATAGATGATACAAAAGTGACAAATGGTTTACATAGGAAAATATTACAGTAATTACATTAACTAAAAAGAAGGTAAACAAAGTTTTTACGTTGAGATACATGTAACAAATCATGAGAAATGAAGTTAAAGTACAGTTTGATTATAGTATTTGTAACAAAAACTTAATTTGACAAGGGGAAAATTGAAATTGATTCGGATTGTTTAATAGTAGGCTGTCATTCTGTGCCATGTTTTGTTGATTTCCATTGCTTCCAGTAAGGCCATTTCTCTGCTTTTTTTGACAGAATGGTAAACTTCACATTCTACATCATATGGATGGTTTTCTACTAAAAGATTGTCAGCAAAGATTGGTTACAGAAGATTCAGTTGTTACTTGTCGATGGCCTGAGAAGCCACAAGCTGGTTCATTACCAAATAAATATAATTTTGCAGAACATTAATAAGAGTTTTCCTTTTTAGTATTATTATCATGTTCCACCAAGCACCAACAGAAAATTCAGTTAGTGGAGTTATATTTTTTTTTTTTTTTTTTTTGTTTTTTTTAATGTAGAATTGGATTGAGCCATTGAAGAGGACTCGAAGAGACATAACTTGTGAGACTTAATCAAATAGTAACAAGATGTAGGTGCCACAATCACTGCTCCCTCACCAGGAAAGAGAGATTCCACAAACATCTACGCTAAGCAATCACATAACTCAATTATAGTTCACGTATTCATTATTTTGGTTTATATATTACGCTCAAGTGTTACCTTTGGCACATGATGCTATAAAGTAATTCCAGACACATGATAGTGCATGTTGAATTTCATTTTGACTTATTGCAGCACAGACCCATCGCGTACAGCATTTCATATTTTTAGGACTTGTCACGTTTTCCATGTATCCCTATTGTTGTAGTTTTCCCCATCGATAAAAGTCCAGAGCTGTTAATACTGGTGAACATGGAGGCCACTACCTGATTCCGGGATGATCTCTCTGGAAGTTCTGTTACGAAGATTACTGGGTCCTGTCTCTCGTTACCCAAAATGCCATGATCACTATAACAACAGGTTTAAATCAATAAGAAATACAGGTTTGAGGAGTGACATTGTTATTGGTACTGTAACTGTATTTTACATTGGCAGGTTTGTGACTACGATTAGAATAGAAGCTAATGAATCACTATTGGTATTTCGTGATGTAGCATAATTAATTATAGTAGTTTATAAATACCTTGTTCATTTTTTGATATTAGAAGAAGGGAAAAAGATTATTGTTATCTGCACCAGTATTGCCAATTGTTTCTGTTTTTTTCGAGTTTAACAACCTAGTGATGATGTTGCCAAACTGTTCCTGTAGTGTGAAATTAATTTCTGAGTATGAACACACTGTGTGTGCATTAAATGGATCTGACTAATAAAAAGATAATCACTGAAAAATGCTAAACGCAAAACTAATGCAGTGTGTGGTGGTAGAAAACTTATTATTTTTGAGAATTTTTCCTTTGCAATACTAATGGTATCACAGTATTTATGACAGATGAATGGAAAAACATTTACTGGCTTATTTATTTATTTATTTTTATAAGAAAAGAAGACTGAAACTAATATTTGCTTTCAGTTTAAATCTTTTTCCTCACTTTTAATTCAGGCAAGTGATCGTAACTGGGTGTAGTCTTTTCCATTACCAGCATTTCTTTTAAATCTCAACATTATCAGTCAGGCTACCTGTCAATGCATTCTAAACCCCGGACAAATTTAATTGCACTGTCTGACATTATTTGCTTACAATGGAATGATAAAAAATTAATCTCTAGTTCAAGCCACCATATTTTACCTGTACCAGACAAGAAGAATGTTTCTCTGCCACTTCAGGCACAGTGTGTCTGATCTACCCGAAATTTCTAACAGTATAAATTACACTAAAAAAAATAGACTGTAGCTATCCATACAAACATGGGGCAGTAGAAGCAGTACTGTTCACCTACATCACCACAATTCTGCAATAAGAATTTCCTATTAACAGAGACACCAATCAAGATGGTAGACAATAAGTTCCACATAGTTCGCTTAACTTGGCAAGCAAACAAGTGTTTCTTCTCATTCCCAACCACCACCTTCGTTGCATGGTCTTTCATCGATAGATGTAATGGTTAGTGCGCATAAAAGTTAATCTATTCTTTGCAAGACAATGGCTCAGTTGATTTCTCTGTTTCACAGAAGGGTCTTGATTTGTGCTTTCATTGTTGCTGGTGGGTGGTGTAGCCCATTGAGATATCTGGTTTTGCCAGTAACAAACATGTAACATAATAAAAAAAATTACAAATAGACACAAACAATTCAACACATTATCACTCTTCATAACTCCTCTTGTCAGTGCTTAGGCAAACAAAGATACTGAAAGTGCTTTCTCTGAGTAAAATGAAAATGAGATGCTGCAATGGCTGTAGTTATTTCTGTAGAATAGTTGTGATATCTGTCATGTTGGTATTAGTTGGGTTGCTTTATGTGCAGTATGGTATCGTCCAATAACTGTAGCAGCAAATCTGTTAAGAACTACAGATGCTTGTGGCTATATGGAGTCCCATCAACAGCACAATGACCACATACACAATTACTGAAAAGCCTGCACCAGACAGTGCCAGGCCAATGTCATTGTTTGTCTATTTGTCCCAGCTGGCTTGCATTTTTTGGCTAACCACTAGTGCATATTACAAAAATTGATTTATCCTTGGTTTGTGGGAGCACTTTGTCCATAAACAATTACTTATGCAGAAATATCAGTATTAAAAGGAGATATTGCCACTCACCCAATAGAGATGGTGTTGAGTGAGAGGCAGAAACATTGAAAAAGACTGCTGAATAATATCAAGCAATCCATTCCAGTGTGCCTGTCTGCCAATCAACAACGCCTCTATGTAGTTAGTAGAAATATTTTATTTTCTATTGTTGTTATTCCACCAAGAACTTTCAGTTCTTACGTAGAAATGCTGCATAACTTTGCAGTTTTTATAGGCACTATTCAGAGAACTAGGATTGGTTTTAAAAGTCATTGTGATGAAACTGTTTCCGAGTGAAATGTGGAAAGAATGAAATGAAAAGAATACAGTATACTCCCAAACATTTGAGGTAATGTAGGGGGAGAAGATGGACAAATAATTGAAAAACATGAATAATTGAGGTACAGTATTTTCATACATGTATTTGGGATAATATCTGCTGGATGGGTAGGAGCAAGAGTGTTGGCAGCCAATGTCTGTGCACACTCAGGTGTAGTTCAGCACAGTAGCCTTCTGCTGCTGGTCTGGCTTAGTGCCCACCTCTGCACATAGCTGCCAGCAACCTGTGATTCTGGTCCCTGTGTTATTTATTAATGCACACATAATCCTCAAACCGGATAATCCACATGAATAATCAGGAGTAAACTGTACATTTTTGGCTGATTCCATTTGCACAGTTAGCCTACCTAGCAATGACATGTGGAGTATGTATTACCACTGTTAGAATGTTGGTTGCTGTTCTCTCTGGTTGGCATATTGTATTCTTCTAACTTCGAGTTTCTGGAAATATTTCTGTAATGACGCCAAAGGCAGATCGTGAAGGCTTTGCACAATCAGGAGACTTAAGGCATTTAACCTACTTCTCTAACATTAAATAAATGAAAATGATTCCCACTTTTTTGGCTGTTTTTACATTGTGAAAGTCTGTAGGACTCCATGAGAAAGTTTATGGTGTGACAAACGTCAGTACTTTCATGGGGCAACATGCTAGCTGATTACAGGCCACTTTGGAAATCTGTTTATTATGTTGCCTACCTGCAGATTGATTCAGTGTGACAGTACAGAGCAGATAATTTTTCTACATATTGTGACCCAAGTTGGATTTCAGACGCACATGTAAATATGTGAACCACACCTGAAGTGTGTGTTTGGTTACAGTTATTACAGTAGGGTAGACATTTGTGGAATGACTTCTCCGGACAGTGAGACAGTGGTTTGCTGTGCTGTTATTTTGTTACTATTTCAGTAAGTCCCACACATTGTGTCACTGAACTCTTATTTGAAGGTTCCTTTCAGACACCATAGAAAAGGTATATAATTCCGTTTAAGAAAGACAGAGTCGTAATTCATCTGCAATAAATGTTAAAAATTACTTGTGTGTACGAGAAAAGTGTCCACTATAACTTAGCAAAAACCACATCTTGATATATTTACTTATTCAGGATATATTTGGGTATGGCCTATTGTTGCTGCTTCTCTCTGACGTACAGATATTCAGAAAATACACATATAATTGGATAGACCATCCCTCAAGAGTTTTTAACTCGTGTTACAGGTGCTTAATACAAGCACTGTTCATGTGACAAATGTTAGTACTTTCATGTGACGTGCATGCTTGCTGACTACAGGCCACTTTAGAAATCTGTTTATTATGCTGCCTACCTGCAAATTGATTCAGTGTGACAGAACGGAGCAGATGGTATATCTACATGTTGTGACCCACCTGCCTCCTACTGCAACTGCACCACAGCTCGTACTGCGAACTGAAACTTGGAAAAATGTCCTAGCAACTGATATGTGTCATTTTTATTTGTGTCTTGTAGTTTTCACACAGTCTCCTATTGAAATCCCAGGAGTACTTATAAATAACCCTGTATATTTTCCAGTTGTGTAGAGGTAAATGTAGTTTTCCTTGCAAAGTGCGCCTGTTCAGTATCTTTTGTGCTGCTTTAGGCAAATACAAAATTTAGACTCCACTATGGAAGCATCAAACATTAGATGAAATAAAATTTAATTGTAAAACAAGTAGTGAGGCAATTCGGTCTTTCAGGTCTAAAGGATACAATAAATACTGATGCCCTGCAGAAGAGAAGAAAAAGAACAAGCAGAAAGGCAACTTCTTTCTATCTTCCAGGTATAGAGGGTACAATAAACACAAATGCCTTGCAGGAGAGAGAGAGAGAGAGAGAGAGAGAGAGAAAAAAGAAGTGTGTATCTTTCATATGTTCTTACCTACACATTAAGTGGATGCCATGTTACAAATCGAAACCAGTTTTCATTTCCCTTTGTAATAGTTTTTGATGGAGAATATGCAATCATATTAAAACTCATTTTCCATCTACCCAGCTGATGTTCCTTCAGAAGAATTGTCTGCAGAACTTCATAAGAGAAAATTTAAGTATCTATTGCATTTTCATACATGAAATTATTTCATTGATCTTGTTCCAGGACACTTTTTGCTCAGTTTTTGCACCAGAGAGCTGAAAAAGAAGAGCAAAATTCAAATGGATCTCTCTTACCTTTTCTGCACACCACCTCGGGTTTGTATTGTTCTTTATATCTTTTCATCAAAGTCTCCATGTAATTCTGGGGTGAACTAAATGCTTTTATAATAGTATTGTACCATAGGGAACAACTTGCAATAGAAAATTATGAACATACGAAATAATTTAGAGGTTAAATGTAATTCAGATCTCTGACACATGAAGAGAAATTATTTTTTGTATTGAGGCTGGAATTTACAGAATCTGTTTTGTACATAGGTATGTGCAATGGAAGTAACAACATTTTGTGTGCTTATAGATACCTTTTTCACTTGGCTAAGGAATCATGGGTAAGATATTGCCTTTTGGTACTATAAGAATGCCTATGACAGAGTCAAACACAACTATGTATACCAGCTGTGAATGCAATTGTTTTTGCCAGGCTTTTGTGGGCATTTTAGAGAAGTGGATCCTGGTGAAGATAAGGATGTCATGGAACAAACTGCCATTTGAAGGGAGCTGCAACAGTGATGCCCACCCTCTATACACCAACTTATACACTTTAGGACTGCTAAGGAAAATCCACTCACCTTGCCTGATCTCCCCTTGCTAGAAATTAAGATATGAGTGTAGGCAATGAGTTTCATTAAGAAAGTGCAAAACTTAAAAGATCTTAGCAACCTGAAACAGTGTTAATCAATTCGAAGGACAGAGTGTGTCCAATTCAAACAACAGCAAAGTGACATGTTTTGTTAGGTAATATCTTTAAGATACTGTTCATAAAAATGGGAATGGCTCTGAACAAAGGCGGGCTGAGTCCATATGACCCAGAGGGCCACTGCAAAGCAAACTTCCTTCAATGAGTACATTCAATTTCTTGGTAACAGAGGGCTGCATTACACAGTGAGTTTTCAAGATGGTAAAACCTCAATTGTTCCCTTCCATTGACATTTCATAACAAGTAACTGCATTAGACTCTATAGCAGGAAAATGTGTTGGGACACACACAGCAGCCATTCATTTCTGTCACTTCATGATAGAAAAACTTCATTATTATAGCTGGAAAGCCCAAATTGTTGATATTCTATAGTATTAATATATATTGTTAACAAAATAAATGAAAATTGCAGAACATACACATTTTTTTGCTTTTGAACTGTAAGCCAGTTCTTTCTCGATATATTTAATTGTATGACATTTGTCTCAACTTTTCTGTTGCTATGTCTCACAAGACTGCCTGTTGGGGCCGGAGTCAGTGTGTGAAAAAGTATTGTGTGGAAGCAATGTTTGACATTTTCTAAACACTTGGAATAATGTTATTGTTAACCCCCAAAGAGCTGCTGCAAAGATTTATCGTTTAGTTGTGATCAAAGGGTCGTCTTCAGTAGACCCACACATATACAGAAATATTACTTAACTTTATGTGTCAAATACAGTGCAGATAAGTTATCTGTGTTAAAAATAGTTACAGAAGTAACCACTAAAGCAAAGGCTTATAAGGAAGATTTCTTGGAGTGATAACTAATAAAAAAAGCTTACTGGTGTGTATTCAAACCTATTCGTGTCTCTTATAATGTTTTCGTAACAATGTCATCAGTTGCAGACAGCATCACAACAGATCTCTCAAATATGTACCAACACTAATCAGACTCGCAACTAAGTAATGACTGGATAAGATTATGCCTCTTTATACAAGAAGTCTAGCAATAATCACTCTGAAATCTCAAAGACATTCAAATAATCCTTCCTAACTTATTGATTCCAGGATCTCTAACATCTTATTTCAGTGCAAGGCTTTTCATATCTCAACAATAGCAGTAAATTGGAAGGTAGTTTACTTTTTCCTGCCTTCCATTATCAAGTGAAAGTTCAGAATTGCTTCCCTGGTAGCTTCACTCTTTTTAAAATTAAATTGAGCATTATCACCAAGCAGCTCTTAAATTTTTCATTCATTTCTTCAGTATGTTCTTAAAATCAGCAGTTCTCAAAGATAAGATGTGACAACAATGATTATTTTTTTATTTCTCTCCCTCTCTCCCTGTCCCTCCTCTCTCTCCCTGCCCCTCCCCCTGTCCCTCTGTCCCTCCCCCTCTCCCTCCCCCTCTCCCTGTCCCTCTCCCTGTCCCTCTCCCTGTCCCTCTCCCTGTCCCTCTCCCTGTACCTCTCCCTCTCCCTCTCTCCCTGTCCCTCTCCCTCTCTCCCTGTCCATCTCCCCCCGCTGCCCCATCTCCCCCCTCTGCCCAATCTCCCCCCTCTGCCCAATCTCCCCCCCTCTGCCCAATCTCCCCCCCTCTGCCCAATCTCCCCCCCTCTGCCCAATCTCCCCCCTCTGCCCAATCTCCCCCCCTCTGCCCAATCTCCCCCCCTCTGCCCAATCTCCCCCCCTCTGCCCCATCTCCCCCCCCCTCTGCCCCATCTCCCCCCCCTCTGCCCAATCTCCCCCCCCTCTGCCCAATCTCCCCCCCCTCTGCCCAATCTCCCCCCCCTCTGCCCAATCTCCCCCCCCTCTGCCCAATCTCCCCCCTCTGCCCAATCTCCCCCCTCTGCCCAATCTCCCCCCTCTGCCCAATCTCCCCCCTCTGCCCAATCTCCCCCCTCTGCCCAATCTCCCCCCTCTGCCCAATCTCCCCCCTCTGCCCAATCTCCCCCCTCTGCCCAATCTCCCCCCTCTGCCCAATCTCCCCCCTCTGCCCAATCTCCCCCCTCTGCCCAATCTCCCCCCTCTGCCCAATCTCCCCCCTCTGCCCAATCTCCCCCCCTCTGCCCAATCTCCCCCCCTCTGCCCCATCTCCCCCCCTCTGCCCCATCTCCCCCCCTCTGCCCCATCTCCCCCCCTCTGCCCCATCTCCCCCCCTCTGCCCCATCTCCCCCCCTCTGCCCCATCTCCCCCCCTCTGCCCCATCTCCCCCCCTCTGCCCCATCTCCCCCCTCTGCCCCATCTCCCCCCCTCTGCCCCATCTCCCCCCCTCTGCCCCATCTCGCCCCCTCTGCCCCATCTCGCCCCCTCTGCCCCATCTCGCCCCCTCTGCCCCATCTCGCCCCCTCTGCCCCATCTCCCCCCCTCTGCCCCATCTCCCCCCCTCTGCCCCATCTCGCCCCCTCTGCCCCATCTCGCCCCCTCTGCCCCATCTCGCCCCCTCTGCCCCATCTCGCCCCCTCTGCCCCATCTCGCCCCCTCTGCCCCATCTCGCCCCCTCTGCCCCATCTCCCCCCCCCTCTGCCCCATCTCCCCCCCTCTGCCCCATCTCCCCCCCTCTGCCCCATCTCCCCCCTCTGCCCCATCTCCCCCCCCCCTCTGCCCCATCTCCCCCCCTCTGCCCCATCTCCCCCCCCTCTGCCCCATCCCCCCCCCTCTGCCCCATCTCCCCCCCCTCTGCCCCATCTCCCCCCCTCTGCCCCATCTCCCCCCCTCTGCCCCATCTCCCCCCCCCCCTCTGCCCCATCCCCCCCCTCTGCCCCATCTCCCCCCCCTCTGCCCCATCTCCCCCCCCTCTGCCCCATCTCCCCCCCTCTGCCCCATCTCCCCCCCCTCTGCCCCATCTCCCCCCCCTCTGCCCAATCTCCCCCCCCCCTCTGCCCCATCTCCCCCCCCCCTCTGCCCCATCTCCCCCCCCTCTGCCCCATCTCCTCCCCCCTCTGCCCCATCTCCCCCCCCTCTGCCCCATCTCCCCCCCCTCTGCCCCATCTCCCCCCCCTCTGCCCCATCTCCCGCCCTCTGCCCCATCTCCCGCCCTCTGCCCCATCTCCCCCCCTCTGCCCCATCTCCCCCCTCTCTGCCCCATCTCCCCCCTCTCTGCCCCATCTCCCCCCTCCTCTGCCCCATCTCTCCCCTCCTCTGCCCCATCTCTCCCCTCCTCTGCCCCATCTCTCCCCTCCTCTGCCCCATCTCCCCCCCTCCTCTGCCCCATCTCCCCCCATCCTCTGCCCCATCTCCCCCCCCTCCTCTGCCCCATCTCCCACCCCCTCTGCCACATCTCCCCCCCCCTCTGCCCCATCTCCCCCCCTCTGCCCCATCTCCCCCCCTCTGCCCCATCTCCCCCCCTCTGCCCCATCTCCCCCCCTCTGCCCCATCTCCCCCCCTCTGCCCCATCTCCCCCCCTCTGCCCCATCTCCCCCCCCTCTGCCCCATCTCCCCCCCCCCCCTCTGCCCCATCTCCCCCCCCCTCTGCCCCATCTCCCCCCCCCCTCTGCCCCATCTCCCCCCCCCCTCTGCCCCATCTCCCCCCCCCTCTGCCCCATCTCCCCCCCCTCTGCCCCATCTCCCCCCCCTCTGCCCCATCTCCCCCCCTCTGCCCCATCTCCCCCCCCTCTGCCCCATCTCCCCCCCCTCTGCCCCATCTCCCCCCCTCTGCCCCATCTCCCCCCCTCTGCCCCATCTCCCCCCCCTCTGCCCCATCTCCCCCCCCTCTGCCCCATCCCCCCCCTCTGCCCCATCTCCCCCTCCCTCTGCCCCATCTCCCCCCCCTCTGCCCCATCTCCCCCCCCCCCTCTGCCCCATCTCCCCCCCCTCTGCCCCATCTCCCCCCCTCTGCCCCATCTCCCCCCCCTCTGCCCCATCTCCCCCCCCCTCTGCCCCATCTCCCCCCCTCTGCCCCATCCCCCCCCTCTGCCCCATCCCCCCCCTCTGCCCCATCTCCCTCCCCCCTCTGCCCCATCTCCCTCCCCCCTCTGCCCCATCTCCCCCCCCTCTGCCCCATCTCCCCCCCCCTCTGCCCCATCCCCCCCCTCTGCCCCATCTCCCCCCCCCCTCTGCCCCATCTCCCCCCCCCTCTGCCCCACCTCCCCCCCCTCTGCCCCACCTCTCCTCTCTCTCTCATCTCCCCCCTCTCCTCTCTCTCTCTCTCTCTCTCTCTCTCTCTCTCACACTCCCCCTCACTCTCACACTCCCCCTCACTCTCACACTCCCCCTCACTCTCACACTCCCCCTCACTCTCACACTCACTCTCACACTCCCCCTCACTCTCACACTACCCCTCACTCTCACACTACCCCTCACTCTCACACTACCCCTCACTCTCTCTCTCTCTCTCTCTCTCTCTCTCTCTCTCCCACGCGCACACACACACACACACACACACACACACACACACACACACACACACACAACCTTAGCCCCAGGTGATAGGGTGCACCTGTTTCTGATGTGAGCAGCAATATGGCTAGGTTAGTAGGTAGTGGGGGCAATGAAGAGGCATTTGTCGGGATGGAGGGGACGACAACAGGGCAGGGGTGGAGTTGCTAGTGCTGTGTATAGGAGCATGCAGGATCATGGTGAGGACAGGATAGGGCTGCTAAGTGCAGCATCAGGGGAAGCTATGCTGCAGGAAGCTATGCTGAGAGGGGAGAAGAGGAAAGGACTATGTAGGAGCGTTGGCAAGATAGAAGGCATGTGTAGTACAAAAGCAGGGAATGGAATAGACAGGTAGCCAGGGACTAGTGATGGTTGAGGCTAGGGGTTATGAGAATGAAGGATATGTTGTAGGGAAGCAAGCCTGGTCTGGCTTTTTCCCCCACATGCGCAAAGAAGACGCCACAACAATGGGCGGAGGCAACAGTGGCAACACGACTGCCACCGCCCGTCAGCCTGCTGCGCCAAGGCGAGACGCTGCACCTGCAGCGAATGAAGACATCCTGGCAGCAGCCATCTCTGCACTGTCTGTGGCAATCGACAAGGTGGCAAGCCTTGCCGACACGCTGCAGTGTGTTGCAGAGGCCATGCTGACGGCCACACAAGCGGCCGCTAAGCAGCAGCCGCAGTGAGGCGCTCCCTGCGCCGGGAGGTGTGCAGTCGACCCGCCGTGGGCCAACACCGTTGTCCGCACACGCGGGCAACACAGAAGACGACAAAATCTGAAAACGGCAAAGAGAAGACATCAACAAAAAGTGAAGAACCAAGAAACAATTCGTCGAAGAGATGATATGGAGGCAATGCAGGGGAAGCCTGCAAATACACTCCTGGAAATTGAAATAAGAACACCGTGAATTCATTGTCCCAGGAAGGGGAAACTTTATTGACACATTCCTGGGGTCAGATACATCACATGATCACACTGACAGAACCACAGGCACATACACAGGCAACAGAGCATGCACAATGTCGGCACTAGTACAGTGTATATCCACCTTTCGCAGCAATGCAGGCTGCTATTCTCCCATGGAGACGATCGTAGAGATGCTGGATGTAGTCCTGTGGAACGGCTTGCCATGCCATTTCCACCTGGCGCCTCCGTTGGACCAGCGTTCGTGCTGGACGTGCAGACCGCGTGAGACGACGCTTCATCCAGTCCCATACATGCTCAGTGGGGGACAGATCCGGAGATCTTGCTGGCCAGGGTAGTTGACTTACACCTTCTAGAGCACGTTGGGTGGCACGGGATACATGCGGACGTGCATTGTCCTGTTGGAACAGCAAGTTCCCTTGCCGGTCTAGGAATGGTAGAACGATGGGTTCGATGACTGTTTGGATGTACCGTGCACTATTCAGTGTCCCCTCGACGATCACCAGTGGTGTACGGCCAGTGTAGGAGATCGCTCACCACACCACGATGCCGGGTGTTGGCCCTGTGTGCCTCGGTCGTATGCAGTCCTGATTGTGGCGCTCACCTGCACGGCGCCAAACACGCATACGACCATCATTGGCACCAAGGCAGAAGCGACTCTCATCGCTGAAGACGACACGTCTCCATTCGTCCCTCCATTCACGCCTGTCGCGACACCACTGGAGGCGGGCTGCACGATGTTGGGGCGTGAGCGGAAGACGGCCTAACGGTGTGCGGGACCGTAGCCCAGCTTCATGGAGACGGTTGCGAATGGTCCTCGCCGATACCCCAGGAGCAACAGTGTCCCTAATTTTCTGGGAAGTGGCGGTGCGGTCCCCTACGGCACTGCGTAGGATCCTACGGTCTTGGCGTGCATCCGTGCGTCGCTGCGGTCCGGTCCCAGGTCGACGGGCACGTGCACCTTCCGCCGACCACTGGCGACAACATCGATGTACTGTGGAGACCTCACGCCCCACGTGTTGAGCAATTCGGCGGTACGTCCACCCGGCCTCCCGCATGCCCACTATACGCCCTCGCTCAAAGTCCGTCAACTGCACATACGGTTCACGTCCACACTGTCGCGGCATACTACCAGTGTTAAAGACTGCGATGGAGCTCCGTATGCCACGGCAAAGTGGCTGACACTGATGGCGGCGGTGCACAAATGCTGCGCAGCTAGCGTCATTCGACGGCCAACACCGCGGTTCCTGGTGTGTCTGCTGTGCCGTGCGTGTGATCATTGTTTGTACAGCCCTCTCGCAGTGTCCGGAGCAAGTATGGTGGGTCTGACACACCGGTGTCAATGTGTTCTTTTTTCCATTTCCAGGAGTGTACTCCGACCAACCAGGGTTAGAGGGTGTACCCTGAAGAAGATGCTCTAGCGGCCTGGTCTGGCTATCTGTTGTCCACAGTTTGGCGGTGGCCATTCATAAGGCAGATAGCTTGTTAGTTATCATGACCACATAGAATGTGACACAAAGGTTTCAGCTAAGTTGGTAGATCACATAGCCGCTTTCACATGTGGCCATGCCTTTGGTGGGGTAGTAGGTGCCGGTGCCATTACTGGAGTACGTGGTAGCGAGAGGATGTGCATCTGGGTCTGTTGCAAGGATATGAACAATGAGGCAAGGTGTTGGTAGCAGGGGCGGAGAAGAGACAGACAATGATATTGTGTAGGCTGGGTGGGTTGCAGACTACCACTGTGGTAGGGGTGAGGATATTCCTCATTTCAGGGGATGACGAGAGATTGTTGCTGGTGGTGGTGGTGATCCAGTTGCTTCAGTCCTGGCTGATAATGAGTCAGGAGAGAAATGCATCTTTGTGGCCAGACAGTGGGTATGTGGGGGATGTTAAGTGACTGGTGAGACAAGTCATGGGAGATCTGTCTCTACACAAGATTGGGAGTGTAATTTCAATCTGTGAAGGACTCAGTAAGACTCTTTGCATGTTTGCTGAGGGACTGCTAGTCGCTGTGGATGCGATGACTTTGGGTTTCTAGGATGTATGGGCTCATCTTCTTGGTATAGAGTGGGCGGCAGCTGTTGAATTGAAGAAGGTGTTGATGGTTGGTAGGTTTGATGTGAACTGATGGTACTGACAGACATCCATGAGATGGGGATTGACTTTGAGAAAGGTGGCTTCTTGGATTGAGGAGGACCAAGTTAATTGCATTAGGAAGATGATGTAGAGATTCTGGAGGAATGTGGGTAGGGCATCTTCACCCTCAGTCCATGTCATGAAGATGTCATCAGTGAAACTGAACCAGGTGAGGGTTTTGAAATTTTGGGTGATTAGGAAGGATTCCTTTAGATGACCAATGAATAGACTAGCATAGGATTGTGCCATGCAGATGACCTTGCTGTATCACGTGTGGTGCCTTCAAAGTAGTAGTAGTTTGCCTCAATTGGCTATCCTGGATGGTTGGATTTATAAAGTTTAGGAAGTATGTAGATGAAAGAATTTCAAAGAGTGGTGAGGGTGAGGGGGGAGAGAGAGAGAGACTCAGAGAATAGGGTCTGTGATAGATGAAGTTTTCTCGAATAGGGTCACTGGGGCAGGACTTGTAGGTGGACGTGTTTGGCAGCTAGTGGAGTCTCTCCACTTGGTGATCCCTGTGGTTCACGACCACAGTCGTAGAGCATTTCTTAGCAGGTAGGGTTAGAAGGTCGGGATCAGTTTTTAGGTGATGGATTGTGGTTCTTTCTTTGCACGTGAAGTGGGTTTCCTTATTTAGGGATTTGGGGACTGATGGTGAGGCAGGGTTCAAGGTTAGTGAATTCTGGAAAGTTAACGGGGTGATTTGATTTGAGTTAGTGGGCATGGATCGTGGTTGATGGAAGGAGTGAGCTGAGTAAGGTGGTGGTCAATATTTGTTTTGTATCGAGTCTAATTGATAGAGTTAGTGGAGAAAAACTGTTACAAACAGGGAGGAAGAGAGAAGGTCTTCAACAAGCCCAGTCCTATTTGTCCTCATGTCCCTGCATCCTCCAAAACCCAGCATGTCATCTTTGGCCACCAATACCCCTCTGTCTCCCCCCCCCCCCCCCCCCCCCCCCCCCCCAATCCCTCCCTACACCTCTTCCTTACCCCGGCTAGACTGTTGTTCGCATCAGATGCAGTCGAGCTTTAGTGCCTGGGTACTGTGGCCCTGTGTGCAAGCTGTTGTGTAGACGCGTGAGAATTTTCTACTTCTGAAGAATGACTTTGTCTGAAATCTGAAGTACTTCTAGTGTTCTTTTTCATTGTACCTTTCTGTGACAAGTTGACTAAGTATTTGTACTAAAAAATTCTTCTGTATTATAACGTGAGTTGTTAAGAGATGTACTTCTGTGTCATCTCACAGAATCGGGTGTACTGCCAGTGATCTCAGTCTTCCCTGCTTGCCCATTTTCTGTAGAACAGGGCTCACTTTCACAAAAAAAATCTTTCACTGTTTTCTCTATAGATGATTCTTTGCTTGGTTTCACAGCACCAGTTCTATGACCGGCAAATTCTGCCTCCTGACTCGACTAAAATGGCAGATAATTAATATAAAGCAAGAGCAGTAATGATCAAATTCTTTTGATAAGTCACAGAAGATCCCAAATATTGATATTTTATTGTTCGAAGCTTTTAATATGTGCTCTGTAAATGTATAAATAGTTGACTCAGTAGAGTGGCCCTTTTGAAATCCAAACTGTGATTGGCTAAGTATTCTGATACAACATGTGTAAAATTAAAGAGACTTGTTGTTTGGTTTTTTTGTTGAAAGTTTGTATGATTTTTACAAGAGCCTGAAATTTATTTGTGTAGGCAGCCAGAAAGCGATGGAAAACTTGCTGTCCGTGATCCCCAGTCCACAAATCAGTGCTCAAAACTGAAATGATATGTTCCAACACTCTAAGTGTAATTCAGAGGAGTCAGGAACTATAAAAGTAAATAAGATCTACTGTTGTTTAATGAATCAGTTGAAACTTGTCTTTCTCATATACTGAGATATTTCAAGGAAAAGTGTCTCAGTAAGCTACATTACAAAACGTTGCGAAGAATATGTAACTTAGTGTAGTTCAATAAGCGTGACAAGAATGCATGTCCCAAAGACAACGGCATAAATTTGTCTTTTTAGGAGCACCAACAGATGCAAATATCTGTTCAGATATTTAGTTACCTTAGATTGGCCTCGTCAGTATAATGGAGTGTGGAGGTGTATCAAGCCAATGAGTGTGCTGGTTGACAATGTTGTTCAGTGATGATTACCAATCAATTGAGAACAATTCTTATGCAGGAGTATGCAAGGTAATGGAAATGACCAGCAAAGTGGTGTCGGAGGACGTATCTTTGTTTACTAAAGAGTTAATGAGAGAACATAAATAGTGTTCGGTCATGTCGTCATCTAACAATCTGCCCCCAACTCCTCACATTTGACCTCTGAAAGTTAATAGAACACAATGAAAACTACTTTCATGACAAGGAGATAAGAAAGTCGATTAATTAGCGTGACTATATACAATAAATTTACCAGCAAACAGGGAGAACTTAACTTACGTCCGAACTGTGGAGCTTACACAGGCGGAAGGTACAGATAAGATTAAATGAAGATCAATATCTTCGATTGTTGCCACTGATATAAAATAGGGGAGGAGTCACTGGCTGGTGTTCTTCTTGTTGCTTTCTCCACACAGCTCGCAGGCTACAAATACTGGAGCTCTCCATGTCCTTGAGAAGAACATAACATAACTTCAGCTTCTGTTCTCTTTATATACTAAGGGAGGACAAAGTAAATTTTAAAATCTAATTACTTTTTTCTTCTTACTTTACGTGACTATAATAGGTGACAACTGAAAGTATGTTTCTATTTAAAATAATTTATCTTTTCTCATGTCGATTATTTACAGAACATCAGTCTCAAATTAGGCAGTGATATTATCGTCATCTTAGATTTCTTATTTATTGCAGGGGCTCATTCATGAACTGTGCTGTTTACAAAATATTACGTCCAGATCAATATTTTACTTTGCATGTATCGGCTAGTTTATATTATATCATTGGGTTGGTGCAAAAGTTTGTAGCATTTTTCCATAATTTTAATAAACGCAACAGATTCACATAACAGAGACTTTAGTCATCAATGATATATTTTCCTCCACCGTTTACAACAGTCTGTCAATGCTGGGATAACTTTTTGATTGCACGACTGTAGAAATCACATGGTTTTGAGACAAAGAAAATGTTGAGCCATGTTCGGAGGACATTTTCATCTAGAAAGGAAGTTCCTTGAAGGTTGTTTGACAGAGACTGGCACAGTATCAGGTGAATAAAGTGGGTGTGAAATGACCTCTCAACCCAACTTCCGTAAAGTATTTTTTGCCAGTCTAGCAGAATTCATCACCACCATTCCACCATATGCATAACATTATCTTTTGTGGGTATGTGCAGATCTTTATGTGGGGAGTTGCTGCTTTGTCCTAAGCCTTTACTGTTTGTCCCTTGTTAGTGTATAGACATCATTTTTTTGTCACCAGTAACAATAGAAGATAGTAATGGTCAATGTTGTTCGTGAGCCAGTTGATGACGAGAAAACAGAGCTGAACATATGGCCACCCCCTAATTTTTGTGATTAAGACTTAGAGCATATGGTACCCATCACCTGATTTCTGAACCTTTCCTATTGCATACAAATGTTGCACAATGGTGGAATGATCACAGTTCATCACATTTGCCAGTTCATGAGCACAACTGTTGTGGATTGTTGCATTTATATGGTCTTCATCAAACCCTGAAGGTCATCCTGAATTTGGGATGTCACTAATGTCAAAAGCATCCTCCTTAAAATGAGAAAACCATTTCCTTCCGACGCTCTGTCTAATGGCATTATATCCATACATTGCCCAAATGTTTCTGGTTGCCTCCACTGCTGTCACCCTTCTATTGAACTCAAACAGAAGAATATGTCACAAATGTTCAGATTTTTCCTCTTGGCACTCCATTTTCTAACATCCACAGCTGCACTCACTATCTCCAAATGACAAAATGACAGTATGTATACTCAAATAGCAACATTGAACTAAAAATAAAAATGACGTTCAGTAAATAAACTCATAGCAACCAGAATACCAGCACACAGTACAGAAGCTCTACAAACTTATGCACTAACATAATATTATTGCTGTAGTGATTTCTTTGCCTCATTAAGTTGTGCAACTTCAATGACTTTGTACCTTAGGGTGGCTTAATTAAAATATGGGGTAGTTTAATATAAAAAAATGGAAAATCCAGAATGCAATGTAACAATACCACAGAAGGAAAGTTGCTACTCACCACATAGCGGAGATGCTGAGTTGCGATAGGCACAACAAAAAGATACACACACACACACACACACACACACACAAATGCAACTTGCACATGTCTGGAGTCTCAGAGAGCTGAAACCACACTGTGAGCAGCAGCACAAGTGCATGATGGGGGTGGCGACAGGGTCGGGGTAAGGAGGAGGCTAGGGTCGGGAGGGATAGTATGGTGGGAGTGGCGGACAGTCAAGTGTTGCAGTTTAGTCGGAGGGCAGGAGAGAAGGTGCGGAGGGGGGAGGGGGTAAATAGCGGAAAAAAGAGAAATTAAAAGACTGGGTGTGGCGGTGAAATGACGGCTGTGTAGTGCTGGAATGGGAACAGGGAGGGGGCTGGATGGGTGAGGACAGTGACTAACGAAGGTTGAGGCCAGGAGGGTTATGGGAACGTAGGATGTATTGCAGGGAAAGTTCCCACCAGCGCAGTTCAGAAAAGCTGGTGTTGGTAGGAAGGATCCATATGGCACAGGCTGTGAAGCAGTCATTGAGATGAGGGATATCATCTTCAGCAGCGTCTTCAGGAACAGGGTGGTCCACTTGTTTTTTGGCCAGTTTGTCGGTGGCCGTTCATGTGGACAGACAGCTTGTTGGTTGTCATGCCTACATAGAATGCAGCACAGTGGTTGCAGCTTAGCTTGTAAATCACATGACAAGTTTCACAGATAGCCCTTCCTTTGATGGGATAGGTGATGTTAGTGACCGGACTGGAGTAGGTGGTGGTAGGAGGATGTATGGGACAGGTCTTGGATCTAGGTCTATTACAGGGGTATGAGCCATGAGGTAAGGGATTGGGAGCAGGGGTTGTGTAAGGATGGACAAGTATATTGTGTATGTAGGAGGGGTGGGAAGGATAGTGGGCAGGACATTTCTCATTAAAGGGCACGACGAAAGATAATCGAAACTATGGCGGAGAATGTAATTCAGTTGCTCCAGTCCCGGATAGTACTGAGTTACGAGGGGAATGCCTCTCTGTGGCTGGAGTGTTGGACTTTGGGAGGTTGTGGGAGACTGGAAAGATAAGATATGCTGTGGGTCTCACTGAAGCCTTCACTGACAGTAATTATCCACCTGTCCTTGTACAGAAACAAATCTCCCGTGCCTTATCTTTCCAGTCTCCCACCACCTCCCAAAGTCCCTACACACTACAGCCACAGAGAGGCATTCCCCTCATAACTCAGTACCATCTGGGACTGGAGCAACTGAATTACATTCTCCGCCAGGGTTTCGATTACCTCTCACCGTCCCCTGAAATGAGAAACGTCCTGCCCACTATCCTTCCCACCCCTCCTGCCA
The DNA here is from genome assembly GCF_023864345.2 of Schistocerca serialis cubense. Classification (NCBI taxonomy): domain Eukaryota; kingdom Metazoa; phylum Arthropoda; class Insecta; order Orthoptera; family Acrididae; genus Schistocerca; species Schistocerca serialis. The sequence goes on from NC_064646.1 coordinate 345,184,548, forward strand.
TGGTATTCCGCTGTCCACTAAACCTACACAATATACTCATCCATCGTTACACAACCCCTGCTCCCAATCCTGTACCTCATGGCTCATACCCCTGTAATAGACCTAGATGCAAGACATGTCCCATACATCCTCCTACCACCACCTACTCCAGTCCGGTCACTAACATCACCTATCCCATCAAAGGCAGGGCTACCTGTGAAACTAGTCACATGATTTAGAAGCTAAACTGCAACCACTGTGCTGCTTTCTTGGTAGGCATGACAACCAGCAAGCTGTCTGTCCGCATGAATGGACACCAACAAACTGTGGCCAAGAAACAAATGGACCACTCTGTTGCTGAACACACTACCAAACATGATATCCCTCATCTTTGCTTCACAGCCTGTGACATATGGATCCTTCCCACCAACACCAGCTTTTCTGAATTGCACAGGTGAGAACTTCCCTGCAATACATCCTACGTTCCCATAACCCTCCTGGCCTCAACCTTCGTTAGTCACTGTCCTCACCCGTCCAGACCCCTTCATGTTCCCATGCCAGCACTTCAAAGCCGCCTTTTTAACGCCACACCCAGTCTTTTAGTTTCTTCTTATTTCTCTTCTTTCCGCTACTTACCCCCTTTTCCCTCCGCACCTTCTCTCCTGCCCTCTGTCTAAACTGCAACATTTCACTGTCCACCACTCCCACAATACTATCCCTCCCCCTCCCCACCTCAGCCTCCTCCTTACCCCCACCCTGTCGCTACTCCCATCATGCACTGGCGCTGCTCCTTGCAGTGTGGTTTCAGCTCTCTGAGACTGCAGACGTGTGTGTGTGTGTGTGTGTGTGTGTGTGTGTGTGTGTGTGTGTGCACTGCTGACAAGGGCCTTAATGGTCGAAAGCTATAATTGTGTGAATCTTTTTGTTGTGCCTATCACGACTCAGCATCTCCACTATATGGTGAGTAGCAACTTTCCTTCTCTGGTATGGTTAGTTTAATATGATAGTTATTCCTCTGACAGCAATTACTTTGCATTTTAATTAAATTTACCAAAAGCCTTATCTATTACATTTGCCTTTCTCAATAAACTGCATTCCTTAAACCATTTTATCTGTACATATTCTTGTCCATGTTTGTCAATTCCTACATCTTAATTGCCTTACAGCAACTATACATGGTTTTAAAGTAGTTTGCTGCGTGGTCTGAGGCATCTTGTCACGGTCCGCGCAGCTCTCCCCATCGGAGGTTTGAGTCCTCCCTTGAGCATGGGTGTGCGTGTGTTGTCCTTTGTTTAACTTAGAGTAAGGAGTGCGTAAGCTTAGGGACCAATGAGCTAAGCAGTTTTGTCCCAAAAGACCTTACCACAAAGTTCCAACTTCTAAAATCGTTTCTTGTGACATGAGGTAAATAAATGCAAATCACCTCTCCATTTACATTTCTCAGCGGATTATGCCAGCCTACTGACCTCATTACATCTCATTTCTCCATTGAATACGTCATTCCATGACCTGTTTTCATTTTGCTTATGTTGGCCTACTGACCTCTTTACACAAAATTCTGGCATGAGCATCTCACCACTTCCTCAAATCTCTTTCAGATACAGTAGATGCTCAACTATCTGACTTAATGTGGCAGGTCAAGTGGAATAGACCAGAGTCCTATAAATTCTCTCTTCTGACCCTATTCATATAATTCAAAACACCCTTTTTTACCAAAACCCAGTTATATTAACTTTTTATGACTTCTCACATGATACATGCCAGTTATAAGTTCAAAAATTGCATACTTCAAAAACTCTTACAGGAAATATAAAATGATCTGAATTGGAAATTTTGGACATATAACAACACGTGCGAAAAGCCATGCCTAGCAAAAAAATGACAGTCTTTCATAGATGACTGTTTCCCTCCTTTCACCCTCTTCCATGCTACAGTATCCCTCCACAGATGATAACAGGGGATTGGTGTTGTTTCCTCCTACTCCCTGGTGTACTGTAGTGCTGCTTCATTTGTTTTCAATTCTTCCAAATGTGGGATGAGATTTCTCCTGTCATCTAAGTTTGCCTCCCCCTCTTGCATTACACCCCCATACCTTACCATTTCCACAATATTGTTGTCAGTTTGTTTATCAACTTCACCATTTGCCATCCATTCTGTAACGTCCTCTGCATTGACATCCTCATGGCCTTGTATATTTTTGAGCAACTAAATGATAGCATCGTTCTCATCTTTGACTTCAGTTTCACACATGGATTCAAAGTTAAAATTCCCACCTTCATTATCTAAAAGAATCTTTCAGTGCCTTACAAGTGATATGCTCGAAATCTCATCCCACACTTCGGCGAACCACCACATAATAATAATAATAATAATAATTATTATTATTATTATTATTATTATTAGTAGTAGTAGTAGTAGTAGTAGTAGTAGTTGCAGTTGCTGGTGTCAATAAACTGAGGTGATGGTAGCAATACTACTAATTCATCAGTTCAGGAATATTCTGGTCCATCATTTGAGAAAGAGCAGTCAAATTTGGTGGTAAAAATGGTTTGATATCTCCACTGTGAATTCACATTGGCAGGATGTGGATGCGTTATCAAGAAACAGCAGAACTTTCCCTGGCAAACTGTTGTTTTTCAAATATTTCTCTACATCTGGTACGAATTCATTTTGGGATCAGGTTTTAAAGATTTCTGAATTCATCAATGCTTTATTTTGATGATGAGTATTATGTAAGGGCCGTGATTCCTGATTTTTCAGGCATTTTAAAGCTCTAGGTTTTCATGATTTCTGTATTAATGTAAGTTTAAGCTTGTGTTTGACAGTTGGATTACTACAAGAGAATGTGGTAGCTCATTCATTTCTTTTGTAACATCTGGGTGCTACAGCTTCCTTTGTTGAAGCAAGCATTTTCATAGGGAGCATCTTGTAATTTAAACCATTCTCAGTGCAGTTGTGTAACCGTTTGTCAGAAATGCCCTTCTCAGTTTCCTACTCCTAACTTCAAAGCAATAGTTTTGGCTGCTAGCCCAGAATCCAGTCATATTACTGCACACAGTTTCTGGTCCGTAGCACTGCAAGCTTTTTTTTTTTCCTCACCCATTTTGGATTCTTAATTGAAACAAAAAGGACTGTGCAAAACTAATTAATAATCCATTCACTTCAGACGTATGATATTCTACTGAAGAAACAAAGATCAGGATTGCCAGCATAACTGCTCTCTACCTGTGTTCATTGTTGTTTGTGAACACTGGAAGATGGGTTGTAAGTATCATTTGTTGAAGAGTGGTACTGGCAATTTGTTGAGTCGTAACAATGTACTTTCTGATTGTGAATCCAGATGGGCTAGAAGCATAAGTGATACATAAAATGCTTTAAAAGGCTACACAACATTGTAGCTGGTGCCCATGTGCTAAAGCTGTGGAAAAGTACTGTACACACAATAAAATCCTCATTTTATCATGGAGAAATGTTATTGGGAGATTACGTAGGCCAGATAGTTGAGTCTACTGTAATAACCAAAATGCTTTTGCTTGTGTCTATATAGCACAAGCTCATTACTCCCTTTAAACTATACACAATTTAAAATACAACTTATACAGACTTGAAACTTCCTAACATATTAAAATAATGTGCCGGACCGAGACTCAAACTCGGGGCCTTTGCCTTTCATGGGCAAGTGCTCTACCAACTGAACTACCCAAGCACGACTCACGATCTGTCCTCACATCTCCAATTTTGCCAGTACCTTGCCTCCTATCTTCCCAACTTCACAGAAGCTCTCCGGCAGACCTTGCAGAGCTAGCACTCCTGGAAGAAAGGATAATTGCGGAGACATGGCTTAGTCACAGCCTGGGGAATGAAATTTTCACTCATACAGCAGACCGTGCACTGATATGAAACTTTCATGACAAATTAAATTTGATTTGACTTGATTCCCATAGATTTATGAAAATTTCAGCTTTCACAATTTTGTGTGCAAGTTATTTATGTACTTTCTGATAATCTTTATTTTCAGATTTTACAATCCATGTTTACTATTATCTTTTCTATTCTTAGCCTGAATTTACAGAATTTTAACAATAATCTTAAATCCATTAATCCATACTCTTCTCTCGTGTTTGCTATGTCACCCATCATGAACCTCAAAATCAGTAAATTATTCCTATACAATGAAGATTCTTACCCAGTAATACCTTGGATACATACATGAAAGCATATTTTTCTTACTCACTGCAGGTATAAGAGAGGAAGGAATGAAACAAGAAAGTGTAAATTAGTTTTCACTCAGCTGGGACTATGCAGTATGCTGAACTTTGTATCCACTAAAGAGTGGCAGATTCACTACAGATTCTAAATGCTGCTGTCTACAAATTTCTTCAGATACACAGTGTTACAAAGGACCAACTATTTCTTGTTCTTTGGATACTCGAGTCGATAAGCATCTGCATATCTGCGTGTTGCTTGCAGATTACCTATTATTCTAAATGCTCCTTGGTATACAAGCATAAATTTCTTAGTTTCTGCTGCAGTTTTCTTGGATTTCTCTTTGGTCTCAACTAACGATACTAAAACTGGGTGTGGACAGATTTTGCAGCATGGCATCTTTCTCTGTCCTGTGCTCTTTCACACATGTTTCTTCTTGCCTGTATTTTCTTTCATGTAGGGAGATCTTAGTTAGAACTGGAAAATCAACCATGCTTGAAATGGTATTATACTGTTTCTGACTAAATATTAGTTCACAAGGAGAAATCCTTTTACATCGTGTTTAGAGTTGTTGATGATTTCTTCAAAGTTTTTGATATCTGCCCATGTTGAATGCTGTCTTGCACAATAGGTTCAACATAATAAATATAACTCGCACAGAATCCTCTTTCTCGTACTTCCTTGAGAGAAATATGGCAGGATTCTTACATGCTGAATCCCTGCTTTTTCTAAAAAAGTTTTCAATTTATCTGGTACAAGTTGTCTAGCAGTATCCAGTAAGAGACTTCTAGACTTGGCACTTTGTGTGGAATAGTCCTTTTTCAGCTTGTCTGCCATATTTTGGAATTAGCTCTTTTTATTGAATAAAGTTTGACATGTTCATTAATACCATCAAAAAACACAAAATATGATTTTGCCCTCCTCTAAAGGTGGGCCAGGGGCCAATCAAACCTGTTTAATTCTAAGGGCTCACTTGTTTTTACAGTGTACTTTGTTATTTATTGCATACACCTTCTGACGCAACGCAGAATGCCAGCCTCTTTGCTACTCTGCAACAAAAATCACCTTTTTACTTAGTTTGGTGAAATATTTCTTAGTTTCATAATGCCCATATTGTAAATGTACATAATAGCTCAGAAAATCGACATGCTGAAATGGGAAACATAGCTTCCATTCTATTGAATCTAGTTTTCATCTCCAGAATAAAATTCCATCATGTCGGCCATGCAACTGGGCTACCTCAGTGTCACTGGGATCCCCAGAGTAACTCTTCCCTAGTTTCATCTGATCATCATTATTCTGTTCTCTCCTTAATCGAACAATGGAAACTTCTTGTTGCAACATCAATTGTTTAGGAAAAGATGGATTGCTACTTACTGTAAAGGTGACATGTTAAGGTGAAGACCACAATTAAGACACTTGCAGATAAGCTTTCGGCCACAGCGTTCATCAAAGAAAGGAAGCAAAACACACCCCATTTATTCACACAACCAAACATAACCCCCCCCCCCCCCCCCCCCACACACACACACACACACACACACACACACACACACACACACACACACACACACACATACATCTGCCAATTCTGGCAGCTTGTTCCAGAATGCAGCTGTCATGTGGAATGGAGGGGGAAGAGCAGGGGAAGGGATAGCCCACCTGTACGCTGCTATCCCTTGTCCTTCTCGCCTCCTACAGATTGCTGGTTCTATTCCACTTGAAAGTTGCATTTTGGTCTGAGCTGCTGGGGTTAGTGATCGATCATTTGTGCGTGAGGTGTGCTTGCTTGTGTGAATGAATGGTGTGTGTTTTTCTTTCTTTTTCTAATGAAGGCTGTAGCTGAAAGTTTTCATGTAAGTGACATTTTATTGTGCCTGCCTGCAACGTAATGTATTCTGTCCTTATGCTCTTAAAGATTTTCTTTATGGACTTTCATCCTTGACCTCATGCATAGCAAACACGTGTTCCTTCTCTGTCAAAGGAATTTCTGATTTTTTTCCACATTCCAGCAGTTCTCGAGAATCCACCACCTGCCAGATTGCCCTTGCCTTGTATATGTCTAATTTCAAGGTCAAACTGCTGAAGGTACATGGCCCACTTTGTTAGTTTTGTATGTCTCTACTTGCAAGACTTTAAGAATGTAAGAGCCTTGTGGTCACTATGTATTATCATTTTGTGACCTTATAAGTAGTGTTCAAACTTCTGCTTACCAAATGCTATAGGTTAAGCCCCTAATCCAGGAATACCAAAAGTATTGTCTACATGTTGCAGGGAAGCGGTGCAAATGTGATCATTTTGTGTTCTTCTTTATCTAGTTCTGTTTCCATCTGTAAGACCTCCACTGCTAGTTCATACCCATTTGCATCAACTGACATACAAAATGGCATTCCGAAATAATGATGAAGCAATGTCAGACTATTTATTAAACAATTTTTCAGTTCGTCTGAAGCGGTTTGGCACTCTTTATTTCAAACCCCGTAGCGCATCCTTTTTCAATAATCACACACACACACACACACACACACACACACACACACACACACACACACACACCTGTATAAGACGAATAATCCAAATGTAGATGTGAGCTGCTTTTTGTTTGCAGGCATCTTGAACGTCTCAAAAAATTCCAACTTTGAAGGATCTGGTTATATACCTTCCCTGATAATTTCATTTAATGGCCCAAGAAATATATCTCTTATGCATTCAGTCTTTCCTAACTTTAACTCCCTGCTTCCCTTTTCTGTAGCTTCTAGTAGACTAAGGTGTTCTTCCCATTCGGGATTTGCCAGCAGTATATTGCCTATGTAAACTGTCACGTGCTCTAGCAATTTTCCCCAGTACATATGCCATCACTCTTAAAATGCACACACACAAATATTTAATCCAAGTGTGGCTACTCTATATGGATAGCAGACTCTCTTGTATGAAATTATTGTATATGTAAGAGATTGTTTACTGAAATTCCAGTATCCATGTATTACACTCTGTTCAGAAAAAAACAGAACACCTGGAATGACTAGAGATAGGACATTCATAGTCACAGGACTTGTACATTAGTATGTTCTGCAAACGTGATTAACATTTGAACCATGTTGGTCTATGGGTTGTAGTGTTTCTAGAATATCGGTGTAAATTCTAGAACCACTCAGCCTTCTACCGTCTCGAACACACGATATTTTAGATGTGAGAGTGGGATGATAGAATCCTACGTACTGCGCGTTGCATGTTTGTGTGTGAAGGTTTGAAGTTTGTCGTGAGAAGACTGTAGACGCGGCTGTTGAACAGCACCGACAAGTACTTGTCGGTCGATCCATGGAAGTCATAGGGAAAGAGTGAGGAAGAACTATGGAACTTCTAGGTTATTGTGTGTTAATCGTATCAGTGACCATTGTTATAAATAACACGAGCATTTGAGGTTCGGAATTCTGAAAAAAACCTCTTATATTGGACTTGCTGGAGGCAAGACTTTTTTTATGATTTGTTTGTAATAGAGTTATGGTTGTTAAGCCAACTCTTTTCTAAAATGTACTTAAATCTCTTTCTAATGCGAGATGATACGAGTGACGTAGAAGAAGTCAAATGTTTATATGCGAAGCATGAATTTTGTTCTTTATGAAGCTCAAATATACCGATAGTTGTTGAAAAGTATTCTTCGAGTACCTAATTATTTCGCAAGTAGAGAGAGAGAGAGTCCTTAAGGTTCCTAGCATCATTCTTCGGAGAAGTAGTTAATAGGAATTCCAAAAGCCGGCTATCCAGGGAAGAAGATCGGCTGTGTACACCAAGTAAGTCAATTCGTATAAGAGATGTGGGAAGTTTGCGCATATACTTCACACACTCTTAGTCATCTAAAGCATTAGAACGTGGCGACCTGTGTGAAAGGACAGAAGAAATCAGGAATTTTGAGACAAAAACAAGATAAGAAGATGATATGTGTTGCCATAGCAACCGAGCATAACAAAACAAAAGAACCAGTCCATGGAATTGGATTCTGCCTAGAAATTCAAATTGTGAAAATTAGTAAATGCAAAAAAAAAGGGAAGACGTAAGAAAGTAATAATGTTGAAAGAACGGAGAGATCATCTCGACGTATTAGACTAAGAAGAGATACGCCAAGAAGAATTCGACTAAGATGATCTGGTGTGGGGAGTGTACAGCTCTCGCACATTGTGGGCACGCAGACGCAGAAACCAACATCCGACGCCACCGGCACCAGTTGCTGTTCACCGGTGCTGACCTACTTCCACATTCGCTCACCAAAGGTGGAAACCAACAACCGACACCACAGCACCAGTTGCTGTTCACTGGTGTTCATTACATGTCCCCTCATTGACGCAGCCCAAATTCTACGCCAGGTGAGCGTAAAACACAACTGTATTGTATAAGTACAATGTGGTTTTAGCCCTTGAATGTGCATTATTACGGTAGTTATTATACTCAGAGTGTTTTTTATTACCACGTCTAAAGTAAGTAAGAATATGGATAAGTTAGAACAAGTCGGGGGGGGGGGGGGGGGGGGGGGGGGGGGAAAGGAAAAAACCTTGAGAACCAGCTGTGGCTATGAGAGGCAGTAGAGAAATGCCAGACTGGTCTGAGCTAGTAAACCTAATCAAAGCTCAAAATGCTAAACTGGATGCACAGAGTGCATATTCAGTGGCTTTAAGAAAGGAACTAAATGAAGCTTCTAATGCTCAGAATGAAACTCTAAAGAAGGAACTAGGTCAGTAAATTCTCAGTTAAATTTGCTAAATGCCAAAGTAAAATCGCAAAACAAAGAATTTAGTAGTTTATTCAAAAGCATGGGGACTTTAAAGACTGAATTTAATGATTTAAATACTAAAGTAGAGGATTTGAAATTAGAATTAAAGAATGAAGTAACTAACTCTTTAAACCTCCATGTAAATCAACTGCTCACTGACTTTAGTGAGAAACAGAATGATCAAATCCGTGGTTTGACAAAGCAATTAGAAATTGATATTGATTAGTATCATTTGAAAACGTATGTAATGTTAAGTTTGATGCTGGAAAGCAGGGGTTGCATGCTTTAAAAGAGTGCATCGACAAGCAAGATAAGTTAATGCCAGTAATCCAATTGCAAATTCCAGGCGTTAATACACGAGTAGATAAAGTAGAAAGAAACTTCAAAGAGAAACTAGCAAACTCATACATTATAAATGTAAGTAGTTTGAAGGAACAAGTGGAGGAAATGATAGATGGAAAAGTTGCCGCGAGAGTAACCTCCGGGAACATATCGCCTACTGTTTCTTCCGAACCTTTCAGATACACGAAAAGTTGTAGATAACTTTTGGAAAAAATTCAAACTTATCTAGGACAAAGTGGAAAAATGCACAACTTCACCTAATGTTGTGTTAACTAGTGAAGTAGTTACTGTCTTACAATGGGGAGCGAATTCGGGATTATCGAGACAATTCTTCAAGTTTAAGCCAGACGGGGGTGTACATCCAACTCATTTTTTGAATAAATTCAATCAAGCTTTGCCAAAGAACTAGGAAGATTCTAAGAAAATTGAATTTGCTGTGGGGTACCTTTCAGGGGAAGCCTCAGAATGGGTTACTGTAAATATTGAGAACTTTTCTCAGTGGGGAGTCATTCAGACAAAATTTAATGAGAAGTACTGGTCTACACTTGCTCAAGTGAAGTTAATATCAGATCCATGGGACCCGGGCCGAGTCATCTATCACCCAGGGACATTAGCATTCTGAGTTAACAGGCAGAGTGACAATCATCGGATCCCGAGTTGTTTTCGTTGTTTCTTCCAAAGTAGCTTTTCTGCACCAATCCCTTCAAATCTTAAACTACTCTGTCACCTACTTCTGAATTCTTAAACTATCCTATAATCTGATTCCTAGGAAATGGGATATGACTATAACCTAGGGACAGGCTTAAGAGAACCACAGATGAAAGGTGATCTCTAGACAAAATAAACTGAATGGAATATTATATTTATGGAAAACATGATATTTTGTGACTAATTTAAATAATTATTATACTATAGTGGATATACTTTCTATTTTGCCTAAAATATTTCGTACCTTTTATGAGATGAGATGTGATGTAGATGGGAGGGTTTGTATCAGTTGTGGAAATGGGTGGCTATTGTGGATAACAGCATGGTTTACGAGAACACACAAATCATGACTAACACAAAACACACACCACACCTTTCAAACAACCCTCACAAACAAGTGTGCCTGATTCTTCACCATTTGCTGTTTCCATAGGGTTGCTAAGATTTTTTCGGGGACCTGAAGGGTGAAGGTGGGAATGCCCATTCTGTAGGAGACGATTTAACACCAAACCTCCTCCAGCTTCTCACTCAAGTACCTACGAAGTAGGGATGCTGGGGGAGGAGGGTGGAAAGGATTTCCTCTCTTTGGGGCTATGTTCTTTCTCTTCTTAGATCTTAGCAACATTTCTATTTGTTTCCTTTCTTACTTCTCATTTGAGGACCTATCTATTTTTTCCCTCTTTTCATATTCATCTACTTCTATTTTTTATTACATATTCGTGTAGTATGTAAAGAAATATGAATGTTTTAATTGGACCACTTTTTTCGCTTTGTGATTGATGGTGCTGTAATAGTCACAAACATATAAGTACGTGGTATCACATAACATTCCGCCAGTATGGGCGGTATTTGCTTCGTGATACATTACCTGTGTTAAAATGGACTGATTACCAATTGCGGAAAAGGTTGATATCGTGTTGATGTATGGCTATTGTGATCAAAATGCCCAATGGGTGTGGGCTATGTATGATGCTCGGTATCCTGGACAACATAATCCAAGTGTCCAGACCGTTTGCCGGATAGTTACATTATTTAAGGAAACAGGAAGTGTTTAGCCACATGCGAAACATCAACCATGACTTGTAACAAATGATAATGCCCAAGTAGGTGTTTTAACTGCTGTCGTGGCTAATCCGCACATCAGTAGCAGACAAATTGCGCGAGAATCGGGAATCTCAAAAACGTCGGCATTGAGAATGCTACATCAACATCGATTGCACCCACACCATACTTCTATTCACCAGGAATTGCATGGCGATGACTTTGAACGTCATGTACAGTTCTGCCACTGGGCACAAGAGAAATTACGGGACAATGACAGATTTTTTGCAGGCATTCTATTTAGCGATGAAGCGTCATTCACCAACAACGGTAATGTAAACTGGCACAATATGCACTATTGGGCAACAGAAAATCCACGATTGCTGCGACAAGTGGAACATCAGCGATCGTGGTGGGTTAATGTATAGTGTGGCGTTATGGGAGGGAGGATAATTGGTCCCCATTTTATCGATGGCAATCAAAATGGTGCAATGTATGCTGATTTATACATAATGTTCTACCGATGTTACTACAAGATGTTTCACTGCATGACAGAATGGCGATGTACTTCCAACATGATGGATGTTCGGCACATAGCTCGCATGCGGTTGAAGCGGGTTGAATAGCATATTTCATGACAGGTGGATTGGTCATCGAAGCACCATACCATGGCCTGCACGTTCACCGGATCTGACGTCCTCGGATTTCTTTCTGTGGGGAAAGTTGAAGAATATTTGCTATCGTGATCCACCGACAACACCTGACAACATGCGTCGGCGCATTGTCAGTTCATGTGCGAACATTACGGAAGGCGAACTACTCACTGTTGAGAGGAATGTCGATACACGTATTGCCAAATGCATTGAGGTTGACGGACACAATTTTGAGCATTTATTGCATTAATGTGGTACTTACAGGTAATCACACTGTAACAGCATGTGTTCTCAGAAATGATAAGGTCACGAAGGTACACGTATCACATTGTAACAACCGAAATAAAATGTTCAAACGTACCTACGTTCTGTATTTTAATTTAAAAAACCTACCCGTTACCAACTGTTCGTCTACAATTGTGAGCCATATGTTTGTGACTATTGCAGTGCCATCTATCACAAAGCGAAAAAAGTGGTCCAACTAAAACATTTATATTTCTTTATGTACTACACAAATATGTAATAAAAAATGGGGTTTCCTATTTTAAAAAAACTCAGTTGATATCCGTTTGACCTATGGCAGCACCATCTAGCAGGCCAATCATTGCACCATCTGGTTTTCCCCCTTCAAGCTAGACAAGTTTCGTTCTTTGTAGTTTTTTCATTTGACGCTTATTTCGTGAGATATTTGGCCCGGTTACGATCAATGGACCACCCTTTACACATTTAAGAACTATGAGATAAGTCAGTATAATAAATACTGTGAAAATTAATGAATAGTAGGATAATAGGACTTGAATTATAGGTAGACATAGTATCTACAAAGAGTATAGAAGTTGAGAAGTAGAGGAGGACTCTAGGGATTAAATCATATATTAAGAAGTGAATGCGAAGTGTAGAGTAGATTTGTAGCTTTACCAAAAAACACTTAATTAGAGTATACGTAGAAACATATACTAGGGTAGTGAACTGTGAGGCCTACTCAGACAGAGTGCAGAATGAGGGGGCATACCCAGCATTTACTAAGTATAAAGGGTAGGTGTACATACGTGGAGAGAGGACGACCTGTGGCCTAAAAATGGGAATGTTTTATAAAGGGACATACCTACCATAATGGAAGGAGGAAGTGCTCTCATGTTAACCCACAAGCAAGGTATAGGTACTAATCCTAGGCTAAAGGGACAGTATCGTGACAGAAGTCACACATTTTATAGGAATTATTCTGGAAAGTATGAATTCTATACAAAACTAGCATTATTATGTTTCATATAAATAAATGAGTGTCAAAAGGACACTTTCATTTCACCCATAGTTCCTCCAGACTACAAGCTACAAACTAGTACAAAGAATGAGAACAGAAAATAGAATAATAAAGTGTTATGAACACCTGAAGTTTATGATTGGAAATAAAGAAAAAGTCTCACGATTCCTAAATACTAGTCAAGCTTACTAAATCATGAACAAATGCTCACGTCTAAACAGAATAGAGTAAGGAAACAGTAGAAAGACTGTAAGCAGAAGCCTGTTTAAGAGATTACAAAGAATTGTAATTGAAAAAAAAATGTATATATTCATGTAGAAGAAAAGTATATGGTTATGAAATGTAAAATGTTATCATGTGTGATATTATGTACATAATGATTATGTATAAAATATTGTGTGTTCGAGGGTTCAAGGTCAACATTGATATCATGATGCAACACCACGTACCTGTAAAATGTGCTTGTTGCTCTCGTTGGCACTATAAACCAAAGATAATGGACTGGTGGGACATGAACAAATATGCAAGATGCCTCGCAAATGTATGCACAAACAATACCATCAGTCAGTGAGTTTGAAAGAGGGCACATTATTGGCTTAAGAAAATGTGAAGCATCCATCCAGGAAACTGCTGGTCATATGGAACAAAGTGTTTGGCAGTGCAACAGGCATGTGCAGAACGGTTTATGGAACGCCATAGGACATGACAAGGTAAGTCAGGTTGCACCACCTACATCACCTCAGAGAAGATTGACACCTCATCCGAATGGCATTGCAGTACAGATCTGCGTCGTCCTCATCCGTGGTGCTACAGTGGAACATTGCACCATATCATACTTTATCAGGGCTGACAGTTTATCGCCGTTTATTTTGGCATGGGTTACATGTGGGTCATCTGCTTCTCTGCCTACCTTTGATAAATGTGCAGAAAAGTGCTAGAGGGAATGGTGTATGGAATGATATCACCGGGGACAGGAATGCCATCAGATAGTGTTTTCGGATGAATCCAGTTTGAAAATTATGACCACACTGTTCTTCGCCACAGATGAGGAGCGGCATCCAGTGACTGCATTTGCACAAGGCATACAGCACTAAATCAAGGCTTTATGGTGTGGGGTGCTCTTGGGCACAACCACAAATCCCAGTTGGTGCTTGTCCAGGGTATTGTGACCAGTGGACCTATGTGAATGATGTCCTGCAACCCATAGCCACATCCTTTTTGCATGACACCCGAGATGCCATTTTTCAGCAAGACAATGCACAACCACATGTTGCGGCATGAAGACGTGCTTTCTTGGTGTCGCAGCTGTCAGCCTTTTGCCCTGGCCTGCCAGATCACCAGATTTGTCACCATCAAAAAGACTCATTGAAAATATGTAGGATATAGTGAAATGACTCGTGCAGCGCTGTGACCACAGATGAACTTTGGAACCAGGTGAATGCAGCATGGCTGGCTTTACTACATGGTGCAATTCAATTCTTATACGTGTTGACACCATGATGCATGGAACACGTTATCAGGGCCCATGGCAGACCCTGTGCCCACTAGGCAACAGGACACATCCTGAACTGAGGTGACTGTAATGCTAATCATTTCTGCAGAACATACTAATGTACATATGAATATGAATATCCTAGTCGTTCAAGGTCGTTAACGTAGTAACTTGCCCATATTTTGAGATCAGTCGCTGTCTCTGTCATTACAATTACATGTAACCAGTATGGCCATCCAATACCAAACTGACACTTTTGTCATGCTTAGGTACTGCAACAAGGGAATTATTCGATTACTAATAACTTGTTCAGTCACTCCCCCCTCCCCCCAAGCAGATCTAGCATGCATTGACTGCTTTTTGTCTAGCAGTATCTGGTATGGTTTTTTGAAAAATATTTGCCCAGGTTTTACATTTAAATGACACTCGTAGCTTTTACCAGGCTTATTCAAAAATACAGTGCAATGATTGGTTAATACTTTCCTTTATTTTGCCCCAAGCTCACTGTAAATTTGTTTGATTGACTGTATTTTAACCTCTATCTCCTATGGAATACAGTTTTCTTCCTTTTTAGCCTCCTGCATATTTCCATTGAAGTTGATATTGTCCTCCAAGTATCCCATATGTTCCATCACCATAATGGCACTGTAATTACATCAGAATTTGACAAAGTTAACACTGATTGACTCTGATAAAAATCAATCTTTCCTTGGTGGTTTGATAAGAAATTAGTGCCAATTAACATATTTACACTTATACCTGAGACAATTAAATGAGGATGATCTATAATTACTTCCCATATATGTATTGTATCAAAGCTTCTTGCTTTACTAGTATAGTACTTTTCCAATAACACCTACTGTTCATAAACTAGAATATCTCATTACAGTTAACTTATCCCTGTTAGGAACAGAATCAAAGAATGCTTTGGACAATGCTCTTGCTTCACTGCTACTATCAAGAAGACAGCACACTATCAAGCCTGAAATATTGAATTCTGTTATAGGGCAGCTTATTTTACTTTGTACAGTTGCCTCATGATATTCGTCAAGCAAATCTTTCTCAGTCTGCCTCTAGCTAAAATAGTCTCTTTCAGTTGCAATTTCATTTGCACTTAGATTCACAGGTTATCAGTACTCACATTTTCAGCAGCCTTTCCTACCTTGCCCACCAATTTCAAATCAGAACATTTGACGACTTTTTTCACTTTCATTTGTTGCACATCAACTAAATTTTTTGACCAGCTGTGTTCCTTCACATCACTGCTACATAAATTATTGTCTGCTTCTACTTCTTTTGGAAAGTTAGAACAGCTAATAGGTTTATAACCCTTATTATTCTTGCTACCCCCTGATTTCCTTTATCATCATAAATGTAAGCATTTACTTCACCTCCATTACCACGTGGTATAATTAAGTTATTTAGCTTTTCCCTGTTATCTGTAGTGTTTCGTGTTTTTCAAGCTTATGCCACTTTTTGTAGTGTCTCCAAAACACAGTGAAGGTGATGATCAGTGTGCTTGAACAAATTATCAGCACTGGGATAGCCTGTATCACGTAGGAAGGTGCTTACGTGCGTAGTAGCAGAGTGATAGGGGAGGATGGAGGGGATGAGGTTTGCACACGCATGGCAGCAGAGAGCGGGCAAACAAAGTCCACATTGCGGAATTGTGTTGCTGCGCACAACAATCCTATTCATTTTTCACTGGTACATTTTATTTTATGTTCAAATCTATGAGGAGAATAATAACTTTTAAAACCAATTTCGATCAGTTCTCATGAGGAAAATCTTACTTCACGTTTAGACAACCTTCCGTCCACTGCTCCCCAGCTTTAGTTTACATGATGTCGGAAGGCAAAAACGGCTGAAATTGCTTTGTGAAGAAATCAGGTACAATTTTTCTCAAAATGACAGTTGTCTAACGACAAGGTCATTGAAACTGCTTGTAATAATTGTCATTTATTTTAATTTGGACTGTACTACTGTGTAAGAAAAAATGTTATACACAACAGAATTAACTTCAGGCACAAACTAAAGTCATCATATTTGCTTGAGAACTGCTTCTACTCCTTCGAATTTTTAAAAATGTGTATAAGACGTGTATATTGGTGTGTTTGACTCTAGTTAAATGTAATCACTGTGCATTATGCATTTTCTCACGCATAATTGTAACAAGTTTATGTGATCTCAGGTATTCACCATTGACACGGAGCCCTTTAAAACACCATTGTCAAAACACTCCATTTTTGTGGCAGGTTTCCTGTGGTTTCAATACTTTCCAAGTGATACGAAACCAATTTTTCCCAAGGTTTCTACAGCTCTGACACTTCCGTTTACAATTATCTTGCTGACACCACAAGCTTCTGCAGTCTGTTCTTGTGTCTTAAGATGCCAACAGTAGAAGTCCCACTTTCAAATTCACATTAGAAAAAGTTATAAATACAGTAAATAACCCCCCCCCCCCCTTTGCCTGCTTGTGGAGCACTTGATGTTAATTGCCTACACCTGACCTTGCTAACACATCTACAGATACACATTCACAGCTATACTTTAAAAAAAAAACACCACCAACGGCGGATGAATAATTTGGTTGTTGCAAAGTATGGCAACATTATAGCGTGTGGGAGAGAGGTACTTGCCATCTGGCTGTAATTCATGTCTAGCCACTTAGAAAGAGAAAGAGTCTTATTGGCTGCCAGCAGTTAATTGAGGGGGATGTGCAAAACGGCTGAAAATAGGGCCACATTCCTTCATGAAACGGACTTCAGTTGCTATTGAAGCATCATCCCTGTTATCGCCTGTGTATGTCGGTTTGCTATTTCCATCTATTTGTCAATTATTGGCTTTATTATTGTGTTATTGACTCCACCTGGTGAGCACCAGTTTCCTCGTGGATGGGAATTAGTTTCCCTCATGGGGCCTATTACTTTCATTAATCATATATTCAGATCAGAACACATTCTGGTCTCTTTTCTGTCTTAGTGGTACATTTCCTACATGTCTGTCTTCCTCACTATTTTGAAAATGTGGTGGCTGCCGACCTCCTCTTCCTCCACCTCATTCATGATAATTAGAATTTGTATTTTGAACTTCTAAGCTTCTAACATTCACATTACCACCCTGTTAATTTGGTTGTTTACGTTTCTATCAGGGAGCCTTTTATTATTGTGCATTTCTTGTTCGCTAACAGCCACTCTCTCTACCCATTTCAGGTATTCAGCGAATCTGTCTCCATTATCTTTATGTGCAGAAATGATTCCTTTCTGTCAAATGTGACAAGTGGGAAACCCAGAGAATTCTTTGATAGTCTTATGACCAGGAATATACTTTTTACCACTTCAAAATCCTGTTAATACATTGTTTGTTTATTATGGGACCAATATTATCTTGTGAAATCAAATTCGAACTCTGAAAGTGTTTTACATCATATCATAACATCAGGTGGCTAACACAAAGTATGTCTCAACAAATGATTTGTAATGAGAAATTTTTTCACATCCAGGTGAGCCACTTACCAACACATCTTCAAAATCATTTCGGAACTCTAATGGGTGTGTTTGTTTGTCTGGCACGAAACACAAAAGTTGCCAACATCTAGTGGAAGCCGTGTCAACAGATGCAACATGCTGCACTGTAGTGTTACACAAACTACCAGAGCGTGCACAGCAGCCTGTCCCATGCAGCTCCATGCCGACTCATCTTCTCCTCTGCATTCGGTTCTGTGGGTGGTCTCAATGTAGTGACATTTTTCCTTCTTCCCACCACGTTCGAAGTTGATGCAGATATCAGTCACTGTTCAGACTTCACTCTTGTGAACTTAACACAAAACTGTCCCTTTCATTGGATCTTGCCTCTATGTGTTCTGTTGCAGTACTCTATTTGTGCCTACCAAGTCTTTGCTTTCTATACCGATGACTGACTGTTTACTTTCCGTGCCCGAAAACCTCAAACCCCGTTTACTTTCCGGGCTGATGCACCATATGTGAGGCAATAGGTAAAATTAATAACGTTTGTAGTTAGTTATTTTTGTTGAATATTTCCATGTTTTGTGATTTTTAAATGCCATTGCCTTTTACAAGAGCTTGAAATTATTTGTGCGAAGAGCCAGAGAGTGATGGAGAACCTGCCTCCTATATAACATCCAGTTCACA
This sequence comes from Schistocerca serialis cubense, assembly GCF_023864345.2. Taxonomy (NCBI): domain Eukaryota; kingdom Metazoa; phylum Arthropoda; class Insecta; order Orthoptera; family Acrididae; genus Schistocerca; species Schistocerca serialis. The sequence continues at coordinate 345,203,146 of NC_064646.1, forward strand.
AGTCCACAACTCGTCTCACCAAAACTTGAATAAAATGTTCTAACACTCTAAATATAATTCCCAGGAGTCAGGGACTACAATGAAAAATAAAAGTATACTGTCATTTAAGGAGTATATTCCGGTAATAGTTCACACGCATTAGAAATAATTGTGCAATTAATTAAAGGTTTCGTATCATATTCAGTGTTCGACACAGTTCAGAGCTGACTTCCACTCGAAGTTCATTATCATCCTGTCTGCAAATGAAATACGATTAACTGCTCATCTTTAAAGCGGTGAATAAACTGCACCCCTTGTCAACCAGTTTTCTATAACATAGTGTTTGCACAAAAAGCAAAATACCTAAAATGCAAGTTTGTTTACACACAGTTGTACATTATAAGCGCAATGTCTAATTCAATTGAAATACAATTACGTCAGTCATCTTAAGCAACATCTGTTGCTTAGAGGACACGGTCTTGGACGAAATGTGTAGGCACATTGGAGACAATGTCACAAGAGATAATTTGGTTTTATGCAGTTGTATGGATATCCAACCGGGGAAATTATAAATGAGTTTCTTTCTGTTAATGAAGTTATTCTTTCAAAAATGTCCTCAATCACTCCTCAAAACAAGGGTACTATACATTCTTTAACTGAGCAAGACACATCATTACAACTGATGATCGAATAACATCCTGAGTGAAGAGATTGGTCTTAATATACTCTCGGTGCAGATGCCAAATGGAACACCTGCAGATAGATTGCTTCCAGTGTGGGCAGAAGTGCTAACATTTACAGTGTTGTTAGCTGAAGGCTACCAGTGTTCCTGATTTTTCTTTGAGCAAATCTGCTGTGTTTATGGTCTACAAAATTCTCAAATCGATAACTCTTAAACTCTGACTTCTGGAATTTTTCAAAAGGAGCTGAGTGTAGACTGTGACTTCTGAACTGTCTCTCTTCTTTCTGTTTCTGGAGAGTTGGTACAGCTCCATGATTACATTCATTACTTAAAGTGCTGTCACCTTAGCATTGCCTCTTAATTAGAAGAGGTAGATTAACTAACTTGTTTTTACACTTTTTGGTCTGAAAATCAGTTTTTACCTAATAATTCAATTGTTATGTTAAGAAGTACTCCAGGAAAATGCGTACTGTATGTTTTTACATAGAAGACAATGTAAATCCCAAAGTATAACTTTCTGTCTTCAATGTTACGCACTTCTGAAATTTCATAAAAAATTTGATTTTTGAGGAAACTAATTATTGGATCATGCTCAGTCTCATAGTCTTGCCAGGTGTTGTAACATTATATAAACATTTAATTTCACTTTACATTATTTACAACCTGTCTGCTCTGCATAGACACGCATTAGGGGCTGCTGGCTTGATCTTGGCTGAGTGGCAGGGAAAAGCCTCTCTTCCTCTCGCTATATATATTCAGTTATATATTCAATCTATATTGGAAAGCATTCTGAATTACTGATGCATTAGATAAGTGACTAAGAACATTACATATTGTGGGACCACAACATTGTGCCTTACTGGAGATACTATCCACCCCCTTATGAACTTTTACTTTTTAGAGTCATCTTCATCACTTTGGATAGTGATGCGAGATTAATTTTTATTTCATTATGGGCCAATTGTATCAAGCAGTTTGACCATAGATTAACACAGAAAATGACCTCAGTGCAAGCTGAACTCAAAAATCTGTGTTGTATAAGTGTTAATCACAGATTATATCACTAAGCACTAGGATCGTCTTTGACTGGTAAAATTTTGTGGATCAAGTCAAGTTTAGCTGCAATTGTCAATTCATAACGTAGTGGCATTACAAAATGCCACTTTTGTTTTATACAAATAAAAATTTAAAAAATAAATAATAAAGAAGTTGTTATTAACACACAGATTTTAAGGAAACACGTGAATAAGCCACTTTCACACTGCAGAAGCCTGATTGTTTTGTCTGTAAGGTTAGAGTAAGGAAATTATGGAGTATATATTTAACGAGTGCACATAAATGACCTTGTAACAATTCTTTCGAGATGACTTTAATTAATGTGATCAATTTAAGGCTTTTTATAGTCACTTAGCAGCAGAGTAAAAAAAGGGATATTCGATATATTTGCACTGAAAATTTAAGCACAATAATTTTGAAAGTAGCGAGTAATAATTGAATACCTCTTGCAAAAATGTTCTCTAGGCTTGAATAGCATTAACTACACAATTTCTATTGAATTTTTAACTACAATACAAGACTTAAGCTGCCATGACAGCTACATGCATGTTGATACAAAACTAGTAGGAAGCATATGTAAGTCAGTCGGTAGTTATCAGGTGGTTGCTCAATGGTTGCAGCCTGGAATGCAGTCCGGAATTCCAGGTCTGATCGCAGTTTGGTTCTGTTCCCTTCCCACCTGCCCGATTTGCCACTTCTTTCACCTCTAGTAATGTTTATTAACGTGCAGAATGCAAAGTTGTTAAATTTAGGACTCAGAACAAAACTAAATCACTTGACAGTTACTATAACGGCAGCATTTGGCTTAAACAATACAAAATAGGTGTCAGTGCATCAATGAGGAACCTGAAATGGATGAGACTGTGCTCATTAGGAAAATAATCTATGAAAAAATTCCAGTACCAACGCAAAACGGTGGTAACAGGAGTCACAATGCATTGAGGGTGGCATTTACTAACTGTCTGCTTACACAAAAATAAGTACAAAATTGGAATAGATTTTTAAGGTGTCAGTATGAAACCCTGATTTTCATTCCATTTCTTCTAGTTCCAGTTCCTTAATTTTTGTATCTAATTTCAGTGTTACAATTCTCATTTCATGTTGGACGAGAAGGCACTGTTCTTTTACTGTATGTTTAAGCTCAAGGCACTCTAATCTTATTTTGTAGAATTGCTATCTTACATTAAAAAAAATTTTTTTTTGGGTGCAATTCTGACACTAAGTTCTATATCACAGTTGTGCATTGTGTGCTGTACATCTACATTATCATTGTTGCCAGCTCAACATAAAAACTTTGTTTGTTTGTCTTTATTTTCATTTTTGTAAACAACAGGAGAACAATATTTTCATCTGGAGTTAGTAGTATCCTTGTTTACTGATGTGATTTAACTGCGACCTTCACTATTGTTTATATCTGCATCAGAAAAAGAAAAGAACAAGAATGTAATAAATAATATTATAAATTAATTTTTATGCAGCAAATTTATTTAAAAAAGTCTATATTAAAACCACGACATGTGAGTTTAGGATGGAAAGCTATGTTGTCATTGTAAGGGTTGTAAACAGGAATAAATTGTAGCTTCAAGGCAGCAGTTAGCTTCTGTGCACTTTTGTAGCAATAGACCTGACGAAATTACTGCGTCCACTTATATGCATTTCAGCCTTGAAAAGTTGTAATAACATTTTTGCTGCAGCTTACGCAGCACATGTAATTACATGAAGATGAAACGTAGTAATCATAAAATTCATATTAAAGTAGTACAACTTGTCGCCTGTGAATGCTTTATAGGCCCTTTTGTTATAGTTAAAACACATTTTCAAACTTTTCCAGTCATGATTTGACCCTGTGTTCAGTGAATTAAAGGCAACAACAACTTTGTTCGGCACCTTTTTCTTTTTTGACCATAATTGCAAGCTTCAAAACGTTATACCAAATCAACACAAGTGTTTTTTCTGTGGGATTTGTGATCCACCGTTAGACACAGCAGGCCCCATCTTGCACACAGTTTTGAATATCCAAGAGTGCGGATAATTGCATTCACACTCCCTTTGCTAATTGACAGATGCAGCACCAACTGCTGAGTTGTAATGGGTCAGTCCTCATGAATGACAACATTGGCTCGCTGCAACATGTCAGATGTGACAGAAGTTAATGGTATCCCTGCCTGCTACACATCATGGAGCTCCGCTGAATCACCTTCTGATGACCTCACCCTCCTTACCCAGTGACTAACTGTACTTCTGTTGACAGCAGATGCTCCATAGACTTTGCACAAGTGTTTGTGTATATTTGACACAGTTTCTTTAACTGCAGTGAGAAATTCAATGGCGGCACGTTGCTTGTAAAATACATCACCTACACTGTCCACTGGGGGCTGAACCACACAATAACCCGGGGTTCAGTGTGGGGTGGGTGGAGTGCTGTGGCGTGTTGTGGGGTTGTGAACCACTGAGGGCTATGGCGGGTCGAAGCCTCTCCGTTGTTTCTAGGTTCCCGGTTTAATACATACATACAGTATCATTATAACACCTACTAGCCTCAAACATTTTAATCCCATTAATTACTCTCTACCTAATGTTTCTTTTAGCCATTGACCTAAACCTCTCCCATGACTACAGCCTTGCAGAAGAATCATCATCTTCTTCTTCTTCTTCTTCTTTTCTTCCCCTTCCCCCTCCTCCAACAATGTAAGTTTGCTGGCATCATTTTGCTGTGCTTTAGATTCCTTCACATGTGTATGAGGTTCTTCCTTCTCTAATCCTGGTAGCCAGCAAAATCTAGTGCTTAGCTGAATTTTGGATTTGCTAGAAAATGTTTCCTCTGTCCTTGTTTTGATTGCCACTTTTTCGCAGTTCCCTTTCTCTTTTTACAAATTCAAACTGTCATAATTCAAATTTTGCATTTGCTAACTCTGCCTGAAGACCACAAATCTTTGCCTCCTGCTCTTTGATTTTCCGATTGTTCTGGCACAATATAAAATTCCGTGGAAGAGCCTCATTGAGCATTCCATTCTCGACATCACTGCTGTCAACTCAGTAAAGCCATAATCTAAAATTTTCATGAAACAGTCCCTGTTCAGCTAATCTGCAGCACTCAGTTGATCAATTTTAGAAAGCCTTAACACCAGCTACAATGAAAGAAAACCAATAGATGGAATGCAATAGAAATTTATGGTAGTGTTTTGTATAGTTATCATGTGTAAAATTCAGCCTAAAATTGAAATCTTAGATGTGAGAAGAAAAATACACTTTTCACACTGTTTTACCATATTTAATGTGAGAGTAATGCTTACATAAATGTAACTACATGTTTATTATATTTATACAAACAATAAATGTTTAAGTGTCTCCTGTTCTGTTGTGTAATTATTTACAACAACTGAATTCATAATGATTATGAAGATGCAGTGTTTTCAACCTTAAATATACACTCCTGGAAATGGAAAAAAGAACACATTGACACCGGTGTGTCAGACCCACCATACTTGCTCCGGACACTGCGAGAGGGCTGTACAAGCAATGATCACACGCACGGCACAGCGGACACACCAGGAACCGCGGTGTTGGCCGTCGAATGGCGCTAGCTGCGCAGCATTTGTGCACCGCCGCCATCAGTGTCAGCCAGTTTGCCGTGGCATATGGAGCTCCATCGCAGTCTTTAACACTGGTAGTATGCCGCGACAGTGTGGACGTGAACCGTATGTGCAGTTGACGGACTTTGAGCGAGGGCGTGTAGTGGGCATGCGGGAGGCCGGGTGGACGTACCGCCGAATTGCTCAACACGTGGGGCGTGAGGTCTCCACAGTACATCGATGTTGTCGCCAGTGGTCGGCGGAAGGTGCACGTGCCCGTCGACCTGGGACCGGACCGCAGCGACGCACGGATGCACGCCAAGACCGTAGGATCCTACGCAGTGCCGTAGGGGACCGCACCGCCACTTCCCAGAAAATTAGGGACACTGTTGCTCCTGGGGTATCGGCGAGGACCATTCGCAACCGTCTCCATGAAGCTGGGCTACGGTCCCGCACACCGTTAGGCCGTCTTCCGCTCACGCCCCAACATCGTGCAGCCCGCCTCCAGTGGTGTCGCGACAGGCGTGAATGGAGGGACGAATGGAGACGTGTCATCTTCAGCGATGAGAGTCGCTTCTGCCTTGGTGCCAATGATGGTCGTATGCGTGTTTGGCGCCGTGCAGGTGAGCACCACAATCAGGACTGCATACGACCGAGGCACACAGGGCCAACACCCGGCATCGTGGTGTGGTGAGCGATCTCCTACACTGGCCGTACACCACTGGTGATCGTCGAGGGGACACTGAATAGTGCACGGTACATCCAAACCGTCATCGAACCCATCGTTCTACCATTCCTAGACCGGCAAGGGAACTTGCTGTTCCAACAGGACAATGCACGTCCGCATGTATCCCGTGCCACCCAACGTGCTCTAGAAGGTGTAAGTCAACTACCCTGGCCAGCAAGATCTCCGGATCTGTCCCCCATCGAGCATGTTTGGGACTGGATGAAGCGTCGTCTCACGCGGTCTGCACGTCCAGCACGAACGCTGGTCCAACTGAGGTGCCAGGTGGAAATGGCATGGCAAGCCGTTCCACAGGACTACATCCAGCATCTCTACGATCGTCTCCATGGGAGAATAGCAGCCTGCATTGCTGCGAAAGGTGGATATACACTGTACTAGTGCCGACATTGTGCATGCTCTGTTGCCTGTGTCTATGTGCCTGTGGTTCTGTCAGTGTGATCATGTGATGTATCTGACCCCAGGAATGTGTCAATAAAGTTTCCCCTTCCTGGGACAATGAATTCACGGTGTTCTTATTTCAATTTCCAGGAGTGTATTTCCATATACTGCATCATAGGTTAACATCATTTTGACCTCCTTGAAATCACATCTCTGAAACTAAGAGTTCACATGTAAGAACTGAGAAGAACCCACCTACCTATGCATCTGTACTCCACAAGCCACTGTACAGTTCATGGTGTAAGATAGTGCATATCAGTATTAACAATTTTTCATAGTCTCTCTGCCTGTATGCCTCTGTATATGCCCTAATGTCTCTCAGCTTATAAGTATGAACCCTATGTGGCATATATGATTTGAGTAGTATGTGCATGCAGCCTTTGTTGTTAAAAACATCTTGATAGTATCCCGAGTAAGTAGGTATGTTGTTACAATCCACAGGAGACGTGCAACAAATCCTGCCAGTATTGTCTGAAATATGTACCAGTTTAAATTAAGCAGTTGGTTGAACATACGGAAAATAAAGATTATGCGAATATTAACAAAAGACCTATTATTAAACAATGCTATTTAAACAAACAGCAAAAGTTGTTGCAGGTGTGAAGAGAGAAAAGAAAGGAGAATCTCAGATACAAAGAAGTACTTGTTATAGAGAAGTCAAGAATGTCAGTTGTATGTTACTATTCAGAAATGTGTTTGAAAGGTTGAGAGAATATGCAATATAAATTTGGTAAGATAAACAACACAACTAATTGATTTATTTCTTTCTAGGTAAAAAGTCTGCTCTGAATGTTGAAAACACTGGAGTAAGCAAGGAGCTGGCTACAATGTACAATCACATGAATAATATACAGGATGTGAAAACATTTCAGATATTGGTGTTGCTTCTCCGTTTGAGACAGTTATGTTGCCATCCAGGACTGATCAAGGCTGTAAGTGCAATTACGGGTTTTTCCCCCCCTTCCCATCTTCTATATGAAGTAGTCTTATAAAACAAAAGTACACAGAGTAATAAAGCAGGTAAGACTTTGTGCTCCTCAATAAATAAAGCCCTGTTCCACTCTAAACCAACGATTCAAACAAAAATAATCCTTGTCACCTGAACTGAAACGTTGTTTGACCGAGAGTGGAAAGAACCCAAATGCAAGCATTAAAATACCTATGAAACTTACACCACTATCTCTTGATTATATGGTGCTGCTAACGGGGTGATGTCACTTGAGATTCTAACTTGTATCAGTTGTGTGACATCACAGGATTCACATCCACAAATGCAGGAAATTGGTAGTGTGCCAGCTCTCATCTACTGTGCTGTGATTGAAGTGCAAAAGGTGAATGGAGACCACAGAGACAGTGGTGCCTGGAGACGAACACTTTAGTCATCAGAGAACTAAAAAAAAAATTTATAACTCTTTAATGGGATAGGTGATTCTGGTGGTAAACTCTGCTTAACTTCTGTCCCTTGTTTTTTTTACTTCTGTAAGGTCCTTTATAGAGATGTTTGTTCCTCTTCAACTTAACCACCTAGTGTGGCATTGTCTATCATATTTCTTGCAGTTGTGGCATGTCATATATTGGTCAGACAATCAGGACTGTGCAAGACCAGTGTATTGAACATAAGCGTCACATGCGCCTACAACAGCCAAGCAAATCCACTATTGCAAAACATTGCCTTGACACCGGTCATCGTATGGAATACAACAACACTGAGATTCTGGCTTGCATGTCCAGCTATTGGGATAGTGTTATTAAGGAAGCTGTTGAAATCAAACTATCAAGCAACCTTATAAACAGAGATGGTGGATTTTGTTTAAATGCTGCTTGGAATCCGGCTCTGTCTCTCATCAAAAAACAGAGGGAAAGAATTAATGCTACCTCACCTGTTGATTAATAGTCACTATCGATATTTCTGATGTTGGTTATCTTTGGTTGTGTGTTGACTCTGTGGTTACTTGTTCTGTGTGTGGTATCTTCCTTGTTTTTCCTCTGTGAACCGAGGTATTAAATTCCCTTGCACATTGCTTCCTTCTTGCGGTTGTGCCTTGAGAATGGCAGGGTGTGCTCCTGTCAAAATATCGGTGGTGGTCGACGACGTCACCTGGCAGCAAACCCATTAGTTATTTGAACATTCAATTCGCTGGGAAAAGTTAAGGTCTCCTCTACGGGGAGGAAATGTATCATTGCCTGTGAAGGTTGGATAAACTTCGCAGCAGTGAAGTAAGGTTGGAACGTGCGTTATCGTTTTTATTGAAGTGTCAAAATCATAGTGTGGTTCCAACATTTGCTAAGGTTGTGCATCATCATTAATTCTCCTGCCACCAATCGCAGCAAGCAATGTGCTGGTTTAGCTCTTGTTCATGAAAGGATCCACTATACTCACCGTCACTTAGATTTTGTTTCTAAGGAATTATTTCATCTTCATTTAGTGATGGCGTCTAATGTTTCTGAATTTTCTTGAGGTTGGGTGGACGGTGCCTCTTGGTCGCAGTCTGACTGGGAATTTCAATCCGTAAATGCTCGTCATCCGTGAAGTTTGAACGTTTCCTTAGCTCAGTGTCTAATTCTAATTTTAATTCTCGACGTTCTGTGATCAATTTCACGGAGAAATCGTTTGCCAACACAGCTTTGTCTGTGCTGGGGAAAGGTTTGAATTTCGCACCAACGCCTAAGAGTTTGCCAGTTATTGATTTTATTAGTTCTATTGAACAGGCTGTTTATAAATTACCTTCCTAGGCTGCAGAAGAGGTTAGGAGGGAAGCTTGTCGTGTGTTGACTGGAGCCCATCCACCCAAGTGTAACATTACAGCAGCTGAGGTGGCTGCTTTACGTTCACTGAGAATATATCCTGATACTGTTATTTTACCTGCAGACAAGGGAAATGCCACGGTTTTGTTGAACAAGCACGATTACATTCAAAAGATGTAGTGTCTACTTTCTGATTCGGCGTATCGCAAAATCAGTGCTGACCCTACTAAGAGTGTTGAGAGAAAGACTAATAACCTCCTGAAGAAAAGTTCTTTGTCACAGGAAACTACCAAGAGTCTTAATTCTTACTGTACTGTACCACCTAGATTATATGGCCTCCCTAAGGTCCATAAAGAGACTGTTCCGTTGAGGCCTATTGTTTCTAATATTGGTGCTCCGTCATATCGTGTAGCTAAACATCTTGCTAGTTTGTTGAGCCCACTAGTAGGTAGGTGTGAGCACTACATTAAGAACTCTGCAGATTTCTTATGTCGATTGCCGGGATTGCGTTTGAATGACTCTGATATTTTAGTCAGTTCTGATGTAGTTTCTCTTTTCACTTGCGTTCCTCTCTCTGATTCATTGCAGCTAATTGTGGTTAAGCTTGGTGTCGGCTTAACAAATTTGTTTTGACATGTCCTGACTTCCACTTACTTTTTATTCAATGGTCAGTACTACGAACAGACTGATGGAGTTGCAGTGGGAAGCCCGTTGTCACCTATTGTGGCCAATTTGTTTATGGAGGACTTTGAGGAACGTGCATTGGAGTCTACATTCAGCCCAAGGCAAGACATCGATATCTTCATCTTCAAGTCATTTTTGAAACATCAGACTCTCGTCACCTAGGTCCTCATACATTCTAATCCATTCTGTCTCTAGCATCTCAGTGTACGTATTAGAGTTCGTTCTAGTTTCACCCAAGCAATTCATGATTTACCTTTAGTGGCGTAAGGCAGTCCCTTCGTGGTCGCTGGAAGTGAAGCAATTAAGGAGCGTCAGCAAGCCCTACAGCACCATAGGTGACACTCTTTCCTGGAGCACCTCATAGCCTTTAAATGGCTCCGTGGCCACATTCGCCAACTTATCAAATGATGGAAGCAGGAGTGTTGGGATAAATACGTCTCAACCATTGGGTCCCATACATCACTTTCCCAAACCTGGGCAAAGATCAAACGTCTTTTCGGGTACCAGGCCTCAACAGCTGTCCCCGGTGTTACCATAAATGGCGAGTTATGTACCGACGCAAATGCGATTGCCGAGCGCTCTCCTGAGCACTTTGCTCGAGCCTCTGCGTCGGAGAATTACTCCCATCCCCCAGCCTTTCGCACACTCAAACGGCGGCTGGAAGGGAACGCATTCTCATTCACTACATGTTGAGGTGAATCCTATAACGCCCCATTTACAGAGTGGGAAGCTCCTCAGTGCCCTTGCACATTGCCCCGACACAGCTCCCGGGCCTGATAGCATCCACAGCCAGTTGATTAAACATCTCTCATCTGACTACAAACGACATCTTCTAGTCATCTTCAACTGGACCTCGTGCGATGGCATCTTTCCATTGCAATGGCGGGAGAGCAGCATCATTCCGGTGCTCAAACCTGGTAAAAACCAGCTTGATGTGGATAGCTACCGGCCCATCAGCGTTCTTTGTAAGCTGCTGGAACGTATGATATGTCGGCGGTTGGGTTGGGTCCTGGAGTCACATGAATTGCTGGCTCCATGTCAGGGCGGCTTCCGCAAGGGTTGCTGTACCACTGATAATCTTGTGTCCAACAAGTCTGCCATCCGAACAGCCTTTTCCAGACGGCAACACCTGATTGTCGTCTTTTGTGATTTACGTAAAGCATGTGACACACCCGTCTTGGCGACATCATATCTGTGCCACCTTGTATGAGCGGGGTCTCCGGGGACCACTCCAGATTTTTATCCGAAACTTCCTGTCGATCCGTGCTTTCCGTGTCCAAGTTGGTGACTACCATAGTTCCATCCATATCCAGGAGAATGGAGTCCCGCAGGGCTCTGTATTGAGTGTCTCTCTATTTTTAGTGGCCATTAATGGTCTAGCAGCAGCTGTCGGGCCCTCCGTCACACCTTCTCTGTATGCAGACGACTTCTGCATTTCATACTGCTGCTCCAGCACTGTTGTTGGTGAGTGGCGCCTCCAAGGAGCCATCCACAAGGCACAATCATGGGCTCTAGCCCACGGCTTCCAGTTTTCAGCTGCAAAGTCATGTGTCATGCACTTCTGGCGGCATTGTACCTTTCATCCGGAACCCGCACTTTACCTTAATGATGATCCACTCACTGTAGTGGAGACATATCAATTCCTAGGACTGGTTTTCGATACTTGATTGACTTGGCTCCCTCATCTTCGTCAGCTTAAGCAGAAGTGCTGGCAGCACCTCAACAACCTCCATTGCCTGAGCAACATCAATTGGGGTGCAGATTGCTGTATGCTGCTGCAGCTCTACAGAGCCCTTGCCCAATCCCAAGTTGACTATGTGAGTGTGGTTTAGGGTTCGGCAGCGCCTACAGCATTGCATTTACTCGACCCTGTGCAACACCGTGGGGTTCGATTTGTGACAGGAGCTTTTAGGACAAGTCCAGTGACCAGCCTACTGGTGGAGGCTGTTGTCCCTCCACTGCAGATCAGACGTGTGCAACTGCTCGCCAGTTATGCAGCACACATTCATTGTTCCCCTGAGCATCCGAATTAGTCTCCTTTTCCCGCCTGTGGCATTCCAACTCCCGCATCGGCGGCCCAGATCGGGGCGAATAATTGCGGTTCGCGTGCAGTTCCTTCTCTGCGAACTGGAGTCCTTCGCTTCGTCTGGACCTTTTGCATGGCCCTAAGGACTCCGTTAACCCCGCCGCTCTCCGCTGTCATGTCCTCTCGATTCTTGATGTGTTCCGGGCTCTGAAATGGTTTACACTGACTGCTCAATGGCTGATGGTCATGTAGGCTTCACATGTGTTCATGGAGGACATATTGAACAGCACTCCTTTCCAGTTGGCTGCAGTGTTTTCACTGCAGAGGTGGCGGCCATATCTTGTGGTCTTGAGTGCATTCGCTCATGCCCTGGCGAGTCATTTCTCCTGTGTACTGACTCATTGAGCAGCCTACAAGGTATCGACCAGTACTACACTCGCCACACTCTTTTAGCTTCCATTCAGGAGTCCATCTATGCCCTGGAACAGTCCTGCCATTCCATGGTGTTTGTGTGGACCCCAGGTCATGTCAGAATCCCTGGCAACAAATTTGCCGACAGGCTGGCCAAACAGACGAAGTGGAAACCACTTCTGGAGATAGGCATCTCTGAAGCTGACCTGCGTTCTGTCTTACACCACAGAGTTTTCTGGCATTGGGAGACAGAATGGCATAACAGCATGCACAACGAACTGTGTGTCATTAAGGAGACTATGAATGTGTGGAAGTCTTCCATGCAGGCCTCTCCCAGGGAATCAGTTGTCCTCTGCCAGCTCCGCATTGGCCATACCTCTAATGCATGGTTACCTACTCCGTCGCGAAGACCCACCTCAGTGTCGCTGTGGCTCCCAAATGACAGTTGTCCACCTCTTGCTGGACTGCCAACTTTTAACTTTTCCAGCACCCTAATACTTCTATGTAGGTTTTAGCGCATGTCCTTTGTCCCTCTGTGTCCTCCACCCTAGTGCTTTTAGGGTGGAGCTTTTAATGTGTTACAGAGTGGCTGGCTTTCTGTTTTTATTCTCGTCGTTGGCCAGCCACTGTAATCTGCTTTCATGATTTACTCTCCCTGTTTCTAGCGTCTCTCTGTTGTTTTCCTGTCCTGTTTTGTTCCTTTTAGTGCTGGTTGCCTTCCCTTCATTCTTGTGGATTTTCCTGTCTGTCCATTTTATTCTCAAACTTGTGGCGTTGTTTTATTAGGAACAACGGACCTATGACCTCGTAGTTTGGGCCCTTCTCCCGCCTTAAAACCAACCAACCAACCACCTTTTACAAATTATTTGTCATTGAACAATACTAGAACAGTACTGAGAATTTACACACCACACCATATTCAGCTAGCTGGCTATGGCCAACTATTGGACCAATTCACATGGTGTCTGTTGAAAGTTGTACCAACTTCGGGAGGAGGGGAATCATGTACGTTGTGTTTCAACATGAGATGCTGACAGCTTTCCAGACCATCCTCATACCTGCCTGTAATTTGTCTCTGTTGTTCTGTTTGTTGTATTCTTTGTAAACTACATCCCCCTCCTCCCCCCTCCTCTTGCTATTGCTACTACTGTTCCCACTATTCATGTTACAGTTATTCCTAAGTATTTTATCCATTATTAAATGTAAGACTTCATATAACCTGTGTGGTAATGACAACAATGTAAAATATGTAGAGTGCCTGGTTAGATGAAAGAGGAGGCCCGATAGTGATGTTTGTAATCTCCTTGGGCTATTTATTGTACAATTTTATTCCTTGATGGAGAATGCTGTTTTGAGTTTTATCTTTCTCCTTTCTTGTGTAAGTTCAGTCCAGATTCTGTTCCGTGGTCAAGGATATAGCTGTTTCTGCAGTAATTACCAAGATTATTTTTTATGCACGTAGCTGATTGGCAATTTTCTCATTTGGTGTGATTAAAATCCCAAGGGTTTTAAACAGACCTTGACAGTGACCCCTACCACTGTTTTTATTATTCGTAAGGCCCTCTTCTGTAGTTTGAAAACTATATTCACATTTTATGCTTTCAAACATAGGAATTATAGAGCCAACCAGTTGCAAGTATCTGTTTGGTACATTTACCTACGTTTCAACCCCTACTAAGGATGTCTTCATCAGAATGAAATTTTGAGAAACTGTAAAATTACGTTGCAGGAAAGCAGTGTTCAGAATTTAGAGCAGCTCTGAATTCTGATCATTGCTTTCTTGCAATATAATTTTATGATTTCTCAGAATTTCATTCTGATGAAGGCACCCTTAGTAGGTGTCGAAACCTGAGTCAATGTATCAAACAGTTATTTGCAACCGGTTGGCTGTATAACTCCTAAGTTTGACACTTACGTACAGTTGCTGAGAAACAGCCATTTTTAAAACTGTAATTTTGTACTTTTGTCTCCCAGGAAGGAATTCTGTAGCTAAGATTTGAGTATGCATGCTAAATAATGCATAACTAAAAGGTAGTAGTCATTATACACTGGTGACAGGATGCTAAGGGCATAACATGCTAATTAGATTGTAAGTATCTTCGCATGTTTAAACCACTTATAATGAGAATCAGTACTCATTCGTTTAACAGTCTTTATGTCTCTCTTTGGACTGAAATTGGTGGCATTTGTTGTCTTTATACTCAATTTATCTTCATTACATTGTTGTTTCAACAGTTTGCAACAAATGATTATTTTCCCTAGTCCCTGGTAGAGTATGCCCAGGTTTAAATCTTTCTTTTTATTTTGTTTGATTTTTTTCTTTTCTGATGAAAGTAAATTTAATGCCATGAATACTTGGTAGAAAAGTGAAACTCAGTTATAAGTGTAAGAAGCTGCTGTGCCGATTGATTGGTTGTTACAAGCTTGCTCTCCCTACTAACCCCCCATCCCCTTTCCCGTTTTTAAAAAAAATCTCCAGTCTCATTACAAGGTGACTTTCCATGACTTGTACCAAAGAAATTCCATTCTGTCATCATTCCTGGGTCTCTTTTATGACAGTACAAATCGAGAAACTTATCATAACTGAAAGAATGAATGTGGGATATCTGAGCAAACTGTGATTTTACATATTTGATCTGCTCCTTGATGTAAACATACACAGTAATTATGTGATGTTGCAGAAGTCACTGACAGTCAAAGACTAATAGATTCCATTTCCTGATTTAGGCGAAGAACATTGTATTGCATTCTGAATGATAAATGAATTGTTTTCAGCAAACTTCATTAGGATAATCAGCTTATCTTCCCTTAGATCACGTTTAAATGTTTTGAGATGCAAGCTGGTATTTTTCTGAATGATGGTGGGATGACAAACTCCAAATTTTTGTTGCTGCTACTACTACAAAAATTGCTGTGTGTCCAGGTGTCTTGATCGGTGTAGACCCATTGCTTGTACACAATAATTTCCTAAGGAACGTGCTCTATAAAATAGCTGGCAACTGCAAATGTTACAGCTTCAGACCCAGGACATTTTTCACAGCAGATATTAAGCCGTCTTTCTGAGAAGCTCCTTATTGTTTTCACTAATCACTGCTCCACTGAGTGTAAGCGTGACATTCTGAAAAAAAAAAAAAAAAAAAAAAAAAAAAAAAAAAAAAACACACACACACACACACACACACACACACACACACACACACACACACACACACACACACGAGAGAGAGAGAGAGAGAGAGAGAGAGAGAGAGAGAGAGAGAGAGCAGGCATTCCAGGTGATCAAACTGTTACTCATCATTAATTTTACAGAATTTTGAGAACCATATTTCTCTGCCCCTTTCGATTCCTGTAGCACGTACACATTTTCCGTGAAAAGCAAAGCTTTGCTGCGTGTATATGTTTGTGCCTGAAAGCCTAACTGCCCCCCCCCCCCCCCCCCCTCTCCAGGACATACTCTCCTAAATTCATCGTCTTAAAAACAATTTTTCACTCTACAAGTGATTTCTACTGGTAATATCTTCTTTGTTAATTTTCAGCAAGTGGCTGCAATGCCCTTCTCTGCCTTAAGCTTTCAAGCACACTTTACCATCCTTTCTCATAAACTTTAGGCCACAGTCTTCATCAGAAAAAGAGGAACACAATACCATTCATTTACGTAGCTAAACACACCTCATGAACATGACCACCAGCTCTGTCAGCTCAGGGACAAGTTGCCAGAGTGGGTGATCATGTGTGCGTGAAGTGTGCTTCACTTGTGTGAATGAATGCTATGTTGTTCTCTTTTTCTGACAAAGTCTGTGGCCTAAAGCGTATGTGTAAGCGTCTTTTAATTGTGCCTCTCTGCAACTTACTGTGTTATCTTTGTGGTATGTAGCAATCAGTCTTTCCTACATTGTTAGTATTCCTACCTAGAAGGTCCATTTTTTTATTTTACCATCCTTTCTGATATTTCAAAATCTGCTGCTGTTTCTGTGATTGTCAAACTTATAGGTTCCAAGTTACAATTTGTGTCTGTTCTTTATTATTGGATTCCTGCATGTTGCCATTCATTTCAGTCAGAAAATGTGCACACTCAGCGCAGTTTCCACATTGCTTACTTTTATTGGCTCGTTCAGTTTGCCATTTCACACTCGTAGCATTTACAACATGATATTCAGTTGTAGTCTGTGCCCTTTGAATTTTCTGCTTCAAATACTGAAGCTCATCTCTGGTACTTACAGCTCATTTCAGGTGTGAAATATCAACTAATGATAAAACTTTGTCCAGATATTTATTTAATGCAGTCTTTCAAGCTGGACAAATTATCTGATTTGGCTTTATATTATGAAGATGTTGCTTCTTTGTCTTCTTCAGAGCACAAGCCTTATTTCCTGTTTTAATATCAACTGCCCAAATTCCTGTCTTCAAATTATAGTACTTTTTGCCACAGGAATTAAATCATTTTTCTTGTAAACTCTCATATTTAGTCAAAAGCAAGCCTTCATAGCATAGACGAACTTGAGATGTGTTGTCCAGTTTTGCTTCAGAGCATTGGAAGAACTCTTGTTCGCATTCACTAAAATCCATAAACAGTTTCAGGGCAGCCTTGTTTTTGTGTGGAAAATTACATGACACTTTGAAGCTCCACCTCCTTGCTATGTTGAGCAAGAAGGTAAGCTGTTTCCTTGTGTGTCCATTTCTACTCAATCGCAAGAGTATTACCTCCAAAATGCCGTTGGTTCAAATTGCAATTGAATGAAATTGTGCAAATTTTACACCACCAGAATAAAACATTCAATGAAGATATATGCACATAACTAAACAAGTATTAAACAAAACTAGTATTATTGTAAATACAGATCAGATTATAAGTGTTTCATTGTCTTGTAAAGCATATAAGAGCTACCTTTAGAGAAAAGAATCCACTCAGTACACAACAAACACAGATAGTTTGAACAAGACTGTACAAGAATGAAACTAACATAATTATTGCCAATTGTTAAAGCAGCTATTGACATGAGATTTTCTGCACATTGTGTACCTTATGGTATTTTCCACATGAAATTAGTCGGTTAAATAGCTACAGTTTTATATTTGTATAAAAATGCTGAAATGCAAACTTACTTTTAAACTTACAGCTATTTAACAAACTAATGTCACATAAAAAACCACAAGTTACACATTTAAGAGAGAATTAAATACTGTACGATATTGATTATGAACATTTTTATCATGCATGGCATTGTTCGACATGTAGTGCTCTTTGTTTGGGAAGAATTTTTGATAAGACAGGCCCCAAAAAATTATGGTTTTCAAATGCTATTACCTCAAATTATTAGAACTACAAAAAAGAGAGGTCTATCCTTTTTACTTCATTCCTTATTCCATTTCATTTTTTACAAAAAGAATTTAGTAGAGCTGAACACATTAGAGATGTTTAAAACAACAGAAAAGATTGAAACTTCTGGTCAGGTTAAACCTGTGTGCTGCATGCTGAAACTCAAATTCATAACCTTCATGGCGCATGTGCTCTTCTTAGAGTGTTAGTCCTGTAAGTTCTGTGAAGTTTGGAAGGTAGGAGATTAGGTACTGGCAGAAATAAGGTTGCAAGGACAGGTTGTGAAACATACTTTGATAGCTCCATTGGTAGATTCATTACCTGAGAAAGGCAAGGGTCCCAAGTTCAAGTCTTAGTCTTGCACACATTTTTAATCTGCCAGGAAATTTCACATCATTTCACATTCAGCTGCAGTATAAAAATTCCGTTCTTGAACAAAAAATGACTACTTATTTGCAGGTTTTGGGTTGTGAAGGAGGAACACTTAGAATGGAACCTGGATCAGTGTGGTGATGTGTATTCTTGGTTGTTGAGTGCAGTATTTGTGTGATGCCTAGTAATTGACTCAGAGTAATATGGAGGCAGCCAGGTATCAGTACACATACTCAGGCGCGCTGTGCCTCAGTTACTTTCTGTAATGTTTGAGCTCATTATCATTTATGAATGTGAGATACCTTTCATCACTATCCATCAAGGGTAATCTGAGAGCTGTGTTGTATGAGCACAGGTTCCTCCAACTTTATTTTCTATATGATAATGCATGAGACACCTTTCCCACCATGTGAACACAATCCTGCAAGATACTTGACTGAGCATGTTACAGATCAATTGAAACCAGCAGTGCATTGTTGCTGGAACTCTCATTGCACACAAGGTGACTTCAGGAGTGCTGCTCTCAAGGAGTTGAACAGGCTTGAGCAAACAAAGTGTGATATCGTGTGACAGGGGTGGGAGAGTCATAAGTTTTGTGATGTTAAATGTATAAATCTAAAGTATCACAACCCTATAAACTTCAGCTCTAATAAAATACTTTAAAATATTACTAACTGATCAACATTATTAAATAAGGTTTACATTTGTTCGCATCAGTTTTTGACACATGGCAGCACCACAAGTTCACACTTGCTGCAGCTACAATGCTGCCCATTGGCGACCTTTGATGTACGTGAAACGCCAATACTGCGTTTGAAGTGTTGACAAAAATAGCCATTGTGTCAATTTTGTGTTGTCAAAACAACTAGAACCAGTGGCCATAAAGTTAAGTTAGTGTTTTATATTATTTTAATTTTTTGTTCTCCCCACTAAAAATATATTTAGCGTTCTGTGGCTGATTGAAGAACAGAATAACCTATAACAACAAGTTTGGTTGTTTTATGAACTACTTACTATAAAGTAATTTCGGCCAGTTTCAGTGCTGTTTTCACTACACACACACACACACACACACACACACACACACACACAGGATAGTTCCTGTCTGCACAGCTCAGAAAAGCTGGTGGTGGTGGTGGGTCCAGTAGACACGGGTTGTGAAGCACTCATTGAAATCTCACATGTTGTGCCACTGGGTGGTCCATCATGTTTATGTACCAGTTTGGCAGTGGCCATTCATTCTAGCTGACTTCTAGTTGGTTGTCATACCAATGTAAAACGCTGTGCAGCAGTTGCAGTAGATCTGATATATAACATGGCTGCTTTCACAGGTCGCCTAGCCTGTGATGGGGTGAGATAAGCTTATGACGGGACTGGAGTAGGTGGTGCTGGGTGGGTGGATTGGGCAGATCTTGCATCTGGGTCTTCCACAGGGGTGTGATCCCTGTGGCAGGGAACTGGGGGTGGGAGTGGCATAGTGATGGACTAGGATGTTGTGGAAGTTGGGTGGGTGGCGGAAAACCACTTTGGGAGTATGTCCCTCATTTCAGGGCACGATAATAGATAATCAGAGCCTTGACAAAGGCCGTTGTTCTGTCGTTCCAGTCCAGGGTGGTATTGGGTGACAAATGGGATGCTTCTTTGTTATTGATTTTTGGAATGAATGTGAGGATCATGTGTTTGTTAGGATATGGCATGAGGGATCTGGTTGTGAATTATGTCTGGAGGTTATTGCCTGACTGAGAAGGCCTTTGTGTGGCCTTCAGCATACTGGCCAAGGGAGTTCTCATCACTGCAGATGTGTCAACCATGGGTGGCGAGACTGTGAGAGGCAGTTTTTGGTGTGGAACAGGTGGCAGCTGTTAAAGTGCAGGTACTGTGGTGATTGGTCGGTTTGATGTGGACCAAGGTGTGGATGGAGCCTTCTGAGAGGAGATCAACGTATAGTTAGGTGGCACGATGGATGGGAAAGAAGGTATTGATGGGAAAGAAGGTATTGAGGCTGTGGAGGAATGAGGATAAGGTGTCCTGGCCTTGGGTCCAGATTATAAAAATGTCTTCAATAAACCAGAAAAAGACCATGGGTTTCGAGTTTTGGGAAGCTAGGAATGTTTCGTGTAGGTGGCCCGTGGAGGGGTTGGCATAAGAGGGTGTCATGCAGGTGCACATGGCTGTGACACGAATTTATTTGTATACCTTCCCTTCAAAGGTGAAGTGTTTATGGGTTAGGATGTATTTGGTTAGGTATATGAGAAATGAAGTGGTGGGTTTGGAATGACGTGCATACATGCCTGAAGGAACAAACACTGCTCGCGATCAACAGATCTATAAAATAGAAGAAACGTTTTCCCGGTCTGGCACAAATTGTTAAATGTCACCAATAAACTGTGAAGCTGAAGTCCGATAGTGTTCATAATGTGAACACACATCTTCGGTTCCATACAGCTGTAGATGGCATAAGTGTCCATTGTGAGAGGTAGTGTTCAGTCGCAGCAAGGCCATGGGCGTGAGGGATGTTGGTTTATAAGGAGGTTGCATCAACAGTGACAAGTAGGGATCCAGGAGGTAAGGTTGTGGGGATGCTAGGTTTTGGAAAAACGGTTGGAGATGTTGATCAACAAAGGCCAGGATTCTTTGTGGGGGCTGTGTAACCAGCCACAATGGGGTTACCAGGATTGTTAGGTTTGTGGATTTTGGGGAGCATGTAGAAGATGGGTGGGGTTCTCGTTGGGGTGAGTAGGGTGATGGATTCAGGGAAAAGCTTCTGTGAAGAGCCTAGGGATGGGATTAAAGGTTGTTTTGGACATCTAGGATGGCGTCACTTTGGCAGAGCTTGTAGATGGAGGTGTCAGACAACTGGCGTAGGCCCTCTGCCAGGTAGTCACTCCTATTCATCACAACAATGGTGGAACATTTGTCTATCAGGAGGATGATCAGGTCAGGATCCATTTTAGGTAGTGTAGAGCAGACCATTCTTCTATTTAAAGGCTGTTGTTCTTAGGAAGGGACCTGGGTAAGGATGGTGAGGCCAAGTTGGAAGTTAGGAAGTCCTGGAAGGTGACCAGGGGATGGTTTGGTGGGATTGTGGAAAGGTCATGGCTGAGTGGTGGTATGAATTGGGACAGACAGGGTTTGATGTTAGGATTGGATTTGCTTTGGTTGAAGGTGTTGGTGGCAAAGAATTGTTTCCATTGTGGTCAGCAGGAGAAGGGGAGTAGATCTTTCACAAATCCAACATGGTTAAACTTGTGAATAGAGCTGAATGTGAGGACTTTGTATGGGACTGAAACTTCTGGGGGGAGGGGGAGCTGACGATTTTGGCGGTGAGGTTAACAACAGTGTTCTGGGATTGTTTCAACTCTGGATTTCGTGGAGTGTTGGTAGGAATTTTTGGAGGACGTGGTAGGTTGAAAAGATCAGCTAGGCAGGGTCTGGGCACTATAAGGGATTGACAAAGAGGACACTATGGCTGGAATGGGGGTTGGATAGTGGTGCCCCAAGGCGGGGGTATTCAACATTTTACATGTTTACTTTCAATTACAGGAAGAAACAAAACAGGGCATACCAGAAGACACTAAAGATGTTAATTTACAATCGATTGAAAGCCAGTTACTTCAGACAGTACCTAAATCAGTGCCTAGTCAGTACACTTAAGATGAAGCAACAAAAAAAAAAGCATTAAGGAAATATGTTAAAGGTGACTCTTAAAAACTTAATTTGACCTAGAAAACTGTGAAAGTAATTTTGACTTGGCAGCCGCTTTTAAAATTTGAAATACTATTGGTTGGCCTATAGTAGAAGAAAATCAGTCCAGCGTACTTGACGTCATCTCGGAGATTGCACGTTTTTGTGGTGTAGCTTATGGTTCGTGTCACACTGAAATTATAAGGTACTGCAAAACATTGGACAACTATTAGGTTCGCATTCGGGAGGACGACGGTTCAATCCCGCGTCCGGCCATCCTGATTTAGGTTTTCCGTGATTTCCCTAAATCGCTCCAGGCAAATGCCGGGATGGTTCCTCTCAAAGGGCACGGCCGACTTCCTTCCCCGTCCTTCCCTAATCTGCTGAGACCAATGACCTCGCTGTCTGGTCTCCTTCCCCAAAACAACCCCCAACTATTAGGTAAACAAGGCTATACTACTAGTCGATCAGGGTTATACTCAAGACTTCTTCCCAGAAAAGTCAATACAGAAGAACAAAAAAAGCACATGGTAACTGTTCCTGTTAAATTGTGCAATCCAGGCTCTTGCTACACATGAAGCTTAAAGATGACCAATTCTATACAGGTACGATAAGGAACCTTGAATCTTTAGCTTTAGTTTTAGGCCTTGGCCAAGTATTGTTTTTATCAAGGAATGATGAAGCACTTGTGCCATTATGTATTGAAATAGCGAAAGCTCAAGCACCAATAATAATGCGCCTTGGCTACTGTTTAAATTTGCCAGTTCATGATTTTGTTGTTATCGAAAAACAAACTTATTCACTGTATTTATGCAGATGTTGTAATAAAGATCCTGTAGCTTTGACACCTCTGTGCCTACATTTGTAGCGAAAAACATTCTTCCTCTAATGCAGAGATTCATTCCACAGATATACATAGACTTTCTGAATTGCCTGCATTCAAAATTTAATGATAACTCAAGAATAATACTTTGTAAAACCTGCGTTTATCTTTATTAGTGATCGTGTTTCTGATGAAAATCCAAGATATGAGCAAATTATAGTTCCAACTGTTCAACATTTTAAAGATTTTGACTTTGATGCTATTTACATTACCACATATGCTCCAGGAAGAAGCAACAGCAGAAGAGTGGAGCAACAAATGGTGTCTCTTAGTTCTTAACTTGCTGTTGTATTAACACATGACTATTTTGTTTCACATCTTGATTCCAGCGATCAAACTATTGACTTGGAGCTAGAAAAACGGAACTTTGAGAGTGCAGGCATCGTCTTGGCTAATATTTGGAGCCAGTTGGTCATTTATACTATTTTCCTCTGGTTGACAAATACATTCTGCAAACAGATACCTCACTGAATATTGTACAGGCTAGGACATTGGAAAATGATGTTTCTTGGTACACAAATCATGTACATGAATCACAATATTTTTTACAAATTGTAAAATGGGAGTAGATCATTAGTTGTTGTGGTGTGTAATGATCTAGCCTGTGATGATTATTACAAGTGGGGTTTTTACTGCCACCTGCTTTGATTAAACAGACTTGAGACGGGTATGTACACATAGGAAAATTATGACTCCAGAGGTAAATTTGCTCCTCTGTTACTTCAGATATCTTCAGGTCTCTGATCGTCACCCACATTTGAAGCAAGTTCTGTATGATCGCTATTGCCCTAGTGTTAAGGCATGTTTATTTAAATGATCATGTTCCATTTGTGGTCTACATTTTTCATCATACAAAGCCACTAACCAATACATGCAACCACATAAGAATCAACAATTGTTTTGCCCATCACAAAGATTTGATGCTATGCAGTTGGATGAAGATGATGTGATCACATAAAATGTTCCTAACGTTATCCAAATCAAGAACAAAGTGACTGCTATGCCAGACACGAATAATATACAGGAATGAGTTCAAAGTTCAAGGACACAAGTTGATTAAATTATGTAGTGTTCATTTGATTTGTTGTGTGTTATAAATTTTCTGTAATGTGTGATTCATTTAGGGTTTTATGAAAAAGAGATTTTATATAGAATAATATAAACAATGTTGGAAGCACTGTTTTAATTTAATAATTTCTAAATTTAAAACTGCAAAAATGTGATATTACACCTATGGAGGGGAGTCAAACAAATGTGATCACCTGGGACAGATTTGGGAAGTCTTATTTCTTCCTTCCCTGAACTCCTTGATTCTACATCAACACACACTTGCATATATTCTTCTGGTTCAAAATTTTCTTCGGCAACTACAACACATTTTCTGCAGCATTGTGTAATTAAAGGCTACACAGTTTTCTACAGCAGTTGGTTTTTAGAGTTGTTAATTTTATTAAATTGTAACAAAGATGATGTGACTTACCAAGCGAAGCGCTGGCAGGTCGATAGACACACAAACTAACACAAACAAACACACAAAATTCAAGCTTTCGCAACAAACTGTTGCCTCATCAGGAAAGAGGGAAAGACGAAAGGATGTGGGTTTTAAGGGAGAGGGTAAGGAGTCATTTCAATCCCGGGAGCGGAAAGACTTACCTTAGGGGGAAAAAAGGACAGGTATACACTCGCGCACACACACACACATATCCATCCACACATATACAGACACAAGCAGACATATTTAAAGACAAAGTGTTTGGGCAGAGATGTCAGTCGAGGCGGAAGTGCAGAGGCAAAGATGTTGTTGAATGACAGGTGAGGTATGAGTGGCGGCAACTTGAAATTAGCGGAGATTGAGGCCTGGTGGGTAACGGGAAGAGAGGATATATTGAAGAGCAAGTTCCCATCTCCGGAGATCGGATAGGTTGGTGTTAGTGGGAAGTATCCAGATAACCTGGACGGTGTAACACTGTGCCAAGATGTGCTGGCCGTGCACCAAGGCATGTTTAGCCACAGGGTGATTTCAGACAACACCACATACAAAGTTTGCTAAGGTAATCCCATTCCTGATGTCCAGGCGGAGCTTCAAGGAATCCTCAGAACCTTAGGCCCCCTGCAAAACCTTTCACCTGACTCCATCAACCTCCTGACCCCACCGACACCCCGCACCCCTACCTTCTACCTTCTTCCTAAAATTCACAAACCCAATCATCCCGGCCGCCCCATTGTAGCTGGTTACCAAGCCCCCACAGAACGTATCTCTGGCTACGTAGATCAACACCTTCAACCCATTACATGCAGTCTCCCATCCTTCATCAAAGACACCAACCACTTTCTCGAACGCCTGGAATCCTTACCCAATCTGTTACCCCCGGAAACCATCCTTGTAACCATTGATGCCACTTCCTTATACACAATATTCCGCACGTCCAGGGCCTCGCTGCGATGGAGCACTTCCTTTCATGCCGATCACCTGCCACCCTACCTAAAACCTCTTTCCTCATTACCTTAGCCAGCTTCATCCTGACCCACAACTTCTTCACTTTTGAACGCCAGACATACCAACAATTAAAGGGAACAGCCATGGGTACCAGGATGGCCCCCTCGTACGCCAACCTATTCATGGGTCGCTTAGAGGAAGCCTTCTTGGTTACCCAGGTCTGCCAACCCAAAGTTTGGTACAGATTTATTGATGACATCTTTATGATCTGGACTCACAGTGAAGAAGAACTCCAGAATTTCCTCTCCAACCTCAACTCCTTTGGTTCCATCAGATTCATCTGGTCCTACTCCAAATCCCACGCCACTTTCCTTGACGTTGACCTCCATCTGTCCAATGGCCAGCTTCACGTGTCCGTCCACATAAAAACCCACCAACAACCAACAGTACCTCCATTATGACAGCTGCCACCCATTCCACATCAAACGGTCCCTTCCCTACAGCCTAGGTCTTCGTGGCAAACGAATCTGCTCCAGTCCGGAATCCCTGAACCATTACACCAACAACCTGACAACAGCTTTCGCATCCCGCAACTACCCTCCCAACCTGGTACAGAAGCAAATAACCAGAGCCACTTCCTCATCCCCTCAAACCCAGAACCTCCCACAGAAGAACCACAAAAGTGCCCCACTTGTGACAGAATACTTTCCGGGACTGGACCAGACTCTGAATGTGGCTCTCCAGCAGGGATACGACTTCCTCAAATCCTGCCCTGAAATGAGATCCATCCTTCATGAAATCCTCCCCATTCCCCCAAGAGTGTCTCTCCGCCGTCCACCTAACCTTCGTAACCTGTTAGTTCATCCCTATGAAATCCCATACCACCTTCCCTACCCTCTGGCTCCTACCCTTGTAACCGCCCCCGGTGTAAAACCTGTCCCATGCACCCTCCCACCACCACCTACTCCAGTCCTGTAACTCGGAAGGTGTACACGATCAAAGGCAGAGCCACGTGTGAAAGCACCCATGTGATTTACCAACTGACCTGCCTACACTGTGACGCATTCTATGTGGGAATGACCAGCAACAAACTGTCCATTCGCATGAATGGACACAGGCAGACAGTGTTTGTTGGTAATGAGGATCACCCTGTGGCTAAACATGCCTTGGTGCACGGCCAGCATATCTTGGCACAGTGTTACACCGTCCGGGTTATCTGGATACTTCCCACTAACACCAACCTATCCGAACTCCGGAGATGGGATCTTGCTCTTCAATATATCCTCTCTTCCCGTTACCCACCAGGCCTCAATCTCCGCTAATTTCAAGTTGCCGCCACTCATACCTCACCTGTCATTCAACAACATCTTTGCCTCTGCACTTCCGCCTCGACTGACATCTCTGCCCAAACTCTTTGCCTTTATATATGTCTGCTTGTGTCTGTATATGTGTGGATGGATATGTGTGTGTGTGCGAGTGTATACCTGTCCTTTTTTCCCCCAAGGTAAGTCTTTCCGCTCCCGGGATTGGAATGACTCCTTACCCTCTCCCTTAAAACCCACATCCTTTCGTCTTTCCCTCTCCTTCCCTCTTTCCTGATGAAGCAACAGTTTGTCGCAAAAGCTTGAATTTTGTGTGTTAGTTTGTGTTAGTTTGCGTGTATATCGACCTGCCAGCGCTTCGCTTGGTAAGTCACATCATCTTTGTTTTTAGATATATTTTTCCCACGTAGAATGTTTCCCTCTATTATATTCATATTATTTAATTGTAAGTTATATTGCAGTTCTGATAAACTCCCCCCCCCCCCTTTTATATTGTTGCTGCAGATCAGCTATTGCATTATTAAGTTTTAATAACTGTGCTTAGGTTGATATTTGTTTTCTATTACAGATGCTGGAAGAAGATGCAAAGGAAGCAGATGGTATTGAGGATGATTCTGGCATTGATCAGGATATGCTCTCAAAGTTGAGCAACTTGAGTCTAACAGAAGCAAATACTGAAGATGCCATCACCAATAGTGATGCCAATGAAATAGAAAAAAAAGTACTTGTTGAAAGTAATCCTGTATTTGATCTGAAGAGATGCAGTTCAAAAGTAAGCATGTTGTTGCTGAATAGAAACAAAGTTTCTAATCAGCTAATTAATGTTTTCATTTCAACTGATTTATAAGTACAATGGAAAAAATGGTCACACATCCATAATGATATTCTACTATGTTATTCTCAGTATGTTAGTAATAAGAGGAATGTCTATCATCTACATTAATGAATACTTTTATAGTATGTCAGATTAACAAAATATAAATTGTTTCTGTGTACTGCTCATGAATTTTTATGTAAACAGCCAGATGTGTTTTATCTTTTTAGCAAGATGTCCTTAGTGGTTCTCAGTAAAATGTCTGATTAATTACTTGAAGATCAGGCAGTTTTCCCTGAAGTACTTTTTCCTGTAGAGTCACTTCAGTTTTGTAATCGAATGCATCAAACTGCTATTTTTGCTACTGCATATTGTATTAGGCTTACAGCCATGGAAACTTCACACTTCTCTCTGTTAGTTTTTTGAAGAATGTTGTTACTTTTGCCTCATATTGATGTCCTCTGTAACACATGAAATGAACATGTTATTATGCATGCTCTTTGGTTCAGCAACATTTAATACAGAAATCAGTATTCTTTTGTTTCACCATAGCTGGTTTCACATTAAATGATAACAGTGGGTGCTTATTTTCATGACAGAGTTCTCATGTAAAGTAAAGCATTCCCAGAAACAACCAAACTAACCATTAGCCTAATATCATGTGCATCACCAAAAATGGCATGTGAAATGTTATGTTATTAAATTATAGTGCGTATATGAAAAAGTATGACATTCAAGCAGTGTGTGATCTTCTAGTAATGAATTACACATTTTACTATCTTCTTCTTCTTATTTTTGAGGCAAAATATGTCTGGTTGTATAAACAAAACTTCATGTGTGGCATGCTAAAAGGCATTTTCTCAGTAACTAGTGCAATTTGTGTGCTGCAAAAAATAAGCACAACAAGAAGATTGTCACAAAATATGGTAGTAATCATACTTAAATTTCCTCTCATACAAGTGAAAGGGTGCTGCAATCCATTGTGTGGACATGCGCAGTCACTTCATAGATTGCTCGTGCGTGGGCAAATTGCAGTGACCAGTCACTGATCGCATGTGAATTACAGCGATCTGATGGATCGCATACAATTCGTTAATGCAGTATGGCTGCCTGGAAGGCTAGCTGTGATGTGTGGTAATATGGCTGTGACTTGTTTGTCTAGGTATTAAGCATTGTTGTGTTGTTTTGTTTCATTTCACCTTGCCCACATTGAATAAGAATATTATGTTAGAATTTATAGTTGTTCAGGAACCACGAATTACATTGTAGAGCGAGTTGCCATTTGTAGTGGGAAGTAATAGATACTACACCCTCTGATTATGCAGTAATTAGCATTTTGGAGCACAAGATTTAGAAATAGTATTGATGGGAAGTTCACAGTTATAGTCACTATACACTCAGCTGAATCTGATGATTTTGTGATATTTATGAAACAATTTCATGCATTATTAAATTTATTAACTTCTAAACAGAATGATGTACCATAATATTAAATGGACTCTCCCTCGTACAGTTTATAATGAGTTATGATAATCTTCACTGCCACTATTGATAACAATTCTACACTTTGAGATTTGCAAACAGGTTGTGTAAATACTCACAGTTAGTTTATAACACTAATGAATAAAAAAGAAATTAGTGACTAGTAAAGGAAAAATGAATTGTGTTAGTGCATTGGAAAGATGTACACAACACATTTGGCATCAGTGAAAAAAATAATATATACTGTAAAGTAATCAACACTTCCCAAGAAAAGGATTTCAAAACAACTTTAATTAATTACAATTCTAGTTTTTTTAACTATTTTTTTCCAAATATTCATGTGGATGTGATGATCAACTGCAACTGCTGTTAAACATACAAGTTCATTTTTCACAACAGAAATTCTCAATAAAATGGCTTTAGTAATAACAGGTGAAATTGCTGATATTTAGTGGGATTGAGACAAGTGACTGATTGCAGCAGTAGTGCATGCGACATATTGCTGGGATCCAGCACTTGTATGTGCGACCCTTAAAAAATATAATTAAGAACCCTAGATTGGGGGCAGGCAGGGGGGGAGAGGGTGGGTTGGGGTAGGGGAGGATAAACACTGATGATAGACATATTTAAAAGTGAAAACACAAATCATAGCTTTTGGAACTATTATTGTAGTTCTATTATCTGCTCCTCTCACCCTGAGGTCTTGGTGACTTGCCACTCCATTCTAGCCTTTCCCATCCTATCCCTTTGTCCTCCCTGAGGAACAAACTACTAGTTTCAGAAGCTGGTATTAATGTTTCCACTTTTAAATGCTCTAGTGGCAGTACTGAAAGTTTGCCTTCATAAGCTAAGTAATGGCTATCCATGCGATTGCAATATTATAGTTTTCTCAAGTAAATTATCTGCTTCTTATCACTCATCTTAGAATATTCACTATTAAAATTTTAACACAAGTCTTTTTTGTCTTCTCTAAAAGCTTTGTAGACTGTTCTTTAAACAGTTGTATATATTGACAACAGCCTCACAATACTCTTACTTTCATACAAATTTTGCTGTCGGTAACTAATTACAGTTTGAAAACATTAATAGCATTCATAATATTAGAAGGAGAAATGACTTATACTATCCGTTATTCTTCTTTAGTGCGACACTGAAAGGAGTGTGCAACTCAGCCATAAAAATCCTGTTTTTTTTATCTATTACATAATAAAATTAACTTCGAATATAAATTGAGATCTTATCTGCTTCGCATTTACTTCATCTTCACAGAATATTTCTCTGTCCCCTTGTATATAGTTCCATGACGTGGTCTTGCAAATATAATACATGGTTTGGGATAATATACCAAACACATGCAGATTTAAAGTCTTCTTAGGCATGTCGTAATCAATGGGTAGACAAGTTCTTGATTATGTAACAAGGAAATACAAGAAAGTGGTGAACAATATTATGAGAAGGAAAGTAGCTATTCATCATATAGTGGAGATGCCAAGTCGCAGATAGGCACAACAAAAAGATTTTCACACGTAAAGCTTTTGTCAACAACATCCTGGATTTTCCATTGTTTGAGGAAAGTGATTAATATTTATAGTGTATATAAAGAAAGAGTTAGAATATGTTGACAGCTCACTTTGGCCTCAGATGGCACAGTTATGACACGGAGGTTATATCATAACAAAGTTTTTGTAAAATTGATGGGCCCGATATTCTTTGTTTATATCAGAGTTGCTCAGTCACCAGGATCAAAGTCATTGCATATTTAGGAACAACTATCGCAAACGATTTACGGTGGAATGATGACAAACATAGCAATGGGAAAGGCAGAAGGAAGATTATGATTTAATTTTCTGTCAATAATTAAGTTACTAGGCATGAAGTACAAGCTCATCAATGATGATGAAGGAAATCAGCCAGTTTTTCCCCTAAAAGAATCGTCACACCATTCACCTTGATTGATTTCAGAATACCATGAAAAACTTAAATCTGGAAAGTCAAACTGTGATTTGAACCCTACTTCTTCAGAGTGTAAGTTAGTTGTCTTAACCACTGTGTTACTTCATAAGACATGGGAAAGGTAGATGTCACACTTAAGATCCATGGGAAGAAATCCAAAAATATTGATCATTCATTGGAGAGATTGTTGACAGATAACAATATAACTAATTCTTGAGTATTGTTTGACAGCCTTGGGTCCTTTACAAGATGGAAGGGGGAAAACGAGATGCAAAGAAGAACTCTATACAATTTTTCATGGTGTTGTGTAAAGAGCATCACAAAATCTTTGACAAAATCAAAAAGTGACTCCAAAAGGAGGATTTAAATCATGAAAATGCTTAATATAAATGTGGTAGATGGTCAAAGATTTTTATGGCTCCTCTGTGCCTCTCTAAATCTAAGTGATGCATGAGCAAGTCATTTCTCGTCCTAGTATTGTATTTATGAATGTTGGTATTGTTTTCAAATTGTGATTAATAGACAACAAACTTTATATGTGAGTAAATGCACTATGTGGCTGTTGTCAATTACCCTCAATAAAGAGTCGTTCAAAAAACAGTACTGCAAGACGCTAGTGAGTTAAATTGGGAAAAGTAAGGCAGCTTTTTGGCATTTTCATCTCTAGTGTCTACTGCTGCCCTTAATCAAAAGTCCAGTAGACATTTGTGTAGATCTGTAATATTTAACTTCAAGCTCAGGTTCTTCTCAATATGTATAAACTCCTAAAAATTTGGGATATTATTTTTTGTCTATTGATTTCTTTTTCATTCATTATTTTAGATTGGTGTTCAGCAGGATTTCCTTGACATCTTTTTGTAACTTTTGCCTGTACATTTTGCACAACTTGAAATACTGTTGTGGTGTCAAGCCTGTGAACCAAATTTTTTCCCCTGCCTAGCTTTTACACCAAAATTTAATGTTTGTTATTGACAGGAGCTTTCTGGAGTGCAATTTTCAGTGTACAATAGAGACAGTCAGGTGCAAGTAGGTAACGGATCTCTGTAATATTATACTGTTTGTGTTCACTTCACATGGGTAATATTTAACTTACCTAGCATTTATACACATAAATATAGACTCGTTCTGTAAACAAACTATATGCCCTGCAGCCAGGTGACTCGCGAGTTTTGGTGTTCTCGTAAAGGTAAGTCATTTTAGATTATAACAACATTTAGTTTAGTACTGATTCATGGTAAATAGGTGTATTAGTGTGTTTTTTAAGCGTACTATTAAAGGTTTCATTTTTCTTTACATAATATAGCAGAAAACCTGAAAAGATCGTACAGTTGGTTTGTAGTCGTATTTTCTGTTTACGTTTTGCCACAGCGAATCTATAAACTTTCGTTTAATTGTTCTTTGCTCTCTCCAGCAATTTAACTGTAGTGTACCTCTTTATTATTTAACTCACATTTTCGGAAAGTAGCGTAAAGTTCAAGTTGTTGTTTCAGAAACTTTGCACTGTTGCTTTTGTTTACATATAGTTGTGTATAGCCCAAATTAGTGGAATCAGATTTTCATGTTTATCTGTAATTTAACAGACTTATTCATAATAAACTATTGTGTTTATCATGAGTGAAAAGTGCTTGACTTGCCGTAGAATTGTTAGGTCGGGGCTTTGGTGTGACGGGTGCTGTAGTATTTTCTATGTGGGTGACTGTAGTTTCATGGGAGTAGGGGAAGTAAATGAGACTCATCAGTGGTTTTGTAGGATATGTGGTAGAGATAACAAGATATTAGAACAGAAGGGAAAAATTGCTGTCCTTCAGGCTGAGTTAGAAAAGGCCAGGGGAAACTTTGTCAGGTTAAGGAGGGAAAAGGGCAAAGAGAGGTGGGAAGTGGCAACAGGAGGAACAAGCCTAGAACTTCATCTGACAGCTTCGTGGTGAATGTGGAAAATAGATTTCACCTGTTGCTTCAGTTAGAAGCTGGTGAGCCTCAAGAAGCTGCAGGTGTAGACAGGGCACAACAAACTTTCAGCAGCAAATTGAAAAGTAAGAATGTAGGAAAATCAATAAAGAGAAAGAAAGTGTTGTTGTTAGGTGGTTCCCATGGAAGAGGTGTTGGCCAACTTTTGCAGGATGAACTGGGATCAGAATACCAGATCAGGAATTTTTTTAAACCGTGCTGGTCTGGGGCAGGTAACAAAGGATTTAGGATCACTTTGCAAAGATTTCACTAAGGAAGACACTGTGGTTATAGTGGGTGGGCCAGGTAATAGTATTGTCAGAGAACCTGGGTACAGTAGAGAGTGTGACCTGGCAAAGATTGCATTAGCGTCAAAGCATACTAGTGTTGAGTTTGTATCTATTCTTGGGCGCCATGACCGACCTAATTTGAACTCTTCTGTGAGGAGAGTTAATTTTAAATTGGAATGGCTGCTTACGTTGGATGAAGGGTCACACATTGGTGTGGTTCCTGTTGTTTCTCTGTCAATAGGTGGGATTATACTAGGCATGACCTTCACCTCAACAGGAAAGGGAAGGGTAAAGTGGCTGGGAAAATAGCAAGAAAGTTAAGGGGGGAGGCACTGTCATGAGTGATAAAATACCAGTGGTTATAGGGTTGAGAAAAGATCCTTTTTTTAGGGTAGGGAGGACAGAAAGAAACCAAGTTTTAAGAGAAGTTAGGATTGAGACAAACCTTCAGTTTTAGAAAGAAACCAAAAAAACATAATTCTAGCTCATTACATCAGCATAAACAGCTGTTGATTAAGAATTTTCAACAATCAGCAGAAATTTCAACTCTACACAATTTTAACTAAGTAAATGTGGAATGTCAGCTGTTTTTATTGCATCAGAATATTCAAGGACTGAGAAATAAAATTAATGAATTAATTATCTGCATAGATGAATTACAGTCCTCAAACCCAGCTGACATAATCTGCCTCTCTGAACATCATGTGACCACTGGTATAGAACTTTTAAGTGTTACAGGATTTAGCTTAGCATCTCACTTTTGTAGAGCAGAAATGGAGAAAGGAGGAGTCGCCACATTCATCAGGAACTGTCATAAATTTAAGAACATAGACATTCATAAATTTTGCCTATGGAAGCATGTGCAATATAAGTATAATTTCATAAAAAATCCTTCGTAATATTAAGTGTATATAGAGCACCTGCAGATAACTTTAATCTGTTCATAAACCACATTGAAGCTGTACTGGCGCATTTAACAATCAAAAACAAAGAAATAGTGGTTGCTGATGACTTCAGTGTAGAATTCCTTAAAGACTCTCTCAGTAAGAACTTATTTGAGTTAGTAACACTGTTATTCAACTTAATTCCGACTGTAAAGTTCCCAACTAGGGTAGCCAATTGCTCACAAACAACCTTTGATAATATATTTCTAGAAAAGTCCAATGAACAAAATTATATTACAAAACCAATAGTCAATGGCCTCTCAGACCACGACATGCAGTTCCTTCTGTTAAATGTTAATACTGAACAGGATTTAAAATCTGTTAAATCTGAACTCAAGAGGGTAATCAGTAAGCCAAAAATTGATTATTTTAGGACACTCCTCAGAGCCATTCACTGGAGTGATGTTTACAGTGCTCATGGCATGAATGAAAAATATAACACTTTTGCTAATAAAGTGCTTATCGTATTTGAACGCCATTTTCCCCCAAAACTAACCAAGGTTAAAGCAAAGTTTACAAAGAAGCCATGGATTACTCAAGGAATAGAGGTATCTATTCCTTGATCCTTGGGTCTTCTGTTTGACAGAAAACTGTGCTGGTTCTCCCACGTTTCCTATCTTTCGGCTTGCTGTCTGCAACCCCTCAACACCCTCCGTGTCCTGAATGGTACCTCCTGGGGAGTGGACCAAGTGGTCCTTCTTCGCCTCTATCGCACCATAGTCCACTCGAAATTGGGCTATGGAAGCATAGTTTACTCCTCTGCTCGGCCGTCTATTCTTTGGCGTCTCGACTCTGTCCACCACCATGGATTACATTTAGCGTCTGGAGCTTTTTACACCAGCCCTGTGGAAAGCCTTTATGCTGAGACTGCTGAACCTCCGCTGTCGAATGGGTGAGCTGTCCTTCTGAGTAATTATGCTAGCCATCTGTCTTCCATGCCTGCTAATCCGGCCCATGACGTTTTTTCGACGCCTCCTTGGATTTAGGGTATGCAGGCTGCCCTTCCTCTCTACTACCACCGGGAGTCCACTTACGTCAACTGCTACGTTCGCCTTCCTTCCACTTTCCTAGAACTTTCTTGACAACTTGGGGTACAGCACCACCTTGGGTTCGGCCCCAGACCTGCCTGCTCCGTGACCTTTGTCAGTTTCCCAAGGATGGTACCCCTTCTCTTGTTTATCATCAGGAATTTGCTGCTCTATGCGCACAAATGAAGGATGCCACATTTATTTACACTGATGGCTCAAAAACATCATTTGGTGTTGGGAGTGCCTATATTGTTGGCGACACCCCTAATCAATTTAGGCTTCCCGACCAGTTTTCGGTTTTTACTGTGGAGCTTTACGCTGTCCTCCAGGCTGTTCAATACATCCGTCGCCATCAGCAGATACAGTTTATTATATGCTCAGATTCGCTCAGCTCTCTCCTCAGTCTCCAAGCTCTCTACCCTGTCCACCCTCTGGTCCACTGGATTCAGGACTGCCTCCACTTGCTCCACTTGGGTGGGTGGGGGGTGTCTCTGTGGCAATCCTCTGGATCCCAGGACATGTTGGTATCTGTGGAGATCCTCTGGATCCCAGGACATGTTGGTATCTGTGGAGATCCTCTGGATCCCAGGACATGTTGGTATCTGTGGAAACGAGGCGGCTGATGTAGCGGCCAAGGCTGCAGTCTCTCTTCTTCAGCCTGCTGTTCGCATGGTTCCCTTCGCCGATCTACGGAGTGTTTTATGTCGTCATGTTGCTCTTTTACGGCATACACATACACTTCCCAATAATAAATTGCAGGATGTGAAGGCTCTTCCCTGTGCTTGGACCTCTTCCTCTCGGACTCGTCGTCGAGAGGAGGTAATTTTAACTAGACTCCGGATAGGGCACTGTCTTTTTAGCCATCGACATCTTTTAAGCAGCGATCCTCCCCCGCTTTGTCCCCACTGCTCTCAACTGCGGACGGTGAGACACCTTCTACTTGAGTGCCCCTATTTTAGTCTGTTACGCACCTGTCTACAGCTGTCGCCTGATATATCTTCCATTTTAGCAGATGACACACGCTCAGCCGATCGCGTTCTCGAATTTATTAGTGTCAGTGAGATGACGTCAGTCATTTGAAGCTCTTAGGGGACAAACAACCCCTCCGTTTTTAGTTTCCCCCCTTTTTTTGAGTTTCGTTCCAATTGCTGCTGGTTTCCAGTTTGGTTTTTTACCTTTTCCTAAGTCTCTGACCGGGTGCTAGCTAATGACTGTAGCAGTTTTATGCAAAAAAAAAAAAAAAAAAAAAAAAGACGTAGGTTGATTTAGGTTTATAATATTGTAATATTTAGTAGCTGTTATACAGCTGACTACCGGTAACAGTTTGTCTTGTTTCATTTGCCATTGGAAATTAACTCCTACAATCCAGATTTTATTTTTAGTAAGGCATCTGTGTGTCTTGGTGTTGCTGAATACCAGGGCGGCCAATTGCCACAGAACTGGTTAGGCACCTTGGAAACTCCCACGTTCCATGCTATCTCCTATTGGCTAGGGTCATTTCAGAAAAATAAATGATGGTCAGATTAGTAATTTCAAACAATGGAAAATCCAGGAGGAAATAGTGACAATATTATGAGGAGGATAGACTGCTACTCACCATATAGTGGAAATGTTGAGTTGCAGACAGGCACAACAAAAAGACCACTAAAAAAGTAAGCTTTTGCCTGAAAGGCCTTCATGTGAATTAGATAGCACGCATACACACTGTTGCAAACACAATTCGCACACAGGTGACCACTGTTTATGGCTGCTGAGGCCAGACTGGCACTAAATTTTTTGCCTTATCGACTAATCTAAGGAAGATCATGTGCAGGTAAAGTGATTTAGTGAATTCCTTAGCTATGTTTAGCTCATCATTGTATAAGTTTTTAATCTTTGCACTGACAGTCATTTCAGTTCTGGCTGATATCACCAGGGAGATTACATTTAAATTTAATATGCAATAAGTGTTGATCTGCAATTACAGGTTAACTCTTCAGAAACAACCAAATACAG
Source organism: Schistocerca serialis cubense (assembly GCF_023864345.2). Taxonomy (NCBI): domain Eukaryota; kingdom Metazoa; phylum Arthropoda; class Insecta; order Orthoptera; family Acrididae; genus Schistocerca; species Schistocerca serialis. Next base: position 345,239,952 of record NC_064646.1, read on the forward strand.
AAGGCCCTCTCTTTGACAGTCGCCTTGAAAGCATGAGGTTAAGGAAACAGTCTACAAGCAAGGCACAACAAAACTACCATCATTGTTCTTTCAGTCTTGCATTGCACCATTAGTGTACATCATATATACACATACACTAAAGCACCAAAGAAACTGGTATAGGCATGCATATTCAAATACTGGTATATGTAAACAGGTAGAATACGGTGCTGTGGTCAGCAACGTATAAGACATCAAGTGTCTGGCGCAGTTGTTAGATTGGTTACTGCTGCTACAATGGCAGGTTATCAAGATTTAAGTGAATTTGAACATGGTGTTACAGACTACACACGCTGGTTCGCAGCATTTCCGAGGTAGTGATGAAGTGGGGATTTTCCCGCCTAGTTCACGAGCATGCGGCTACTATCAGGAATTCGGAAAACAACAAATCTCCGACATTGTTGTGGCCGGAAAAGATCCTGCAAGAATGGGACAAATGACAACTGAAGAGAATCGTTCAGCATGACAGAAGTGCAACCCTTCCGCAGATTGCAGTGCTGGGCCATCATCAAGTGTCAGTATGTGAACCATTCAATGAAACATCGGTAATATGGGCTTTTGGAGCCGAAGGCCCACTCGTGTACCCTTGATGACTGCGAGACACAAAAGCTTTACACCTTGCCTGGGCCTGTCAACACCGACATTGGACTGTTGATGACTGGAGACATGTTGCCCGGTGAGACGGCTCTCATTTCAAATTGTATCGAGTGGATGGATGTATACAGTTAAAGAGAAGACCTCATGAATCCATGGACCCTGTATGTCCGCAGGGGACTGTTGACACTGGTGGAGGCTCTGTAATGATGTGGGGCATGTGCAGTTGGAGTGATAAGGGACCCCTGGTACCTCTAGATATGACTGACTGGTGAAAAGTACGTAAGCCTCCTGTCATGTCCATTGTGCATTCCGACGGACTTGGGCAATTCCAACAGAACAGTGTGACACACCACACATCCAGAATAGCTACAGAGTGGCTCCAGGAACACTCCTCTTAGTTGAAACATTTCCACTGGCCACCAAACTCCACACACATGAACATTATTGAGCAAATCTGTGATGCCTTGCAACGTGCTATTCAAAAGAGATCTCCACCCCCTCATACTGTTACGGATTTATTGACAGCCCTGCATGATTCGTGGTGTCAATTCCCTCCAGCACTACTTCAGACACCAGTCTAGTCCATGCCACGCCGTGCTGCGGCACTTCTGCGTCCTCACGGGGGCCCAGTATGATATTAGGCAGGTATACCCGTTTCTTTGGCTCTTCACTGTGTGAGCAGTTCACACACTTGTAATCGTTCTGATACTAATATTTCTGTTGAGTGCTCCAATGGTTGACTGTTTAAGTGGAACTACGATACCTATAACAGTAGGCAAAGTAATGCTCTTGTACTAGCGGAGAAATTGGAGTAACACAAGGTATTTAGACAGATGGTTATTTTGTGTAAAATTTGGGAAAATTAGTACCTGGGAATATGTAAATTTACTGCTTCGAATAAAAATTGTGTGTGTGTGTGTGTGTGTGTGTGTGTGTGTGTGTGTGTGTGTGTGTGTGTGTGTGAGAGAGAGAGAGAGAGAGAGAGAGAGAGAGAGAGAGAGAGATTCTTCTTTAGAAGAACTCCTCTTGGCTGAAAACTCAAATATATTAGCAGTTTTTCTGTTCTGCCTGTCTGTATGATGAGTAACAATTAATTCTTTCCATAATACTGTCGTCAATTCAGTAGTTGTCATGTAAATGGGAGTACAGTGTAACAGGGGAGTAAGTGAATCAGCATTAATGAATTCTTAATTGCTGTTCAATTGGCTGTTGAATAAATATTACCATAGAGTGGTTCAGTATTGTTTATTCTGAAATGTGGAAAGTTCTACTTTCGTTAACAATAGCAATGGAAACCACTGTAATATACAACTGGCGACTGACCCATGAAATATTCGTATCGCTGAGAAATTCTGTCAGAGGAGGCTAATTTATTTACACACAGATATGCCAGCAGCTTTACATTTGAACCGTACTTAGTCGGGTCAGTAGGTCAGTGTTCACAGTCGATGTGTACTTGAAATCAATCTTGTGCTTATTCTTTGTGTTTGATAGCAAAATATATATTAGCTTACTGAAACGAAAACTTTCAAAGGCCACATTAAGTTTGCAGTAGTATTTCATCTGCTTAGCAGAAAAAACAACATACAACAGTGGCTTCAAAATAATGTGCAACATCTGTTTCCACCAAATAATTAAAGTTTGCTCCTTGCAAAATATAATTTTCCTTGTAGTAGGATTGTGATGAAACATTAGTGTATTCAGCTGGAACTACATTCCTGAATCATCATCTTATACTGTTTGCAGCCACTAGCTGGCTTCTTTTGGGTGCGCACACACACACACACACACACACACACACACACACACACACACACACCACCTGCTGCACTTCTTCACTGGGGTGAAATTTCTTTCCTCATTTTGCCTCTTTGAGTAGTGTAAACGTGTGGTAATCATTTGGTGTGAGGTCTGGTGCTTATGATGGATGTGGCAGAGTACAAAAGTGCAGGTCATCGATGGTTGCAAGTGTCACATGGGCAGTATGAGGCCAAGCATTGTCATGTTGCGAAATGGGACCTGTAGTCAAAAGGGGTAGAAAGAAGAGGAGTCTGATTCTGAACTGTAGGACCATAGTGAATGCGTAGAGAATTAATGACTTTTCATATTGACATGTGTTCTTTTACTAAGACTGATCATCTGACTAGAAATGTAGAAGAGTGAAACAGTACTAATCCAGTGAAGGAACTTCATTTGCCAAATGTGAGGGTATTTTGCCATTTATGTGCGCTAGTACTGGCTGCTTAGTTTTGAAGGGAGCATACTTGTAGATTTTCTTGTCATATTACAACACTTCTAAATGTGAAACATTCTCAACTGCTTCCTATACTGTACCATCTTTTCCGCCTTTCATCATCACCTACTACAAATTTGATATAAATATCTTGTTTAATTTTTAGAGTTGTTGCATAAATGAATGTTGCTAATTAATTTTCAGTAGAAGTTCAAAGTTACACACAACTAAATGTTTTTTATTATTTTGCTAAGTAGGTAAAAAATAAGAGTCAAGTGATGTCCTGCATGTTAAAAAATGCGATCGTGAACTTTTTTTCATCAGAAGAGTTTCTGGTAGTTCCTAGTAAATATGCATGATTACTCTTTTTTCCCATTGTTCCTCTTCCTTACTGTTTTGTTTTATTGCAGATGCAAGCAGTTTTTGATAAGTTATCTGAAACTGTTTTGGGCACAGAAGACAAAGCTGTTATCATTTCTCAGTGGACAAGCATGCTGGAAATATTAGCAGAACACTTGCAGGAAATGGGTGTCAGATACACAATGCTAAGTGGCTCGGTGCCAGTCAAAGATAGGGGTGACATTATTGACAAGTTCAATAGACCTGACAAAGGACCAAAGGTATAATATTACAGCAACATAAATGTGAGAAGCTTGTAATTAAGATTAAAATTGTGGATAATATACACATTTTCAGTGTTTCAGAGGATATAATGATAGCCATAAGAGAACTAATGTGAAACTTGAATCGCAGTATATTGAATAATTGTGTTGTAAAAAATGAACTGAGAAAATTATTAAAATTTCCAAGGAGAGGGAGGCTACACTGAACTTAACTTTAGGAACTGTATTTTTTAGTACACTTAAAAGTCTAGTTACCATATTTACACAACTGTAAGAGGACCATGGGTTTGTTTATAAATAACTTTCTGCTACCAGTCATGATTTTCTTTTGGCATAGTCCATATCAGTGCCTGCAAGCTAGGTTCATGCAGGCTAGGAAAAAATCTTACCTTCATAATATCTAATTTTATTGAATTTAACATATTTTAAAATGAAGAACTAAGTACGGAACATGTATTTTTTTGTTTTTTTTTCCAAAAAAAAAAAAAAAAAAATATCCGTTCAGAGATACAGATCTCCAAAGATGAAACTGTACATACCACTTTGAAGATGCGAATTTTGTAAAAAAAAATTTTAAAATGCTGTATCTCTGGAACAGTTCTAGATACTTTGTTTTTATATATATATATATATATATATATATATATATATATATATATATTTGAAAGATAATTGCTTTATGCTTACAAAGAAATCCTTCATTGGGACTTATTTGTCAGAGTTCTTTTACTATAGTGTTTTGAACTTTTTTTATAATTTATGGAATTTTTTTTTAATGCCAATCATCATCATTATTATTATTATTATTATTATTATTATTATTTTGTAGCATGACAGGCTCATAAAAATCAAAACTTAGCCTTCTTTAACATTATTTTAGTTTTGAAAGATGAGTAAGAGACTCATTTTTCAAGCATTTTAAATGGTTCCAGAATGTATGTGAAAGGTTCAAAGACTTAAAGATTGCAATTTATACAAGTTCTGTGCACTCTGTTTTGTGCTGAAATTAGCTAGAGAATGAACTAAAAATGTGTTCCACTGCTTCAGTATCTTCCTTTGATATAGAGTAATACCTTCCCGTTGAACCAATAGGAACTGGAGCACTTACAATCGTCAAAACATTGGGAGCAGGAAGTGAGCACTGATGGCATTGTTGCTGTCCCTCAGCTGGAAACATATGTCCAGCAGCTGGTCCATGTGGTAGTATAAAGTTCACTACTATTTTGTTTAATTCATAACTGGTGTCTATAATCTCTGCAATCCACCAGTCAGTCACACACACACACACACACACACACACACACACACACACACACACACACACACACACACCTACCTTCTCAGGTTGCGAATCTGAATATTATCCTGTGGTTTCTGAGGTGGTAGCCAGACAGATGAATTTTTTTCTTTCTTGCTCTTTGAACTGCGTGCAATATGAGATCACCCATCACTTTGAGCCCAGAAATGTGTCTTTTGAATTCCTTTCACAGGAGTAGTTTGTTTGGACCATTCTTCTTTTTTCTGCTCACAGAATTCTTCAGCTTCCTCCTTGGACAAAAGAATGAGGGCCGTGGATGTGTAAGATTTCACGACTCTCATAAAATCCTCAGTATTCTGAATTGCAGCTGCATATGCTCTGGAAAGATTATGTTTTGTAGCATGGTGCTTCAGCAGGTCTCCTACACCACCACAAGGCCCCTTCCCATGACCAGTAACACTGTATACCCCGTCAGTTGGCACAAGGTCTTACTCAATTCAAACAGCTGGTAAAGATTTTTAAAATGATTATGAGCACCATAAGAAATAATGACGATCTTCTCTGCCCCTGCTTGCAGTTGAAGAATTTTGCGCATTGCTAGCAAAGCATGTGCTGAGTCATGTCCTGTGTCATCACTTATAACTGCTCTGGTCATTACTCAAATGATAGCCTTGTACTTCTTATGGGGAAATTACAGACAAGTTCTTAGCAAAATCACAGTGAAGCACTAAACATAGTTCTTCAGCCTGTACAAACCCTATCACTTCTGCAATGTGTTGTTGCAATTTCTTCAGATGCTGTTGTGTTACTGCTTTCACTGACCCTTTACTAAGTCCATCAATGAAAATGTCATAGGCAACAGTTTTCTTAATTAGTTTATTTTCCTCCCGTATCGCATATGTAATTTCTGCAGAGTTATCTGCTACATCTTCGAGGCCAAGTTTCTGTAAAGACATTCCTTCCTTTCCAGGGCAGTCACCACATTCTTCAAACAGACAAATCTCTCACTTTACGTTACAGACTACTAATGACTTCACACGCCCAACCAAGATGTCATATGTCGTGTGCTTCAGTAAGTTCTTGAAAGTTACCACACGAAAGTTCAAAATTCACACAGTACTCTCGTAAACAAACATCTCTGGGTGTATGTGGAACTACCCACTTAGGCCGTAATGCATAAAATTTTGATCTTCCAATATGTGAAGTTCTATACTTGCTCTTATAAATTGCAAAAGTTTCTTTAATACTGCGAGTCATGTACCTCTTAACTTGTACAACTTTTTGACCTTCAACTGTTCCAGTTATAGTTATTTTTTTGTTGTCATTACTCTTCCAGATAAAATGACTGCATTATTTGAACTTGAGCTGCTTCTACAGGATGGCCATATAATAGCAATCTGGTCTTCCAAAGACTCCTTTTACAGACCTCACATTTCTTGATTTGTCTACCATGTACTTTGATACTGATGGAATGTGGTTCAAAATGGCTTTCTTTGAAAATGTCTCTGGAATAATAGTTAAAACAAGCACCTTTTCACTGTAGGATGCACAGTATACCACAGCTGAATTGATATTTGTGAAAAATTCCTGGCAAGATGGTGCAAGAGTGCTTTATTTCATTTTCATCTGGAGATGTGATTTCTACTTTAAAGAGTGTGATCAGTTTTGCTGTAGTGCAGTCATTCATAGCTTTAGTAATGTCTCTGCGCTTTCTTGGTGCATAGAGCTTATGACTTGACTTCACTGACCACGGTTTCTTAACAGGACTAACACCTACCTGTGTAGTTAAATGATTCAGGGTATTTAATTCTTCCTCTATTGATGCAAAATCTGCATCATCTGCACCATGGGAGGCTTCACCTTGTTCAGATACTATCACTGCTGTTATTCTGTCAAAACATTTAGAACACACAGTCATCACTGGAAATATCTTCACTTTGAAGCAGAGTCTTCAAATGAGAGCACTTATTCCCAACCTGAACAAAGTCTCTCTCTCTCTCTCTCTCTCTCTCTCTCTCTCTCTCTCTCTCTCTCTCTCTCTCTCTCTTTCTCTCTTTCTCTCTTTGTGTGTGTGTGTGTGTGTGTGTGTGTGTGTGTTTTTGTCATATATCTCACTTTTTTATGGATATGCAAATAGTCAGCACACTTCATTCTCCTGTGTCCCCGGTCAGAAGACATTTCAAACAGTCCTTTTCACAAAACACACTGCAGTTGTGTCAGCCAGCAAATTTCTCACAAAAACACAAAACTCACTGGATGGTCTCAGATGTCTTAGAAGTCTCTTCAGTAAACAAATTAGCACTGAACAACAACAATATAGAAACCTGCAATGAACAACCACAACAAAGAAACTGACAAGAAGCTATAAGTGTAAGAAATATCTGCAACAATGAAAGTGAAAAATGCAACAATGAAAGTGAAAAAAAAATTGCAACAAAGACAGTAGAAATCAACATTGTAACAAAGAAATTAGTAAGAAACATCTTCAGTGAAGACATACATTACCCTTGAACTTAAAAAAATGGAAGCTCTCCTTTACAAAGAATATATACTACATGGCACTAATCAAAAGAAAAAAAATCAAACTTTTCTGGATTGACACTTTGAAAAAAAATCTGTAAATTATAAAAAAAATTCAAAAGGTGACAGTAAAAGAACTTTGACTCACATGTCCAAATGGTGGGTACCATTATAATAATAAGGCAATTATCTTCCGAATAAAAAAAGCTGTAACAAAATATCTAGAACTGTTAGAGAGATACAGCATTTAAAAAATTTTCAGAAATTTGCTTCTTCGAAATGGTGTTCACAGTGTCACCTTTGGAGGCCTGTATCTCGGGGCAGGAATTTTTTTGGAGAAAACAAAAACATATGTGTTCCTTACTTACTCTGGAATTTTAACATATACCAAATTCAATAACATCAGAGACTATGAAGGTAATCCCCCTGCCTGAAGTGAAGTGATACGGATTATGCCTTTTATTTATGTTTTACACGACACACTTTGGGAAATGATTCCCATTATCAAGTTGTACTTTTTTGTACTATGCAACTTTTTCATAATGTTTCTGCTCTGTTTTGTTGACTTTACTGCAATATATAAAAACGCACATGTTTTAGTTATTTATTGATTTTTATATCTAGTTAGTGGTGAAATTTGGAAGGACTTGTACATCCAGTTTCCTTATGGTCTATTTGTGCAGAGTCTCACATATGTTAAAACATCACTCACAACTTTCAGCACACAGTACATATAGGGAATAACTTAAATAAACAAACAGCTACAAAGACGTTTGTAGATGTAGTTGACAAAGAGAATGTTAAAGATCCGTGACAGATATTCTTTTGTACAGAAGGTACTTATCTTAAAAATACAGAAGGTACTTATCTTAAAATATGGATTTGCTTACATCTATTTTACAGTGGTGCTTATTTCTTTGTATTACTACTTTTATTTAAGTATATTGTCGAAGCACCTGAAGAAGTTCACTTTCAAGGCTTTCATTTCACATTTTGTCTTTGTATTTTCTGTAATGTGTATATATGTCCAGTCCTTCTATTAAATCCATTTCATGCCCTTTATTTAGTTGGTGGAGTACTTTGACATTTTGCTCTACTTTTCCAAATGGGTGTCCTGTAATGTGTGTGTTTTTAGCCATTGCTGTGTGCATCTGTTGTGTGTGTAGGCTTTAATGTGCTCTGTGTACCTGGTGTTGAAATTTCAGCTTGTTTGTTCTAAGTAGAACATGGAGCATTCCTGGTTTGTTACTTTGCATATTCCAGAGTCTGAGTGTGGTTCATCATTGCACTTTATATTATGTTTTAGTTTTTGTTTTAGTAATTTTTGAGAATATTTGCTATCTTCTGAGATATATTGCCAATGTATGGGATGGTAGCTACACATTGGTTTTTGACTTTTGTTTGGATTTTTCTCCACTTTGTTTAGGACTGTGTCAACCATGGAAGCATTATAATCATTAGCAACTGCAATCTCTTTCACTGTGTTTATTTCTTTGTGCATGTTTTCTTGATTCGTAGGTATTTTAGCTGCCCTGTGTGGCGCTGATCTGTATGCTGCCTATTTATGGATGTCCAGGTGACATGAGGTTCCAGAGTCTGTGGTGTCAGTCATTGTATTTTTCCTGTAAATTTTGAATGTGCACGTGTTGTTGTTTCTTGCAATATTTAAGTCCAGGTAGCTGATGCTTTTGTTTTGTTCATGTTCCACTGTAAATGTAATTTTCTGATGTAGATTATTGAAGCAATTCAGCATGCCTATGTCTGTGGCATCTCTGTCCACTAACAGTAGTGTGTCATCCACATATCTCCTATAAAATTTAGTTTTCCATAGACGGAGTTCTTGGCTGTTAATAATAACATTCAGGAGCATGTTGTGCCACAGGGTGGTCTACTTTGCTCTTGGCCACAGCATGGCAGTGGCCATTCATTCTGGTGGACAGCTGGTTTCATACCAACATAAAAAGCTGTACAATGATTGCAGCAAAGCTGGTAAAAGACATTGCTTCTTTCACATGTGGCCCAGCCCCTGATGGGGCAGGATAAACCCTTTACAGCACTGGAGTAGGAAGTGGGGGGGAGGGGGGGGGGGTTGGGCAGGTTTTGCACTTGGGTCTTCCACAGGGATATGATCCTTGTGGCAAGGGGTTGAGGTTGGCAGTGGTGTAAGGATGGACTAGGATGATGTGCATTTTTTGTGGGCGATGGAACACTATTTTAGGAGAGGTGAGAAGTATCTCATGTAGGATGTCCCTAACTTCAGAGCATGATGATAGGTAATCTAAGTCCTGGTGTACAATTTTGTTCAGTTGTTCCTGTCCAGGCTGGTACTCGGTGATATAAGGGGACATTCCTTTGTGGTTGGTTCCTGGGGGCAGTTGGAGGATTGGGGGTGTGAGGGGGGGGGGGGGGGGGAAGCATGAGAGATCTATTTGCAGATGAGGTCTGAGTGATAGTGCTTGTCAGTGAAGGCCTTGGTGAGACCCCTCTGATACTGAACAAGGGAATTTTTGTCACTGCAAATATGCCGTCCTCGGGTGGCCAGGCTGTATAGGAGGGATTTTTTTGGTGTGAAGGGGATGAGAGCTGTCAAAATGCAGGTACTGTTCATGGTTGGTGGGTTTAATGTGGACAGGTGTGGGGATGGAGCCATCAGAGAGGAGGTGGTCAACATCTAGGAAGGTGGCATGCTTGGTTGAGGAGGACCATGTGAAACAGATGGGAGAGAAGTTTTTGAGGTTATGTAGGAATGAATATAGGGTGTCGCAGTCTCCAGTGTTCAAACCACAGTGATGTTTCCTTTGTCAGCTGGGAAGAGAACCAAGTCATCATTCTCATGCAATAAGTGAAAGTCACATCACTCCTCCAGGCCAATATTGGATTTTGGTGGCTTAGCTTTCGACAGCATATGCCTGGCGGTTAGTCTGATGACCTCAGCTGCATTGTACGAAAGATACTGAATGCACTGCTATATTCCATTAATAATCTCCAAAGTTGGCAGACATTGCAGGACTGGTACAAAATTAAGGTTTTTACCCAGCACTGCCACCGAGCCATCATCCAGTTCTAGGTTGGATAGATTAACAATTGTTCTGTGGGCCTCATCATTCTTCATGTTAATTCCTCCACGAGTTAAGCGGTCAGATTTGTTACATTGCTTAGACATTGTCTTGCACAAATTGGCCAGTACAAGACATGCTGGAACTTTTGGCTCAACAGTTTCTACCTGGAATCATCAAGTTTGTTCTGTCATGTTCTAACAATAATGTACTTCTTGTACCGCAACAAATATTATGAAATGATGGATTGCACAACAATGAGCAGCCTCTGAACTCTGCAGTGTTGCGTCTGTCTTGCTTCGTAAGGTACGTCGGTGCCCCTTCCTGATGTGGCCTGATGATGAAAATACACTGCAGCAATTCATGGACCATATAAGTGGTCCATCCCAACGTTAAATTTACCATCTTGATTGAGAAGTATGGCAAGCTGTCATTCTTGGATGTTTTAGTTGACTGAAAGGCAGGAGTTGGTCATTCAGTGTACAGGAAACAGACGCACACTGATTGATATTTGAATGCTGATAGTTTTCACCATCCTGTACATTCAAAAACTGTCTTGAACATGTTAATACTCAGAGGCAAAGTTATTTCTGACAACAACCATCTACAGTCTGAATTGCAGCACTTGAGACGTGTTCAGAGAGAATGATTATACAGGGTGTATATGACCCGGGAGATCTGGGAAAAACCTGGGAACTTTTTCATCCGGGAGAAAACTGGGAAAAACCTGGGATTTTCTTTAGAATTCCAGGAATTTTTCATTGTTTTAGTTTTCAGTTAAATTTTTGTAATTTTCACTGGTAAGAACCGATACTCTAACAAAGGATATTACTGTACCCCGCTACTGCAGAGTAATACTTCAACAATAAAACATCAATGAGAGAAAAAAACGAAAATAACTTAAATTGCAAAGGAAATGCGCTATATACAACAACGACACACAGTGCTCATGCAAGCGTCTGCCAACTGCAAAATGTGTCAAAGGCTTTAGGAAGACTGTGCAATGCTTCAAAACAATAAATTGCATCCGATGAGCGTGAAGGCACAACTGTTAGATTCGTTTTAGCAGTTCGGAGCGGGCTCATGCGCATGCGCAGTTGAGTCGCATTCGAGTAGTAGAGTCTTCCCGCTTCTGGCTACAGGAATGTGGTTGTTGGCTGTGTAAGCAGTCGCAGCAAGCAACTAGATGCTACCGGGAAAAGGGGGCGCCAAATTCATATTCTTGAAGGAAAAACCGTTTCACAAAGCGCCTAGCATCCAGCTCACATTTGTCTATCGATTATTCGTATGATTTTGAAACGCTTCCCTGTTGGTTTTTGAACACATTTTGATTTCTGAATGAATCATAAGTTGATTTTTGAATGCATGCTTAGTGTACATGATGTCTCTGTCAGGAGAATCCACGTCGCATCTAGAAATAAACTTTCCGGCGACAAAAGGGGACGGGGCAATACAAGCTGAGCGGAGTAAAGCCGAACGGATGAATGCCAATTGCTGTCTGATTAAGTGGTTCATTGGGTTTACGAATGATCAGCGTTGTTATAATTACTAGCGATATCCATAGATTCAGATTACTAGAATGGAAATAAACGACTGACAGGAATAACAGGTGAGAAATATTACATATTATCTTCTTGGTGTATCCAAGAAAATGAAATTCTGACAGAAAATTTTTGACCAGATCGCTACACTAGTAAGGACCAGTAGTACAGTCCCCAGGTAGAAGCCACTTAAGTTCTATTCTGGAAGTAACGCGGAAAATGTGTTGTACGAACATGTAATAACGCCTAACCGGAAAATAATCGCAGGATAACTAAACCTGTGATTCTGGCAGAGTTAGTGAAGTTAATCAGCGAACAAATTTTGACAATGGTAGGAATAGCAACAGAATTGGTGGTGACAAGATTTTTTGTTAGAACAAGGAAGGAGAAGAAACGGGGACATAACACAAATTATGGAAGAGTAAAACGATTCCAGATTTATATAAAAATTTCGTAATATTAATTTTCGATCTCATGCTTGAGAAACTGGTGCGTATGAAGGAAATGTGAAACTATTTCCTAACATAAAGCTTTTTGCTTGTAATAGGCCTAATAGGAATTTGATATTGGTACTTCGTGAATTATATTCTGTCGTATTATAAAAATGGCCATTTGTGCCAAAACAGTCTCGTTTATTTGGTGTGTGTTACATGGTGCTGCCACATTAGAAAGGCCTATTTTATTTATCTAGCAGACAGTGACAAAATAGACATAATCAGATCGAGAAACCACATCAGCCTTGGGGATTATTTGTGTTAACAGCTTTTTCAGTAATAGATAATGACATTTCGATTTTTCATGTAGTAAAACGTTTGACGGACTTTGATGAGATAATACATTCTTTCGCAGAAAGGAAAGCACGCCATATAAAGCTGTAGCAAGATTAGAGAGAAAAAATGCTAGGAGCTAAGGATTGAAGAAATGTGTACTTTCTTGCTTGTCTCTTGCCTTTATTGGTTTTATGTATCCTATATTTAATTTTATATCACACAAAATAGCATGTTATTAGCTAATAGGTAATAAAGAGTTCAAATTTTCTGAAGAGTTCTTGTTCTCCCGATTACAAATAATCCCATCCGCTATTAATTGCGAGATTAAAAAAAAAGAAAACAGAGGAGCAGGCTGTCAAAACGGTCGACTGGGAGCAAGAGAGGCACCACAGGACATTTCAATTTCCACTGTCCTGAATATATTTTGATGGCATCCATTACAAAATATACACGTATCAAATCCTCAAAGTGAAACACAATGACGTACGGTAGAAGAGTGCTTTATGAAGAGGCGTGGCACTGCACTTTGGCATACTTAAAACCAAATAATATGTCTTACATTTCCAAAAGGGTTATCTGTGACCGGGAGCTATCAAGTGAATTAAAATACATTTACATAATTACGGAAGGCTAAAATATGTCATTAGTTTCAGATTTTATTTTATATCCACCTTTCTGACAGCATTAATCGCCTTGTGGAACAATGAACTTATTTTTGTCTGTTTGCTAAAGAAATTTGACTTTTATTAACCTTTTCCACAGAGGCAGTCAATGTATTTAAAATGAAATGTTTAATTCCACAGTACTGGCTAGTTTCAACTGTTCGCTGCATTTCAAGTGCTCGTTTTCATTTTCTAGCACGTATAGCATTATGCCATAATAAAGAACCAAACTGTGATATAATACAGTACTGGTACTCCAAGAAAATTTACATTCCGAAAACCACACTGAAAAGCTTAATATCAGGTCGAGGTCTACTTCATTGGGAAACTGGACATACAAATGTGCACTTTAAGTATGCACTTTAAATGTGCACATTTTAATACGGTTCACAAAATTCCGATGCTCTTGCAGTATCCTCTGATGTCTTCTTTCTTTTATGACACAATGTATGATCTTTCAATGTTTTAAACGTACGTATACATGGGCTTCCTACATCGTGATAGCTGCTCAAGCGCGATGTCGCCTGTTAACTGCACTCTCTGGCAACTGCTGAAACGAACCTATTTCTAACAGGTCGCAGGAAAATATTGCGAATAGTGGTTTGAAAAGCGTTACTTTCAAAGTAATTATCCTTTTACGTAAGTTGAACTACGTGCAAGAATGTACCCTGAATTTATTAAATCACAGAGCGTTTGACTCTCATTTAAAAATCAATTCTGTAACCCTGAAGATCAGACATTTATGTCATTATCAAAAATTTTACTGTCACATTCATGTGATATATCTTAAAGTGTAACCTGCGCGAAAAAGATCAACATTATATGCGAAAAATTAGCTTCTCTTGCAGCTTATTGACCTTAGAGACCAATATTATATGTGAAAGCTTTGCTTTTCTTGTAGCAACAGTATGTATATTAATTTAAACTATTAACTTTCCGTGTTTGTGTGTTCGTGCTACTTAACAGTGAAGTTGCTGTTGGCTGACTACATCACGTGTCCTATACTCTGAATATCCGCTGTCATCGGCTGGTGAGATCACGTGACATGAGCTATGACTGTCTTACATAAGCACATTGCAATCTCGATTTCAATGCTTCGGAAAGTAACATGCAGTGTTTGGTGATATTCCAATTTATACTTTCGTAATACGAAAATACGCAGCGTACATGTTGCTGCACATCAAAAATATTTCCAAAATGTGTCTTTTTCCCTGAGTTTCATTTTCTAAAGTGCCGGGAAATTCTTTGCCTGTGTATAAGACCACAGCCATTCAAAGGATTAATAATTGAAAATATACTGTCACTTAACATGGAAGAAGCGTGTTTTCATCCGGGAGAAAGTTTATTTTTAACTGGGAAATCCGGGAATTTTTTTTTCCCTGTCCACGTATACACCTTGTTATAACAAGAGACATTGCAAACGTTTTCAGGTGTCACTGAAGGAGGACACCTTTTCAATCATCAGAAGAAGCCAAGCCAGTGGCTTTCCTGCCATACTGTGGGGCATTGAGCAGCAACTTAGGACATGTAAACAGGATTGAGACCAGTGTTCCGGCCAGCCCCCAAGATACAAGATGTGTTAAAGATGATGTAGCTCTTTGTGTGCCCAGTGTGTATGGTGTCCCGTGTGAGTGCAGCAGCATCTATATAGTCCAGACAATTCAAACAGTTGCAGAGTGTTGTACTGAGCACAAGACACATTAAACAAAGGGAGCACGACAAATCGGCCATAGCTGAGCATTGCCTGAAAAACGAATACAAAATATAGTCTGAGAATACAAGAGTCTTGGCTCAAGTGTCAACATACTGGGATTCTGTTATAAAAGAGGCGGCTGAGATTAGAATGAATAGCAACAATTTTAACAGAGATCAGGAGTAGACACTGAGTAGGGCATGGGAGCATGCTATGGATGTCAAAAGGAAGCAACAAAGGATGCTTAACGCTAGTAGGGAGGCAGGAGTGGCAGTTTCAAAAATGGCGCCAACCCTGGACCACGTGACATCACTCGGTTCTGTGGCAGGCTGGACCTACTATGAGCTGCCCAACTCACCTTCAGTGCACATGTCGTTTAAACCCTCCCTGATTAGTGTCAACAGTAGTAATTGTGGATATATAAGCAGAAAATCGTGCTAGTCCCCAGCAGTTGGTAGTTTTACTCCTGATGACGATGGCAGAGATAGCCATTGAAAGCTTGAGAATGTTATTCAAACTGACGTGGGTTGCTAACTGAGAGGATTTTATTCAGACACACCACTGTGAAAGACTCTTATTAGAAGATGACACACACCGGGAACTTAGTCGCAATCCGACACAGACCATGGTGTAGAAATTAACGTCTTGTGCCACCACCAGAACTTCCACGCTTTATGGACTGCTGAAGATACATGAGGACCACATTCCTCTTAGGCTGCTTGTTAGTGCAATCAGCTCGCCCACCTACAGACTGGATTTGCAGGATTATTAGTGCCAAAACTGGGACATTGTGAACAACACCATGTAGTAAACGCGCAAATATTTGTTGAAACACTCAAGAAAATGAAAATAGGCCGAAATGAAGTAACGGTTAGTCTGGACATGGTGTCACTTCTTACAAGGGTGCCAGTACAAGACAGGCTGGATGTTTTGACCCAACAGTTTCCACCTGGCATTGTCAAGCTTTTCCGTCATATTCTAACGACAACATACTTCTTGTATCGCAACAAACATTATGAAATAATGGATGGCACAGCAATGACTCACCATTGTCTCCTGCAATTGCGAATTTCTTCATGGAGCACTTTGAGAAGCAACCTCTGAACTCTGTCGTGTTGCGTCCATCTTGCTTCCTAAGGTACATTGGTGCACCTTCCTGATAAGGCCTCATGGTGAAAATACACTGCAGCACTTCATGGATCACATGAACGGTGTCCACCCCAACATTACATGTACAATCAAGATCGAGAAGGATGGCAAGCTACTGTTCTTGGATGTTTTAGTTGAAAACAGGAGGCTGGTTTGGTCATTCAGTTGTCAGCAAACCGAAGCACACTGATTGATGTTTGAATTCGAAGCACACTGATTGATGTTTGAATTCCAAAAGTTTTCACCACCCTATACACAAGAAAACAGTCCTGAACATGTTAATACCATGTTATTTCTGACGACTACCACCCATAGCAACACTTGAGACCTATGTTCAGACAGAATGGTTATAGCAAAAGAGACATTGCAAATGCTTTCAGGTGTTGCTGAAGAACGACGTGTTGTGAATCGACAGAAGAAGCCAAGCCGGCAGCTTTCCTGCCATACTGTGGGGCAATGAGCAGCAAGTTAGAACATGTACTGCAGAGACATGGATTGAGACCAGCATTCTGTCTACCCCTAAGATACAAGATACATTGTGCCCTGTTAAAGAAAACATAGCTCTTGGTGTGTGTGATGTGTATGGTGTCCTGTGCGAGTGTAACAGCATTTATGTATGCCAGACAATTTGCACAGTTACAGAGTGTTGTACCAAGCACAAGAGAACTATTAAACAAAGAAATTTCGATAAGTCAGCCACAGCTGAGCATTGCCTGGATAATGACACAGAATACAATTTGAAAAAGTCAGAGTCTTGGGTCACGCATCAACATACTGGGATTCCATTATAAAAGAGGCAGCTGAGATTAGAATGAACAGTAACAATTTTAACAGAGACCGGGCGTACACACTGAGTAGGTAGTGGGGGCATGCTTCAATGTCGAAAGGAAGCAACAATTAATGCTTAACGCGTGCAGGGAAGTGAGAGCAGCAGTTCAAAATGTGGCACTGGCCCCCACATAGCAACTGACATCACTTGGTCCCGCTGCTGGCTGGAGCTGCTATGAGCTGTCCAGCTCACATTCTGCGCAATTGCCGTTTTGGCTCTCTCTGATCGGTGTCACCGGCCGTGATGGTGAGTATACAAATGGCAAATTGCGCTAGCTCCCAACAGCCAGTAGGTTCACTCCTGACGACAATGGCAGAGAGAGCCATCTAAAGCTAAACAATTTTATTCAAATTGATGCAGCTTTGAAAACCGATAAGATTGTATTCAAAGATAGGGTGTGTTGGCTTGAGTCCAGATCATGAAGATACCATCAAGGAACCTGAACCAGACTAGTAGTTTTGTGTTTTGGGAGGCTAGGAAGGCCTCCTCCAAACGGCCCATAAAAATGTTGGCATACGAGGGTGCCACGCAGGTGCACATGGCTGTGACACGTATTTGTTTATACACCTTCCCTTCAAAATGAGGAGTTGTTGTCGGTTAGGATAAACTTAGCAAGATGTGTGAGGAATGAGGTAGTGTGTTTGGAGTCTTAAGAACATTGGGAAAGGTAGTGTTCAGTTGCGGTAAGACAATGGGCGTGAGGGATGCTGGTGTGTAGGACATAGCATCAACAGTAAAGAATAGGGATCCGGGAAAGGGGGGGGGGGGGGGTGCTGGTGGAATATTAATCAATGAGAGCTGAAATTCTTTCAGTGGGGCACAATAACTAGCCAAAATGGGGCATCCAGGATTGTTGGGTTTGTGATTTTGGGGAGCATGTAGAAGGTGGGTGTGTGGGGTATCATAGGGGTGAAGAGGGAAATGGATTCAGGGGAGATGACCTGGGAAGGGCGTAAGGCCTTAAGCAGGGACTGGAGTTTTTATTGGACTTCTGGAACGGGATCACTCTGGCAAAGTTCATAGGTGGAAAAAGAGTCAACAATTGGCAGAGGCCTTCTGCCAAGGAGTCACTGCGATTCATCACAACAGTGATGGAGCCTTTGTCTGTGGGTTGGGTGATTAGGTCGGGATTTGTTTTGAGGTTGTGTATGGCTGTTCTTCCTTCTGCTAAAAGGTTGGTGTTCTGAGGAAGGGACCTGGGGAAAGATGGTGAGGCCAAGTTGGAGGTAAGGAATTCCTGGAAGGTTACCGGTGGGTTGTTAGGAGGTAGTGGGGGTGGATCACGATTAGGTGATGGTATGAACTGGAAGAAACAGGGTTCAGTGTTGGAATTAGGATGGTTTTGGTTGGAGGGATTGGCGGCAAAGAAGTGCTTCCATTGCAGGGATCGTGAGGAGAAGAGTAGGTCTTTGACAAGTCCAGCATGGTTAAATTTAGGAGTAGGGTTAAAGGTGAGACCTTTGGATAGGACTGAAACTTCTGTGGAGCTCAGGGTTTTGATGGACAGGTTAACAACAGTGTTAAACACTGTGAGTACGATAGGGGTTGGATAGTGGTGCTCAGAGGTGGCAGTAGGATGGTCAGCAGTTTGGATAAATCATGTAGGTGGTGTATGGGATGCTTCTCCAGGTGCTGGTGAGGAAGGGATTCAATTTCAGAGATGTGATGTATGTAGTAGGGATTGCAGAGTAGTAGAATCTTGTGGAGGAAGCAGATGTGGTTCTGGGATGCCTGTGTCGTGATGATGTGTTTTTGCAGTACCATGTTTGTGAAGGCCAGGGATTGGCAGAATCTGAAAAGATGTAGGTCATTGTGAAAGGAAGGGTGGGATCCAGAGAAAGGAATCTTTACCGGTAGGCCGTTTGGGGGGATTCCATGGTTTAGGCAGCATTTGAGAAATAGGATGTGGTACTGCGTTTCAGCCAGGGAAAGGGATACTTGTCTGAACTGGTGCAGAAAGATGGAGCAAGGGTCCATTGTGGCAGGAATGGTGTAAAGGAAATTATTTTGACCCATTCTTGTCAAGGCATTCTGGAGTTGCTGTCATTTGACATCTCTTACTTTGTGAGTTTGGCATATTGCTGATATTTCTGGCCATGTCAGATGCCACTGCTGTGACTGTATATGCCTATCTGTGAAAACTTAATTCATTACAGCTGGTATGGTGGCCACCACATCCTCAAAGTGATTAACTTTTACTGGATATAAAAGTTTCAGAAGCATAATAGTACTGAATGTGTATTGTGTGTACCATAACGTAAATGTTGTAAATGCTGACTGCTCACTATAAGAGAAGTCATAAACTTGACAAACTGTCTGAATGAACATTAGTTAACTGCAGATTTGTTTAAAATTCGAAATAAAACTGAAAATTGCACTGTAGCTAGTGAACATTGCAGAAAAAGTAAATCCCATGAGGAATCTTTCATACTTGTTAATTGTGATGTAAATTACAAAGTAAGAAAGGATTTTGACTGATTTTGATGGCTTCTGTATGTTGTTGTTGTTGTTGTTGTTGTTGTGGTCTTCAGTCCTGAGAATGGTTTGATGCAGCTCTCCATGCTACTCTATCCTGTGCGGGCCTCTTCACCTCCCAGTACCTACTGCAGCCTACGTCCTTCTGAATCTGTTTCGTGTATTCATCTCTTGGTCTCCCTCTACGATTTTGACCCTCCACACTGCCCTCCACTACTAAATTGGTGATCCCTTGATGCCTCAGAACATCTCCTACCAACCGATCCCTTCTTCTTGTCAAGTTGTGCCACAAACTCCTCTTCTCCCCAATTCTATTCAATACCTCCTCATTAGTTATGTGATCTAGCCATCTAATCTTCAGCATTCTTCTGTAGCACCACATTTCAAAAGCTTCTATTCTCTTCTTGTCCAAACTATTTATCGTCCATGTTTCACTTCCATACATGGCTACACTCCATACAAATACTTTCAGAAACTACTTACTGACACTTAAATCAATACTCGATGTTAACAAATTTCTCTTCTTCAGAAACGCTTTTCTTGCCATTGCCAGTCTACATTTTATATCCTCTCTACTTCGACCGTCATCAGTTATTTTGCTCCCCAAATAGCAACACTCCTTTACTACATTAAGTGTCTCATTTCCTAATCTAATTCCTTCAGCATCACCCGACTTAATTCGACTACATTCCATTATCCTCGTTTTGCTTTTGTTGATGTTCATCTTATATCCTTCTTTCAAGACACTGTGTATTCCACTCAACTGCTCTTCCAAGTCCTTTGCTGTCTCTGACAGAATTACAATGTCATCGGCGAACCTCAAAGTTTTTATTTCTTCTCCATCGATGTAATACCTACTCCGAACTTTTCTTTTGTTTCCTTTACTGCTTGCTCAATATACAGATTGATTAGCGTCGGGGAGAGGCTACAGCCCTGTCTCACTCCCTTCTCAACCGCTGCTTCCTTTTCATGTCCCTCGACTCTTATAACTGCCATCTGGTTTCTGTACAAATTGTAAATAGCCTTTTGCTCCCTGTATTTTACCCCTCCCACCTTCAGAATTTGAAAGAGAGTATTCCAGTCAACATTGTCAAAAGCTTTCTCAAAGTCTACAAATGCTAGATACGTAGGTTTTCCTTTCCTCAATCTTTCTTCTAAGATAAGTCGTAGCGTCAGTATTGCCTCACGTGTTCCAACATTTCTACGGCATCCAAACTGATCTTCCCCGAGGTCAGCTTCTACCAGCTTTTCCATTCGTCTGTAAAGAATTCATGTTAGTATTTTGCAGTTGTGACTTATTAAACTGATAGTTCAGTAATTTTCACATCTGTCAACACATGTTTTCTTTGGGATTGGAATTATTATATTCTTCTTTAAGTCTGAAGGAATTTCGCCTGTCTCATACATCTTGCTCACCAGATGGTAGAGTTTTGTCAGGACTGGCTCTCCCAAGGCTGTCAGTAGTTCTAATGGAATGTTGTCTACTCCCAGGGCCTTGTTTCGACTCAGGTCTTTTAGTGCTCTGTCAAACTCTTCACGCAGTATCATATCTCCCATTTCATCTTCATCTACATTCTCTTCCATTTCCAGAATATTGTCCTCATGTACGTCGCCCTTGTATAGACACTCTATATACTCCTTGGGCACCTTTCTGCTTTCCCTTCTTTGCTTAGAATTGGGTTTCCATCTGAGCTCTTGATATTCATGCAAGTGGTTCTCTTTTCTCCAAAGGTCTCTTTAATTTTCCTGTAGGCAGTATCTATCTTACCCCTAGTGAGAGAAGCCTCTACATCCTTACATTTGTCCTCTAGCCATCCCTGCTTAGCCATTTTGCACTTCCTGTCGATCTCATTTTTGAGACGATTGTATTCCTTTTTGCCTGCTTCAGTTACTGCATTTTCATATTTTCTCCTTTCATCAATTTAATTCAATATTTCTTCTGTTACCCAAGGATTTGTACTAGCCCTCGTCTTTTTACCTACTTGATCCTCTGCTGCCTTCACTACTTCATCCCTCAGAGCTACCCATTCTTTTTCTACTGTATTTCTTTCCCCCATTTGTGACAATTGTTCCCTTATGCTCTCCCTGAAACTCTGTACAACC
The DNA here is from genome assembly GCF_023864345.2 of Schistocerca serialis cubense. Taxonomy (NCBI): domain Eukaryota; kingdom Metazoa; phylum Arthropoda; class Insecta; order Orthoptera; family Acrididae; genus Schistocerca; species Schistocerca serialis. Next base: position 345,261,500 of record NC_064646.1, read on the forward strand.
TCTGGTTTAATCAGTTTGTCCAGATCCCATCTCCTTAAATTCCCACCTTTTTGCAGTTTCTTCAGTTTTAGTCTACAGCTCATAACCAATAGATTGTGGCCAGAGTCCACATCTGCCCCTGGAAATGTCTTACAATTTAAAATCTGGTTCCTAAATCTCTGTCTTACCATTATATAATCTATCTGATACCTTCTAGTATTTCCAGGATTCTTCCACATGTACAACCTTCTTTTATGATTCTTGAACCAAGTGTTAGCTATGATTAAGTTATGCTCTGTGCAAAATTCTACCAGACAGCTTCCTCTTTCATTTCTTACCCCCCAATCCATATTCACCTACTATGTTTCCTTCTCTCCCTTTTCCGACTCTCGAATTCCAGTCACCCATGACTATTAAATGTTCGTCTCCCTTCACTACCTGAATAATTTCTTTTATCTCATCATACATTTCTTCAATTTCTTCATCATCTGCAGACCTAGTTGGCATATAAACTTGTACTACTGTAGTAGGTGTGGGCTTCATGTCTATCTTGGCCACAATAATGCGTTCACTATGCTGTTTGTAGTAGTTTACCCACACTCCTATTTTTTTTTAATCATTATTAAACCTACTCCTGAATTACCCCTGTTTGATTTTGTATTTATAACCCTGTATTCACCTGACCAAAAGTCTTGTTCCTCCTGCCACCGAACTTCACTAATTCCCACTATATCTAACTTTAACCTATCCATTTCCCTTTTTAAGTTTTCTAACCTACCTGCCCAATTAAGGGACCTGACATTCCACGCTCTGATCCGCAGAATGCCAGTTTTCTTTCTGCTCTGTATAGATCTAGTAAACCATTTACATTACTGTAATTTGAATTTATAAAATCATGGAAAACCCAGTTTGCTTGAATTCTACGTAAAGGAAAAAAAATTAATAGCTGCTGTCATTAAACATCAGTGACATAAGTGAAACTGTAAGGCATAAAAATTTATTGATTAATTAAAAAAATATGGCTTCAAATCTGTAATGCTTGGAAAAGGCATTTACACGAAGAACTAAAATTTAACAGAGATATTGCTTTTATTTAATATATTAAGCATGATACTTAAGAATGATAACATAATGACTGAGAAATGCGTATTACAACATAAACAAATTAATATTGATCAAAGTTGGTTCCTTATCATGTAGTCAACAATGTTAAGACACACTAGCATGAAAAACTGTCATTAATGTTATTCAAATAATTATCAACTATATGGTTGCAACTAGATTCTTACTTAATGTTCAATAGTGCAGTATATTTAATATTCGAAAATAAGTAAAACTGTTTCTTCTGGATGACTCTTTCTGTACTGTACACAAATTTTTAATCTAAAAGCAGTAAAGCAGAGAAAATGTGTTTACTTTTGTTGTTACATTTCTTGGGAAAACTTATAACCTTTCGATTTCAAATTTACATCTGAGCTAATGTCATTTTACATGATATTTCAATAATACCCCAGTTATCGTTTTTGTGTATGTTGAGTGCCAATCTTGGCTATTGGCAGTTTGGATTCCAACCAAACTATGAGCAGAACAAGGCACCTTTCATAACAGCTGTGGTGTCATTGTGCTGACAGTGACATTCCATTGCAAGCCTGCCGCTGAGTCATTCCTTCAGATCAGATTTCTTAAATTTTGTTTCTGTGTGTATAGCAGTGTATGTTACTCTTTTCCAAGCATAAGTTACATTCATGATAAGGTAGTACTGTATGAGTCAGTATCACTGTTGCTTTCAATGAAATATATTGTTAGCAACAATTCCCATTAAAGCTTGTGACACTGTTACTAGTATTCACAAAATCTTCACACAATGACTACAAATGGTGCTTGTGTAAATTCCACACTAAATTTTAACAACTTTCTTTTATCTAATAACTGTTTTTAAAGACAAAATAATATGCTTCTGAATGTCAATGAATGAAAACATGAAGAATAAATTTTCATTCAAATTTCTGTTGGCCAATGTGGTAGTCATTCTAATAACAAAAGTAGCTGAACATAGCAATTAAAGAAATAAAATCTGAATATGTAAATCTTCCTATCATATGATCTGTTGATACTTTTTACAGTATATAAAAAGGGAGTGTATCTTTCTGAGTTTATATACAAAATAATTTGTACAAGTCAGTGCAATAACTTTCACATGTAAGTACAATTTTTGCCCCCATTTGGGTTTGCAACAATACACACAGGAATGCAGTGACTGAGAAAAAGTTTCTGTGCATTCTGAGTTAAATGAAGTATATTTAGAGAGGGTCTGTCTTTCTGCAACTTTTATTGTCTTGCATAACTATAGTCTCATTTCTAGACTACGTACAGATGCATTGCTTTCTTTGTTTGCCTAATGATATTGTTCCTTAGGTTTGTTGTACAAATGATGGGTGACATGATACATGTTAGAATGTTTCTTTAAAATGAAATTTCTTTGTTGGGTGCAAACTGCATGGCAATGGAAAACAGTATTTTGCAACTTGTGCTGGCTCCGTTACTGCTGTTTAATAAGCTGTCATCATCTTGGCCCATCAAGGTTGACAAGCTGTGGTGGGGGCTGTGGCTTTCAATTGTCATTGGATGTACTAGCAATGTCGCTACTTATTTTACGTATTTTCTTTTCAGGTTATGCTTCTGTCATTGACTGCTGGGGGAGTTGGCTTAAATCTGGTTGGTGCAAACCACCTCTTTCTCTTCGACGTTCATTGGAACCCTCAACTTGAAGCACAAGCTTGTGACAGGGTGTATCGTGTTGGCCAAAAGAAACCTGTTCACATATACAAGTAAGTGAAGTAAATTGATGTGAAAGTCAGAAAGAATATAAGTAACTATATAAAGACAGATCATAGAGTACCTAACAGAAAAGATGTTGAACAGCAGTGGACAAACCATTTGAAAACAAGTGTACATAACATGTGACACTAGCTACAGTACTGCAACTCTCTCTCTCTCTCTCTCTCTCTCTCTCTCTCTCTCTCTCTCTATCTATCTATCTATCTACCTACCTATCTCTATCCAAAGAGAATAACAATTGATGAAGTACTAAATTTCAATGGGAAAATAGTGGAGAAACCAATCTGAGCCGCGCATCCTGAAATCAATATCTGGCAGGAAGCAAAAACACAAAAAACTTAACTGTGTTGAATGCCTGCAGGGAAACTAGTGTACTAAGAACTTATTCCCTTGTTTTATAAGAAAGCAAAAGAAATTAAAAATTTGCAATTTGATGAAAAGTATACTTGCTACTAGCCATATAAAGGAGATGCTGAGTCACAGATAGACACAACAAAAAGATTGTCTTCAAGTAAACTTTTGGCCAAAAAGGCCTTCATCAGAAATACACAAAACACACACACAGTCTCTGGCTGCTGAGTCAAAACTGGTAGCAGCGCATAATGGATGAAGCAATTTGGTGGTGGTGGTAAGGGGGAATGGGGCATGGAGGGGGAGGGATAGCAGGATGGGGGTGGTAGACAGTAAAGTGGTGGTTGTGGGAGCATACAGGAACTGGGGGAGGATAGAGCAGCTGGGTGCAGTCAGTAGGTTAGGAGAAGGGGCAGCAGAAAAGGAGAGAAGTAGAAACGCTGTGGGTGTGTTGATAGGACAGAGGACAGTTTAGCACTGGAATGGGAACAAGAAAAGGGCTGGGTGGGTAAGGACAAGGACAATGACTAATGAAGGCTAAGGCCAGGAGTGTTACAAGACTGTATGGTATATTGCAGGGAGAGTTCCCACCTGTGTAATTCAGAAAATCTGGTGTTGGTGGCAAGGATCCAGATGGCACATGCTGTGTAGCAGACACTGAAATGAAGTACAGGGTGTCCAGAAAAGGGCTCCCTGATTTCAAAATTAAATATCTCGAAAACAAAGATCGATAGAGGAATGCAGTAAACGGTATGTTTATTGTGAAAGCTGTAAGAAGTTTATACAGTAGTTTGAAATAATAGTTAGAAAAGCTGCTAACAGAGGGCGCTGTACGCTGTACAGCTCATATCAGCATACATAAGTGAAATAATCGTATGAAAACAATCTTTGCAAACAATCACATCACAATGTTTTCAAAATGTTCACCATTGGCACTACAGAGGTGGCGCAAACGAAGAATGAAATTCGCCATCACATTTCGTAGTGTCTCAACCGAAATGGATTCACATGCCACAGAGATCGCTGATTCAAGCTCGTCCAGCATGGCGGGATGCTTCGGGTAGACCATGTCTTTCACTGTGCCCCACAAAAAAAAGTCACAGTGAGTCAGACCTGGGGAATATGGAGGCCAATCCATGCCTGCACCAGTAAATTTGGTATATTCCAAAGCAATGACTCGATTCCCGAAGTACTCCTCAAGAAAGCGAAACACTTGTTCGGTCCGATGTGGTCGGGCTCCATCTTGCATAAACCATTCAGTACCTGGTTGATCCTTTAACGCTTGCAGTGTGGCAACAAATTGTTCCAAAATTGCAACGTAACGTGCACCAGTGACCGTTTCTCGAATGAAAAAAGGGCCAATAATACCTCTACTGCATACTGCAGCCCACACAGTAACGTTAGGAGAATACAGGGGTTTTGCTTCACACCAATATGGCTTTTCGGAACCCCAAAATCGCCAGTTCTGCTTATTCACGTATCCATTCAGGTGGAAGGTGCTTCATCTGTAAACCAGATGCAGCCAACATCAAATCCTTCCCTATCAATCATTGTGAGCATCTGATTAGCAAAGGCAACCCTTTGTTGCACAGCTCGTACGGATATGGCCTGGTGCATTTGAATTTTGAATGGAAACATGTGTAGGCTCTTTCCCAGTATTTTCTGCATGCTGGAACGCTTCAAACCAGTCTCAGATGCAATTCTACGGACGGATGACCATTGGATTTCGCTGAATAATTCCAGAAACTGTGGCGATATTTTCAGGCGTAACTGCGGTTTGCTTGCGGCCAACATGCCCCACTAGATCATCAGTTATGCTGCCTGTTCGTTGAAATTTTGCGAAGAGCGTATGAATGGTTTTTGCATCGGGTCCTTTTAGAACATTAAATCGTGCTTGGAAACTTCACTTTGTTGCCTTAGGACTCTCTTCTAACCTGTGGTACTCTAGCACCAGAAAAACGCATTGTTCAATGGAGTACATGGTTTTAATCTCTTCCTTCAGTACGCTAACCTCCTTTCACGTTTCAATAGTGGAACTGATCGCTCTGGGCTTCGGATCACTATTTATACTAGGCATTACGTATGGTGATTACAGCGCCATCTGTTAGCAGCTTTTGTAACTATTATTTCAAACTGCTGTATAAACTTCTTGCAGCTTTCACAATAAACATACCGTTTACTGCATTCCTCTATCGATCTTTGTTTTCGAGATATTTAATTTTTAAATCAGGGGGTCCTTTTCTGGACACCCTGTATGTCAGGTTGGGCAGTGTGCTCAGCAGCTGGGCAACTGGGTGGTCCAGCTGTTTCTGTCATGCGGACAGCGAGCTTGTTGGTTGACATGCCCACACAGAATGCAGCAAAGTGATTGTAGCTTACCTTGTAGATCACATGACTGGAGTATGTGGTGATGGGAGGATAGGATGCATGTAACAAGTCTTGCATCTAGGTCTATTACATGGATATGAAGCAAGGGACTGGGAGCAGGGGTTGTTTAGGGATGAACAAGGATGTTGTGTAGGGCAGCAGAATACCACTGTGGGAGAGGTGGGAAGGATAGTGGCCATGTCATTCGTCTTGTTGTGCCCTCCTACCCACTATCCTTCCCAACCCTTCCTCAGTGGCATTTCATCGCCCACCAAACCCACACAATGTCCTTGTCCATTCCTACACAACCCCTGCTCCCAACCCCTTCTCTCATGGCTCTTACCCATGTAATAGTCCTAGATGCAAGACCTGTCCCATACATCCTCCCACCACCACCACCACCACCACCACCACCACCACCACCACCACCTACTCGAGTTCTGTCACAAGCATCACATATCCCATCAAAGGGAAAGCTATCTGCGAAACCAATCATGTGATCTACAAGTTAAGATCCAACCACTATGCTGCATGACAACCAACAAGCTGTCTGTCTGCATGAATAGCCACTGACGAACTGTGACCAAGAAACTTTGGACCATCCAGTCGCCCAGCTGCCAAGCACGCTGCCCAACCTGACATTCTCCATTTCAGTGACTGCTTCTCAGCTTCTGCCTCCTCAATCCTTCCCACTACCACATCCACCTTTTCTGAATTTGCAGGTGGTAGCTCTCCCTCCAATATATCCTACGTTCCTGTAACCCTTCTGTCTTCAACATTCGTTAGTCATTGTCATTACCCACCTAGCCCTTTCCCTGTTCCCATTCTGGCACTACACAGCCCTTTATCCGCCAGCACATCCACAGTCATTTCTGCTGTCCTCTGGCCTCCATCTAACCTCCCAACTGCACTCCCCAATCTCCGTATGCTCCCACAAGCAGCACTTCACTGTCCCCCACCCCCACCCTGCTATCCCTTCCCCTCCCTCCCTACCTCAGCTTGCTCCTTACCCCCAACACACGGTTACTTCTCCTGTTGTGCAGTGCTGCTCACAGTCTGATGTCAGCAGCCAGAGACTGAGGTGATTGTGTGTGTGTGTGTGTGTGTGTGTGTGTGTGTGTGTGTGTGTGTGTTGGTTGTCATAGCCACATATAATGCAGCAAAGTGGTTGTGGATATGAAGATAGCTCTAGGTCAAATACAGCCACAATATTGTACAGTAGTGCCCATGCATTGAAATAAGGAAACCCCCATTGTGTATAATAATAAGAAACTTTGTTGTTAACTCACTAAATAAATGAATCTTTTTATAAAAGTTCTGGATAATAAATTTCAGGGAAATTATGAAAACCTCTTTGCATTTCAATTTCCTGTTGCTATGGTATGTTTCCAGCTACCAACATTTCTTGGAACATATGTAAAGTAGATTCTTTATGAATATCTGGTCCTGTAAATTTAAATTCAACATGTGTGCGTCTTTTAAGTTTCCATTTGCAATACTTTCCAGCTGTATAAATTAAATGCAAAATTTGCAGGGTTTAATTTATATGGTGTAACTTGATTTCAGTGTACTAATATCTCTTTTTTCTGTAGGTTCTTTTGTGAGGAAACAATAGAAGCAAGAATAAAGAAAATGCAAGATAATAAATTAGCACTAGCATCCGAAGTGTTAACGGGTGCCAAACAAAGGCGCAAAGAAAAATTGTCACTGGATGACCTTCGAGTGCTGTTTGGCTTTTGACTTGGTGAATGTTCCTTTCTTTTTTGTTGATATTGTATCATAACCATAGACAACAAACAAGATCTCACTATGGAATTAAGATTTTGAATATGAACAGTCACCTGTGAAGAGTGATATGTATTAAGTTCTATACAAAAGAAATCTCATTGTGTTGTCACTTCTATTTACTATCTCTTTTTCTCTGATTGCTGTTTTATTCATCAATCAAATTGACATATTTTATGTAATTTGAATGATACATATTGTATATATTGTAAAAAAAGCTGTCTAATTTTAATATTAAAAAATCTGTGATTTTTTTTTACTTTTATAATTTGATTACTACCAACCTTCGTGTCTCTTCCTACGTAAATGAAAAGTATTGCTGATTGGTAGAAAGTACATATGTTGTGCAATGTCTTTTGTTCCAGTCACGAATGGTATGCATGTCTTGCTGGTCTAGGGTGTCATTAGGTATCACATTCTGTTGCTGTGGCTCCAGATGACAGCAAGCAAAACATTGATGATCTTGACAGCTCCAAAAGTACATTGTTGGACAGTGGTTACCCATTTGTTGCAAGAAAACTTCAAAACTTAACTTTTCGCAGTGTAGATGCTACCTCTTCTTGGACTGTATATTTATCTGAATGAAATGAGGAATTTTTTCCTTCGTTAACAGTCACCTCATGATGATTTCTAGATATCCGAAACAACTGAAATTTAAACTCCGAGTAGTTTGGTCAGATGCTTTTCGTCTGTAAGCCAGTATAAGAAGATTCCTCTTTCTGTGCTTTGTGTTTATCATCTACACTGCTCATCCACTTTTTAATTAATTCGTTACACAAGATAATGGCATTCTTGGCTTTATAGAACAGAATAGAATCCTCATTATCACATCATATGTCATATACAATCGTTTGATTGAAATATTGGTGTCTGTTCAATACAAACAGCTGTAAGAGTAGTTTGAGGAAAGTAATGAGACTGGCAACTCTGTGAGTGATCTGGCAGTGCTGCGTTGTTCTACTTGTGTAGACCAAGATGTTAATCCCTTCCAGATGTTCAGTCCATTTCAGTTCTGTACAGCTATCACATGATTTTTGAGAGCACCATCAGTGAAGTTGTGTTTTTGTTGTATGTTACGAAAATGGAACAGCAGAATTTAGAGCAACATTATGCCATCAGATTTCATGTTCAACTTGGGGAATCGAAGAGTGCAACCATGTTGAAACAGACCTACAGAGAACATCCCTTATCATTTTTGGAAGGCCGAGAACATATTGAAGATGAATCTTACTTTGAGAGACATTAAACTTCAAAAACTGACGAAAACGTTGAACGTGTGCATGCTCTTATGAGATCAATCAATGTTTAACTGGAAGGATGATGGATGACCTGTTAAACACTGAGCAGGAGAACAATCAAAGAAGCATATATGTTGATCATCTTGAGAGGACTGTCAATGACCATGAACAACTTCACCTCACCAGAGTCCTTGTGACTTTTTCTTCCCACAAAATTGAAAAATGTAAAAAAAGGCTGTTATATTGGGCCTCTGGAGAACATTCAAAAGAACGACTGACAAATTAAAGGCCCTACCAACTGAAGCCTTTCAGCACTGCTACAAAGACTAGGAACGACGACTCTGCCAGTGTATAGCTGCTAAAGGGAACTATTGTGAACGGGAGAATATTTTTTATTAAAGAACATCATCTATATCCAATGAGCTGCACTGGAATTGTTTTATTTGTCAAAACCAAGTTTCAGATTATAACCCTTAATCACTGGCATGTAATACAGAGGAACAAACAACTGTATGTACATCAATTTCTACAAAACGATAACTGTACATATAATAGCAGTAATATAAGTGCACTTACATTATGCACCTCTGTAGCAGTGACACGCTTTCAGTTAATAAGATCAAATCTGAAGTATGTCATATAACACAGTACACGGTTTATCATGTCTGTTACTGCTGTAAAATTTTAGGCAGTGACAATTCTTAATAGCGTTTGACATACCTGACATAAAGAGTAAACATCAAGCTGACAGGTCAAGGAGTCTACATTCCCTGTCTTTTGTTATTTCTAAGATCATATTTTTATATATCAGTGACGTCCTCTGTGATTTCTCCCACTCACTAAAATTTTCTACCCTTCTGACATTGTCTGAAGTATTCAGCACAAGCTTTTGCATTCTGTTTGTTAGTATGATTCAGACCAGTTTTGTGTAAAGCCATCAGTTCCATAAAACTCAAGTTTTTCCAGGAGAGTAACATGATCTGCACAGTCTGAGGCCTCGGAAGGAGCACAAAGAATACCAACAGGTGATATTTTATTATTTAAGGTGGTGGTGGTGGTGGTGGTGGTTAGTGTTTAACGTCCCGTCGACAACGAGGTCATTAGAGACGGAGCGCAAGCTCGGGTTACGGAAGGATTGGGAAGGAAATCGGCCGTGCCCTTTCAAAGGAACCATCCCGGCATTTGCCTGAAACGATTTAGGGAAATCACGGAAAACCTAAATCAGGATGGCCGGAGACGGGATTGAACCGTCGTCCTCCCGAATGCAAGTCCAGTGTGCTAACCACTGCGCCACCTCGCTCGGTATATTATTTAAGGCTCTCAGTTGAGCAACCCTTGTGGAATCCAGAGCGTGACATGCTAAGTATATTGTTTCTCCTTACATGAGAGACTATTCTCAAGTACATTGCTTTTTTTTAATATTTTGGAAAAAGATGTCAATAAGGAAACTGGACAATAATTTTGCAAGTCTGTCTTGCCACTTTTCTAATGAAGAGGTTTAATGGCCTCCTATTTTAACCTGTCTAGACAAATTCCATGTGCCTGTGATGTATTGCATATATCACTAAGAACATTATTTATTAAGCTGCAACAAATTTTCAGAATTTTGTTTAAAATCCCAACATCACCACATGAGCTTTCGATTTTTAGAATTTTATTAATTTCAGTGAAGGATGCTTGAAGTTCTATGGCATGACATTTTTAATATTTTATATACACTACTGGCCATTAAAGTTGCTACGCCACAAAGATGTGCTACAGACACGAAATTTAACCGACAGGAAGAAGATGCTGTGATATGCAAATGATTAGCTTTTCAGAGCATTCATACAAGGTTGGCGCCGATGGCGACACCTACAACGTGCTGACACGAGGAAAGTTTCCAACCAATTTCTCATACACAAACAGCAGTTGACCGTCGTTGCTTGGTGAAACGTTGTTGTGATGCCTCGTGTAAGGAGGAGAAATGCGTACCTTCACGTTACCAACCTAGATAAAGGTCGGAATGTAGCCTATCACGATTGCGGTTTATCGTATCGCGACATTGCTGCTCGCGTTGGTCGAGATCCAATGACTGTTAGCAGAATATGGAATCGGTGGGTTCAGGAGTGTAATTCGGAACGCCGTGCTGGATCCCAACGGCCTCGTATCAGTAACAGTCGAGATGAAAGGCATCTTATCCTCATGGCTGTAACGGATCGTGCAGCCATGTCTGAATCCCTGAGTCAACAGATGGGGACGTTTGCAAGACAAACAAACACCTGCACAAACAGTTCGACGACGTTTGCAGCAGCATGGACTATCAGCTCGGAGGCCATGGCTGCGATTACCCTTGACGCTGCATCACAGGCAGGAGCGCCTGTGATAGTGTACTCAACGACGAACCTGGGTGCACGAATGGCAAAACATATTTTTTCGGATGAATCCAGGTTCTGTTTACAGCATCATGATGGTCGCATCCGTGTTTGGCGACATCGCGGTGAACGCACAGCGTGTATTTGTCATTGCCATACTGGTGTATCACTTGGCGTAATGGTATGGAGTGCCATTGGGTACACGTCTCGGTCACCTCTTGTTCGCATTGACGGCACTTTGAACAGTGGACGTTACATTTCAGATGTGTTACGACCCGTGGCTCTAACCTTCATTCGATCCCTACGAAATCCTACATTTCAGCAGGATAATGCACGATCGCATGTTGCAGGTCCTGTACGGGCCTTTCTGGATACAGACAATGTTCGACTGCTGCCCTGGCTAGCACATTCTCCAGATCTCTCACCAATTGAAAATGTCTGGTCAATGGTGGCCGAGCAACTGTCTCATCACAATACACCAGTCAATACTCTTGATGAACTGTGGTATCATGTTGAAGCTACATGGGCAGCTGTACCTGTACATGCCATCCAAGCTCTGTTTGACTCAATGCCCAGGCATATCAAGGCCACTATTACAGCCAGGGGTGGTTGTTCTGGGTACTGATTTCTCAGGATCTATTGCACCCAAATTGCGTGAAAATGTAATCGCATGTCAGTTCTAATTTAATATATTTGTCCAATGAATATCCGTTTATCATCTGCATTTCTTCTTGGTGTAGCAATTTTAATGGACTGAAATGTTGTATCTTATTTTTGCCGCTACATTTAGAAAGTGATTGTTTAAAGTACTTGCAACTTGTGAATTATCAGCAACCACCTTGTTATTTCTTTGATGTGGTGCCTTGTAGACGGACTGGCTGTCCTGTCTCCATTTTGACAATGTCCCATATAGTTTTAATCTTACTGTGTGCATCATTTATTTCTGTCTGCATACTACTGGACATTTTGTCAGGAAATGCATACTACTGGACATTTTAGTGACTTCCTTAAAATTCTGCTATATATTTTGTGATATACAAGTAATGTTGAATTCTGACTTACTCAGGCATTTAAATGAATTCTCCTCTCCCTCTTACATGAGATTTTAATTCTGTTATTTATCCACAGCTTATTTTTTTAACATGGATCTTCTGGGTAATTTTTAGACAGTAACTTCCAAATATTGACACAAATTTACCATGAAATAAATTGACTTTGGCATTAGCATCTCTTGCTATGTATAACTCATCCCATACCGTTCCTTTTAACTTATTCTTAAAATATTCTATCTTGTTCTCATTCACAAGCCTCTCCACATTGTATGAGCCTGCCTAAGGATTGTAAGGTACCCATTGTGTATTTCTATTAAATGTGCATCATGATCAGATAGTCCATTAGCTTACTGGTTGTAAATTAATTGTTTCAGCTGGAGCACTGTTTATAAAAATATGATCAATCAGTGTCCTACTATCTTGCTGTACGTATGTTGAAAAGCTGACTGCTGAAATTAGATTGAAACGCCCAAATAGTGGTTCTTGTTCACCTTTCCTGTCTGTATCTTCTAAGAGATCGATACTGAAATCTCCACAAACTACTGTTTCTTCTTATCTGATAGATAGCTCAGTAATGCATCTAGAATTCTCATAAATAACTTAAAAGTTTCCTAGAGGTGATCTGTAAACTCTTACAATTATCAGAGAACTGTCCTGCAGCAACAACTTACAAGCACTTGCGTCTGGGTTCTGATCAACACAAAAGCTATTTACGTCAATATTTTTGACATTGTATCAACATTTTACATATGTTGCAACTCCTCCTTTTTCCATGTTACTCTACACAAATATGATGCTAGTCTATGATCTCTGATATTGAACTTCCCCATCCCTCTGATTATGTGGTGTTTAGAGAGATACAGAACATCTATCACTTATAATATAATAAAAATGTTAATCAATGAGATTAATTTTTCGGCACTCGGACAAGCACAATAAGCTGGGCCATGCCTGTAAATGAATTCTTATTAGTTCATATCAGTTTTGCATGGACATAATAGTCCTTTTCTTGCTGTAGATCAGTGCTTACCAATTAATAACACTACATCTGATCGCCATATCCACCTACAAAATCTTGACTGTGTCCATGTTGCGTTAAATGGATCTTCATGAATACTCTGAAGTACACAGGTGGGCTTCAGTTCGTCTTATTACAGTACTGCTTGGAATAATGACTCATACAATCTTCCAGTTAGTACAATAATACTACATTGTTTTCACTTATGCACATAACTAAAATAGCTACCTCTGATTACGCTCTTAAATAACGTGCGTCTACCTTCATTCATTAGCAGAGAGCGAGTCCTTCCTCTTACCGAGGAACAGGAAAAACATGTCATGTTTTTTAACGTTTGAAAATCAAAAATATGTTGCAGTAGGCGGCAGGCTCTACGCTGGACTACCAATTCACCTTTTCTCTTTGCTTTTCAAGAAACGAAAACATAAAAGCAAGAAATGCAGAAGGAACATCACAAATGCCCTCCTGTCAGAAATAAGTCTCTTTATTTAGGGAGACAGTATATAGTAGCCTTATTTACATTGTGGTTCATAGTTTGGTCACTTGGTGAAAGTCAATGGAGTTTTAGTACCGTTATGCCACTACAAGTATATCTACAAAGCTTCATTTCTTTGACCATTGCAAATTCATACACATACATGACATACGTGCATTCACACATACTTATATTACATAATTGCAAATCTATGTTGTGCTAACGTCTTAGTCTGTTATTTATCCTAACATTTGTTAAGCTGTATGGTGTGAACAGGGGAAAATTTTTAATTTCCTAAATCGTCCTTCCACCCTGTTTTAAAAAATGTTTTTCTCTCTTGCTTTCGGTTCACTGGCAATTCTGTGAAAGGGTCCTTTCGGCACATGCTATTTCATTGTTCGCTGTACTTATGGCCAGCAGCAGCTCATTGTTTAACGCCCGTCGCAGTGATCCAAGAATCTTGTAGAATATGTTGTTTTATAGTTTACGTCTCAGTCACACGCACTTTTCTATGTGTATATTTCATTCTACCTTTCTCATCATCGCTTGCCTACATGCTGTATGTAAGTCGCTTAGTTCTTAAGTTCTATGCTAATCACGTTCTTTGAAGTGTACTTGTTGTTACGTCTCTTTTAAACTTGTCTTAATCCTGTTGTATATAGTCGGATAGGTCATTTCTTGTGTATATTCTCTTCTACTTTGAATGCTTATACTTATTTATAACTATGTACATTCAACAGCCTATGTTAAGTTCACAAGTTTAGCTTATTCTATGCTTCCTCATGGTTTACTTGCACTGATGTGCTCCTTTTCTTAAAACTACATATGGTTAACCTAATGATATACACTTAAAATTAGTGCTCTTTACAGTATAGTCTGTGACTTGTTAATAAATGTCTGTATTCGTTTTGTTTGTGTAACTGATTTATGTTATAGTAATCAGCTGATAGGTACTCCATTTTGTATTGCTTCTGTTTAGTCCAGTTGGCTGCGCGCAGTGGATGCCGATTCGCTTAAATTCTAAAATGGTTTCGGTCACAGTGCACAGTGTCTTTGCGCAACTTAAAGGGGACACTGAACTCAACTTTGCATTTTGCATACTCTGCCCCTACTATCAATCGTATCCCCCTCACACATAGTGCTTAATGTGTGCTTCGCTTTAAGTGCGGCTGCATGTCTCAGTACACTTCACCACTTATGGTTCTCACTTAAAGCTCACGCACTGTTAATTCTTTTCTTTTCCATCACTCATATTCAAGTTTTTTCCTCGATGTAGTATAACTACGTCATCTAACAGTTTTCACTCGTTCAGTATTGTGTATAGTTGTTTTGGTTCTTACTGTATATTCAGTGTTTCCTTAAGGAATATCAAAAGGTTTCCTTTGCTTCTGTAGATATTTTAAGTCTTAAGAAAGTACAATATTAAAAATATATGGAAAATTTCTGTTCACTAGGTTGCATGTCATTCTTTGCATGTTAAGAGAGTAGAAGAAAATTGAACATTCCTTTTTGGCTAAACAGGATAGTAGAAGAGGGAGAGGGTACCGGAAATATGAGTATTGTACCCCATATTTTGAGAGGAACCGAGTGCCTGTCGATTTATTCGTCAAAGGATGACAAACCTCCTACCACGAGACTTAAATTATCATTTAATAAATTTCCGCAAATCTTTATGTGGATACATGCCTTTTATTTTACCGTTTTTTATATTTCCTATCAAGCAGCACCCACGATGTGGCTTGTCAACAATGATATATGGACCAACATACAACAATTGCCATTTTTTATTCAATGGTTTTAACTCCAATGATTTTGGATGAGTTCTTAGTAGTACCTCCTGTCCAATCTGGAATTCTGTTAAGTTTTTCAATTTCCTATCATAAATTCCTTTCCTTAATTGAGCTTGCTCTTCCAATGTTATTAGCGCTCGTTGTACTTTCTCATCTAAGGCAATGTCTTTGTGCCTAATTTAGGTATCAGTTTTGCCCATTCATCTAGTTCCACCTTTTCAAACTAAGTTCGGCCGGTGTGTACCCTGTTGATTTGTGTGGTAGGTGATTTACTATATGCTGAAACAGACCCAGGTATTCTATCCATTTCTTTTGATTTTGTGGTATATATGTCCGGATAAACCTATTAAATTCACAAAAGCACCATTCGACAGGACTTGCTTCCGGGTGGAACTAGGATACTAAAATATGATGTATGTTTCGTGATTTCAAAAATGATTTCCATTGGTCACCTGTAAAATTTGATGCGTTATCAGTTAGTACTCGCAAGGTTTTCCAATAAGTGGTACGTAGTCTCCCAGAATCCACCTTATAATTGGTCCAGACCTAATTGTTTTGACTGAGTATAGTTGGAGATACTTACTGAAAACATCATACAGGGCTACGATGCATTTGACCCGCCGGCGCAGGCTCGGGGATAAGGTCCTGCGGTGTCTATAGATACAAGATCCCTTTGTTGCTTTGGTATTATTGGGTGTAGTACGTTGAGACATGTCCTATGCTGATGCTTGACCTTTTGACAAACCGCACAGCATCTGATAACTTGCTCTATACGCTGCCTCATATTAGGAAAATAACAATACGTAGAAATTTTGGCAGCACACTTGAGCACTCTATATTGTCCCCATGTGCGGTGCGTGTTTTGAATTAAGTTGGCCACATATTCCTGTGGTATGCACACACACCACTTATCCATTCGTCTACCTCTTCTATGAAAGAGGATGCCATTAAGTATAATGTAATACTGCTCTAAATGTTTGTGTATTCTAGACTGTAAATTTTCTATTACCTTGCTCCATCTCGGATCTTCTTCCTGCAAGCGTTGCATGTTTTCGCACATTTCGATATAATATGTTTCAAAAATTCCATCATTTATTAAAAGTACCTTGAAATCTCATGTTTGTTCTTCTAACTCGTAGAATTTAGTAAGGCCTTGGAGTAGCCGTGATAGTGCATCTGTCAAAACATTCTGTTCCCCTTTTATGTACACTATTTCAAAATCAAACTCTTGGACATACATGCACCACCTCACTATTCTCTTATTTAACAACTTACACATAAGAAGAAAGGACAAAGCTTGATGGTCACGGTAAACTTAAATACGTTTTCCCCAAAGGTAAGATTGCAATTTGCGAAATGCCCAAACTACCACTAATGCTTCTAGCTCAGTTACAGAATACGATTTTTCAAGTCCAACTCCATATCTGGGTGTTTAAGGATAGGTGTGTTAATCAGCACCTGCTTAATCTGCTCAAAATCATTTTCGCATTCTTTGGTCCACAACCAACTGTGGTTTTTAAGCAGTAAGTTTAATAGTGAATTACTCTTCAGCAATTGTTGTGGCAGAAATTTCCTGAAAAACGAGGCCAGTCCCATAAAACCTTTTAATTGTTTCTTTGTGTAGGCTGTTGGGAAATTGTCTATCGTTTCTAGTTTACTGGGGTCAGGTAGAATTCCTATTGCTGAAATGATATGCTCTAAGAATTTTGTCTTTTCTGAATTCAGACTTTTTAAAGTTAACTGTGACATCGTATTCATCAAATTTTTGAAAAACCTTTTCCAAAATACTTATGTGTTCATCCCATGTTTGAGTCACAATTAACAGATCATCGGCGTAGAGTGTAATGTGGCTAAGCAGTTCCAGTCCAAGGGCTCTGTCTAATGCTTCAGTAAATACACCAGTGCTCATGTTTAATACGAAAGATAGCACCCTAAACTGGTAGCTCCTCCCAGCATTTACGAAAGCTGTATACTTTCAACTCTCTTCATGTAATAAAATTTGCCAGTATGAAACCTTTAAATCAAGGGATGTTAAGTACCTAATGCCACGAAATTTTAATAACTGCTCTTCTAAATTCTCTGGCCTTGTTCTTATAGGAATGATGATTTTGTTTATTTCTCTCGCGTCTAACACCAACCGCACTGTTCAGTCAGTTTTACCAACTGTGAGAATCGGACTGCAGTAAGTTGAGTGTGATGTCTCAATAACCTTCTATCTAATCTTATGCTGTATTTCTCGTCTTACTGCGTCTTTCTTTGCCCAAGGAATGCCATATATCGTTCTGCAATAGGTTTCATGTGGGTACACTTCCATTTTATATTCATATCCCTTAATAACACTGGGTTGTTTACAAAAAATGCTATGATACAGAGTAATTTTGTCAGTTCACTTTGCTGTTCATCATTAAGACAAATGGATTTACTTATTTTACTGTCTACTGTTTGCTCATTGAGGATCTCCTCGCCAGCATCATTAAGTTCCATTTCATTTGCCATTAAGATTTGAGCGTAGATAAGTTTAACATCAATGTCAGGTATCTGCCTAGTCTGATTTGTCATTGTAATTCTTATTAAGTCCACTGCCAGTGTGCGCTCTCCTACTTGAAATTGACGTTCCCCACTGCTGTCTATTTTTACCCCAAGTTTGTCTATCAACAAGAAAGTACACTGCAAAATTACACCACATATGCTAATGGGTATGCTGGCCTGCAATTTTATAACTTTAGATTTACTTCCCATCGCTGTACGATCTTGCAGTTCTCTCCGGGTAGCGTGTGTGCATTTACTTCCCGGTAGCTGAGTGGTCAGCGCCACAGAATGTCAATCCTAAGGGCCAGGGTTCGATTCCCGGCTGGATCAGAGATTTTCTCCGCTCAGGGACTGGGTGTTGTGTTGTCCTAATCATCATCAATTCATCCCCATCGACGTGCAAGTCGCCGAAGTGGCTCAAATCGCAAGACTTGAACCAGGCGAACGGTCTACCCGACGGGAGGCCCTAGTCACACAACATTATTATTACCTTTACCTTTATTGTTGCTTGAATAATTTCACTTACTTTGTGTGTTGTTTCTTTCTCTTCAGTGAACAAATCTTCCTTCATTTCTGCTTCCTTATCATACGGATATGCAGTACATGTAAGTTTGTTTCGGTGTCTACTTCCTCTTGACTATTTCTGTTCGTGTTAGTGTTTATGTCACTAATATAATTACTGTGGCACACAGACAGTTCAGTACCTTCTTCCTCTAGTCATGCTCGATTATTATTTCCTGGGGGTGATAAAGGCGTTGTTTCATTTTCTGCTGTCACTTCTACTATGTTCATCGTAGGTTCTCGTGCTCGCCAGTTCGTGTCCCGGTTGTTCCAGTTTGTCTGTAGGGCTTCTCGTTCTCTCTCGGATCTCTGTGTTCCATATTCTGATCCTGATAATACGCACTTCCTTGTCACCTAGTATCAAAGTTTTCTCTGGAACTTCTCAAGATAATATTTGGGGATGGTTACTAATTTACCCTAACATTTACAGGTAACTTGTTCTTTAAGATTTTCAATACATTGACGTGAGAAATCGGATTGTTCCAGTAGTGGGTCTTGTTCAGATATGTTTCAAAATCGTTTCTTAGCCCCCTGAATTTTGGATGATATGATACTGGGTTAAATACCTCTCATCTTAATCTCTCCTGGGATAGCTGTTGACCAGCATTTACCCTCGAACAGAGTGGTGACTTCTTAGTATCATAAATGGCGTTGTGGGGTCCAAAAGGATACCACTCAATTTTATCCATGAAAATTAATTTACTTTACTTTCATTAGAAACATTTATTTATAAATATCTTAATTGCCTATGTTACAACACAAAACTTCAGTTAAACTAAAAAAAATCTCTTTAAAAATCACAAAAGGAAAACAAATGCAACAATACTTAACATTGAAATGAAATGCAATATAAAAATTCAAAATAGTTTATTGTATCGGAAATAACACGAAACAGTAATAGATTGTTGTGAGATAAATACAGGGTGTTACAAAAAGGTACGGCCAAACTTTCAGGAAACATTCCTCACACACAAAGAAAGAAAATATGTTATGTGGACATGTGTCCGGAAACGCTTACTTTCCATGTTAGAGCTCATTTTATTACTTCTCTTCAAATCACATTAATCACGGAATGGAAACACACAGCAACAGAACGTATCAGCGTGACTTCAAACACTTTGTTACAGGAAATGTTCAAAATGTCCTCCGTTAGCGAGGATACATGCATCCACCCTCTGTCGCATGGAATCCCTGATGCGCTGATGCAGCCCTGGAGAATGACGTATTGTATCACAGCCGTCCACAATACGAGCACGAAGAGCCTCTACATTTGGTACCGGGGTTGCGTAGACAAGAGCTTTCAAATGCCCCCATAAATGAAAGTCAAGAGGGTTGAGGTCAGGAGAGCGTGGAGGCCATGGAATTGGTCCGCCTCTACCAATCCATTGGTCACCGAATGTGTTATTGAGAAGCGTACGAACACTTTGACTGAAATGTGCAGGAGCTCCATCGTGCATGAACCACATGTTGTGTCGTACTTGTAAAGGCACATGTTCTAGCAGCACAGGTAGAGTATCCCGTATGAAATCATGATAACATGCTCCATTGAGCATAGGTGGAGGAACATGGGGCCCAATCAAGACATCACCTACAATGCCTGCCCAAACGTTCACAGAAAATCTGTGTTAATGACGTGATTGCACAATTTTGTGCGGATTCTCGTCAGCCCACACATGTTGATTGTGAAAATTTACAATTTGATCACGTTGGAATGAAGCCTCATCCGTAAAGAGAACATTTGCACTGAAATGAGGATTGACACATTGTTGCATGAACCATTTGCAGAAGTGTACCTGTCGAGGCCAATCAGCTTCTGATAGTGCCTGCACACGCTGTACATGGTACGGAAACAACTGGCTCTCCCGTAGCACTCTCCATACAGTGACGTGGTCAACGTTACCTTGTACAGCAGCAACTTCTCTGACGCTGACATTAGGGTTACCGTCAACTGCACGAAGAATTGCCTCGTCCATTGCAGATGTCCTTGTCATTCTAGGTCTTCCCCAGTCGCGAGTCATAGGCTGTAATGTTCCGTGCTCCCTAAGACGCCGATCAATTGCTTCGAACGTCTTCCTGTGGGGACACCTTCGTTCTGGAAATCTGTCTCGATACAAACGTACCGCGCCACGGCTATTGCCCCGTGATAATCCATACATCAAATGGGCATCTGCCAACTCCACATTTGTAAACATTGCACTGACTGCAAAACCACGTTCGTGATGAACACTAACCTGTTGATGCTACGTATTGATGTGCTTGATGCTAGTACTGTAGAGCAATGAGTCACGTGCCAACCCAAGCACCGAAGTCAACATTACCTTCCTTCAATTGGGCCAACTGGTGGTGAATCGAGGAAGTACAGTACATACTGACGAAACTAAAATGAGCTCTAACATGGAAATTATGCGTTTCTGGGCACATGTCCACATAACATCTTTTCTTTATTTGTGTGTAAGGAATGTTTCCTGAAAGTTTGACCGTACCTTTTTGTAACACCCTGTATATAGTGTTTGAAAAATTAGCTGCATGTAATGAACATCAAATATGAATTGATACAGAGTTTTTCACAAATCGTCAATAATCACCCGCATTCTCCTCTCCACTCTCTTTA
The DNA here is from genome assembly GCF_023864345.2 of Schistocerca serialis cubense. Lineage (NCBI taxonomy): Eukaryota > Metazoa > Arthropoda > Insecta > Orthoptera > Acrididae > Schistocerca > Schistocerca serialis. Next base: position 345,282,448 of record NC_064646.1, read on the forward strand.
CAGACAATCAAACGACAGGTTTGGCAAACTGGGCGACTGCAGCAGGTACAATACTGGTTTGTCTTTTTCTCACTGGCACGTGGACAAAGAGCACATCGTTTCCTCTTTGAATCCAGAGTGGATATTTGTGATTTTGGGAGAGGTTTCTTCAAAAGCCGTGAGATTGTTACTAAAAATGGCTCTGTTCACTATGTGACTTAACTTCTGAGGTCATCAGTCGCCTAGAACTTAGAACTAATTAAACCTAACCAACCTACAGACATCACACACATCCATGCCCGAGGCAGGATTCGAACCTTCGACTGTAGCGGTCGCTCGGTTCCAGACTGTAGTGCCTAGAACAGCATGGCCACTCCGGCTGGCTGACATTGTTACTCTTAGTTCTTTTGGTAGTGTGCCATTCATCAGCCTCTCATTGAGATAGGGTTCAGTAAGCTGCCTGGCAAGTGTCTTGATGAATTCAAACTGGGAAATAGGTATGTACTTCTTGCAGGACGTTTGTATTACATACGAGTTAACTCCGAGTATGTTCAGAACTGCATAAAATACAGCAAGAGGCCATCTGCGTGTTTGTCTGCCTGTGCTGTAGGTAGCACACTTCTGGTCAAGAGAGTCTACGCCACCTTTTGTGCTATTGTAAAAGGAAATTATTTCTGGTTTTCCTGTTTTTGGATCTGCACTCTTTGAATGATGCATACTGGAAATAAAAATGACAGCTTTTCCTTTTATAGGGACATAAAAAAATCAATGTTCTGTCATGTGAAGCCATAAAGTGTTCAACCTTCCACACGCCTCTTAGATGGCTCGAATTCGGGTGGGATTTCCTTTTTTGTTTTTTCACAATGTACCAACATAGGTCAACTTTCGTTTTTTCAACTCTGAAACTAATTCAATAGAGCCAAAGTAGTTGTCAGCTGTAATGTTACAGTTTGTACCATAAATGGGCTTCGCTAGTCTCAGAACAGATTGAGTATGTTTCTGAAATTTCTTTTCTTCTGCTGTCAAGCCAACGTCGTCATTGTCTTTTCCAGTGTATAAATAGGCATTCAGAAGGTAATTTGTTTGAGCATCAGCTAAAATCATTATTTTCAGCCCACATTTTGCTGGTTTAGTAGCCATATAAACCCTAAATGCGTATCTCCCACGAGAACCAACCAGCATTTCATCCACGTATGCATGCGAACATATGTTATAAGATGCCTGAGAATTGTGAAGCATTCCATCGAAAATCCAAGAAATTGCTGCTGCAGGGTCATTTTTCTTCCTCTCATCTCTGCCAGTTATGTCATCAAATCTTAGGCAGTAGAGCAATATCAGCACTCTCTTCATGGATAGTGTGGCGCAAAAAATCTCTCTTCCAGTGCCGTTTGTTGCAAACATAGACTCCAGATTTTCATGATTAGATTTGAAAATGGCACTGAAGTATAATAATCCAAATAGTGCCCTAAGTTCATTGACGTTCGTGTCCCGTAGTTCTGTGCGCTGCTGATCAGAAAATTTTGATTGATATGAAGTAGTTTTCACATTGGTGTGACTCACAATTTCTTCTAACATATCTCTGGTAAACAAACACTCCCACGCTTCCAATGGACTGCATGAGTCTCCCAATCGGCTTGCGCAGGGCCTTTCAGTGTAGGAACTTCTATTATCAAGTTATGAGCTGGTGTTCTCACATTCCTTTGAGGTTCTAGAGTGGACCACTTATACCTTTTTCTGCCATAGAAAATAGATGATTCCCCTCTATGTTTATTTCCCTCTAATTTATCTGATTCACTAGGGTCACGACTTTGTTCTAAAGCAGTGTCATGTTCACTGTTGTAAGAAGGGTCAATTTCATTGTCCAGATCATTTGCATCACTACCCTCTTCTCCTTCTTCTAGTTCTTCTAGTGTTTTTCTCACAAAGTCTGGAAAACTTGGATCGAGCACTGAATACGTGAATGAGAGCTCGAAGCCATAGTAACACTGAAAATAAATGAAAACACTCACTAAGCCTAAAAATAAAATGACATTTCATTGATTAGTAAACTTTTGACGTAGGGCAAACAGAAACACTTACGGTGTCGTGGGGTCAATAATGGCACCACCCATGCACTGAGAAAGAGAACAACTCAACAATGCTGCTAGTTTGTCAGGAGGTTCACTATCAACTGCAGAGAAGGTATGTAGAACCGCCAACAATAGAATGACCAACAGAGGAAATGGCACTTGTGTACAGTTTGACTGGTATCAAAAAGGACCCCACAACTCCGTTTGAGGGTTTATCTAAAAACACATTCTCAAATTGATCATATGTCTCTCAGAGTTCCGACATCTCTGTAGCCCACAAAAGGACATCGCCTTCTGTGTGTCCTACCACATATTTGATCTTTTGAGCTTCTGCCCAAGTCCTAGGCAGTTCATTCCTAAAGGCTTGGACAAACACTACTGCGTGCGTTTGCTTTGTTTCATTTGAAAATACAGGAAACTGTCAGTGTTTTATTAAACTCTCGTCCATTGACAATGCTGTCCAGCAGGACGGCGATGATATTACTATAGTTTGCTTGTTAACTATTTCGTCCATTAACCTCTGTTCTTCCTGTTCCATATCATGTTCTATGCGTTTTAATATTTCTTCTTCTGTGTCCCCCATTACGTCCTTTACTGCTTCCACATTAGTACGCTGTTTGCGTATGCATTTTTCCACAAATGTGTTTTCATCTTTTGTATTACGCTTTACTGTTTATAAAGTTGCACAATGTTTGAGTTGAATCTCTTATGTTCTAACTGAAGTAATCCTATCTCCATTGTGGTTCTCTACATTTTCTGGTAAGTCGTCACAGAAAGAATGCAGCTTCACTACTTCTGATTGTGCATTATCTATGTTAACCTGCATATTCTTTTGCATTACTTGTAAATTATCCTGTGTTTCTCTGATTCCAGATAGCTCCTGTCCATATGTGCGTGTTAGTGTTCAAATTTTTCTTCCACTATGCCTTTTAATTTCTCACTCATATCGTGAGCTGAAGTTTGTACTTGTTCACTAATTTTCCTATCCACTTCCATGGAGATTTGTGAAATCTGTTGTGTGAACTTCGTATCCAGATTATTGAGTTCTGTGTGCAAATTTTTTACCTTGCCTGAAATGTATGTCATGTTTGATTTACCTTCCTGATCTTGGACTTTACTGTGCTCATGTCTATTTGTACTGTTTCTAACTTCGACATTTTGATTGTGTTCATGTCTGCTTTTATTGCGTTTATGTATGTTAGTATTTTTTCTGTTAAAGCTCGAAATAAGGCTTGCATATCTTCCCTGGTGACATCTGGCCTACGCCTGTCAGCATCTGTGTCTGTACTGTGCATACTACTTTAATTTAAAATATTCCTTTGCTTGAGGTGTGATTAATTTCATCTACTGTAATCAACATATTGCTTATAATGAAATGTTCGGTATCCTCGGGTGTCGAATGCAACAATGGCATGTCACATCCACATTCAAATAATCACTGCTTGATGGTTCCAGACCACTCATTGTTACTACTACACTGCCATTTTGTTGTTGAAATGGCATTTCCTTATTGTTGTGTCCATCCATTATAGAAATCTTTACTTCTCTGCAGTTACCAAATTAATATTTTCTCTGTTTGAATTTTACTTCCGCTCTATTTGTCGCGCAACAGAATGCATATACAACTATTTGTAACTGTAATCTCAATTGCCTTCCCCATGAACCATGGACCTTGCCATAGGTGGGGAGGCTTGCGTGCCTGAATGATACAGATAGCCGTATCGTAGCTGCAACCACAATGGAGGGGTAGCTGTTGAGAGGCCAGACAAACGTGTGGTTCCTGAAGAGGGGCAGCAGCCTTTTCAGTAGTTGCAGGGGCAACAGTCTGGATGATTGACTGATCTGGCCCTGTAACACTAACCAAAACGGCCTTGCTGTTGTGGTACTGCGAACGGCTGAAAGCAAGTGGAAACTACAGCCGTAATTTTTCCCGAGGGCATGCAGCTTTACTATATGATTAAATGATGATGGCATCCTCTTGGGTAAAATATTCTGGAGGTAAAATAGTCGCCCATTCGGTTCTCCAGGCGGGGACTACTCAAGAGAATGTCTTTATTAGGAGAAAGAAAACTGGCGTTCTACGGGTCGGAGTGTGGAAAGTCAGATCCCTTAATCGGGCAGGTAGGTTAGAAAATTTAAAAAGGGAAATGGACAGGTTAAAGTTAGATATAGTGTGAATTAGTGAAGTTCGGTTGCAGGAGAAACAATACTTTTGGTCAGGTGAATACAGGCTTATAAATACAAAATCAAATAGGGGAAATGCAGGAGTAGGTTCAATAATGAATAAAACAATAGGAATGCTGGTAAGCTACTACAAACAGCACAGCGAATGCATTGTTGTGGCCACGATAGACACGAAGCCTATGCCTACGACAGTAGTACAAGTCTATATGCCAACTAGCTCTGCAGATGATGAAGAAATTGAAGAAATGTATGATGAAATAAAAGAAATTATTCAGTTAGTGAAGGGAGACGAAAATTTAATAGTCATGGGTGACTGGAATTCGGTAGTAGGAAAAGGGAGAGAAGGAAACGTAGTAGGTGAATATGGATTGGGGGTAAGAAATGAAAGAGGAAGCCGCCTGGTGCAATTTTGCACAGAGCATAACTTAATCATAGCTAACACTTGGTTCAAGAATCATAAAAGAAGGTTGTACATGTGGAAGAATCCTGGAAATACTAGAAGGTATCAGATAGATTATATAATGGTAAGACAGAGATTTAGGAACCAGATTTTAAATTGTAAGACATTTCCAGGGGCAGATGTGGACTCTGACCACAATCTATTGGTTATGAGCTGTATATTAAAACTGAAGAAACTGCAAAAAGGTGGGAATTTAAGGAGATGGGATCTGGACAAACTGATTAAACCAGAGGTTGTACAGAGTTTCAGGGAGAGCATAAGGGAACAATTGTCACAAATGGGGGAAAGAAATACAGTAGAAGAAGAATGGGTAGCTCTGAGGGATTAAGTACCGTATTTACTCGAATCTAAGCCGCACTTTTTTTCCAGTTTTTGTAATCCAGAAACCCGCTTAGAATCGAGTGCAAAGTAAGCGGCAGTTCTGAAAAATGTTGGTAGGTGCCGCCACAACTAACTTCTTCCGTCGAATTATGTAGTGCTACACAGGTATGCTTTGCAGGCACAAAGATAAATACTGGGGACAAATCCCCTGCGTCAGTAAATTAAAAAAAAAAAAGTGGAAGACGAGCTTTTTTTCACCGCCCCCAGTTTCGACCACTGCATTTCCATACATCATCCAACGAAGTAAATACAAATTCCGTATTGTTCATCTTCGAATGTAGCAGCATTTCAGCGTACTACGAAAATCCGACTGGCAAGATTGTTTGTCTGAATTTTTTCCTACCTGGGACAAGAGATCATTGCTAATAAGAACTTTTATGAATTGTGAATCATATGCAGTATTCTCTTCACCATAAGAATAATATGAATATAAACATTTTGCCATGTATTCTTTCGTGTTTGCTGCTATCTCATTTAAATCCTGCCTGCCTAATAAACTACGAAACTAGAGTGAGACAACAGCAAACGCGGAGTAATATACATATTATGTCATGTTTATATTCGTATTGTTCTTATGCCTAATAGTGATACAGTCAGAAATGAAACACGGCAATTGACAAGATTTTTAAACCTAAGATGACTAATTTCTGTACAGAATGTAATGTACTACAGAGGCGTCTGCAAAGATTTTCAACCGGAGAAAAATTTTGGCTAATCTCTCGTTCAGAACATCTTCTATCATACGCAGTCTATTATTTGGTTCTTGTTGATCATTATCAAAGAAAGCACCAGTGTAAGTAACAGCAAATAGCAAGCAGTCTCTTGCCCTTTTTTAAAAAAAGCGGCGGTTGCGCGCACAAAAGCAAGCCATGCCGCGAGCGGCGGCAGGTCGTAAACACTCATCAGAATGCGACAAACAATGCATGACACAGTACAGAATGCATTTTCAGCTTAGAATGACGTGAACGCCTATAACAAAGAGAACGGCACTTGCCAGATCAAAGAAAAATAAGCAATCAATTCAAACCAGACGAAGCACGTGATAAAGGAATGGTACCCGTATAAATACGGACGGAGCACCTGACGCATAGCAATGGTTACATGGTAAAGCTTAACTGCTAAGCTTAAACCTCGAACCAAACTACTGTAGCTGTATCGTCATTCATTCGACCTAAATTGCATTACAATGGACCAACTTTGTTTCGATTTGGATGTGCGGCCGAAAACTCTTCTCTCCCTTGGAATTTCGAGTCTCGAATTTCAGGTGCGGCTTAGATTCGGGAATTTTGTTTTTCCTTGATTTCGAGTCTCACTTCGCAGGTGCGGCTTAGATTCGAGTGCGGCTTAGATTCGAGTAGTGAAGGCAGCAGAGGATCAAGTAGGTAAAAAGACGATGGCTAGTAGAAATCCTTGGGTAACAGAAGAGATACTGAATTTAATTGATGAAAGGAGATAATACAAAAGTGCAGTAAGTGAAGCAGGCAAAAAGGAATACAAATGTCTCAAAAATGATATTGACAGGAAATGCAAAATGGCTAAGCAGGATGGCTAGAGGACAAATGTAAGGATGTAGAAACTTCTCTCACGAGGGGTAAGATAGATACAGGAAAATTAAAGAGACCTTTAGAGAAAAGAGAACCACTTGCATGAATATCAAGACCTCAGATGGAAACCCAGTTCTAAGCAAAGAACGGAAAGCAGAAAGGTGGAAGGAGTATATAGAGGGTCTATTCAGGGGCAATGTTCTGGAGGACAATATTCTGGAAATGGAAGAGGATGTAGATGAAGATGAAATGGGAGATATGATACTGACAGCCTTGGGAGAGCCAGTCCTGACAAAACTCTACCATCTGGTGAGCAAAATGTATGAGATAGGCGAAATTCCCTCAGACTTCAAGAATAATGTAATAATTTCAATCCCAAAGAAAACATGTGTTGACAGATGTGAAAATTACCGAACTATCAGTTTAATAAGTCACAACTGCAAAATACTAATTTGAATTCTTTACAGACGAATGGAAAAACTGGTAGAAGCCGACCTTGGGGAAGATCAGTTTGGTATTCCGTAGAAATGTTGGAACACGAGAGGCAATACTGACCCTATGACTTGTCTTAAAAGAAAGATTAAGGAAAGGCAAACCTACGTTTCTAGCATTTGTAGACTTAGAGAAAGCTTTTGACAATGTTGACTGGAATACTCCCTTTCAAATTCTGAAGGTGGCAGGGGTAAAATACAGGGAGCGAAAGGCTATTAACAATTTGTACAGAAATCAGATGGCAATTATAAGAATCGAGGGACATGAAAGGGAATCTGTGGTTGGGAAGGGAGTGAGACAGGGTTTTAGCCTCTCCCCGATGCTAATCAATCTGTATATTGAGCAAGCAGTAAAGGAAACAAAAGAAAAGTTCGAAGTAGGTATTAAATCGATGGAGAAGAAATAATAACTTTGAGGTTCGCCGATGACATTGTAATTCTGTCAGAGACAGCAAAGGACTTGGAAGAGCAGTTGAGTGGAATACACAGTGTCTTGAAAGGAGGGTATAAGATGAACATCAACAAAAGCGAAACGACGATAATGGAATGTAGTCGAATTAAGTTGGGTGATGCTGAGGGTTATTAGATCAGGAAATGAGACACTTAAAGTAGTAAAGGAGTTTTGTTATTTGGGGAGCAAAATAACTGATGATGGTCGAAGTAGAGAGGATATAAAATGTAGACTGGCAATGGGAAGGAAAGCGTTTCTGAAGAAGAGAAATCTGTTAACATCGAGTATTGATTTAAGTGTTAGGAAGTCGTTTCTGAAAGTATTTGTATAGAGTGTGGCCATGTATGGAAGTGAAACATGCACGATAAATAGTTTGGACAAGAAGAAAGTAGAAGCTTTCGAAATGTGGTGCTACAGAAGAATGCTGAAGATTAGATGGGTAGATCACATAATTAATGATGAGGTATTGCATAGAATCGGGGAGAAGAGGAGTTTATGGCACAACTTAGCTAGAAGAAGTGATCGGATGGTAGGACTTGTTCTGAGGCATCAAGGTATCACCAATTTAGTACTGGAGGGCAGCGTGGAGGGCAAAAATCGTAGAGGGAGACAGAGAGATGGATTCACTATGCAGGTTCAGAAGGATGTAGGCTGCAGTAGGTACTGGGAGATGAAGAAGCTTGCACAGGATAGAGTAGCATGGAGAGCTGAATCAAATCAGCCTCAGGACTGAAGACCACAACAACAACAATAACAACAACAACAATCTCAATTGTTGGTCACTCAATATGCTTTTCGTACTGATAAAGAAATGTCATTCTCTCTACTTGATTGCAGTTGCGTTATCCTCTGAAGCTTTAAGTTCTGCATTTTAGGAAGTAGCAGGGTACATACGAGGAGAAGGAAAAATAATTCCCGGGTTTCTCGGTTAAAAATACACTTTCTGCCGGATGAAAACATACTTTTTTCCCTTTTAACTGACAGTATATTTTCTCTCGGAACTGTATAACTTATCAGTCCTTTGAATGATTATGGTTTTATTACCGGTCATAGAATTTCCCAGTACTTTAGAAAACTAAACACCGGAGAAAAAATGCGATTTGGAAAGGTCTTTGATGTGCCAGAACATGTATGCTGCATATTTTCGTATTACGAAAGTATAAATTCGAATTCCACCAAACACCGCATGTTACTTTCCGAAGCATTGAAATCGAGATTGCGACGCGCTTTTGTAGGCCACTCACAGCTCATGTCATGTGATTTTGCTAGCCGATGACAGCAGTTATTCAGAGCTCAGGACACGTGATGTAGTCAGCCAGTAGCAACATCAGTGTTAAGTAGCGCGAACACACAAACAGAAAAACTTAATGGTTTAAATCAGGGGTCTCCAAACTACGGCCCGTGGGCCGAAACCATCCCGCCAGGGGCCGGCAACCCTGCCCGCGTTAGCTGGCCGGACATCCCCGGTATCCGGCCCTCCAGCGGTCAGGTACGTCCACCAATCAAAATTATGTAATTAAATAAAAATCGTAGTTCGTTTCAGTGCTAGCTATTCCCACAACCTTAGATTTTTGCGATTTCGTCTTTCCTTTAGTCTTACATTACGGTGATCGTGGAGTGCTAGGGTGCTTTAATCCCACTAGGAAGATCTTGGCCCTTATGACCTCGTGGAGGAGTCAATGTGGCCCGCGGACTAAAAAAGCTCGCATCTCGTGGTCGTGCGGTAGCGTTCCCGCTTCCCATTCCCGCGTTCGATTCCTGGCGGGGTCAGGGATTTTCTCTGCCTCATGATGGCTGGGTGTTGTGTGATGTCCTTAGGTTAGTTAGGTTTGAGTAGTTCTAAGTTCTAGGGGACTGATGACCATAGAAGTTAAGTCCCATAGTGCTCAGAGCCATTTGAACAATTTTTTTGGACTAAAAAGTTTGGAGACTCCTGGTTTAAATTAATATACATTGTGTTGCTACAGGAAACGCAAAGCTTTCACATATAATATTGGTCTGTAAGATTAATACGCTGCAAGAGAAGCAAAGCTTTCACATATAATGTTGGTCTTTTATGCACATATTACAATTTAAGATATATCACACAAATGTGCCAGTAAAATTTTTAATAACGACATAAATGTTTGATCTCCTGGGCTCGAAATTCATCTAAATTGCTCGTCATCAAAGAGTTGATTTTGAAATGAGAGTCAAACGCTCTGTGATTTAAGAAATTCATCGTATATTCTCGCACATAGTTCCGGTGTAACTGCCAGGATGGTACTTTGAAGATAACGCTTTTCAAACCACCATTTGGAATATTTTCCCGCGACCTGTTAGAAATAGGTTCGCTTCTGCAGTTGCCAGAGAGCGCCAATGACAGGCATCACGGCGCTAGTGCAGCTACGATGACGTAGGGAGCCCATATGTTCGTATGTGTAAAACATTAAAAGATCTTACATTATGTCATAAAAGAAACAAGACATCAGAGGATACTCCAAGAGCATCGGAATTTCGTGATCCATATTAAAATGTGCACATTTAAAGTGCACATTCGTATGTCCAGATTCCCAGTGAAGTAGGCCACGACCTGATATCCCAGGTCACGTAAGAATTACGTGATCTGGGCTGATATTAAGCTTTTCAATGTGGTTTTCGGGATGTAAATTTTCTTGGAGTACCAATACTGTGTTATCTCATGTTAGAAATCTATTTTGTTTTCATTTGACGTGAGAGCAGTAAACGAAGAGGAAACAGCAAAATCACTAAATGTAAACACAGGTCACGTGGAGACTCCCCACTGTAACTCAGACTGCTAGACTTGGCCACTGTTTCTATGTTTCGATACAGTGTATCGATACGTGGAACTGTTTGTGTTTCGGAACGGCTGTGGTTCACAGTTTCGAAACAGTGGTGTTTCATTCCGCCCCTGTCTCGGAAATCCGGACCAGATTCGATCTCGAGCCAGACACAGAAACTGTATCGTTGTTTCAAAATAAGGCTGTTTCAGTCCACCTGTGCTTGGAACGGACTGATTGTATCGAAACAGTGATGTTTCATTCCGCTCTGTGTCGGACGAGATTCGGGCTCGGCACAGGTACTGAAACACAACATACCACTTCGTGAAACACTTTAAAGAGTGTCGAAATCGTTTTGACAAGTAATAGCATGAAGCTTAAGATATCCGAAAATAAAGCTTCGTTTCTAGATGACCGTCCTATTCCGAAATGGCGTAACATTTGCTTTATAAACATTAACCAAACAATAAAACAACGCATACTATTCACATTCAAAATAATAAATACGTGAAAATCATTCAGTTAAATTACACTTTCTTTATAACATACGTTTCTCTGTTCAAGTACAGTAATCATGTTAAGAAACGCAAGTAAACCTAGACCATTTTGAATAAAAAAAGGCGTAGAGTGACAGTTATTATACATATACATAAATTTAATGTAGGTATAATTGCAAGCAATCTGTTTGACATATCACTGATAGTGTAATGATGAACGGGAAGGGCTGGGAAGCATTGTGAATTTACAGTAACGGTTCGAAACACCTTGAAAGACAAAATTTTTTCTGTTGTATTTTGTTATTTATTCGAATTATTTGGCATTATTTGTGAGTCTATAGTCACTGTGCCTATTATCCACAATGATTCCCTTTGTGTGCATGGGAATTAGCAGGAAGGGTATATTCCCATACTAGCGGAATATGGGAATCCCAGTACCATATCCGTTGTTTCTGCAGTTCGCTCCGCAGGCCGAAGTGGCCGTGCGGTTAAAGGCGCTGCAGTCTGGAACCGCAAGACCGCTACGGTCGCAGGTTCGAATCCTGCCTCGGGCATGGATGTTTGTGATGTCCTTAGGTTAGTTAGGTTTAACTAGTTCTAAGTCCTAGGGGACTAATGACCTCAGCAGTTGAGTCCCATAGTGCTCAGAGCCATTTGAACCATTTTGCAGTTCGCTCCCACCTCCAGTTCCGTTCGTGGTGGTTCTTCTGTCTTCAGCTATTGCTGTCCTCAGCCAATTGAAAAGTATAAAAGTCACACGACACGAAAGCAGCGCATTTGATGCATGAAATACGAAACTGCCAAGACGCCTAAGTGATAGTTTCACACTTTCTGCGATATGATTAGCGCTCTCGCACCTCATTTGTGTTTATGTGGACATACCTATACAGTAGACATTCAAGATGATAAAATGTCTAGGTTTATTAGATTACAAAACACAAACTGTTTCACTGTTTCGAAACAGCGTATCGAAACATGACATTGTACTGTTTCATTTGTTTCGAAACAGTTACGTGTTTCAGTTTGCCCATCTCTACAGACTGCTCTGCGCATCAGTCCCGGATCTACGATATTTCCGAACCGGGGCAATACCCCACCACTCCCTCAAGAGTTTGAGGTAGGACGTCAACAATTTGAAAAAATCGAATTTTCAAAAATATGTTCATTTTGTAGTGCACATCTTTCTGAAGAGTCTGATGCATAAAACGTGTGTTCGAGGAAATGTAACACATCTTATTTGGTCGTAAATGTGCCAAAGTGCAGTGCCTCGCCTCCTCACACAGCATTCTTCTATCGCACGCCACTGTACATCGCTCTGTGGAATTGAAACATGTATATTTTGTAATGGATGCCATCAAACCATATTCAGGACATTTTGTAATGGATGCCATCAAACCATATTCAGGACAGTGGAAATTAAATTGTCCTGTGGTGCCTCTCCTGCTTACAGTCGGCCGGTTTGACATCCTATCCCCTCGCCCCCGCCCCCCCTTTTTTTATATATAAAAGAACTCTTCATCAAAATTTACACTCTTTATTCCCTATCAGTTAACATAACAACTTGCGGGTTTTGTGTGACATAAAATTAAATATAGGATACATAAACTCAGTAAAGACATGAGACAAGCAAGACAATACACATTTCTTCAATCCTTAGCTCCTAGAATTTTTTTCTCTCTAATCTTGCTATAGCTTTATATGGCGTGCTTTCCTTTCTGCGAAAGAATCTGTTACCTCATCAAAGTTCGTCAAACGCTTTGCTACATGAAAAGTCGAAATGTCGTTGTCTAATACTGAAAAAGCTATTAATACAAATAGGACCCAAGACTGGTGTGGTTTCCCGATCTGATTACGTCTATTTTGTCACTGTCTGCTAGATAAAACAAAATAGGTCTTTCTAATACTGCAATAACTGTAATACACACCAAATAAACGAGACTGTTTTGGCGCAAATGATCTTTTTTGTAACGACAGAATATAATTCACAATGTACTAATATCAAATCCCTATTAGGCCTACTACAAGCAAAAAGCTTTACGTTAGGAAGTAGTTTCACACTTCATTCATACGCTCCAGTTTCTCAAGCATGAGATCGAAAAGTAGTAGTACGAAATTTTTATACAAACTTGGAATCGTCATATTGTTCCATAATTTGTGTGATGTCCATGTTTTTTCTCCTTTCTCGTTGTAACAGACAGTCTTGCTATCATTAATTCTGTAACTATTCCTGCCAAAGTCAAAGCTTATTCGCACGTTAACGTCACTAACTCTGCCAGAATCACCGGTTTAGTTATCCCGCGATTATTCTCCGGTTTGGCATATTCTTACAACGCGTTTTCCGCGTTTCTTCCAGAATAGAACTTAAAGCGATTGCTAGCCAGGTACGGTACAACTGGCCCTTACTAGTATAGTGATCTGGCCAAAAATTTTCTGTCAAAATTTCATTTTCTTGGGTACAACGAGAAGGTAATACGTAAACTTTCTTATCTGTTATTCGTTTATTTCCACTCCTGTAGTCTGAATCAATGGATTTCGCTAGTAATTATAACAACGCTCATCATTCGCAAACACAATCTACCACACAAACAAACAGCGGTTGGCATTCATCCGTTCGGCCTTACTCCTCTCAGCTCGTATAGCCCCTATTGTCTGTAGGAAAGTTTGTTTCTACAAGCGACGAGGATTCCCCTGACAGAGACATCATGTACACTATGCACGCATTCACAAATAAACTTACGATTCATTCAGAAATCAAGTTAGAATGTGTTGAAAAATGTTCAAAAACTGACAGGAATGCGTTTCAAAGTCATATGAATAACCGATAGACTAACGTGCGCTGGATGCTAGTCGCTTTGTGAAACAAGGTTTTTTCCCTCAAGAATATGAATTTGCGGGTCTAGTGAAGCAGGGGATACAACCCGTCGGCTTTGAACAATGACGTCATTCCTTAGTCATAGATAGTAATGTCTTCACTTCGAGGCATAGATAATAAAGCAGTTCTGTGTTCTAATAAGCGCTATCATTAAAATAATTGAATGTGAATCTAAAAGCGATCGTTTATCTATATTTCACTATTTTACCATATTTCACTTTCTTATTCCACCAATATGCTTCAGTAGCTGATAAGTGTTTTTTGGCTTATTAAAAAAAATCTCACGAGATGGAATAAACTGATCCTAAGATACAGATGCTTCAGTAGCTGATAAGTGTTTTTTGGCTTTTTTTAAAAAAAATCTCACGAGATAGAATAAACTGATCCTACTTCATTAAGCAATCAATAAAAAAACTAAACTAAAACATAACAGCTTTTGTTGTTTCTCAACATTCTCCTCAGCTCTTTCATCTTTGTTATACATGCTCTCTGGCGGCTTGTGACGTCATTGTTCAAAGCCGACGGGTTGTATCCCCTGCTACACTAGACCCGAATTTGCCCCCCATAGATCTGGGCCTGCTGTGCGCATGCATGAATCTGGCAGCTTGGACGCTCCAGTAAAATTTTTGCCAGTAGCATCTAGCTGCTTGGTGCGACTGCTTCCCCAGCGAACAACCACATTTCTGTAGTCAGAAGCGGGAGAAGGTACTACTCAACTGTGCTCGTAACTGCTAATACGAATCTAACAGTTGTGACGTCACGCTCATCGGAGGTAATTTGTTGTTACAAAGCATTGCATAGTCTTCCTAAAGGCTTTGACAATTTTTGCTGTTGGCAGACAGTTGTTTGAGCACTGTTTTGTTGCTGTATATGGTTTTGCAATTTAAGTTTTATTTTCGTTTCTTCTCTCGTTCATGTTTTATTGCTGCAGTGTTATTCTGCAGTAGCGGGATACAGTAATATCCTTTGTTATAGTATCGGTTCTTACCACTCAAAATTACAAAAATCTAACTGAAAACAAAAACAATGGAAAATTCACGAAATTTGAAAAAATTCACGGGGTTTTCTCGGATCTCCCGGTTGTCCTGGGTCCCTGAAATAGGTACTTGGATTCTCTAATAAGTCTACTAGGAATACATTTTCTACATGCATTGCGTGATCCTACCTTATTGTCGTCTTGTAACTGGTACTCCCTCTATTGTGCTTTGTTGCCCACTCCTGGTATTGTCTTCTACCTTCTAATTCACTTATTATTTCTTTTTCTTTCAGTTAGTATTTTTTCCAGTGTTACATCATCGTCTGCGTCATATCATCAGCATACATGGAATATAAAGAAATTATAGACATACATGTATATTCATTGCCTTCACAGTACTAGTGCTCACAGTTTTGACTACTATGTATCGTGCCTGTCAATAATACAAAAAAAATGTTAAGATATATGGAATCAATGAGATTAATTTTTCTGCACTTGGACCATCACAATAAGCTGGGCTATGCTTGCAAATGAATTTGTATTAGCTCATATCAGTTTTGCATGGACGAAATAGTCCTTTCCTTGCTGTAGATTTGTGCTTACCAATTAATAATACTACGTCCGATCGCCGTATCCACCTACAAAATCTTGACCATGTCCATGTTGCCTTAATTAGATCTTCATGAATACTCCGAAGTACACAGGTGGGCTTCATTTCTTATTATTACAGTACTACTCGGAATAATGACTCATACAATCTTTCAGTTAGTACAATAATACTATATTCTTTTCTTTGGTGCACATAGAAAAATACAGACTTTCCACTTATTCGCATAACTAAAATGGCTACCTCTGATTAAACTCTATGCGTCTACCTTCATTCATTAGTAGAGAGCGAGTCCTTCCTCTTACTGAGGAATGGGAAAAACCTTTTTTTTTTTTAACCAAAAATATATGACGTATGATGTCCTTAGGTTAGTTAGGTTTAACTAGTTCTAAGTTCTAGGGACTAATGACCTCAGCAGTTGAGTCCCATAGTGCTCAGAGCCATTTTTTTACGCTGGGCTACTGCTTCACCTTTTCTCTTCGCCTTTCAAGAAAACGAAAACATAAAAGCAAGAAATGCAAAAGATACAAAACACGCTTCTGAATTTTCTACATCAGGATATGCAAAAATCTCATCTGTCTAGTTTTTCAGTCTTCTAATGTTCTGATGAAACAAATTAATTTTATTTTTTCTGACACTGTTACATGTGTTATGGTTCTGTTTGGCTCTAATTTCTTCGAATAACCTAATCTTTTCTCCATCCAAAATCACTTTCATTAATAAGTGGTCTTATTTTGTAGTTTAGGATTGCAAAGATATTGCAAATAGAACTGGTTTCAGATTGACGATCAATTCCTCTTCATATCGACCCTCATAGCCCAGTCAAATGGTGGTTTTCCCACAGAAAAATTGCAAAAGTTTTTTTTTCTCAGTGGTTCATTATGCTTTTTGATGTGATTAATCTGAATTTAAAGTTTGGTGCCATGTAGGAAGTCAGCTTCACAACGAAAAGCCCTAAAAAACTTCAAAACTTTTGTACTTATACCACGAAAACCGTGTTTTTCGAAGACAGCCACCCTCTAAAAAATTAAAGTACTGTTAGACAAAATTACCTACAGATTGACGAACGATACTGATGGCAGAGCACACTGGAAAATAGCAGTATTTTAGCACTTCCACAAAAATGTCAAAAACACCCAGTGTCACCCCCTACAACTCAAAAAATGTACATGTTATCAACAAAAACTCCTATATCACCTAAAAACACTTCAATTTGCTTGCAGGTGATGTTGGTAACATTCAGTTTTCTCATAAAGGGAGGAAGATTGGGGAGAGAAAAGCAAAAGTTTCAAAAAAAAATACCTTCTGCACCTTACAGCCAAATGACCCATTCCACCTTTCTCGCTCATCAGTACTACGCTTCTAGTGTATTACGCTTAAAAGAGGTGGTTTTGAATCAGTTCACGGGAAAATATCCTTACTGAAAACATTAACAAATTATATTAGCAATGTATTAGGTGCATTACACTGATTAGAAAGATGAGTTATGAAATGTATTTGTATTAATGTACATGTGTCATTAAAGAAGTGATATCAAGCCCAGGATTGGGCCATCACTTCAAGCAGGTTCTCTGTCTAGAAAATAAAGAAGACATTTAGTGATATAATATGGACACAAGTGACTGATAAGCTGTATATTGAATTATCAATCTATGAAAAAATGCCTGTACTGATGTCATGTGTGCAGCTATTGTACTCATCTCTCTTTGACTGGTGTTGGTCCAGACAATGTTCTTTGAGCACTAAAAGGTCCAGGTGAAGTGTCTTGGGCAATGGTAGGTCGAGGTGAAACTCAGGGGCTGTGGAAGGTCAGGGCTGAACAGTAAGCTATTGCAGTTATTCCACAGAAAAAAATTATACTTGAATGATTAATATTATGATAGACGAAAATTGATTAGTAAAGATGCCTGATGCTGTGAAATATTACATGAATAAGTATGAGCTGTCACATCAGCTACTTCAGCTAAGGGTATTGCAAGTGAGTTATCCTTGTTGTCTTCATTGTCTGTGTCAAAATTGTAGTTGATGTTTGGGCAGAACCCTTCACATTGGTGTCACAGTTTCACGCAGAACAGTGCTGCATGCCTATAGCCGCATTGACCATGCCAATCTTTCTTACATTTGCAAGATATAAGATGAAGAAGCCATTCAAGAGGTGTGGATTTCAGTGTGGTAATGGGAGCCAACCCCCCTCCCACTTGCTGCCCATTGCTCTGGTCCCAAGTGGTATAGTATGTGTGAATGGTGGTGGCTTTTTGTTGCTCGGGTTTGTATGGACAAGTAGGCATACCTTCAAAGAAATTAGTGAATCACATATCAATTATGTATGAGGTAAGTATAGCACAATAAAAATGTGGCAGTTGTGTTCAATGGGTACTCAGATGGACAGGAAGCTACAAAGTCCATGGAGCACTTGAAGAGGAAACCAAAAAAGCAGTCTGAGTGGCAGCAGAATGATATCAACAGTTTTACAAGTAAATTTTCTATTGAATGTGGAAAACAATGATAGACTTATCACAATGCTGATGAGAAAATGCGGTGAAAGTGGAATCGTCTCCAAGGAGGCAGCTGATGATGGAGACACACAGATCGTTCTGTCCTTCCAGTGGTAATAAGAGCTGCTGGTGAGAAATGGTGGCAACCACTCAACAACAACACTCAACAAGTTGAGGTATAAGTAGTATGCGACATCAGTCTGCAAGACATTAGTAAACAAGGCTTTCCTACCTCCCACTGACCCTGCAGCTCAAAAAACACCATATATTTCAATCAGATCTGCACTGCATTGAAAACTACTTGGTTCCAGAGCAGTGGGGGTGAAAGTTGAAACAAAACTGGTTTTGCACAAAACGGTACCAACAATGAGAAAAGTCATGTTCCAACATCAGTGACAGTTTTGGTGTAGAAGGTGAAGACGACCTGGATGAGCCACTTGAAGTACCACTGTCTGAAGCTGCAGAGATGACAGAAGGTATTAATTCATGTAATATTTTGCAGCAGTAGGCATCCTTACTAACCAGTTTTTGTCCATTGTAATATTAACACTCAGTTACAGATTTTCCAATTGAAGAACGTCTACTATTCACTGTTCAGTGCGATATTCAGTTGACAAAGACACTTCTCCTACAACTACTGTAGACCACTTAATGTAAGACGGCGTTTCCGCACATGGCGACAAGGAAGCGTGGAGGGGATGAAGTTTGCGCATGCATGGCGGCAGAGAGCGGGCAAACGAAGTCCGTATTGCCGAATGTGTTGCTACAGACAACAGTCAGGTTCGTTTGCCTTTGGTACATCGTATTTACGTCCAAATCTATAGGAAATAACACATTTAAAATCTGATTTCAATCATTCGTCTACATGAGAGAAATCTTACTTGTGAGTCTTGAGGTTGTGTCCACTGCTCCATAGCAATTGTCTGTGTGACATCGGAAGGTGAGAACAGCTGATACAGCTTTGTGAAGATGTCAAGTACAATTTTTCTCAAAACCACAATTGTCTAATGACAAGATCAATGAAAATAGTTGCAATAATTGCCATTTATTGTGATTTTCACTATAAGTAAAAATGTAATACATAACAAAATAAACTTCAAAATCAAACCGAAATCATTACACGAGGGTTACAACTTAAATAGTAGCAACTATTTATTCACAACTTAGACAAAAGAGTTACATGTTTGCATCTGTCCTTCAAAGAAGTCATCAGCGTTGTGTAGAACCTGTTGCCAGCGATGTGGAAGGTGTAGTATATCGTTAGCAGAGCCTGTTCTGTTGATGGTGCGAATCGGGCTGTCTACTGCCTGTCAAATCTCTGGAACAGTTCTGGAGCGAATGCCACAAAGTGGTTCCTTCATCTTCGGAATCAAATCAGTGACAAGGACTTAAGTCCAGGGAGTATGGTGGATGGTACAGTATTTCCCAGTCCCATCGACCGAACAGAGCAGCCACAGCTTGCGCTGTATGCGCCCGCGCTATGTCGTGCAAAATGATGGGTGGGTTGCGTAGAATGTGTCGCCGCTTCTTTCGTAAAGCTGGTCGCAGGTGATGCTCCAAAAATGAACAGTAATATGACTTAAGTCCTTGTGACTTTGAAGGACGGTAACAGATCCAACCCTCATATCTGTTTGACAACTGCTTCTGGTCCATATAATTTTTTAAATGTGTATAATGTGCATATGTGGGTGTGTTTCACTGCAGTTCAATGTAAATCACGATGCGTAAAAAAGAATTACTGGTAGCAAACACTAGTACAAAAGACTATGGCAAAATTGTCCGTACTATCTGCTGTGGATCACACACTTGACAGCAGTTCTCCAGAAGAGGGCGGAAAAGCATAATGTAAGCAGTCTCCTTAGCAGACCTGTTGCACTTTCTAAGTGTTCTACCAATAAATCGCAGTCTTTGGTTAGCTTTCCACGCAACATCATTGATGTGGTATTTGCACTGTAGGTTACTCGTCAGTGTAAACCCTAAATATTTAGTTGAATTTACCAGCATTTAGAATCATGTGTTTTATCCTGTAACCCGAATTTAGCGGATTCTTTTTAGTACTCATGTGGACATCTTCAGACATATCATTATTTAGAGTCAATTGCCACTTTTCTCACCCTATAGATATCTCGTCTAAGTTGTTTTCTAATTTGTTTTAATCTCTTATGACTTTATAAGATGGTAAATTACACAATCATCTGCTAACAGTCTAAAAGGGAAATCACGAATACAGTCGCAAAACTAAGACGATACTCAGTAGGCACTTAATTAAATATGCTTGTGAGGAACTTAACATTCACAGCTATCCTGCTACGAGAAAGTTAACATTGATATCTGAATGAATAATTTAGTTGTGCTGTGAATGAACCTGCATTATCGCAAAAAATAGAAAGAGCGCAGCACGTGGGGGAGAGATTCTCGCATTCTAGTTTGTAACTCGCGGCTAGCCGCTCGGAAAGAGAATGAATCTTATTAGCTGCTAGCAGTTAATGGTGGAGGATGCGCAGAACGGTTGAAAATAGCGCCTCCTTCCAACATGATGCGAACTATAGTGCTCAAGAAACATTGCCTGGATGGCCACCAGTCGAACAGAGACGAATAAAGTGACTGTGCAAACGACATGGATACAGGTATTTCTTCATATATCGATAGTTCACTGTACAATTTGTTAGTCATTTGTATCCATGTTCTATTAATAAATGTCTTCCAGATAGAGAACCTACTTGAAATGATGACCCAGCTCAACTTTCTCTCATGTACTGATACATGTACATAACCACACACAGATTTTGTGGTAATCTCTCTTTTCAGTGCCATGTACCTAATATGTTGCAAATATCATTTGTTAAATTTGTTAATACTTTTAGCAAAAATATTTTCCCATATTGATTCAAAACAACCTCTTTTGGCTGTAGGTAGTGGCGGATTTAATAGTTTTGTGCCAGTAGGCACACCATATGCCCCCCCCCCCCCCCCAAAAAAAAGTATTTTAAATAATAACTACTACCCGATCACTTCACTGGGTTGGAGAGCTGTGAGCTGTTTCTGTACTCTGCTATTCGTTGTTCTGAAGCTCAATCAAAATGTAATATGGTTCCTGAACTGTACTTGGTGCACGGCAGCAGATAAACTTAAAACTACATTGTGTTAACTCGTTCTTCTGTCACAGGACCACAAGGAAAATTTTTTCTTTTAGGGCCTAAAAATTCAGCAGAGCGTGTAGGAGACAACGGATTTTTGTTATAGATTGACTTTTAATATGTTCTTTTACACGAAACCGTTGAGAATGAGAATAAAAGAGTTGCGTTACGATCTAAAAATTGAAGCGAACGTGTCATACATTAGAAATTAATACGTACTTTTACGGAGATGCGTTCAAAATTAAACTGTCGTTTTACAATCTAATAACTTGAATGTGTAGCAGATACAAAAACACGGTCGATATTAATACGTGAATCTATAGGAAAGCGTAACAAATAAAATGAAATAGAGATTTCGGTGCACGAAATAATAACTAAATACAGACGAACAATCAACACAGAACTGGATTTGATATACCTTTAATCCATGTAAGGGCTGAACAGTTTTGTACTGCGGCTACTGCTCTCACCATAGCTCTTTTTAACGGTATTAGCAAAGCTTTTACGTATTTATCGACAGAACTGTGAACTACGTTTTTTATTAACACATTTTCATCTGAGCGTGTTCTCCGGTAACGTATATTTCCGTTATAACTATACATTTCAGCAGACGCCAAGAATACGCATCAGTTGTAATATACTACAGTATCTGTATGACTTGACAGTACAGAGCCGGGAGGCTTGGGTCATTTGGGTATTATTTAGTATTGACAGGCGCCTTCTGTCAGGTCTGCACGTAAACGAGGTTTAGTTCCGTGTTCTGCCATCGGCAATTTCGTAAAAATTTACTCATTTCGACTAATATATCACTAACCTCAGAAGATTTCTAACGTTCTGCGACATGTACACATTCATTAGGGAAGGGAGGCTCTAAGTCTGTGTCGTATGGCACTTGGAGTTTTGCTGCACGTTCAGCAAGTTTGCGTTTTCATGATCTTTCATTGGTGCATTCATCGTCTATATCAGTCACAATCTCCATGGGTTTATTTTCAGAATAGTCGAACATGCCACGAATAAATGCAATAAATCCTACAAGTGATTCATATAATTCATGCACTATTTTAGTATCAATATTTACACTTTACAATTTCAGATTTTCACTATTAAATCTCTGGAGTATGTCCTTCCGAACTGTCATCATAAATACTGTTTCTAGTTTGCTGATTTAATAAAGCTGAAGCTTCATTTCGCACAAGCGGGTTTTCAAACGTATAGTTGGCAATATATGTGAGGGCACTGATAGCGGCCTCCCAGTTTTCATATAGACTAACACACACTTCCTCTCTTGCTGACCAACGTGTTTTTGATAAACTTTTTACCGTTTTGCTTCCTGGTTTTATGAAAAAAGTTTATCCTAGCGCTGTGTAGAAGCAGAGAAAAAATTATACGGTTTTTGCACTACATTGAAAAATGAATATGCTTCCCGATAACAGCTTGCAGCACTAGTGCCGACTAAATTCCAAGTCTGTGTGCTGCACAAGGCACTTAATGCGCTTTCCGATTTTGTTCTTCAAACCAGTGTAGGTTCCTGACATTGTTTGCACTGTCATATGATTGGCCTCTATAGTCAGTAATGTCAATGGAATTTGTAGACAGGACTTTTAGTACGGCATCAGCTAAGTTTCCATACTTGTGTCCCGGGTTTGGTAAAAACAGAAGGAAACGTTCGACAGGTTCACTATTCTCGTTCACATATCTTAATATGAAAGATAATTGATCAATATGTGATATTTCCGCAGTGGAATCTTCTATTACAGAGAAATATTAGGCCTGTTTTATTTCACTTAAGATAATTGTTTGAATTCGTTCATCACAGATTGTTGAAGAAAGATAACTTGTATGTCCCTGCCCTGGATTTCCATATTGTTCAATGTGCTGTGCAAGAAATAAATCAAACTCGGTTATAAGTTCAACAGACATCATAAATTGACCACTATGTAATAAATGGAATCTTTCAATGTGTCCACGTAGGGGAAGTCCATGACTTGTTAACTTCTTCACTACCGCAAACACCTTTTTCAACGCACTGCACCAGTACATTTTTTCTGTCTCAACATATGACTCGAAATGGTTATCTATTGTTCCAAGTGACTTTTTTCTTGGTAAGAATTGTATTATGAAACATTAGAAATATTTTTCCAATCTGTAATACCATTTTTAGCAATCACGGCCTTACCTCCGAACATTTTACATGGTGCACAAAAAACAGTACCCGTGCTACAGGAGGATACTAGAAAATCACGCAAAGTTGATTCACCATTTAAGTTTGCGGTAAAATACATTTTTGTTCAAATATCTGGTTTTATCGCCTATTGATCTTCTTGAATTAGAAAAAAATCGCCGTTAAAATTTTCATTAATTCCACATTGTAAAAGAATGTCGATTGTTGATTCATTGACATAGCAAATGCAGGATCATCACTAATGAGGTTATTTCGTTTTGTAATGCCTGACTCGACATTTAGTTTTTCGTGAAACTCTAAATCGGGAACAATTTGCTTTTCTTCCTTTTTAACGTTTGTTTCGTCTCTATTTACTTCTTTTGCATCAGCTGCAGTGACAGAAATATCATCCGTATTACTTGAACTCGAAGTGGAACCAGCAAAATTTTTTGCGAAAAATTTATCTACTCTGCCAAGCGTTATTGGCTGCTCATTCTCGACTTTCCTTCGATAATTTCCGAAATTCCGCCTCACTTAATTTTGCACGTTTGCTTCTTTCACTGTTGGGAAAGAGAGACTGTACCCAGTTCCAATCGTACTACACCGCACATGACTACAAAGCTTTTTACTTTAAACGTGGCACACAAGCACAAAAATTTTTCCTTTAAACACGGAGCGGTGAACTGACTTAGCTCGTATCACTCGACGTTAACTGTGCTATGAAAGAACACTAATGCAGAATAATTTAATTTCATTGTCGCCTGTTTCTCTGTTGTTAGAGAACAGCAGAAGCACACCTGCCGGCAGGAATTCGTCTCATAAAGAAAACGGGACAGTCCCTTTTTTGGCTTTGTTTACGGTGTTGCCAGAATTTTAGCTGGGACGCAAATATGTTCTCAATATTCTTGACGCTGTCTTTGTAATTTAAAAAGCAAATTTAGCAATTTCTTGCGGTGAGGAGTGCTGGATTGGATCTTAGTGCACTTATAACATTTTAGCGGTTTCTGTGGGCAGAGAAGACGGACTACAAAGTTCAAATAGTCTTGTTGGCAGTTGATGTGGTTTGTTGTCATTTGTGTGAATTCTGCTGTTATGTCTACATGCAAATGCACCTTTTGTTCCACCATAAAATAAAAATAACCGTAACTCGAAGAAGTTAGTTAAGAAGTTCAATATAAAATTTGCTGTGCCACATACAATTCGGTTGCACAGAGTGGGAACTTTGATATCATGCAGGCTGCAGCACAATAAATGAGGCTCATGAAAGTTGATTTCTTCTTTTTTCGCCAAAAAAAGTAACTAAGTAAATACATGAATAAACTTTTTAAAATGTTATGAAGTGTGTCTCACAAGTTATTATATATTCTGCTTAAGTTCTTTAAGTATAAACATGTTTTTAAAAATGTAAAACATTCCCAGTATCAACATGTTTTATTGAACGGGTGTCATTAAATCAAAGTGCAGATGTTGAAGACCACAGATATTTCACATTAATTACAGTAAATAAGGATTGACTCTACTTCCCCGTAATTTCTACGAGAAATTTAGGTAGAGTCGGGTTTTACACACTGGGGCCCACACATGTTACAGTATTTAAGAAACTGCTGATTAGTTTATCACAGCTTTTCAGGGGTCCCGTTATTTTCACGGGGAAAATATGGTAGGGTTAAGTAGAGGAAACTGCAGATAGTTGAAGAGATACTCGAAGGTTTCAGATAGATTATATAATGGTAAGACAGAGATTTAGTAACCAGGTTTTAAATTGTAACACATTTCCAGGGGCACATGTGGACTCTGACCACAACCTATTGGTTATGAACTGTAGATTAAAGCTGAAGAAACTGCGAAAAGGTGGGAATTTAAGGAGATGGGATCTGGATAAACTGACAGAACCAGAGGTTGTAAGGAGTTTCAGGGAGAGCATTAGGGAACGATTGAGAGGCATGGGGGAAAGAAATACGGTAGAAGAAGATTGGGTAGCTTTGAGGGATGAAATAGTAAAGGCAGCAGAGGATCAAGTAGGTAAAAAGACGAAGGCTAGTAGAAATCCTTGGGTAATAGAAGGAGTATATCACTAGGGCTAAGATAGATACTGCCTACAGGAAAATTAAAGAGACTTTTGGAGAAAAGAGAACCACTTGTATGAATATCAAGAGCTCAAATGGAAACCCAGTTCTAAGCAAAGAAGAGAAAGCAGAAATGTGGAAGGAGTATATAGACTATAGAGGGTCTGTACAAGGGTGATGTACTTGAGGACAATATTACGGAAGAGGATGTAGGTGAAGATTAGATTAGATTAGATTAGATTAGATTAATACTAGTTCCATGGATCATGAATACGATATTTCGTAATGATGTGGGACGAGTCGAATTTTCCAATACATTACATAATTAGGTTAATTTAACAACATACTTAAGTTAATATAACAACTTTATTTTTATTTTATTTTTTAATATTTTTGTTTTTTTTCTTTTTTTTTCTTAATTTATATCTAAAAATTCCTCTATGGAGTAGAAGGAGTTGTCATTCAGAAATTCTTTTAATTTCTTCTTAAATACTTGTTGGTTATCTGTCAGACTTTTGATACTATTTGGTAAGTGACCAAAGACTTTAGTGCCAGTATAATTCACCCCTTTCTGTGCCAATGTTAGATTTAATCTTGAATAGTGAAGATCGTCCTTTCTCCTAGTATTGTAGTTATGCACACTGCTATTACTTTTGAATTGGGTTTGGTTGTTAATAACAAATTTCATAAGAGAGTATATATACTGAGAGGCTACTGTGAATATCCCTAGATCCTTAAATAAATGTCTGCAGGATGATCTTGGGTGGACTCCAGCTATTATTCTGATTACACGCTTTTGTGCAATAAATACTTTATTCCTCAGTGATGAATTACCCCAAAATATGATGCCATATGAAAGCAATGAGTGAAAATAGGCGTAGTAAGCTAATTTACTAAGATGTTTATCACCAAAATTTGCAATGACCCTTATTGCATAAGTAGCTGAACTCAAACGTTTCAGCAGATCATCAATGTGTTTCTTCCAATTTAATCTCTCATCAATGGACATACCTAAAAATTTGGAATATTCTACCTTAGCTATATGCTTCTGATTAAGGTCTATATTTATTAATGGCGTCATACCATTCACTGTACGGAACTGTATGTACTGTGTCTTATCAAAATGCAGTGAGAGTCCGTTTACAAGGAACCACTTAGTAATTTTCTGAAAGACAGTATTGACAATTTCATCAGTTAATTCTTGTTTCTCAGGTGTGATTACTATACTTGTATCATCAGCGAAGAGAACTAACTTTGCCTCTTCATGAATATAGAATGGCAAGTCATTAATATATAATAAGAACAACAAAGGACCCAAGACTGACCCTTGTGGAACCCCATTCTTGATAATTCACCAGTTTGAGGAATGTGCTGATCTTTGCATGTTACGAGAACTACTTATTTCAACTTTCTGCACTCTTCCAGTTAGGTACGAATTAAACCATTTGTGCACTGTCCCACTCATGCCACAATACTTGAGCTTGTCTAGCAGAATTTCATGATTTACACAATCAAAAGCCTTCGAGAGATCACAAAAAATCCCAATAGGTGGTGTTTTGTTATTCAGATCATTCAAAATTTGACTGGTGAAAGCATATATGGCATTTTCTGTTGAAAAACCTTTCTGGAAACCAAACTGACATTTTGTTAGTACTTCATTTTTACAGATATGTGAAGCTACTCTTGAATACATTACTTTCTCAAAAATTTTGGATAAAGCTGTTAGAAGGGAGATTGGACGGTAATTGTTGACATCAGATCTATCCCCCTTTTTATGCAAAGGTATAACAATAGCATATTTCAGTCTATCAGGGAAAATGCCCTGTTCCAGAGAGCTATTACACAGGTGGCTGAAAATCTTACTTATCTGTGGAGAACAAGCTTTTAGTATTTTGCTGGAAATGCCATCAATTCCATGTGAGTTTTTGCTTTTAAGCAAGTTTATTATTTTCCTAATTTCAGAGGGAGAAGTGGGTGAGATTTCAATTGTATCAAATTGCATAGGTATGGCCTCTTCCATTAACAGCCTAGCATCTTCTAATGAACACCTGGATCCTACTATATCCACAACATTTAGAAAATGATTATTAAAAATATTTTCAACTTCTGACTTTTTGTTCGTAAAGCTTTCATTCAATTTGATGGTAATACTGTCTTCCTCTGCTCTTGGTTGACCTGTTTCTCTTTTAATAATATTCCAAATTGTTTTAATTTTATTATCAGAGTTGCTGATTTCAGACATGATACACATACTCCTGGATTTTTTAATAACTTTTCTTAATATAACACAGTAGTTTTTATAATTTTTGATAGTTTCTGGGTCACTACTCTTTCTTGCTGTCAGATACATTTCCCTTTACCGGTTACAAGATATTTTTATACCCTTAGTAAGCCATGGTTTGTTACAAGGTTTCTTACGAGTATATTTAACTATTTTCTTGGGGAAGCAGTTTTCAAATGCATTTACAAAAATGTCATGAAATAAATTATATTTTAAATTGGCATCAGGTTCACGGTACACCTCATCCCAGTCTAACTGCTGTAGGCTTTCCCTGAAATTTGCAATTGTTAAATCGTTGACTGAACGTACTACTTTGGAGGACTGTTTAGTATTGCTGAATGGAGCTATGTCATATATTGTAACTAGCTGTGCACCATGATCAGAAAGACCATTCTCAACAGGCTGAGCATTTATCTGGTTAAACTTATCTTGGTCTATAAAGAAGTTATCTATCAGTGAGCTGCTATCCTTTAACACCCGAGTAGGAAAATCAATAACGGGTGTCAAATTGAAAGAACCGAGTAATACTTCAAGGTCATTTTTCCTATTACCCTCTTTCAGAGAATCTACATTGAAGTCCCCACAAATAATAATTTGCTTCCCCCTGTCTGACAGATAGCACAACAAGGAGTCCAAATTTTTCAGAAATAGATGAAAATTTCCTGATGAGGACCTATATACAGTTACAATTATAAATGTGCCTTTATTTAATTTAAGCTCACAGGCACATGCTTCTATATGTTTCTCTACACAAAACTTTTTTGTTTCTATACTTTTTGCACAATGATAACTTTTGACATATATGGCAACTCCTCCTTTCTCCATATTTTCTCTCATTACATGTGCAGAGAGCTTATAACCACTTACATTTACCTTATCCATATCAGTAACAATGTGATGCTCAGACAGGCATAGTATATCTATTTCATTCTCAGCTTCTAAATCTTCGAAACAAACCAGAAGCTCATCTACTTTATTCTTTAAACTCCCAATATTTTGATGAAATATACTTACATTATTTTTAATTATACTTTTATGAGAACCTTTCCTTATTCTAACATTTGCAGTACTCTCCTGTCTGAGTTTCTCATTGTGCTTAGGCCTAGTTCCTATACCAGTGGTCACATGGTGTTCAGATGAAATGGGAGATATGATACTGCATGAAGAGCTTGACAGAGAACTGAAAGACCTAAGCCAACACAAGGCCCCGAGAGTAGACAACATTCCATTAGAACTACTGATAGCCTTGGGAGAGCCACCCCTGACAAAACTCTACCATCTGGTGAACAAGATGTATGAGACAGACAAAATACCTTCAGACTTCAAGAAGAATATAGTAATTCCAATCCCAAAGAAAGCAGGTGTTAATAGATGTGAAAATTACTGAACTATCTGTATAATAAGCCACAGCTACAAAACACTAACACGAATTCGTTACAGACAAACGGAAAAGCAAACCTCGGGGAAGATCGGGATCAGTTTGGATTCCGTAGAAATGTTGGAACACGTGAGGCAATACTGACCCAATGACTTATCTTAGAAAATAGATTAAGGAAAGGAAAACCTACGTTTCTAGCATTTGTAAACTTAGAGAAAGCTTTTGACAATGTTGACTGGAATACTCTCAAATTCTGAAGGTGGCAGGAGTAAAATACAGGGAGCGAAAGGCTTTTTACAATTGGTACAGAAACCAGATGGCAGTTATAAGGGTCGAGGGGCATGAAAGGGATGCAGTGGTTGGGAAGGGAGTGAGACAGGGTTGTAGCCTATCCCCGATGTTATTCAGTCTGTATATTGAGCAAGCAGTAAAGGAAACAAAAGAAAAATTTGGAGTAGGAATTAAAATCCATGGAGAAGAAATAAAAACTTAGAGGTTTGCCAATGACATTGTAATTCTGTCAGAGCCAGCAAAGGACCTGGAAGAGCAGCTGAATGGAATGGACAGTGTCTTGAAAGGAGGATATAAGATAAACATCAACAAAAGCAAAACGAGGATAATGGAATGTAGTCGAATTAAATCGGGTGATGCTGAGGGTATTAGGTTAGGAAATGAGACGCTTAAAGTAGTAAATGAGTTTTGCTATTTGGGGAGAAAAATAACTGATGATGGTCAAAGTAGAGAGGATATAAAATGTAGACTGGCAATGGCAAGGAAAGCGTTTCTGAAGAAGAGAAATTTGTTTACATCGAGTATAGATTTAAGTGTCAGTAAGTCGTTTCTGAAAGTATTTTTATGGAGTGTAGCCATGTACGGAAGTGAAATGTGGATGATAAATAGTTTGGACAAGAAGAAAGTAGAAGCTTTCAAAATGTGGTGCTACAGAACAATGCGGAAGATTAGATGAGTAGATCACATAACTAATGAGGTGGTATTGAATAGAATTAGGGAGAAGAGAAATTTCTGGCACACCTTGGCTAGAAGTAGGGATCGGTTTGTAGGACATGTTCTGAGGCATCAAGGGATCACCAATTTAGTATTGGAGGGCAGTGTGAAGGGTAAAAATCGTAGAGGGAGACCAAGAGATGAATACACTAAGCAGATTCAGAAGGATGTAGGTTGCAGTAGGTACTGGGAGATGAAGATGCTTGTATAGGATAGTATAGCATGGAGAGCTGCATTAAAACAGTCTCTGGGCTGAAGACCTCAACAACAATAACAACAACAAGTAGAAGCCGACAACATTCTCAGAATAATAACGTTTCAAACATTGCATTAAGGATTGCCATCCTGACAGCTTACTTCAGATTATTTTGAACAGTCATGAGGATGATACCAGACAGAAAGCCAGTGTTAAATTTCCATTCAGTCACCAAGTAAGTTATGTATATTTTCAAGATTTTAGTGTACAATTTCGTTCTTAAGGCTTATTTAAACTTGCAAGTTGTTTAACAATATTTAAAAAATTTCTTTTGTTAACGCAGTTATTTTAAAACGCAAAAGGTTAAAATGAGTACAGAGCAAAAAATGCAGCCCCCCTTAAGGTGCTGTCCCTAGGCCCATACCAAGTGGGCCTATATGTAAATCTGCCACTGGCTGTCGGTTGCAGAAGACACATTTTGCATAATTTTCACCTCTGATACTCATAGGAATATTTTTTTGGCAAAGTAGGCAGCATGTGTTAAATGACAACTTGTTGGCAGCAGAATGAATGGTAATGTGGTTCAGTCAGCTGAAAACTCTGGCTATAGTGCCATGTTGAAATGAGTGTCACTATTCCAGATCCCATCAGCTGCTGTGTGAGGTGTGTAATCTGGTTTCTCCTTGCAAAAGGAAAAGTGTTTATGGGGATGGCATAATGAATCGTACAAGTGGTGTCCTGATTTTAATGCTGGCAGAATGAATGTTCAACGGGAATCAGGGAATGGGTGTGCCTCAATTGTGACTGATGAGATGGTGAACAAAATCGAAGAAATGATTTGTGGCGACTGTCAGTTGACTTTGGGCGAGGTAACACTGTATTTACAGGAATCTCGTGATCTCATCTGCATGAAATTGTAACTAAAGCACATTAAGTTTTCAGAAATTGTGTGTGAGGTGGGAACCAAAACAACCTACAGTTCAACTCAAAGTCAATAAAATCACATGTTCATGGGAATTTATTGAGCATTTCAAACTGGAAGATAGACAATTCCTTGAATATGTTGTGACTGACAGCAAAATGTGGGTGCCCTCTGCACCCTGGGGGGGAAAAAAAAAAATCAATGCAGTGGTAACATAACTCCTTATCAGCAAACATATTCAAACCCATAGTTTCGGCCCAGAGAATCATGGCATCTGCCTTTTGGGATTCTAATCAAATTTTTGACCCATGGGAAAACAATTAATGCTGCACAGTACTGAGGAACTCTCAAAGCTATGTAGGGTGATACAGAACAAAAAAGGGAAATGTTACTGGAGGGAGTATGCTTGTTGCATGACAGTGCCTATCCCCACACAGTCAATGCCACAAAGAAACTCTTGGATTAATTCTCTTGAGACATCATCAACTGCCATACCCACAGCCCTGACCTAGCTTCTTGAGTTTCTTTCACCTCTCTGAAGTTGTTTATGGATTGAAAAAAGTTACCGATAATGAGATCCAGATTGCAAACAAACAATGGACCAGAGAGGTGAGGGGATAATTTTTTTGGCAGAGGTGCGACGAAGCTTGTCGCTCAGCTCGCAAAGTGCAGTGAGACTGATGGTGGCCACATTAAAACATATTGTTTGATGTTCATCTGTGACTTTGTTAATTTTTCATAAATATATTGCCTTCTCAATTTTTAGCCATTTGAGTAGTCTTCATTTTTGGACATGGCTCATAATTCCCTTAGCATCAATTGATTTAATTTGACTATATTCCATTTCTCTTGTTTATTTTGGTTGATATTCACCTTATAACCTCTTTTTTAAAAAACTATCAATTCCTTTCTTGGAAGTTCTTTTGTTGTCTCTGACAGAATTACGATGTCGTCACCAAATCTCAAAGTTTTTATTTCTTTGCCCCATACTGTAATTCCCTTTCCAAATTTCTCCTAGCCTTTCTTTACTGCTTTCTCAATGTACAGACTGAGCAACATCAAGGTGTGTCTGTCTCACTTCCTGTTCTACTACTGCTGCTACCTTTTCATGTACTTTGTCTGTGCCTCCAGTGTGGTTTCTGAGGAATTTTTAGATAAACTTTTGCTCCCTGTATTTTATCCCTTTTAACTGGAGAATTCCATGGAGTGTATTCCAGTCAACATTATTAAAAGCTCTCTCTAAATTTACAAATGCCATAAATATAAGTTTGTTTTTCTTCAGTCTGTCTTCTAAGATAAATCATTGCCTCGAATGTTCCTTCATTTTTCTGGACCAAAACCGATCTTTTCCAAGGTCAGCTTAACCTTGCATAATAATTGGAATATTTCCGTTATAATATGTTCTCCCAAGGAGCACAATAACCCTGATGGAACGTTGTGTGCCCCTGGTGCTTTGTTTTTACTTAGGTCTTTGTCTTCTAGCAAATTATTCTCACAATGTATGTCCCATCTAACCTCCGTCTACTTCCTCTTCCTTTTCTAGAACGTTGTCTTTCAGTTTACCTCCTTTATGTATTCAGGTAATGTAAACTTTAGAAGCCCTAAGTATCTTATATGGGCTAAGAAAACTGCCATTGGTGCAAATTTGAATACAATTTTGATGACTGCAATTTAGTAAATTAAGTATACAAAGTTTCTTTATTGTGGACCTGCAGCATATATCATGTTGCAGTGGGACATTATGTGGATAACTGGAAAACAGTAGGCTGCTTGAT
Organism: Schistocerca serialis cubense; assembly: GCF_023864345.2. Taxonomy (NCBI): domain Eukaryota; kingdom Metazoa; phylum Arthropoda; class Insecta; order Orthoptera; family Acrididae; genus Schistocerca; species Schistocerca serialis. The sequence goes on from NC_064646.1 coordinate 345,315,155, forward strand.
ATTTTATTTTAGTATATAAGCTTATTTTGGTTTTTTACCTTTATCAATTCATTGCAAACAATTGCATTTATATATAATTTGTTAGATCTTGTTAAACCGAATTAGTTCCATCCTAGACTCAGCCCAACCTATAGAACAAGCAGGATTCCGAAGCAATTTTAGCACTATTGACCACATTCTGACCGTTAGTGAAGTGATAAGCAGAGCGAATGAATACCAACTGCCTCTCTGCATTACCTTTGTTGACTTTGAAAAGGCATTTGACTCCGTTAGCCATGTAGCTGTCCTCCAAGCTTTGAGTGAGCAAGGAGTGGGAGCAGCATACACTGAAGTGCTCAGGAAAATCTACGAGAATTCTTCAGCTTATGTTAACATCGGCGAATCAACTAAAGAATTCCGCATCATGAGGGATGTCAAGCAAGTCGATCCCATCTCCAAAACTTAGTTACAGATCTTGCATCGGAATGTCAGCTGGTTGGCTTGAACATGAACCTTTTCAAAACAAAAGTAATGTCCAACAAATGGATCCCAGCTGGAGATGTGAAAGTCAAGGACAGTCTACTAGAAGAGGTCAGTGAATATGTCTACCTTGGCCAGATTATAAATATGAAGGGAGACATAAGGCCAGAAATCTATCGACGCATCTAGCTTGGCTGGCAAGCATCTGGGAAGAATTCAAAAGTATTCAGATCAAAAATGCAAGTAAATTTGAAAAAAGGCAGTATTTGATCAATGCATTCTTCCTGTGATGACGTATGGCTGCGAGACATGGACACTGAACTCATTTACAAAAGGGAAACTTAGGACAGCACAGAGAGCCATGGAGAGATCAATGCTGGGCTATACAAGAAAGGACAGGAAAAGGGCAGATGACATCCGATCTGTGACGAAGGTTAATGACATCTTAGAGACAGTAGGTTCCTTGAAATGGCAGTGGGCTGGCCACGTTGCAAGAAGAAAAGGCAACAGATGGACGAAGCTAGTTCTGGAGTGGAGTCCGAGAGAGCACCGGAGGCCTAGAGGAAGACCACCAGACAGATGGGACAAAGACATCAAGAGGATCACTGGTATCACCTGGCAGAGAACTGCCCAAGACCGTCCCACTTCGAGAAGACTGCTGAAAGCCTACCTGAATCCACGACTCAAGGAGGCCACATCATTTAATGACTGAATTGGCTGCTGCTGCTGCTGCTGATGATGATGATAATAATTTACATAATGTATAATTTATAGTCCTTCTTCTTCTTCTTTTTTTTTTTTTTTGTACATTTGATGATGTACTGATGTCCTAACTTTGAGCAAAGCATTATTGCTGTCAGTAGTTGTTTGTTGTAATATTTTTTTCATCAGTGTTTTGAAGTTGTTCAATAATTTTCTGTTGCTTGTATATTATAATGCATTTTTTACTATGTGCCAATTGTAGACATTTGATACTTTTTTTAACTAACTGACAGCTATCGAAATTCAAATTTGACAGCTAGTTGTTCACTCAGAGATATTTATATTGGTGTGGGTCATACATCTATGGAACTGTTATTGATGTTTTTCTAATCTCTGGTGATTTGGTTGCCCATCATCCCCATACAAAATTTTGTATAGGGATAATGGATAACCAAAACACCAGAGAATACAAACACACCAATAATAGTTTGGTAGGTATATGACCCACAACAACATAAATATCTCTGAGTAAACAACTAGCTGTCAAACTTGAATTTCTACAACAGTCAGATAGTTAAACAAGTAGTATAATGTATGTGTAATATCATATTATTGAACAACTTTAAAATGTCGCTGTAAAAATATTACTAACAACAATTACAGGCAACAAAAATGGTGTATTCAAAGTTGACATATGTCCATCCACAACGTCAGGACATGAGTACAACATTAAATGTAAGAAAACTTTTATGAATTATATATTATGTAATTTTTAAATGAATGTGATTTTTTGCAGTTGTAATGATGAAGGCAATAAAGCTGAAATAAGCTTCTAGCAGCATATTGTTTTGCAATTCTCTGCATAAAGTATACAAAGTTTGTAAATGTCCCTATCATCTGGAATCTGTTGTGATGTTATCCAACTAATTAGCACACATAGGGGTAGGTTAAATGAATTGATCCAAGAACTTGAACTATATCTGCTGCTATCCCAAAAGATATCGATTTCTTCCATTATAAATTAAAATTTGCGTTAATCTTCACTATCTTTTGAGACTTGGATAATGTGTCTGTCAACAGAGGACAGGACCAAGTAGCAAAAACATTCAACTCATTCTAATGTAGCAAGAAATGGAGTAAATTGATTCAGTGATAGAAACTGTATGGTCCAGTTCAGTTTTGGTGATGTCATTTAGCGTATATGGAAGTGATGAAATTAGTAATCAGTTGAGGGAGAAGGGCAGAGGTTGCAAGAGGCAGCATGTTAGTGTGCATTTTGTACGACATTGCTTGGCCTAGTCTGGCAGGGAAAGTTCTTAGAATTTGCTGCTTGTAGCAGATACCATTGAAATTTGGAGTGGTAAGGGTTCATAGACTAAATTAACAATTCTCATGAATTGATAACACAGATGCTGAAAAGTTACGCAATGCAAATATATTTCTAGCATTAAGATTAACATTCTCTCAGAATGACAGAGTAGTCTCTACTATGCAACCTATACATAAAATTTACTTGTGACAGAAACTCGCTGACCACTGTAATTCAGCAAACAATATTATGTGGCAACTAGTTATGGCAAATCTGGGTGCAAACAAGTCATTGTAGCACTTGGGTCTGCTTGGAAAGGAACAAAAGAACTTCATTTTGTGTAAGTTAAAGCATATTTTACATCAATTCAGAATTAAGTGCCTGGCAGAGGGTTCATTGAACCACTTTAAAGCTGTTTCTCTACCATTCCACACTTGAACAACATGCAAGAAACGAGAATACTTGAATCTTTGAGTGTGAGCTCTGATTTCTTGTCTTTTATGATGATGAGCATTTCTCCCTATGTAGGTGGGTACCAGCAAAATATTTTCACATTCGGAGGGGAAAGTTGGTTATTGAAATTTCATGAAGAGATCCAGCTGTAAAGAAAAATGTTTTTGGTTTGATTGCCACCCCCATTTTTGTATCATATCCATGGCACACACTCCTCCATTTCGCAAAAATAGAAAAGAGCTGCCCTTCTTTGCACTTTTTTAATGTCCATCATGGATCCCACACTGTGGAGCAATACTCCAGAAGAGGATGGACAAGTGTCTGTCATTAGTCGACCTGTTACATTTTCTAAGTGTTATGCTAATAAATTGTAGTCTGTGGTTTGCTTTCCCTAAAACATTATCTATGTGATCATTCCAATAAGTTCTTTGTAATTGTAATTCCTAAGAATTTAGTTTAATTCGAGCCATTAGATTTGTGTGATTTATCGCATAACTCAAATTTAGTGGGTCACTTTTAGTACTCATGTGGATGACTTCACACTTTTCATTATTTGGAGTCAAAAATGGCTCTAAGCACTATGGGATTTAACATCTGAGGTCACCAGCCCCCTAGACTTAGAACTACTTAAACCTAACTAACCTAAGGACATCACACACAACCATGCCCCAAGGCAGGATTTGAACCTGTGAACATAGCAGCAGTGCTGTTCTGGACTGAAGCGCCTAGAACCACTCGGCCACAGTGGCCGGCTATTTGGAGTTAATTGCCCTTTTCCACACCATATACAGGGTGTTACAAAAAGGTACAGCCAAACTTTCAGGAAACATTCCTCACACACAAAGAAAGAAAATATGTTATGTGGACATGTGTCCGGAAGTGCTTACTTTCCATGTTGGAGCTCATTTTATTACTTCTCTTCAAATCACATTTATCATGGAATGGAAACACACAGCAACAGAATGTATCAGCGTGACTTCAAACACTTTGTTACAGGAAATGTTCAAAATGTCCTCCGTTAGCGAGGATACATGCATCCACCCTCCGTCGCATGGAATCCCTGATGCGCTGATGCAGCCCTGGAGAATGGCGTATTGTATCACAGCCGTCCACAATACGAGCACGAAGAGTCTCTACATTTGGTACCGGGGTTGTGTAGACAAGAGCTTTCAAATGCTCCCATAAATGAAAGTCAAGAGGGTTGAGGTCAGGAGAGCATGGAGGCCATGGAATTGGTCCGCCTCTACCAATCCATCGGTCACCGAATGTGTTGTTGAGAAGCGTACGAACAATTTGACTGAAATGTGCAGGAGCTCCATCGTGCATGAACCACATGTTGTGTCATACTTGTAAAGGCACATATTCTAGCAGCACAGGTAGAGTATTCCGTATGAAATCATGGTAATGTCCTCCATTGAGCGTAGGTGGAAGAACAAGGGGCCCAATCAAGGCATCACCAACAATGCCTGCCCAAACATTCACAGAAAATCTGTGTTGATGATGTGATTGCACAATTGCGTGCGGATTCTTGTCAGCCCACAAATGTTGATTGTGAAAATTTGCAGTTTGATCACGTTGGAATGAAGCCTCATCCGTAAAGAGAACATTTGCACTGAAATGAGGATTGACACATTGTTGGATGAACCATTCGCAGAAGTGTACCCGTCGAGGCCAATCAGCTGCTGATAGTGCCTGCACACGCTGTACATGGTACAGAAACAACTGGTTCTCCCATAGCACTCTCCATACAGTGACGTGGTCAACGTTACCTTGTACAGCAGCAACTTCTCTGACGCTGACATTAGGGTTGTCGTCAACTGCACGAAGAATTGCCTCGTCCATTGCAGGTGTCCTCGTCGTTCTAGGTCTTCCCCAGTCGCGATTCATAGGCTGGAATGTTCCGTGCTCCCTAAGATGCCAATCAATTACTTCGAACGTCTTCCTATCAGGACACCTTCGTTCTGGAAATCTCTCTCGATACAAACGTACTGCGCCATGGCTATTGCCCCGTGCTAATCCATACATCAAATGGGCGTCTGCCAACTCCACATTTGTAAACATTGCACTGACTGCAAAACCACGTTCGTGATGAACACTAACCTGTTGATGCTACGTACTGATGTGCTTGATGCTAGTACTGTAGAGCAATGAGTCGCATGTCAACACAAGCACCGAAGTCCACATTACCTTCCTTCAATTGGGCCAACTGGCAGTGAATCGAGGAAGTAGAGTACATACTGACAAAACTAAAATGAGCTCTAACATGGAAATTAAGTGTTTCTGGACACATGTCCACATAACATCTTTTCTTTATTTGTGTGTGAGGAATGTTTCCTGAAAGTTTGGCCGTACCTTTTTGTAACACCCTGTATATGTATCCTGCCTAAATCATTTTGCAGTTGGTTTTGATCATCTGATGACTTAACTAGACCCTAAATGCCAGCATCATCTGCAAACAATATAAGAGCGTTGATCAGATTTTCTCCTAAATCCTTTTTTGTAGATCAGGGACAGCAGAAGGCCTGTAATGCTTCCTTGAGGAATGCCAGAGATTACTTCTGTTTTATACTGTGTGGGATATACGTCACGAGATTCCAAATTTTGTAATGCTATTCATACTAGTACCAGTGTAAAACGCTCCTATCAGAGTGCAAAAAGAGGCGAATATGCTCCTCTTCATCAAAAGACTGACTGAAAAGTGAGGTACCAGCCGCCTCATTCTACCTTTCTCACCAAGTTTAAAAATTTTTGCAAAAATGTTAGAATGTGAACAAATTTGCACTCTTTTTTTCTTTTTAACATGCAGCTCACATCTCACACCCACAAGCTGCCCTAACTGTAGGTTGCTTACAACCCCTAGTCCATCTCTATAAGTCTCTCATGTCCATCCACTTCCAATTACCCATTCTCGCTTACTCATTCAGCCCAACTCATTTCATTATCCCTTTGTGGCTCTCCAACTGTCACTGTCTCCTGTCTCACAGCTACAGACACTATTTTTCTGTCCAACTACAACTACTGCTGTCTTCTCACACAAACACTGTCTCTCTCTTGTTATCTCTTACTGCTACTATCTCATTCATTTCTTCCTACTGTTGCTGTCGCTTCTCTGTCGCTATCTGCTTCTTGCTCATTGTCATTGTTATAGACTCTGTCTCTCATTATCACTGGTGCTCATACATTAGCCTCTCCCATTGGCACTGTCTCCTTCACTCTTTACCTAGCACAATTCTCTCACTGTCTGCTATGTTCCATGGCCTGCCTATCTCTCTCTCTCTCTCTCTCTCTCTCTCTCTCTCTCTCTCTCTCTCTCTCTCTCTCTCTCTGTCATTCCTTCGCTCTTTCTATACCACAACTACTGTCTACTAGTTAACAGTATTTAATACTTCTTTGTCTCATTCTGCTGCCACCATCTCCTCCTCTTTCAGCATCAAAAAGTGCGAATATTTTTGCTTGCCAATATTTTTGTGGACGTTTTTAAAGGTGCTTAAGAAGGTAGAATGAGACAGTTGGTACCCTACTTTTCAGAGTCTTTTAATAAAGAGGAGAGTACTCACCTTTTTTGTGCTCCAATAGGAGCATTTTTCCACTGGTTCCCTTCTTTTCCCCACCACAGCAGGGCATATCACTCATGTGAAAAGAAATTTATGGGTCAGTAAAATTTTGGTAGTTTACTTATGTGAAATTTAAATAATGCAAACTAATTTTACTCCTCAGACCACATTTTACATGCACTTAAGTTTTGTATGTGGTTCAGTACTACGACGTCGAGTTTCCAGAACCCTTCCTATGATAATGAAGACACTTTGCATCATGGTTTTCCATACTGCATCACTTCATAAAGTATGTTTTCACTGCACAAGTAAGGTAACTTTAAACCTCTGTATCTGGAAAAGGAATAAAGATATCAAGAACATTTTTGAGGTTGTTTGAGATCAGAGTCTTAGGAATATTCATAAAAATTTCAGCCATATGTTGTGTGTAGCCATCCTGAAATCTTTGGCTGGGTTTTGGTCCTTTGATGAGGGTGAAAATGTAATAAAAAAATAAAACTTTTTTCTGGTTTTCTGAGTAATAATTCATGAAGTAATGATGTCTTCATAAGTCCCATGAAGTCCTCTACAAACCACATCAAATGCAAAAAGAACCAGCTGATGTGCTCCATTTGTCTAAGCAGGAGGAGAAGTGTAGTAATCATACTTTGAACCTGTACTGTAGGTAACTCTTAAGACGATCCTTCTGTTAGGTATACAAATGGTCCCCAGCCCAAGGGCTATCTGAAACACTTGGCGCTACGTTTTTATCACCAATATAAACTGAGGTATAGCCACCGGAAAATCCCATTTTTATGCGCGGCATTTTGGAACATATTAGTAAGTATGTTGTTGCATGCATACCGACAGGCTTCAGAATTATGCTGTCACCTTGTTGTTCATTTAGGGCAGACATTGGTAAGATGCCTTACCTTGAGGTGAAATGTACGCCCTATGCAGGCGATTGGCCATGCATGTAGCACAATATAGTCAATAATATATGGTGACACTGGTCATGGAGACGTTTAAAACATAGGTGACAAATTGAAATCATCATAATATTAAGTCCTCCCTGTGAATCAGGAACCTTGCCGTAGTGAGGGGGCTTGCAAGCCTCAGTGATACAGATAGCTGTATCGTAGGTGCAATCACATTGGAGGGGCTCTGTGGAGAGACCAGACTCACATATCGTTCCTGAAGAGGGGTGACAACCTTTTCAGTAGTTGCAGGAACAACTATCTGGTTAAGTAACTGATCAGACCCTGTAAACACAAACCAACGAGGCATAGCTATGCTGCTGCTGTGAATGGCTGAAAGTGAGGTGAATCAGCACCTTTATTTTTTCCTGAGGGGCAAGCAGCTCTATTGTATGATTAAACGATTGATGGCATTCTCTTGGGTAAAATACTCCAGAGGCAAAAATAGTCCCTCGTCTGGATGTCCTGGAGGGAACTACTGTTGGAGGAAACTACTGTCTGCTACTGAGAATAATGTGCTTGACAGGAAAGCAGTTGCAGATGATGATGTAATCTACAGCATAATATTATGCATCATTTTAAATGGTGTTGTTACTGTCACTATGTTAATATTGTGCTGAGGTGTTGCACTTTACACTGTACGAATCCTTCCATAATAAAAATGGTCAAATTCTTTATTTGCATCAGTAGTTACTATGTAAATAGTTTTTTATGTTGTTATTTTGCATACAACTGCTGAACTGTGCTGTTTTGTCATGGCGTGTTTTGTTTTACTCAGTTGAAGCATTTCGAATGGTGGAGTTTTCTTGTCTGTTCCTTGCTCACAATGAGGATTTGACATCTTATGTTTGTTTCACAAAAATTGTCAGCTGTGGCACTGATGCTGTGAATACAAAATGTGTAAGTTAGTGACAAAGATAAAAGTCATGTGAAATGTGCGAGCAGGGTACTCATACCATCATAATTGCTTAATGGAAGATGGGGCACCAACATGTATGGGTTTTTAAGGGATATGATATGACTTTGATGATGACAAAACCATGTATTTTTAATAACTGCATACATAGTATTATTGCAGGTAATGTATTTGTGTCAGTCAGTGTACATTATGCACTGTCCTGTCATATACATACTAATTGTATGCCCAAAAACATGTTGTTAAATACTATGATCGACACAAATACTCCCATTAGAGTGTCATCCTATTATGTGTCTAGACTTCAGTTGCGTTTTCTTCAGTCTCTGGTTGAGCCAGATCAGAATACGAAGAGCTCTTTTTGTCATTCTCGTCACCAAGGTGTATCCTATTCAAATCTGAAATTTGTGTCTAGGCTGTCATCTATGATAAAAGAGCATTTCAACAATTACAATATTAGCTTTTGATAGGCTGGGGAGCTAATTTTTCTGCACCTGCATCATGAAATTGGTAGCTCTCATTTGACTGTGATAAGCACCACTGGGTTTTCTGGCTCTGAACATCAGTTCTACTCCATTGACAAATCAATTCTTGAGAATTTCAGGTAGTAGAAACTCCAGGTAGGAATATCAACACTGTAAGAAAATACAGATTACTATGAGCTCTAATGAAGACATATCAAATTGCAGACAGGCACAAATAAAAGACTCTCACATAAAGCTTTTGGCCACAGCCTTCATCAGTAAAAGAGAGACACACACCATTCATACACACAAGCTAGCACACCTCATGCATACACGACTGCTGACTTCACCATCTTGGACCGGAATGCAGCTATCACGTGGGATGCAAGCAGCAATCTGGATGGGTCAGGGAAGAGGAAGGGATAGTACCGTATGTGTGGGGGGAGAGACAAATGCTGCCTGGTGGAGTGTGCAGGGACTAGTCTGCCAACAGGTGAGTGCCACTCCCAATGCCAACCCCAACCCCTTGCCACAAGGATCATATCCCTTTGGAAGATCCAGGTGCAAAACCTGCCCTATCCACCCACCCAGCACTCCCTATTCCAATCCTGTCACAGGTTTATCCTATCCCATCTGGGGCCAGTCCACCTGTGAAAGCAGCCATGTCATTTACCATAACTGCTGCAATCATTGCACAGTGTTTTATATAGGTGTGACCCCAACCAGCTGTCCCTCAGGATGAACGGCCACTGCCAAGGCCAAAGTAGACCACCTGTGGCACAACATGCTGTTGAACATAACACACTTGATTTCAATGGCTTCTTCACTACCCGAGCCATCTGGATCCTTCCCTTCACCACTTGATTTTCTGAACTGCGCAAATGGAGTTATCCTTACAACACATTCTCCACTCCCGTAATTATCATGGGCTCAACCTGTGATAACCAAACAGTTTCCACACCATATGTCCATCATCTCCTCCCCATTCTCATCTTCCACCCTGTTTATTTGCAGCCGTCTACCAATGCATCCACCTGTCTTCCCCACTCCTCTCCTTCTTTAGGTTCGGGGAGAAAAAAATTATAACTTTGAGGTTTGCTACTGACATTATAATGCTGTCGGAGATAGCCAAGAACTTGGAAGAGCAGTTGAACAAAATGGATAGTGTCTTGAAAATAAATTTTGAGATGAAAATGAGCAGAAGTAAAACAAGGGTAATGTAATGTAGCCAAATAAAATCACACAATGCTGAGGAAATTTGATTAGGTAGTGAGTTATTTGGGCAACAAAATAACTAATGAAAGTATGGAGGATACAAAATGCAGACAAGCAACAGAAACAGAGTGTTTGTGAAAAAAGAAATTTATTGACTCTGAATATTAAAGTAAGTATTAGGGGCACCTTTTTCTGAAGGTATTTGTCTGACATGTAACCTGGTATGAAAGTGAAATGAGGTCTATGAACAGTTCAGGTAAGAAGAGAGTAGAATTTTTAGAATTGTGGCGCTACAGAAAATATCGAAGAGTAGATCAGGTAACTAATGAGATTGACACTGAATTGAATTGGGGAAAAGAGAAATTTGTGGTGCAGTTTGAGTAAAAGAAGGGTTCAGTCGATGGGGCACATCCGAAGGTGTCAAGGGATTGTCAGTTTGCTAATGGATGGGAGGCTGCAAAAATTTTTGTAATGCAGAGAGAATGAGTTTTGCATTCACACACACACACACGCACACACACACACACACACACACATACACACACACACACACACACACACACACACACACACACACACTTGCAAGTTCTCCATTATTATCAACAGCAGAGCCACTTCATTTTTAAATGCGCAATACCATACCACTTCCTCATAGCAAAAATGAACACACATGTTATGCCTACAGTTACAGGGTTAAATAACAAACTGCAAGGAAACCTCACTTTCTCAGACCCAAGCACCCTGCACCCCCACCTGCAAAATAGTGGTAAGAGAAGATATAGAGCTCACTTTCCGAGAAAACTAACTTCATACATCTCTCGCCCATATCATTAAGTTAAGCCTCAATTAACACAGAAAAAATAAGAAATCAGTTAATGTGCATGTTTTCTTCAAATAAAAGCCTTCAAAGGCTTTGTAGTACAATACAATGTTGGCTCTTGTTAAGAGGGATCTCTGATAAAAGGTTTTCAGATACTTGAAACTGGTGCTGTAAATTTCTCATTATGCAGTTTGAATAATGGGTTATAAACTGTTTGAAAGCTTTATTTGTATAGATCAAATTAACACAAATGGATGATATTACTGTTGTCTTTAGCTTGTGTAATTCGAATTGTGTATCATGTAATGAAATGGCTGTAGGATGTGGAAGTGAGAGTGAGTGAGAGAGAGAGAGAGAGAGAGAGAATGTTCATGTGCACAGTTGGTCCAGGATGGCAGACAGAGTTAAGACAAGACATCATTATGAAAGTAGACTACTAGTGCATGAAAAAAATCAATCCACAAAGATGAGAATGATCATACATAGGAAAATTATCACAAAGAGCTATAGAGACATTTCAGTTTGCCCATATATCTAATGACAGTCACATTCTACTGCTATCTGAACTTGTGAAATGGGGATTTCCAAATTTCTGGCCATCACTATGTGTGTTTTGGGATCTTGCATAGGGCAAGACCAACTACAAGAACAAGCAGTTATTGTCAAAGACTGAGACTGACTGGGGAATCTTTTCCACTATTTCAAACATACCATGACATTGTGTTTTGTACAAAAGCAATAAATCGAGAAAGTAGAGATGCACATATACTAGACAGATACACATCACTGAAATTTCTCTTTTAATTCTCACTTCTTGAACTGAAGTGATTTTAGTCTCTTCCAGTAAAATTTCATTAAGTGACAGTCTTTATTCTCAATTCCCAGTAAGTGAATTTATTACATTGTTGTATTCAGCTGAGGCAGGGATGTAAAACTGTGGTAAATATATTGATGCTTCTCTCTAAGAGTTTCTGTAAAATAATTGTTACCTGCAAAACTATTGTGATTCTGGAACACACACTGTGCTAGGCCACAGGCAAGAATCAGGCTACTGACAACTGTGCAGTAAATAGATTAATAGTACTTCTGGATAACGTGTTGTTCCCAGCAGTCTGGTGACAATGAACAGTATCGTCAATAGGGTTACTTTGTACCACTTTTTGAAAATACCGGGCACACAGTAAATTACATCTCACAACAGACATTGTAATGTCTTACATCTCATCACTGAGTTTTTGGAAAAGTGAAAATGTATACTAACTGTGGTGTCACCGCCAGACACCACACTTGCTAGGTGGTAGCTTTCAATCGGCCGCGGTCCATTAGTACATGTCGGACCCGCGTGTCGCCACTGAGTGATCGCAGACCGAGCGCCACCACAAGGCAGGTCTCGAGATACGGATAGCACTCGCCCCAGTTGTACGACGACTTTGCTAGCGACTACACTGACGAAGCCTTTCTCTCATTTGCCGAGAGACAGTTAGAATAGCCTTCAGCTAAGTCAATGGCTACGACCTAGCAAGGCGCCATTAACCATTTTAAGATAGAGTCTCACTTGTATCATCAAGGAATGCTGTATACAAATGATGGATTAAAAGTTAAGTATTATAGCAGCTACGTACTTTTCTTGCTACCATTCATTACGTATCCTGTTTCAGACCTCTCTCTAGCCTACGTGAGATTAACGCGTGCCTTTCGGCTACTTCAGTGTGGCGTAGCTGTCTTGTTACGCCACAACAGTTGGCGACGAGTCAACGGAAAGGGTCTTGTTCTTTCTAATTGCTTACATTTACTTGTGTCATGGCTTCGCCACAATCTCCCGATGTTCTGTCCGAATTTTATCGCTTGCAGAATCAGCAGACACAGGCGTTATTGGATGCCCTTGGACAGCTCGTCCAGGGTCAACGTGCACTGCAACACGATGCGGCAGCCGCCGCTTCACCGCTACAGCAGCCACAACTCGCTGTTGCACCGCCATTCCGTAATTTTCAAGCAGACGTAGAATCCTGGACGGAATGGTCACGCCAGTTTGGATTTCATCTCGCCGCCTACAGAATTCAAGGTAACGAGCGGCAGTCTCATTTATTGGCGTGTGTAGGGGTGCAAACGTACCGTGTGATAGTGAAATTGTTTCCCTGACGCGTACAAAACGTACGGCCGGTCAAACTAATAGGGAGTGGGTTGCAACTTTGCAAGGCCTTACAAGAGATTGTGCTTTTGAGTGTGAATGTGGACTCCCTTATTCAGATACAATGGTACGTGATGCAATAGCACAGAACGTTTCTGATGTTCGCATATGGGAACAGATTTTGAAACTCGTCAATCCCTCCCTTCAGCAAGTGATAGACATATTGGATAGACAAGACACGCTTGACTTTGCTCAGGGATCATTTGCAACTTCGCCAGCCATGTGTAACATTAACCGGCCCGCCGGGCACGCTGCACGGCCCGGTAAACTGCCCTCGCGCACGTCCACGCAGCTGCCGCCACGCTCTAAACCAGGTGTGCCGCGCCAGCACACAAATGCAGTGAAATCATGCCCGCGGTGTGCAACTAGACATTTGCGTGACAATTGCCCGTCACGCCAAGCTATTTGTTTTTACTGTAATAAGAAAGGACATGTTCAAAGTGTTTGCCAGAAAAAGCTCAGGTCAGACAATCACAACCATTCCAGGCCTTTTGCTTTGCGCCGGAATCGAACCAAGACTACTCAGGCTCGTGAACCTTCGCCCATGGATATTCATGTAGTTAATTCCACTTCGTCCAGTGCCACTGTCTCTAACAGTGACTGTGTTCGTCCCACAAATACTGTGCGTCGACGTCGCCGGAAATCGCGTCAATTGGCAAGTGCTGCTGTACCTGTATCAGTTCCAATTGCACGAGACAGTCGCTCTTGTCGTCAGCAGGACAATAAACTTTTTGTAGATTTGGACTTTAATGGCAAGGTCATACCATTCCAGCTCGATACCGGAGCTGCAGTTTCATTGCTCAATCATGACACGTACAAACAACTGGGCAAACCTCCGTTGCGTTCCGCACCTGTTAAGCTCACTACATATTCAGGACAGCAGATCCCTGTGTTAGGACAGTGCACTCTTCTTGCGACATACAAGGGACAAACAAAACTTGTGTAATTTTACGTTCTTCTACTGCCGTGAACTTGTTTGGTTTAGATTTATTTCAGTTGTTTAACTTGTCTATCGTAAATCAGGTCCTATCAGTGAATCAGACTGTGTCTTCAGACAGTGTTTCTCGGCTATGTGAAGAATTTGCAGACATTTTTGCACCGGGCCTTGGTTGTGCTAAGAACTATGAAGCACATTTGGAACTGAAAGTCAACGCGCAACCGAAATTTTTCAGAGCACGCAATGTTCCTCACGCATTGCGTGATGAGGTCGCAAGAACATTACACAATTTAGAATCACAAGGTGTAATTGAACGTGTGCAAGCTTCTCTCTGGGCCTCACCCTTAGTAATTTTGCCAAAACCTTCCGGAAAATTGAGACTTTGTGTGGACTTCAAGGCAACAGTGAATCCACAACTCGTGATTGCAACTTTTCCCTTACCCCGCCCGGAAGATCTTTTTGATAAATTGTGCCCGGGTAAATACTTTTCGAAGTTGGACCTAACAGATGCGTACTTGCAAATCCCAGTGGACGCCGAATCCCAGCGCGTCTTGGTGGTTAACACGCATCTTGGTTTGTACCGATTCAAAAGACTGCCATTCGGGTGTGCATCCGCCCCTGCATTGTTTCAGCAATATTTACAAACTATTTGTGCGTCGGTCCCTACTGCTGCGAACTATCTGGACGATATTGTGATCTCCGGAGAGACAGCCGACGAGCATTTAGCACACCTACGAACATTATTTCAGGTATTGCGACAAAATGGTCTTCGCTTGCGGAAGGACAAATGTGTGTTTTTTGCTCGTGACTTACCATACCTGGGGCATGTCATCAATGCCCAAGGCATACATCCGAGTCCAGAGCACCTCCGTGCCATACAAGATTTGCCTTCGCCACAGAATGTGAAGCAGCTACAGAGTGTGTTGGGTAAAATTAACTATTATCATCGCTTTCTGCGCAATGCCTCTTCCATTTCAGCTCCGCTTCATAGCTTACGCCGTAAGGGTGTTCCGTTCGTCTGGACGATGGAATGCGAACGCGCCTTTCGCCAGTTGAAATCGGCGTTGCTTTCTAATACTTGCCTTACGCCATTCGATCCCCAGAAACCCCTTTTGTTGATGGTAGATGCATCGGATTTCGGGATCGGTGCTGTGCTTGCGCACAAAGATGGGTCGCATGCTCGCCCTATTGCCTTTGCGTCCAAATTGCTCTTGTCTGCGCAAAGAAATTATTCCCAGATAGAGAAAGAAGCTTTGGCTCTCGTGTTTGGTGTTACTAAGTTCCATGATTTCTTGTATGGTCGTCACTTTACCATCATCACAGACCACAAACCTTTGACATCGCTTTTTCATCCGAACAAGCCTGTACCTCCGCGTACAGTGCAGAAATTAATTCGCTGGTCTATTTTCCTCTCGCAGTACCGCTACGATATCTTGTATCGGTCCACTGCTAAGCATGGAAACGCTGATGCGTTGTCCCGTTTGCCTGTTGGTGAGGATACAGCATTCGATTCTTCCGAACTTGCTTGCCTGTTCATTGATGCGGAAACCGATGAAGTGGTTGAATCGTTTCCGATTGATTTTCGTCGTGTAGCTACAGCCACAGCTGCTGACCCTGTCCTTGCTACCGTTTTGCGTTTTGTTGCTACGCAATGGCCTTTGTCAAAGTCTCGGATCGAGGATCCGTTGGTTCGCTGATTTTTTGCTCATAAGGAGAGACTTTTTTTACGACGTGGTGTTATGTTGTTGCGTTCTGATAATGATCAGTCCAGAGTCGTGGTCCCACGTTCATTAGAGTCCTCTGTTTTACGGCTTCTTCACCAAGGACATTGGGGTATAGTGCGAACGAAACAACTTGCTCGCCAGCACTGTACTTGGTTCGGAATTGATGCTGCGATTACGAATATGTGTTCTTCTTGCATGGCGTGTGCCAAACAACAATCCGCACCGCTGCAGAAATTCTTTGCATGGCCAACAGCCACTTCCCCTTAGCAACGCTTGCACATCAATTTTGCTGGTCCATTCTGGTAGATGCCTTCAGTAATTTTCCTTTCGTTGTCCGGATGTCTTCCACGATGTCCTCTGCCACCATCCAAGCGTTGTCTGCTATCTTTTGCATTGAAGGTCTTCCGCAGACTATTGTTTCCGACAATGGCCCACAATTCATGTCCGCAGAATTTCAGTCATTCTGCCAGGCCAATGGTATTCAACGTCTGACATCCGCGCCGTTTTCGCCTCAGTCAAACGGTGCCGCTGAACGATTGGTCCGGACTTTCAAGTCACAGATGTTGAAGTTGAAAGAGTCGCATTCTCGGGAGGACGCGTTGTTGCTCTTTTTGTCATTGTATCGCTCTCAGCCCCGAGATGGTCGCTCGCCGGCTGAGTTGCTTCACGGTCGTCCTCATCGAACCTTGATGTCTTTGCTGCATCTGCCGCATCAGGTTCCTGTGCAGCGGCAGACTTCTGCTTTTGCTCCAGGCGACGTTGTATTCTATCGCAACTATCGAGGTTCACGGCGTTGGCTCGCAGGGCGCATTCTTCGCTGCCTCGGCCGCGCGATGTATTTGGTTTTGGGGGCCTCTGGTGACGTGCGTCGGCATCTCAATCAGCTGCGCCTCTGTCGTCGCACGGGTTCTGCCGCTCCCCGTCTGCTTTCAGCGACGGTGCCGTCCGGTCAGTGCCCTGGGGACCCATCTACTGGCTCGCCTCATCCCCAGGTGTTACCGATGATGCCTTCCATTTTGTCCCATGGTGACGCGCCGCTGCCGCCTCCGCCGCCGCCGCCTGTCCTCCAGCCGGCGCCGCCCGCAGTGGACGCTTCGCTGCAGCCGCCAAGCGCCTCCCTGGGTCCCGCGCCGCCGATCGCTTCCAGTGACCAGCTGTCCTCCGCCATGGAACTCTTGCCCGCTCCGGACCACATGGCGTCTTCGCGCTTCGGATACCCCGACGCAATGGAGGTCGACCCTTCGGCCCCTCCTGTCTCTTTACCGACGCATACACCGCATGTTGACGTGCACCCTGGACTAGGTATTCAGGCGTTTCCTAGCTCCCCTCGGACCGAATGTCCGGGTGCGGGTGGCACAGCATCGCCTGTTGTTAGGCTCCCCACCTCATCGCATGCGTCAACATGGGGTCCTCCCCACGGCGGGCGGAAGCCTTATAACACGACCGTTCGCCGATTTGCGGGGGAGGAATGTGGTGTCACCGCCAGACACCACACTTGCTAGGTGGTAGCTTTCAATCGGCCGCGGTCCATTAGTACATGTCGGACCCGCGTGTCGCCACTGAGTGATCGCAGACCGAGCGCCACCACAAGGCAGGTCTCGAGATACGGATAGCACTCGCCCCAGTTGTACGACGACTTTGCTAGCGACTACACTGACGAAGCCTTTCTCTCATTTGCCGAGAGACAGTTAGAATAGCCTTCAGCTAAGTCAATGGCTACGACCTAGCAAGGCGCCATTAACCATTTTAAGATAGAGTCTCACTTGTATCATCAAGGAATGCTGTATACAAATGATGGATTAAAAGTTAAGTATTATAGCAGCTACGTACTTTTCTTGCTACCATTCATTACGTATCCTGTTTCAGACCTCTCTCTAGCCTACGTGAGATTAACGCGTGCCTTTCGGCTACTTCAGTGTGGCGTAGCTGTCTTGTTACGCCACAACAGTTGGCGACGAGTCAACGGAAAGGGTCTTGTTCTTTCTAATTGCTTACATTTACTTGTGTCATGGCTTCGCCACAATCTCCCGATGTTCTGTCCGAATTTTATCGCTTGCAGAATCAGCAGACACAGGCGTTATTGGATGCCCTTGGACAGCTCGTCCAGGGTCAACGTGCACTGCAACACGATGCGGCAGCCGCCGCTTCACCGCTACAGCAGCCACAACTCGCTGTTGCACCGCCATTCCGTAATTTTCAAGCAGACGTAGAATCCTGGACGGAATGGTCACGCCAGTTTGGATTTCATCTCGCCGCCTACAGAATTCAAGGTAACGAGCGGCAGTCTCATTTATTGGCGTGTGTAGGGGTGCAAACGTACCGTGTGATAGTGAAATTGTTTCCCTGACGCGTACAAAACGTACGGCCGGTCAAACTAATAGGGAGTGGGTTGCAACTTTGCAAGGCCTTACAAGAGATTGTGCTTTTGAGTGTGAATGTGGACTCCCTTATTCAGATACAATGGTACGTGATGCAATAGCACAGAACGTTTCTGATGTTCGCATATGGGAACAGATTTTGAAACTCGTCAATCCCTCCCTTCAGCAAGTGATAGACATATTGGATAGACAAGACACGCTTGACTTTGCTCAGGGATCATTTGCAACTTCGCCAGCCATGTGTAACATTAACCGGCCCGCCGGGCACGCTGCACGGCCCGGTAAACTGCCCTCGCGCACGTCCACGCAGCTGCCGCCACGCTCTAAACCAGGTGTGCCGCGCCAGCACACAAATGCAGTGAAATCATGCCCGCGGTGTGCAACTAGACATTTGCGTGACAATTGCCCGTCACGCCAAGCTATTTGTTTTTACTGTAATAAGAAAGGACATGTTCAAAGTGTTTGCCAGAAAAAGCTCAGGTCAGACAATCACAACCATTCCAGGCCTTTTGCTTTGCGCCGGAATCGAACCAAGACTACTCAGGCTCGTGAACCTTCGCCCATGGATATTCATGTAGTTAATTCCATTTCGTCCAGTGCCACTGTCTCTAACAGTGACTGTGTTCGTCCCACAAATACTGTGCGTCGACGTCGCCGGAAATCGCGTCAATTAGCAAGTGCTGCTGTACCTGTATCAGTTCCAATTGCACGAGACAGTCGCTCTTGTCGTCAGCAGGACAATAAACTTTTTGTAGATTTGGACTTTAATGGCAAGGTCATACCATTCCAGCTCGATACCGGAGCTGCAGTTTCATTGCTCAATCATGACACGTACAAACAACTGGGCAAACCTCCGTTGCGTTCCGCACCTGTTAAGCTCACTACATATTCAGGACAGCAGATCCCTGTGTTAGGACAGTGCACTCTTCTTGCGACATACAAGGGACAAACAAAACTTGTGTAATTTTACGTTCTTCTACTGCCGTGAACTTGTTTGGTTTAGATTTATTTCAGTTGTTTAACTTGTCTATCGTAAATCAGGTCCTATCAGTGAATCAGACTGTGTCTTCAGACAGTGTTTCTCGGCTATGTGAAGAATTTGCAGACATTTTTGCACCGGGCCTTGGTTGTGCTAAGAACTATGAAGCACATTTGGAACTGAAAGTCAACGCGCAACCGAAATTTTTCAGAGCACGCAATGTTCCTCACGCATTGCGTGATGAGGTCGCAAGAACATTACACAATTTAGAATCACAAGGTGTAATTGAACGTGTGCAAGCTTCTCTCTGGGCCTCACCCTTAGTAATTTTGCCAAAACCTTCCGGAAAATTGAGACTTTGTGTGGACTTCAAGGCAACAGTGAATCCACAACTCGTGATTGCAACTTTTCCCTTACCCCGCCCGGAAGATCTTTTTGATAAATTGTGCCCGGGTAAATACTTTTCGAAGTTGGACCTAACAGATGCGTACTTGCAAATCCCAGTGGACGCCGAATCCCAGCGCGTCTTGGTGGTTAACACGCATCTTGGTTTGTACCGATTCAAAAGACTGCCATTCGGGTGTGCATCCGCCCCTGCATTGTTTCAGCAATATTTACAAACTATTTGTGCGTCGGTCCCTACTGCTGCGAACTATCTGGACGATATTGTGATCTCCGGAGAGACAGCCGACGAGCATTTAGCACACCTACGAACATTATTTCAGGTATTGCGACAAAATGGTCTTCGCTTGCGGAAGGACAAATGTGTGTTTTTTGCTCGTGACTTACCATACCTGGGGCATGTCATCAATGCCCAAGGCATACATCCGAGTCCAGAGCACCTCCGTGCCATACAAGATTTGCCTTCGCCACAGAATGTGAAGCAGCTACAGAGTGTGTTGGGTAAAATTAACTATTATCATCGCTTTCTGCGCAATGCCTCTTCCATTTCAGCTCCGCTTCATAGCTTACGCCGTAAGGGTGTTCCGTTCGTCTGGACGATGGAATGCGAACGCGCCTTTCGCCAGTTGAAATCGGCGTTGCTTTCTAATACTTGCCTTACGCCATTCGATCCCCAGAAACCCCTTTTGTTGATGGTAGATGCATCGGATTTCGGGATCGGTGCTGTGCTTGCGCACAAAGATGGGTCGCATGCTCGCCCTATTGCCTTTGCGTCCAAATTGCTCTTGTCTGCGCAAAGAAATTATTCCCAGATAGAGAAAGAAGCTTTGGCTCTCGTGTTTGGTGTTACTAAGTTCCATGATTTCTTGTATGGTCGTCACTTTACCATCATCACAGACCACAAACCTTTGACATCGCTTTTTCATCCGAACAAGCCTGTACCTCCGCGTACAGTGCAGAAATTAATTCGCTGGTCTATTTTCCTCTCGCAGTACCGCTACGATATCTTGTATCGGTCCACTGCTAAGCATGGAAACGCTGATGCGTTGTCCCGTTTGCCTGTTGGTGAGGATACAGCATTCGATTCTTCCGAACTTGCTTGCCTGTTCATTGATGCGGAAACCGATGAAGTGGTTGAATCGTTTCCGATTGATTTTCGTCGTGTAGCTACAGCCACAGCTGCTGACCCTGTCCTTGCTACCGTTTTGCGTTTTGTTGCTACGCAATGGCCTTTGTCAAAGTCTCGGATCGAGGATCCGTTGGTTCGCTGATTTTTTGCTCATAAGGAGAGACTTTTTTTACGACGTGGTGTTATGTTGTTGCGTTCTGATAATGATCAGTCCAGAGTCGTGGTCCCACGTTCATTAGAGTCCTCTGTTTTACGGCTTCTTCACCAAGGACATTGGGGTATAGTGCGAACGAAACAACTTGCTCGCCAGCACTGTACTTGGTTCGGAATTGATGCTGCGATTACGAATATGTGTTCTTCTTGCATGGCGTGTGCCAAACAACAATCCGCACCGCTGCAGAAATTCTTTGCATGGCCAACAGCCACTTCCCCTTAGCAACGCTTGCACATCAATTTTGCTGGTCCATTCTGGTAGATGCCTTCAGTAATTTTCCTTTCGTTGTCCGGATGTCTTCCACGATGTCCTCTGCCACCATCCAAGCGTTGTCTGCTATCTTTTGCATTGAAGGTCTTCCGCAGACTATTGTTTCCGACAATGGCCCACAATTCATGTCCGCAGAATTTCAGTCATTCTGCCAGGCCAATGGTATTCAATGTCTGACATCCGCGCCGTTTTCGCCTCAGTCAAACGGTGCCGCTGAACGATTGGTCCGGACTTTCAAGTCACAGATGTTGAAGTTGAAAGAGTCGCATTCTCGGGAGGACGCGTTGTTGCTCTTTTTGTCATTGTATCGCTCTCAGCCCCGAGATGGTCGCTCGCCGGCTGAGTTGCTTCACGGTCGTCCTCATCGAACCTTGATGTCTTTGCTGCATCTGCCGCATCAGGTTCCTGTGCAGCGGCAGACTTCTGCTTTTGCTCCAGGCGACGTTGTATTCTATCGCAACTATCGAGGTTCACGGCGTTGGCTCGCAGGGCGCATTCTTCGCTGCCTCGGCCGCGCGATGTATTTGGTTTTGGGGGCCTCTGGTGACGTGCGTCGGCATCTCAATCAGCTGCGCCTCTGTCGTCGCACGGGTTCTGCCGCTCCCCGTCTGCTTTCAGCGACGGTGCCGTCCGGTCAGTGCCCTGGGGACCCATCTACTGGCTCGCCTCATCCCCAGGTGTTACCGATGATGCCTTCCATTTTGTCCCATGGTGACGCGCCGCTGCCGCCTCCGCCGCCGCCGCCTGTCCTCCAGCCGGCGCCGCCCGCAGTGGACGCTTCGCTGCAGCCGCCAAGCGCCTCCCTGGGTCCCGCGCCGCCGATCGCTTCCAGTGACCAGCTGTCCTCCGCCATGGAACTCTTGCCCGCTCCGGACCACATGGCGTCTTCGCGCTTCGGATACCCCGACGCAATGGAGGTCGACCCTTCGGCCCCTCCTGTCTCTTTACCGACGCATACACCGCATGTTGACGTGCACCCTGGACTAGGTATTCAGGCGTTTCCTAGCTCCCCTCGGACCGAATGTCCGGGTGCGGGTGGCACAGCATCGCCTGTTGTTAGGCTCCCCACCTCATCGCATGCGTCAACATGGGGTCCTCCCCACGGCGGGCGGAAGCCTTATAACACGACCGTTCGCCGATTTGCGGGGGAGGAATGTGGTGTCACCGCCAGACACCACACTTGCTAGGTGGTAGCTTTCAATCGGCTGCGGTCCATTAGTACATGTCGGACCCGCGTGTCGCCACTGAGTGATCGCAGACCGAGCGCCACCACAAGGCAGGTCTCGAGATACGGATAGCACTCATCCCAGTTGTACGACGACTTTGCTAGCGACTACACTGACGAAGCCTTTCTCTCATTTGCCGAGAGACAGTTAGAATAGCCTTCAGCTAAGTCAATGGCTATGACCTAGCAAGGCGCCATTAACCATTTTAAGATAGAGTCTCACTTGTATCATCAAGGAATGCTGTATACAAATGATGGATTAAAAGTTAAGTATTATAGCAGCTACGTACTTTTCTTGCTACCATTCATTACGTATCCTGTTTCAGACCTCTCTCTAGCCTACGTGAGATTAACGCGTGCCTTTCGGCTACTTCAGTGTGGCGTAGCTGTCTTGTTACGCCACAACACTAACTATGCCCTATTAGAGTAAAATTTCAATTTTAATGCTGGTGTAAAGTTACACTGTCATTCAGGATAACTTCAGACCAGTCTTAAAAACAATAACAATTTTCCTTGTTTCTAATACTACAGATAAATTTAGATTATTTCAGGAGGAAATTAGGTGTTAATAAGAAGTAAAAAAACAAGCAGTGGTAATTCAGTAATATGAGCTGGCTTTGAAACATCAAGATATTTGTATAATGCTTAATAATGCACAAAACAGTACGGTTAGCTTATTTCATCAGAATATGAGAGGATTGAGTAGTAAGGTAGAAGAGCTTCGTGTTGTCATCATCGTCGTTTTCTGACTCCAGCCCCCCGGATGTGATGTATAAGTGCTTGCCATCTGCATCTGTCTTCACACATCATCTGTTCCAGGACAACTTCCCATTTGTGTGCTTTCTCTTTCAAATTTGATCTTACAGTCTATCCAGCATTTTCTTGGTTTTTCCCATAGTCTTCTTCCTACGAGGTTCAGATTAAAATACTTTTTTGCAGATCTTTCACTATTCTTTCTCATTAAGTGCCCATACCACTGAAGGCTGTGTTTATTAATGACAGTGGTAACGGGAACCTCAATACCAGCTACTTTATTTCTTACTCCTGATTTTGCCCTGTCTAGTGGTTTGGTTCACAATTCTAATGAATCTCATTTCTGCTACCAGAATTCTGCTGAGGTCTTCGTTTAGTAGGGTACATGTTTCTAAACCATATGTTACAATACAAGAGAAGGAAAGTTGCTACTCACCATATAGCGGAGAAGCTGAGCCGCGATAGACACAATAAAAAGATTCACACAATCATAGCTTTCGGCTATTAAGGCCTTTGTCAGTAGTACACACACACACACACACACACACACACACACGTGTGCACGCAAGTGCAACTTGCACACACATCTGCAGTCTCAGAGAGCTGAAACTATAGTGAGTGTGTGTGAGCATGTGTGTGTGTGTGTATGCGAGACTGCAGATGTGTGTGCAAGTTGCGCTTGCGCGTGCGTTTGTGTATATGTATGTGTGTGTGTGTGTGTGTGTGTGTGTGTGTGTGTGTGTGTACTGCTGACAAAAGGCCATAATGGTTGAAAGCTATGATTGTGTGAATCTTTTTATTGTGTCTATCGCGGCTCAGCATCTTCACTATATGGTGAGTAGCAACTTTCCTTCTCTCGTATTGTTACATTCCATCCTGGATTTGCCATTGTTTGACTTAAACCATATGTTAGGATCAGTACGAAATAGGTGTGGTACATGATCACTTTAACTTTTTGGGACATTTTATCATCCCAGAGAAGATTTCTGATTCGACTGTAAAACTTGGATGCTTTTTGTGTCCTGCTGCTTAATGGTGTGTTTTAAGATCATGCTTTCTAAGTACCTGAAATGGAAACCAGATTCTACTTTGGCTCCTTCTAGAAATATATTTCAGGTCATTCATTACCTGTTGATGGTCATTTCTACTGTCTTTGTTTTACTTATTTTCAGTCCAAAATTTTTGAATGTGTTGTTCCAACCATTTAAGTTTCTTCTGTGCTGCAGCTTCTGTCTCTCTCCAGTAAATCAGAGATGTTAATCATTTAGAATATATTATAAGCTGGGCTCGGTTGTGGCATCATACACAACCATTAACCCAGCTCAAGGGAGATAGGGCCACATTCTCTGTCATCTACTTGAGTAATTCTTGTGGCTGGCACATCCACGCTGCGGGGGTGGAAAGGATAGCTAAGTTTAGGCAGGGACCCAGCTTCACAGGCTATAATGTGGAATCCATGCCCAGGGTTACGGCAAAGACCTTAATGGCACCTTCGGCAGAGGAGGAGATCTTCACAATGGCAGAGATGGCAGATGAGACAACCCATCCTTCATGGGAAATTAGAAGAGGATACCATTGCCATTGCCTTGTGGAGAAGCAGGATCTTAAAGGGCTAAGGGAGTAAAACCTGAAAGAAAATTCTCACCTGCGTTAGGCCTAGCAAGTCAGCAGACGAGCAAATATATACTGATTTCAAACCTAAACCAAGTCTCAGCAGGAAAATCTAGAGGTTCTTGTCTGTTTGCAAACTTTTAGAGAGCAGACATCCTGTGCCTGTCTGAGCACCAAATAACCACAGGGCTAGACAAGTTACAGGTAAAAGATTTTGCTATTGTAGCTTACTCATGTAGAAATAACACAGGAAAAGGAGGAGTTGTTACATACATTAAGACAGAACACAAGTTCAAAAACAATGAGACAAGTAGAATTTGTAGTGATCATCACACAGAGGCGTTTGCTTGTGAATAAATGTTGAAAAAATTTCACTTTTAATTGTAACTGTAAATAGATCTGCATTGTGAAATTTTGAATTATTTATGAAGAATCTGGATTCCTTACTGTACTAACTGTCAGACAGCACCAAGCAGTTACTAGTCTAAGGTGACTTCAGTGTAGATTTTTTAAAGGATTCTGATAGGAAAAATGATCTGGAAACCTTATTTGGCTCCTACAATTTAGTCTCAGTAATTAACTTTCAACATTGGTGGAGAAAGGCAGTAGGACCCTAATTTATGTTGTTTTCTTTGATGAAGCTCAGGGTAAGAAAATAACTGTTTACCGAGTAACAAAAGCTCTCTCTGATAATGCTGCACAGTCAGTTAGAATAAATAACATAGCACCTTACAGTATGAATACTCCTTAGTAGAAATCAGTTAGAATAATTAATGATTCCACGACAAATGTTTTTAAGAATAGTTTTCGGGAAATGACACGGGATATAACTTATAATGAACTAAATGCTAACATAAAATTTAATCTTTTCTATGATAAATTCATATAATTATTTGAAAATAGATTTCCACGTAAGCTAGTAACAAGGGACACTGAGCAGCCAGTAAAAAAAAAAAAAAAAAAAAAAAAAAAACCATGGATCACTAAAGGGATTAAAGTATCTTGTAAAAGGAAAAGGGAAACAAATTTTTGGCAAGGACAAGTATGAATCCTGCAGTTGTTGCACACTACAAAAATATTCAAACTTACTAATAAAGGTTATTAAATAATCAAAAGACATGCACATAGTGTCAGGTATCAGTACTTCCAACAACAGACAGAAGGCAATAGGAATATAGTTAAGTGAGAGATGGGACAGCCAGCCAGACACACAACAAAACAAAGCTCTATTGAACTGAATGGAAGGGCTACAAATGATGAGTCACAGGTAGCAAACGCATTTAATAATTATTTCTTAAATATAGTACAAGGCAAAGGGAGAAAGAGCAGTATGCTGAAAATGTAAGTTTCATAAAATTCAATCATATGAATGCATCATCAGCTTCTTCACAAATTAAGAAAATTTCTCAAAAAAATTCATCTGGTTTTGACAATGTTTTCAATAGAGTTCCCATGTAACAAGCCCAGCCTTCTCTGAAAAATGTAATACATCACTAACTCAAGCCATTTTTGTAGAGAGGTTGAAATATGCCGTTCTTAAACCTCTCTTTACAAAAGGTGTCGACAGACATGTCAATAACTACTGATCTGGTTCATTAATATCATTCTCCAAAATTTTTGAGGTGATGTATTCTAGAATAGTATCTCACCTTAGCAACAATAGTATCCTTAGTGAATCACACTTTGGGGTTTCAGAAGGTTTTCTCTGCTGAGAATGCCATTTACACTTTCACTCACTACACTGTGCAAGCATTAAATAATACAATAGCATCAGTTGGTATTTCGGCGATCTCTCTAAGGCATTTGACTGTATGAATCACAGTATTTTCCTAGATAAATTAACATTTTATAGCATTGATGATATAGCCAACCAATGGATCATCTCATATCCAACCAAAAGAATGCTGAAAGTTGTACTTAGTAATTCAAGCAATATAGTCCAGGGACATAAATCTGACAGGAGAAGTTACATCTGGGGTTCCCAAAGGTTCAATTATAGGTCCACTACTTTTCCTCATATATACAGGGTGAGTCAGGAGGAAAGGTGCATGTTTTGACTGATTCTGAACAAAAAAAACTTGATGTGGACATATGCCCTATTCCGAATGGTTTCCGAGAGAGAACACTTTTAATGTACATTTCTATTTATTTGACGTATTATTCATTGTCATTGTTTACAATGTATCACAGTAATATAGGGGAAGTTGAGACGAACATTTTCATACAGGACGCTTGTGGTCTATCAAGTCAGAAAACTACCTCAAACTGGCCTACAAAATGTACCTAAGTTACAGCGCATGTGTGGCGCAAGATTTTCAGTATTCCTGTGATTTCTCCGCACAAACTGTTAGTCCTAGACAAAAAATAGATAGGACCTTTTTTGTAGTAAATTTAATTTAGTTTAATTGTGTACTGAGACAAGTTTTCATTGGAGTGTGCAGTTTTCGTGTTACTAAAGAAAAATGTACAAAAGTGATATTAAAAGTGTTCTATCGCGGAAACCATTAGCAATAGGGCATATGTCCATATGAAGATTATTGTTCAGAATCACTAATACTATCATGTCGCAAAGCACATACCTTTCCTCCTAACTCACACTGTATATATAAAAGATCTTCCATCTAATATATAGCAAGCAGAATTATTGCTTTTTGCAGATGATACTGCTAGTGTAATCACTCCAAGCATATGTACAGAAACATAAGAAATGGTAAAGTTCTTAGCAGTGTAATTGACTGGTTTTCTGTGAATGGTCTCACCCTCAATTTTAGAAAGACCCACCATATTCAGTTTCGCAGATCAAGAGGTACTACACCAATGATAAGTGTAACACACGGTGAGGAAATAATAAATAGGGTGGAAACTTCAAAATTCTTAGGGGTCTATATGATGAGAATTTAAATTAGTCAGTGTTTTGGGATCGTAAGGGGATACTGGTGACTGATTTCATGGAACGTGGGGCAATAAACAACTCAGACAGTCATTGCGACACGCTATGAAAACTCAGGTGGAGAGGACGACTGACAGAAGGTGTAAAGCTGCTTCACGATAACACCTGACCTCACGTGTTCTGCCACACCCAGGAACTTTTGACAAACTTTGGTTGGAGTGTCATGCTCCACCCAACTTACAGTTCGCACCTTGTGCCTAACAATTATCATACTTGCCTGGCCAATGCTCCCAGAGCGACAATGAAGTCAAAGAAGAAATGAAATTCTTCCTCAATGGGTAGGTGCCAGAGTTCTACGAATGGGGATACAGGAATTGGAGCACCATCTACAAAAATAAATAGAAAAAAATGGAAGTTATGTAGAAATATAGAGCTAAGTTTCTTCTTTGTAACTACGTAAATTTCTATGAGAATAAACAGATGTCCATTTGTAAAAATAGAGGGAACTTTACTTCTGGGTCAACCCTCATACAAATTAATTTGCGATGTGAACGCGTAATGACTCATTCCACACCGTTAAGATCTATCGTTCTAAATGATCCATAGAACATGTTACTAATTAACTAGACCTGGAATTATTCAGCTTAAATCATTTGTTGTAAGGACATCTCTTCACAGCCAGTATAATTAATGGATAACCACAAGCCTAAGAGCTTGTAGGAAGTTGAAAAGATGACTGAAATACTAACTAGAAGTCACAAAGGTAATCAAACTGACACTTTTAGTACAAAATAATGGAAGTTGGTGGAGCAGCAGCCATTTGAAACAAAAGTAATACATAGTTCAAAGATACCCTGACTGGTAAAAAGTTACCCTGATTGATTGTAACTGTACATATGTAGGTCACATGTTAAGCTATATGTGCGGGGGAGGGGGGGAAGAAGTTTGGGGAAAGGGAGACAACACAATAGATGAGAAATTGTGTAGAGAATGAAAATAAATTTCATTATTAATTGTACTATTTTATTTCAATCAACAATTTCAGTCTATACAAATTTTCTACACAAATAATTCGGATTCATTAGTTGCATAACCCCATAAACTTCTGTAGTTACAAAAACAATAAAAACACAATAACAGTCTTATGGAATTAGTGTGTGTGGACCTTTAAATCAACATTAAAAATTAACAGTATCATTTAACAATAAATAAAACTTCTGTTACCAAGTCTTAAGTTTTGTGGATTTCTGTAATGGAAATAGACTTCAAAATTCTTTTCACTTATTCCACAAATTTTCTGTAGTCTCTGTCCTTGTCATTCTGACTCTCTTAATTTGCTACAATGAAAATCTTATGAAGTCAGTTCAGTTTATATATGAACTTATATGGTTTATGAACCATTAGTTATAAACCATGAACATGTTCAAAGAACCTAAGACACTACAGTAATGAAGCAACTTCAGTTTTAAAAATACTTAGTTCAGGAGACAATAAGTCACCTTGATGTTATTAATTTTGTATGCACTTCAAATGATTATAATGCATTTCAACTGTGTAATTATCTAGTTACCTTTGTAATCCATAAAAGCTACATTTTTTAACAGATCTGTGCTGTAAGTACTCCAGATGTTAAAACTGAAAAACTAGGAAACACGCAATATATTCTAAACATAGATATTATTAATGATTCTGTAACACAAGAATAAATAAAATAGTGTGTGTACATGACGCAGTTGTTTTCCAAGTTTCATATGACATCCTGCCTTGTGCTGCTAAAAATATTCCAAGAATGATATCAAAAGGTAAACAAATTTAAATTAGTAAGAAACTGAAGATTGTAATTACTGACAATGTGTGGAACCCTTCCATTGTTTTGTTGCTACATGCTGCTGAGTATTCTGCTCAGATTACCATTTATGAAGCTTTCCTTTGTCACCTTCAAAGGGATTATCCACACTATACACAGCAATTCTGAGACAAAACTGGCAGTTCAGTATATGAATTCATTAAAAACAGATGAATAGCAGCTTGGTCTCAAACCTAATAGTAATTATTCTTGATGAGTCAAATCTAGTGGATGTATTTAAATATTAAACTGAAATAATGTTACCGTGTATATCCAGCTCAGAAAAATGATAATGAATGTTTCTCAACATAAATAAGTAGTGGATTATCTGTAACCATAATATTGAAATATTATGAAGAAAATGTCTAACCTCATAGGTACATATGATGTGGATGTGTATGACACAAATATCAGTGTCACATTTATAACCCAAATGTGGGAAATATGCATCTTGTAATGTGGATAGCAAGGTACCATATTGCCCATTAGAAAGTAAACATACATTTGTTGAAATCTTGCTGTTATAGTGGAATGTACCATATTTAAAAAATGTCATTGTTTATGTAAATTGTAGATAGATTTAGACTTGCTTGTTTGCAACTGTTAAGCAAGTTGGTTAATTATGTCTGTTTCTTAACTCTAACCAGCATTATGTGATAAGGAATGTGTGCAGATTACTTTGAGATTGTGGAGGACAGGAGAGCTTATTTAGTTCAACAGCTTACGTTCGGGTGACGGATGGTAGAGATCATATTACAGAATGTATTGCACTCCTTAAAGAAAAAAAGAACTGCAAAAAAACAACCTCAAGCTGTTGCTTCCATAGCAGAAGAAGGCCAACAACTGTAAAGTGACATACTATTGAAACTATTTAAAACCATAGTTTCAAAATGCAAGCATGTGCAATCAAAAGCAATGGAAAATAATTATTTTCCTGTCTCTTCTCCTCCCCCCCCCCCCCCCCACAAAAAAAAGCAATAGCCTCACGATCTTAAGGCTCAATGCTTTCATCACAAACCTAAGATTCTGATTCTTTTGCATGCAAGGCTTTTCTGTTATTAATCATACTGAAGTTGTCCACATTTTTGTAATAATTATTTTAAAAATAGAATGGCCAAATATTTAACTAAAATTATCCAGCTGTAAAATATGAAGACAGCCTTGTTTCATAATGCTCTACTAGATACTGTTATAAAGGAGATGCCCTTGTCTTTGTGTTACATGTTGATTGAACCAGCCTCTCCAGTTATGAAAAGGCTGTACAGCTTCATTAACACAGATAACCAAGATAAGTTTTTGCTTACACTCAGCTTCAACAGTGGTGAAAGTCCTGTCAAGTGCCATAAAAATCCTAAAACCATTTATGAGATAACATCTATTAAATAAGAAGTGGTCTATTAAACATACTCAAGATCCAGAGATGCAAAACAATTCCAGTATTAACTTAGTGAAATGCTACATCACACTATTACTCATGTGTATTTAAGGTGGGGCTAACATTTATATTGCACTGGTAAATGGCAGATAGATTTATAAATTAAGTTACAGAAATATTGTAGGTAAAAGTAAAATTTAATCTGTTTCTTGTGCAATTAAATATTGGAAAACTTCAGAAGTTATGTTGATATACATACATCTTCAATCACATGACACTGACATCTTCCCATTTGCATATTATAACACTTAAAGGAGAAAAGTGTCTCACTGAATAAGTACAAAAATTGATGCCACCATGCTGTTCACTTTGAATAAATACACGACAGAAAACTGTACAATGTACTTATTAATTAGGAGATTTGATAAACATGGAAACCTGAATCTATTAGTAGTAATCAATACAGTAGTTGACTTTTTACTTTCTTTTCTTTTTATTAAAAAAAAACCACTCCCTTCTTCAGTATGAAGTAAAAAATCTATAGTCATGAATAGATATGACCACATGTACAAAGAGTAATAAAAAGAACTGAATAAGAATAAAGTGATCACTAGTATTATTTTATTGTTTTAAACAATTAAGTCATGGTTAACACAGTTACAACGACTAAAATAGAGATATGAATCCCAAAAAATTTAACTTGTGTGACATATCACTGGTATTTAGAGAGAATGACCAGCAACGAGTAAATACAAATAAATACAAATATGTATGTGACTTTGAAGGTTTGTAAACTTAAACAAAATGAGTAAGGAAAAATATTAAACATTAGACTGATGGTTATTTTATTATTACACAGTTTGAAACAGTCTAAAATCTTGTGTGCACTGTGCTCAGACTACAATAAATGTTCAAATTTTAAGATGAAAATGAACAGTGATGTACACAGTTGCAAAGAAAACAATTTAGTTTTTGCATTATAATTAAGGCAGCTCATAGAAATCTCCTTGTCTCCACAAACTATTTCTGCTGGTGAATTTATTTAAAAAGGCTACAGGTACTATAACTTTTATCTGGAGGAATACACATGTCAAGTCATTCACCAAAGATCTTGGCATGAAAAGCTTACATAACTTGTCTTAAAGTTTCTGAGTGCTTTATTCAAAGCCACTGCAGTGAATCTAGCTTATGAGTGTTAAGTTCCCAAAACATATGCTCAAAAGCTGTATCACTACTTCATTAGCAAGCAAAACAATACCATAATAAGTAAAGTAGCTTGAATGTTTTTAAGACAGTGGTGTATCAGCACATAGTTGTTGGTCATTACCAGCTACTATTACAGCTCATGTGTAATTCTGCAGACTCAAACAAAATAGATCTACCCATACTCTAATGTGTGGATCACATTCATGGCTCAGAACTTCATTATTGTAGGTGAGTGGTCACCTTCTTTGGCATCAAATTCCATCATCCCTACTTCATAATTTCATTAATGATTACATTATTTCCACTTAAATATGAGGCAGGGATCTATGTACCAGATGATGCACTGACAAACAAATTCTAGGAGGAGGAAAACCACGAAGAAAACTGGAATGATTCACTTTATAGGAATGGATGGCACGGTACTGAGAGAACGAGGGTTGAAAACATGAACGAGTGAGTCCCATCCACAGTCAGCAATCTGTCCTACCACATGGCTATTGAAGTCCAAACCATACACGAACTCTGAGTGATGCTTTACTGTCTCCACTGCTTCTGATGACACTTTGAAGTCCCAAATCCTGAAGAAAAGAGATCATTGAGATAACTTGTACACAATACACAAAGTAGTACAACATTAAAAAAAAAAATCAGCATGAAGACAGTGTGATATATTAATTCAGTCTACAGTATTCTTGTTACATACAAAATCTGATATTGTTTAAGTTTTCATCAACAGCTTCTGAACTTGTTTACAGACAGTAAAATAACAATCATAAGAGAACAATGACAGAGGAAAAAAAAAAAAAAAAGATTAATCATAGTAGTGACTGAATAGGAAATGATGTAAGTTCAGGGATAGGGTACAAAATTAGATGGTATTTAAATGTTCTGGATTTCACATTTTGACACAGCAACCTGAAAAAGTATGAAATAGAAAAAAAAAAAAAAAAAAAAAATTTTTCATTCTGGAAGTCCAAATCATGTGCCCTTCCTTTTTAACCTACCATTGAAAAGCTAGGATAATGTGTATCGACAGCATTAGCCCCTTAACTTAAAACGCCGAGTTATCTCATTTTTATTATTTTGACAGGAACTTAAAATCCCGAGTATTCACAGGCAACTTAAAGACAGACCCTCGGAAATATAAAACCCCACTTATATCTGCTTCAGAGCTGGTAGTTATATGTTCGGTTGCTAGCGAGCATATGGTAGTACATTTGTAGCCTGGCTGTCGTGTTTTCTTTGAAAAGGTTACCAGTAGATATCGCCTTTACACAACGAAACACGGACTCTCAGACTCTTCCTTTAGTAATGCTTTCGAAAAACGATATATATAGTGCAAACACACACACACACACACACACACACACACACACACACACACACACACACACACACACACACACATATATATATATATATATATCCATCCACACATACACAGACACAAGCAGACATTTGTAAACGCAAAGAGTTTTGCCTTTGCAAATGTCTGCTTGTGTCTGTGTATATGCGGATGGATATGTGTGTGTGTGCGCGCGCGCGAGTGTATACCTGTCCTTTTTCCCCCCTAAGGTAAGTCTTTCCGCTCCCGGGATTGGAATGACTCCTTACCCTCTCCCTTAAAACCCACATCCTTTCATCTTTCCCTCTCCTTCCCTCTCTCCTGATGAGGCAACAGTTTGTTGCGAAAGCTTGAATTTTGTGTGTATGTTTGTGTGTCTATCGACCTGCCAGCACTTTCGTTTGGTAAGTCACATCATCTGTGTATATATATATATATATAAAAACAAAGAAGAGGTGACTTACCGAACAAAAGCGCTGGCAGGTCGATAGACACACAAACAAACACAAACATACACACAAAATTCAAGCTTTCGCAACAGACTGTTGCCTCATCAGGAAAGAGGGAAGGAGAGGGGAAGACGAAAGGAAGTGGGTTTTAAGGGAGAGGGTAAGGAGTCATTCCAATCCCGGGAGCGGAAAGACTTACCTTAGGGGGAAAAAAGGACAGGTATACACTCGCACACACGCACATATCCATCCACACATACAGACACAAGCAGACATAGGAAATTATATATATATATATATATATATATATATATATATATAATTTCCTATGTCTGCTTGTGTCTGTATGTGTGGATGGATATGTGCGTGTGTGCGAGTGTATATATATATATATAATAGAGGGAAACATTCCACGTGGGAAAAATATATCTAAAAAGAAAGATGATGAAACTTACCAAACAAAAGCGCTGGCAGGTCGATAGACACACAAACAAACACAAACATACACACAAAATTCTAGCTTTCGCAACCAATGGTTGCCTCGTCAGGAAAGAGGGAAGGAGAAGGAAAGACAAAAGGATATGGGTTTTAAGGGAGAGGGTAAGGAGTCATTCCAATCCCGGGAGCGGAAAGACTTACCTTAGGGGGAAAAAAGGACAGGTATACACTCGCACACACACACATATCCATCCACACATACACAGACACAAGCAGACATTTGTAAAGGCAAAGAGTTTGGGCATTTTTTGGGCAGAGATGTCAGTCGGGGCGGATGTACAGAGGCAAAGATGAAGTTGAAAGACAGGTGAGGTATGAGCGGCGGCAAATTGAAATTAGCGGAGATTGAGGCCTGGCGGATAGCGAGAAGAAAGGATATGCTGAAGGGCAAGTTCCCATCTCCGGAGTTCTGACAGGTTGGTGTTAGTGGGAAGTATCCAGATAACCCGGATGGTGTAACACTGTGCCAAGATGTGCTGGCCGTGCACCAAGGCATGTTTAGCCACAGGGTGATCCTCATTACCAACAAACACTGTCTGCCTGTGTCCATTCATGCGAATGGACAGTTTGTTGCTGGTCATTCCCACATAGAACGCTTCACAGTGTAGGCAGGTCAGTTGGTAAATCACGTGGGTGCTTTCACACGTGGCTCTGCCTTTGATCGTGTACACCTTCCGGGTTACAGGACTGGAATAGGTGGTGGTGGGAGGGTGCATGGGACAGGTTTTACACCGGGGGCGGTTACAGGGGTAGGAGCCAGAGGGTAGGGAAGGTGGTTTGGGGATTTCATAGGGATGAACTAAGAGGTTGCGAAGGTTAGGTGGACGGCGGAAAGACACTCTTGGTGGAGTGGGGAGGATTTCATGAAGGATGGATCTCATTTCAGGGCAGGATTTGAGGAAGTCGTATCCCTGCTGGAGAGCCACATTCAGAATCTGATCCAGTCCCGGAAAGTATCCTGTCACAAGTGGGGCACTTTTGGGGTTCTTCTGTGGAAGGTTCCGGGTTTGAGGAGATGAGGATGTGGCTCTGGTTATTTGCTTCTGTACCAGGTCGGGAGGGTAGTTACGGGATGCAAAAGCTGTTTTCAGATTGTTGGTGTAATGGTTCAAGGATTCCGGACTGGAGCAGATTCGTTTGCCACGAAGACCTAGGCTGTAGGGAAGGGACCGTTTGATGTGGAATGGGTGGCAGCTGTCATAATGGAGGTACTGTTGCTTGTTGGTGGGTTTAATGTGGACGGACGTGTGAAGCTGGCCATTGGACAGGTGGAGGTCAACGTCAAGGAAAGTGGCATGGGATTTGGAGTAGGACCAGGTGAATCTGATGGAACCAAAGGAGTTGAGGTTGGAGAGGAAATTCTGGAGTTCTTCTTCACTGTGAGTCCAGATCACGAAAATGTCATCAATAAATCTGTACCAAACTTCGGGTTGGCAGGCCTGGGTAACCAGGAAGGCTTCCTCTAAGCGACCCATGAATAGGTTGGCATACGAGGGGGCCATCCTGGTACCCATGGCTGTTCCCTTTAATTGTTGGTATGTCTGGCCTTCAAAAGTGAAGAAGTTGTGGGTCAGGATGAAGCTGGCTAAGGTAATGAGGAAAGAGGTTTTAGGTAGGGCGGCAGGTGATCGGCGTGAAAGGAAGTGCTCCATCGCAGCGAGGCCCTGGACATGCGGAATATTAGTGTATAAGGAAGTGGCATCAATGGTTACAAGGATGGTTTCCGGGGGTAACAGACTGGGTAGGGATTCCAGGCGTTTGAGAAAGTGGTTGGTGTCTTTGATGAAGGATGGGAGACTGCATGTAATGGGTTGAAGGTGTTGATCTACGTAGGCAGAGATGCGTTCGGTGGGGGCTTGGTAACCAGCTACAATGGGACGGCCGGGATGATTGGGTTTGTGAATTTTGGGAAGAAGGTAGAAGGTAGGGGTGCGGGGTGTTGGTGGGGTCAGGAGGTTGATGGAGTCGGGTGAAAGGTTTTGTAGGGGGCCTAAGGTTCTGAGGATTCCTTGAAGCTCCGCCTGGACATCAGGAATGGGATTGCCTTGGCAAACTTTGTAAGTAGTGTTGTCTGAAAGCTGACGCAGTCCCTCAGCCACATACTCCCGACGATCAAGTACCACAGTTGTGGAACCCTTGTCCGCCGGAAGAATGACGATGGATCGGTCAGCCTTCAGATCACGGATAGCCTGGGCTTCAGCAGTGGTGATGTTGGGAGTAGGATTAAGGTTTTTTAAAAAGGATTGAGAGGCAAGGCTGGAAGTCAGAAATTCCTGGAAGGTTAGGAGAGGGTGATTTTGAGGAAGAGGAGGTGGGTCCCGCTGTGACGGAGGACGGAACTGTTCCAGGCATGGTACAATTTGGATAGTGTCTTGGGGAGTTGGATCCTTAGGAGTAGGATTAGGATCATTTTTCTTCGTGGCAAAGTGATATTTCCAGCAGAGAGTACGGGTGTAGGACAGTAAATCTTTGACGAGGGCTGTTTGGTTAAATCTGGGAGTGGGGCTGAAGGTGAGGCCTTTGGATAGGACAGAGGTTTCGGATTGGGAGAGAGGTTTGGAGGAAAGGTTAACTACTGAATTGGGGTGTTGTGGTTCCAGATTGCGTTGATTGGAATTTTGAGGTTTTGGAGGGAGTGGAGCTGGAAGTGGGAGATTGAGTAGATGGGAGAGACTGGGTTTGTGTGCAATGAGAGGAGGTTGAGGTTTGCTGGAAAGGTTGTGAAGGGTGAGTGAGTTGCCTTTCCGGAGGTGGGAAACCAGGAGATTGGATAGTTTTTTAAGGTGGAGGGTGGCATGCTGCTCTAATTTGCGGTTGGCCTGTAGGAGGATGCTCTGAACAACAGGTGTGGATGTGGGAGAGGAAAGATTGAGGATTTTTATAAAGGATAGGAGTTGATGGGCGTGTTGATTGGCTGAGTGGATGTGTAGGTGAAGGATTAGGTGGGTGAGGGCAATGGATTGTTTGGTTTGGAACTGGTATAGGGACTGATGGAAAGAAGGGTTGCAGCCAGAGATGGGAACTTTAAGTGTGAGGCCTTTGGGGGTGATGCCAAATGTCAGACAAGCCTGAGAAAATAAAATATGGGAGTGTAATCTGGCTAGGGCGAAGGCATGTTTGCGGAGGGAATGTAAATAAAACTTAATGGGGTCGTTGTGAAGGTGTTGTGAGGGTGACATGGTGCTAGAAGGTGGAAAGTGGAACACGAGGCTGAAATGAAAATGAGAATAAATATGAAAAAATATATGGGGAGAGATAAAGGTAAAATTAGAAAGCAAATGGAGATCTGGTGTGAAAAAAGGCGAAAAAGGGTTGGTTAGGGCTGGGCTATGTTGATCCTGTGGTGAACTTGTGTAGGTAGATAATGATGTGCATAAAGGTTAGGTGGTTGTGTTGCCGCCAAAACACGTTAAAGGGTGGAGAAATTCGGGAAAATTTCGAAAAAACTACGTGAGGATGTATTAAAAGGAGTGGTTTGGTGGTGGCAGATTATGGAAATGAAGCTAACAATTGTTTGATGAAGAAATAATGACGTTAAAACCTGTGGGAAGCGGCTAAAAATGATCTGTGATGTGAGAAAAACGGAAATGGAAATAAAGCAAAAGTTATTAAAACTGCCGAAAGGGTTGTTTAATAGCTGAAAGGAACTGTTTGTGGACTGGAAACGGTGGATTTTATAGCAGCAAAGCGGAAAAAAAAATTTTTTTTGGTTATGGTTTGGAAGTGATTTACGTATTATTACGTATTACTGAGTGTATATCGACGGGATAAAATTGTATACTGGATTACGGTAAAAAAGGAGAAGGTGAATAGAAAGTGATGGCAAAAACAGAAGGAGGAAATAAGACGACAGAAAAGACTTCGAAATGTAACAGTGACAATAACGATAACAATAACAAACGTGATTGTTGGCTTCAAATTAATGATATGAATATAATAGAGGGAAACATTCCACGTGGGAAAAATATATCTAAAAAGAAAGATGATGAAACTTACCAAACAAAAGCGCTGGCAGGTCGATAGACACACAAACAAATCCTCAATCTTTCCTCTCCCACATCCACACCTGTTGTTCAGAGCATCCTCCTACAGGCCAACCGCAAATTAGAGCAGCATGCCACCCTCCACCTTAAAAAACTATCCAATCTCCTGGTTTCCCACCTCCGGAAAGGCAACTCACTCACCCTTCACAACCTTTCCAGCAAACCTCAACCTCCTCTCATTGCACACAAACCCAGTCTCTCCCATCTACTCAATCTCCCACTTCCAGCTCCACTCCCTCCAAAACCTCAAAATTCCAATCAACGCAATCTGGAACCACAACACCCCAATTCAGTAGTTAACCTTTCCTCCAAACCTCTCTCCCAATCCGAAACCTCTGTCCTATCCAAAGGCCTCACCTTCAGCCCCACTCCCAGATTTAACCAAACAGCCCTCGTCAAAGATTTACTGTCCTACACCCGTACTCTCTGCTGGAAATATCACTTTGCCACGAAGAAAAATGATCCTAATCCTACTCCTAAGGATCCAACTCCCCAAGACACTATCCAAATTGTACCATGCCTGGAACAGTTCCGTCCTCCGTCACAGCGGGACCCACCTCCTCTTCCTCAAAATCACCCTCTCCTAACCTTCCAGGAATTTCTGACTTCCAGCCTTGCCTCTCAATCCTTTTTAAAAAACCTTAATCCTACTCCCAACATCACCACTGCTGAAGCCCAGGCTATCTGTGATCTGAAGGCTGACCGATCCATCGTCATTCTTCCGGCGGACAAGGGTTCCACAACTGTGGTACTTGATCGTCGGGAGTATGTGGCTGAGGGACTGCGTCAGCTTTCAGACAACACTACTTACAAAGTTTGCCAAGGCAATCCCATTCCTGATGTCCAGGCGGAGCTTCAAGGAATCCTCAGAACCTTAGGCCCCCTACAAAACCTTTCACCCGACTCCATCAACCTCCTGACCCCACCAACACCCCGCACCCCTACCTTCTACCTTCTTCCCAAAATTCACAAACCCAATCATCCCGGCCGTCCCATTGTAGCTGGTTACCAAGCCCCCACCGAACGCATCTCTGCCTACGTAGATCAACACCTTCAACCCATTACATGCAGTCTCCCATCCTTCATCAAAGACACCAACCACTTTCTCAAACGCCTGGAATCCCTACCCAGTCTGTTACCCCCGGAAACCATCCTTGTAACCATTGATGCTACTTCCTTATACACTAATATTCCGCATGTCCAGGGCCTCGCTGCGATGGAGCACTTCCTTTCACGCCGATCACCTGCCGCCCTACCTAAAACCTCTTTCCTCATTACCTTAGCCAGCTTCATCCTGACCCACAACTTCTTCACTTTTGAAGGCCAGACATACCAACAATTAAAGGGAACAGCCATGGGTACCAGGATGGCCCCCTCGTATGCCAACCTATTCATGGGTCGCTTAGAGGAAGCCTTCCTGGTTACCCAGGCCTGCCAACCCGAAGTTTGGTACAGATTTATTGATGACATTTTCGTGATCTGGACTCACAGTGAAGAAGAACTCCAGAATTTCCTCTCCAACCTCAACTCCTTTGGTTCCATCAGATTCACCTGGTCCTACTCCAAATCCCATGCCACTTTCCTTGACGTTGACCTCCACCTGTCCAATGGCCAGCTTCACACGTCCGTCCACATTAAACCCACCAACAAGCAACAGTACCTCCATTATGACAGCTGCCACCCATTCCACATCAAACGGTCCCTTCCCTACAGCCTAGGTCTTCGTGGCAAACGAATCTGCTCCAGTCCGGAATCCTTGAACCATTACACCAACAATCTGAAAACAGCTTTTGCATCCCGTAACTACCCTCCCGACCTGGTACAGAAGCAAATAACCAGAGCCACATCCTCATCTCCTCAAACCCGGAACCTTCCACAGAAGAACCCCAAAAGTGCCCCACTTGTGACAGGATACTTTCCGGGACTGGATCAGATTCTGAATGTGGCTCTCCAGCAGGGATACGACTTCCTCAAATCCTGCCCTGAAATGAGATCCATCCTTCATGAAATCCTCCCCACTCCACCAAGAGTGTCTTTCCGCCGTCCACCTAACCTTCGCAACCTCTTAGTTCATCCCTATGAAATCCCCAAACCACCTTCCCTACCCTCTGGCTCCTACCCCTGTAACCGCCCCCGGTGTAAAACCTGTCCCATGCACCCTCCCACCACCACCTATTCCAGTCCTGTAACCCGGAAGGTGTACACGATCAAAGGCAGAGCCACGTGTGAAAGCACCCACGTGATTTACCAACTGACCTGCCTACACTGTGAAGCGTTCTATGTGGGAATGACCAGCAACAAACTGTCCATTCGCATGAATGGACACAGGCAGACAGTGTTTGTTGGTAATGAGGATCACCCTGTGGCTAAACATGCCTTGGTGCACGGCCAGCACATCTTGGCACAGTGTTACACCATCCGGGTTATCTGGATACTTCCCACTAACACCAACCTGTCAGAACTCCGGAGATGGGAACTTGCCCTTCAGCATATCCTTTCTTCTCGCTATCCGCCAGGCCTCAATCTCCGCTAATTTCAATTTGCCGCCGCTCATACCTCACCTGTCTTTCAACTTCATCTTTGCCTCTGTACATCCGCCCCGACTGACATCTCTGCCCAAAAAATGCCCAAACTCTTTGCCTTTACAAATGTCTGCTTGTGTCTGTGTATGTGTGGATGGATATGTGTGTGTGTGCGAGTGTATACCTGTCCTTTTTTCCCCCTAAGGTAAGTCTTTCCGCTCCCGGGATTGGAATGACTCCTTACCCTCTCCCTTAAAACCCATATCCTTTTGTCTTTCCTTCTCCTTCCCTCTTTCCTGACGAGGCAACCATTGGTTGCGAAAGCTAGAATTTTGTGTGTATGTTTGTGTTTGTTTGTGTGTCTATCGACCTGCCAGCGCTTTTGTTTGGTAAGTTTCATCATCTTTCTTTTTTTTATATATATATATATATAATGTTTCCCTCTATTATAACTATATATATATATATATATTTTTGTGTGTGTGTGTGTGGGGGGGGGGGGGGGGGGGGGAGTGAGAGGTCATTAAAGGGTTAACATAACTTTTTTTCCAAATTATGTTCCAAAAATATTTTTTTTTATTAATGAAATACATCCTATAATGAATGACATTACATATGAACACACAAAGATGGTTTTAAAAGCTCAAAATAATGAGTTACAAAATTTTGAAAATCACCAATGATAAAATCCCGAGTATACTCACGCACTGGACTCTTGATTATACTGAAACTTGAAGTCATTTTTTAGTTTATGTGTAATTATGAAGTCTAACCATGTATTTCACAACATTTTTCTGTGAACATAAATCTTGAAGGAGCTAGCTGAAGCACAGTGAGTGTATTTATCTCTAACCATTGCTGAACATTGGGCATTCAACTGACTAACTGCCGTCACTTTCAGTCTCTAATTAAGTAACATCATATTCTTCTTCACTTTCTGAGCTACTAAATTCAATGTCAAACTCAAGATCATTATAGTAATTCTTTTTCTGAAAGCGTTGCCTAAACAACAATATAAGAGAGAGTGTGAAAGCATGTGTTGTGTTGTCTAGGTCCAAAGCTCCACACAGTAAAGACAATATCTGGTGACAACAACCTCAACCAAAACGTGACAGCCAGGTTACAAATGTAGTACCAGATACTCTTGAGTGGCTGAACATGTAACTGTCGGTGATGAAACGGATATAAGTGGGGATTTTTTTTTTTTAGGTCTGTTCTCAAGTTGCCCAAGTGTACTAGGGATTTTAAGTTTCTGTCAAAATAAAATCAAGATAACTCAGGGTTTTATGTTAAGGGATTAAGGCAGGACTGGAACAGTGTGACTCTTAAGATAGTTCCCTCCAATGAGTGTTTCCTCCTCGAACACTACTCGGGCAGTGTCGTCACAGTGCAGCAGCAGCCCTCAGTTCGTTTGCTTATCAGCAATTCAGTGGGGCAGCATCTTTTTGACTTCGAAGAGGCATCACTGTTTTGTTAGTACACTTCCTCTAGGCATTTTGTTCAGTAACATCACACGATCATTCAAGTTGTCATTGTGTTTATTGCCATGGCCATCATTCTAGTTTCATTCCGGTTATTTCTATGGCTTTTTTTTTTTTAAAGAGCGTTTGTCATGAGGAATGGGAGATAAAGGACTTTCTGTACATAATTCCAATGAAAAACCTCAAAGTTTAATATGTATTTCTTTTTGCTCCGTGAAGTGACACACAGGCATTACTCCTATGACGAACAATGTCCTCTTGTCAATAACTTAAAGGTAGAGGTACATGAGTTGACTGAGCCATCGAATCTCGAAGAAGAGAGTTTCATTGCGTCATATGCCGCACACTTAAAATTACCTAAAGCTCAGAAATGCATCAGCAATGGCTTACTCTTAAAATAATTTGCAACAGAAATGCCAAAAGCATTTGATTCCGATGATGATGCCGCCGTACATTTTAAAACAGCAGCTATGCCGCATAACACTGAATTCACGGTATGATATACAACATAAAAAAGAAACAACAGTTTAACTGCAAAGGGTTGGTACAATTTTTTGTGTGTGGGGACAAGAGTACTGATTGAACTGATCCTAAAGTTTGCGTCATGTAAGAAGGCGGTCAGTTTTCAGCCATTCTGCGTATCCCCCTCCACTAGGCACTGGCAGAGAGTTACAGCTAGAGAGCGAGAATCTCACTTCTACATGCTGCACTGTTGCCGTACTTGGTGACAACCGAATTATTCATTCAACTGTCAATTTTTTTATTGTTTCATTTTTTTCCTTGCAGCAGTATAACTGTGAACATGTATCTGTAAATGTTTAAGTGTGATTTAAAAAAAAAAAGTCAAGTGACGGCAATAAATGTGAAGTACTTCACAAGCAGGTGAGGTGGATTATTTACTGCATTTATAACTTTTTCAAACGTGAATTTGAAAGCAGGTCTCCTACCGTTGACATTTGAAAACACAAGAACGGACTGCAGAACCAGGTGGTGTCGGCAAGAGAACTGTAAAAGGAATTGTAAATGAAAGTGTCAGAGCTGTAGCAACCACAGAAACAGTTGGTTTCGTGTCGCCTGGAAAGCACTGAAATCGCAAGGAACCTGTAACACCAATGGATGGTTTTAACAACGCTATTTTAAAATGCTTGATGTGAATGATGAATGCCCGACATCACATAAACCTGTAATAGTTATGCAGCTTCGTCAATGTAAATGCGGTTCCAGATACATTAAGAAGAGAGTTTTAGATCAAAGAAGTGACATAGATGCAGCATGAACTATATCCCATATAAAGATTCATGATACAAGAGAAGGAGGTAGTTCATCATTGTATTACCTTGATGAGTCAGTCAGAATATTTTGAAAAAGATCTGCTGGAAAATGTGTAATGGTAGTGGCAGATTTAAAGTTCTCATAGGAATAAGTTCTTGGATAATTATTCTTCGTGTTGGCTCTTCTTCTGGTTTTGTTTCTGAGATTAAACTTTTATTTACGTGTAAGAAAAACAGCAGTGATTACCATTTGGAAATGAACGCTGTCATTTTCATGATGTGATTCACAATTCTTGTCATACCTTGCTTTGAAGTTGGTCATTGTCAATTATAATTCAAATGTTATAGAGAAAACATCAATTACAAACACTGGAAAAGCGGATATTTTTCCCTAGCTTAAAAACAAAAATATTAAGCACTGTATAAACCAGACTCGTGCCAATCTCCTGCAGCCTGTCAATTTATACAAGTCACGTGACAGAATGTACAAACTTGACCTCCTTGCATGTGAATGGGGTCACACAGTTTAACATTTACCCCCGTGTCACTGTCAGTGTAGCCCCATAGAAATGATTTGGGCAAAGGGTTTTAAGGCTATGTGGGAGAAAGAAATGAATGATTCAAGATAACATACAGTGAATCGCTTGTGCACGAGACAATAGACAATGATGCAATAGACAACATTCCACCTGCAGCTGGCGCACTGTCTATGCGGCATGCTGAAACGCTTCAGAAAGAAGAATTTGATAGGGAAGTGATGATGGATATGTGCCTTGAACCTCCCATTGTAAATTTACAATCATATTGTTCAGAAATTGACTCAAACAGAAGTGACGATGGTGTTATGATATAGACTTTGGAACAAAGTAA
The DNA here is from genome assembly GCF_023864345.2 of Schistocerca serialis cubense. NCBI lineage: Eukaryota > Metazoa > Arthropoda > Insecta > Orthoptera > Acrididae > Schistocerca > Schistocerca serialis. The sequence continues at coordinate 345,359,609 of NC_064646.1, forward strand.
TAACATTTCATAGTTTTACAGACTCATGGTTTAAAAAATGTGTTCGTCAACATATCAGCTGCATACATAATAATGGAGAACTTCCTAGCCTTTTTGATTAGGACTTTGCATCCTTTTAATTAAGAAGACTATAACGTTCAAAATATTGCCCAAGGAGCAGTTAAGCTTCTCCCATCATGTTGTATGCGAGAATGCAGCTGGATAAATTCGTCAGAAGTCCTATTTCCACATGTAAACATATGTCATTTTCAAGGCACAAACTTAAGGCCCTAAAATGACAGTAACTGTTACTTGTCGAGATATCTGGGGTTTTTGATGTGATCGGCCAGCATTCCCTGGAGTTGGTTAATTGTTTGCTTATTCAAAGGATTATAAATGTGGTCTCTCACTGTAACATTGGATGTGTTAGTTTACAATCATAATGCCCATTAACAGCGAAAAGTATGACATTTTTACTTATTATGCAGTTCAAATTACAATAAATGGTAATTACTGCAAGCAGTTTCAATGACCTTATCGTTAGCCAATTGCCATTTTGAGAAAAATTATACTTCATATCTTCACAAAGCTGTGTCAGCTGTTCTCGCCTCCCAACGTCATGCAGAGTAAATCTGTGGAGCAGTGGACGCAACGTCGTCAAGACATGAATTAATATTTCTCTCATGACGATTGATCGAAATTGGTTTTAATATTTATTATTCCCCTCATATATTTGAATGTGTAATGTGTAATGTACCGTAGGCAAATGAGCTGACTGTTGTCTGTAGCAACACAATTCGGCAACGTAGACTTCGTTGACCCGTGCTCTGCTGCCATGCATGCGCAGTTGTCTTTGAAATTTTTAGAGCATATTATCCTTGAGTCTATCACTGATAGCCTTTTATACATATTTTCATTACATTTGGCTTCTAAACAAGGCAAATGGTATTTCATGTTCTAAAGTAAGTATAAGTTGGTCTTACTGTTGCTGCTCAGCTATCATTTCTTAATTTTTTGCCCCATGATTTACCATTGATCCTTAAGTCAGCTTGTTACGGGAGATAGAAAATTCTCATTCATTGAAAAGTTCAACACACAGAGTAATGAATACATTTAGGACATACCTTGTAGTGAAATCATACGCAACAGATGCTAATACTGAGAGATGATGTGGAGAGAACTTCACCCTTCGAACTGCAAATTCGCATCCCTAGAAAGAGAAATAATTATTACAGAAAACCAAAGCAATATTCAATATAAGAAGTTATTTTATCTTTTCATTTCATGTATGAAACTGCCAAAATAATATAACTGCCAAATGAAAAGTGCTTGCCTATCCTGTTGCTGAAAATATGAATGCCTTCAACTTAATACAATTTTCTCTATCGATTACAGTGATAAAGGACCCAATGTACCATTTTGAAAATATAAATTATACACTTTTTTCATATTCATAAACCAATAATATCTTACAGATGCTGCTTTATCTATCTATCTATCTATCTATCAGATGTCTTCCTCCAACATCAAAGGTCATTTGTTGCATTCTAAGTTCCACAATTTATAATTGCCCTCCTGTAGACTACTTCTTGCCATAACTTTTATTCCCTCTACTCATTTTTTCCTTTGCCCACCTAATTTACTTTTCATCACAGGTATTTATTTTCCAAGTTATTTGTGCCAGCTACCTCTCCTCCAGTAACCACCTCATGTGACTAACTTTATCCCTCATGTGACTAACTTTATCTTGATGACAGCTACTATGCAACAATAATTCTGATTATTGAACTCAACAATGTTATACAGTTAGCTCTTATAGCAATTTTTATTCAATGTATCACTGATGACAAATCTAGGAGACCACTCAAAACAGAGGAGAGAAATGATGATCAGTTGGGAGTATGAGTTAGCTAAATATGTTTTTTTTTTCTTTTTTCATTAAGGGGTGAAATACATTCTGTAATACGATTTCTACCACTCCTCATACAAACATAAGCTACTGAACTAAGGAATTTTTCCTGTCTTGCACAATCTCAGAGTAATCGAGACTCATTCATTACCACATAATTTAATTTATGAGCCAAGAAATTGACGCATAATTTGACATGCTGAACATTTGCAAACAGGGACCTCTAAATCTGCCCACAACTTGCTAAAACAATGGTACTTTTGAAATACGGTACCTTCCAGTATAAGAGCAAGTTTTCACACCATTAGTGACAGTGCCCATTTCGGCAAAACATAGCAGACCTTAAGAGTTATGCTCTTTCTGTCTCCCATATTCTTGTTTTGAATTTTTTAACTGCTACTTACCTTCTGTTCAAAGATTGGCATTGAGAAACTACGGAGATCCCACCCCCGGATGAGGCCATCTGAACCACCTGTGGCTAGAATATTTTGGTCGTACTTGCACCAATCACAACTAAGCACCTCAGCATCATGTGCTCGTAATGTCATCGTAGCACGTTGTGGCATATGCGAGTTCCATATTCGCAGTGTTCCATCACCTACAGGATAGTATGATGATCAATTAATTCACAAAATAATGAGAGATTACAACATTAAAAGTGTGTGTGTGTGTGTGTGTGTGTGTGTATGTGTGTGTGTGTGTGCACACGCACACATGTACATGCATCAAGAATAATTTAAAATGTTTAAATGTTGTTATACTATGAATTTATTTTATTAATAAAGTGAGAACAACTCTGGCATGTTACAACCATTAATATGAACCATTATTATCTGTACATATAGAATGCTATATGTACATTACATGTATACTTCAATATTTTGTATTTTACAATATGACAGATGACCAGAAATGTCTGAAACTACGGTAGTCTCCGTTAACTCAAAGGTGAATGTGACCAAGACAGAAAATTAAAGAAATAGTAATACCAACAATATTTAGTTTGAGACTGCATGATTTTTGACTGTTTTATATTCTACTATACATAACTATATGTGCACATTAGGTGGTAAAATTTGAAGTGATCACTTTAGCTATGTTACAAATTTTCTAAATCCTGTAAGGATGTTATTCTCTGATGATATAGCATAGAAATGACTGTCCCTGGCCTTCAACTACAGAAGGTTTGCTTTTTTCTGGTATAAGATCTAGTTATCTATAGATATGGCTAAAACAATTATGTAACACACGAGCTTACCCACAAAAATATTTGAAAGAAAAGCAGGGAGAAAGCTAAGAGGATCTTGAACTTATGTGAAAGGAGGTTTCTTTTTCTTGATACAAAAGAGGAGGGGGAAGTAGTCTGTCATGCTTAATTGATTTATTTCCTAAAGATAATAAAAAGGTTCAGCTAACCAAGGTTCACTTTGAAAATTAATCATTATACAAGAAAATGGAAATATGTATCTCTAAACTAGCAAAAATGAATGTGTGTTAATGAAACGTACTTGAATAATGCGTTACACATCATTGTTTTGCCAATGACATTGTACTGGCTTTATGTTTACATATATTAAACACAACTAGACAATTAATAAATCAGAAATATTAATGAAGTAACAAATAAAGAGAATACAAACTTTAGGCATTGTAGAAACACACCTGAGACAGAGGCGAAGCATGAAGGAACATGTGGAGACCACATAGCATTGTAAACTAGTTGGGAGTGTCCCAAGAATGTTGCCAGAGAGTTTGAACGGTTTGGATCCCACTGCAAGAGAATTATAGAGATATATAACTTCTTAACATTCAGGATAGTTTTTAATTTTTAACTGCAAAATATTTAATATTAGCAACGGATTAGGTTTTGGATCTCTACCATACATGAACTGGAACAGTGACTGAGGAATGGGTGATATGCACTGAAAATGTTCCTCTTCTTGCAAATTTGAGTAATCACAATTGCAATTATTTAAAGTGTTAACTCATCATCATTTCCGGAATCATCACTGGAGTTTTGTTTTTAGTAAACACTACCATTCCCCCAGTGATTCTCCATTTTCATGTTTTGGAGAGATTTACTATAAAAAGTAACCAACATCATAAGTTGTGATGTACCCTGACGAGCCAAAAATTATGCTGACTGCAAGACTAAAGCCCACTTGGTGATAAGGAAAGTATGTAAGTGGAATGGAAACAAATGAGGAATCATTCTAACAATGATGACGTCTAGTGACATGGGTTAACTTTGACAAAGGGCAGGCTGTTATGGCTCAGTGCTTGGGAATGAGCTTTTCTGAATAGTGAAGCTGGTCGACTGACTAAGTACTTCTGCCATGAGCACCTACAGAAAGTGGTTGAAGGACTGTGAAAGCACAAGTAGGTAATAAGGTGTTTGACTTCCAGGTCTTATCACAGGATGCTGAGATTAGAGGCTTGCCTGCTCTGTAAAGTAGAGTAGGAATGATCTATGGCAGATGTGATGACCAGAGTACAGTGTTAGTACACCCACAAGTGCTTAGGAATGCATCATTATGTGGCTCTGAGCAGACAAACCCTGTGCATTCCTGTGCTGACCCAATGACATCGCCATTTACAACAGCAATGTGCACAAGATAATTGAAATTGGACCATGGATCAACAGAAATGTATTACCTGTCTGAGTGGATCAAGTTTCTTACTACACCAATTCAATGGTCATGTCCAGACATGCTGCACCCAGGCAAATGGCTGCTTGAAATATAACTGGACCACTGACATTTGGCAGTTGGGGCAGTGTTGTGCTATGGAGGACACTCACTTTGCCTTCCATGGGACATAAGCAGTAATCAAAAGCATTATGACATTTGTGGACTATGGAAAATTATTGCAGACCACCTGCAGCCCTTCATGTTTCAGGTCTTCTCAAGTGGTGATGGCATATTCCAGCAGAATAACTGCCTTGTCACAAGGCCAGAATCGTGCTAGAGTGATTGGAGCAGCACAATAGAGAGCTCACACTGAAGTCTTGATCACCAAATCCGCCTGATGTAAATACAATGTAACACATCGAATATACTACTAGATGTCAGCTTTCCACCAACATACTACCAGTCCATAATTTGTAGGCATTGCATAACCTGTGTCTAAACAGCTGGTGCTACATACCTCCAGAAATCTACCAAGGACTTACTGAATCAATGAAATGCAGAATCTATTGCTCTCCAGTGGTGGACCAACATACTACTGAGCAGGTGGTCAATGTTTTGGCTCACTAGTGTATTTGACTGCTTCTTTCTGCCAACACTTGCAAGGCATTTCAAAAAATTCACATTAAAATTTAAATTATTTGGGGAATTGGGTTTTATTCTATACAGAAAGGTGACAGAAAATACATACATGGACGGCAAAATAAGATTTATTATATTACTACACAAATTGTCTCAGGGATTAACAATTATTAAGGTTGTTGACAAATTATTTTGTAGTTCCCTTTATGGATATCAGATTACACTGTTTGGAAGTGACAAGACCATTAACTCTGAATTAATATGGTGTTTTTCTATCTCGTCTTTGTAGCCAACTGACCTGTATGTCTGACACTCGTACAGAGGACCCTGGTTCAATTTCCAGTAATTCCATGGATTTTTCCTAGGTAGGAGGACTGGAATAGAGTGGAGTCAGCCTCATGATATCAACTGAAGAAACGCCTTCCCTCCATATTGCATCCACACAATGCACATGGCAGAGGATCACACAGTGGCCAGTCAACATCATGAAATCTTCAACACCTGATTGCGGAATTTTTCTTTTTTTCTTATTTTTCTTTCCTTTTTCAACCTCATAGCTGCCATGTTCCCAATGTCTCCACTTCAAGTAACAATAAAGTGAATATATTCATAACAGGTTAAAATTGTTTGCTGGATCTGGCCTCAAAACCATTAAGAGGTAATTTTGTTGGGAGTGACCTACAAACCATGGATGCATCACATATTGACTAAAAGTTTCATCTTTTCACTTGTTACCTCCAGATGTTACAAGCTTCACCGAGATTCTCTTGCTATACCGCTGGACAACACATTTGAGAGAGCCTCTGTAAATCTTGGAACATGAGGAGGGAGAGAAGAGACATGCTCGAACTTTGAGTCATCCACAGACAGTAGCACAATTTCCACCAATCATAGAGCTTGGTTTGCAAAAAAACAAATTGTACATCCAGTGTGTAGATGTTATCTTAACTATAAAGAGGTTACTATATGGCTCGCATACAGCAGATCATTAGTTTGTGATAGTCTGCAATTCTGCATCAAAATTATAGTTTCCGCCATTCTGCTACTAATTATCTGACATTATCTTTTGTTCTTGTCTCATCAATTGCTAGCATTTGTTAAATAATTCATATCTTTTTTTCCCAAGCTGAAACTTAACAACAGAATTCTCTTTTAAGTCAACATTTACTTGTTTTGTTGCATACATAAGCCTTGGACTGAATGCTTGGTACATAGAGAACAGCTTCTCCTATTTATACTGACATTCCTTCATAATCTTATCTGTCTAGCACATCACTTTCTGATAATGGCTACTGAGTTGAATCTCATTGGAACTGTTTTGTCTAGTGTAAGAATTTAAGATGTGTTAACATTTCTTACAAATTCAGTATGGTACATAGCACAATGTTATTGAAATTCTCAATAAAAATAAACCGTTGCACATAGTCCTTTGTCTCCACTAAAATATTGGGTTGGTGCATAAGTTTAAGGTTTTTACATAATTTTAATAAACAACATATACACATAACAGAGACTAGTTATCAATAATATATTATCCTTCACTACTTACAGCAGCCTGCCAATGCTGCGGTACCTTTTCGATTCTGCAGCTGTAGAAATCACATGGTTTTGAGGTGAAGAATTTGTTGAGCTATGTTTGGAGCGCATGTTCATTCAGGAAGAAAGTTCCTAGAAGGTTGTTTGATAGAAAGCAGAAAAGTTAACAATCTGAGGCACAAGATCAGGTGAATAAGGGGGGCAGAGTTGTGGAATGACTTCCCAACCCAATTTCTGTATAGTGCTTTTTGTCAGTCTAGCAGAATGCAGGTGGGCATGATAGTGGAGTTAGCATCAATTCATGTTGTCTTTCTGGTCATTGTTCTTGGACTGTGTCTCCAAAGCCATCTCAGTTGTTGACAATAAATGTCAGCTGTATGGTTACTCCTCAAGGAAGAAGTTTGTAGTACACCACACCATCGCTGTTCCACCAGATGCATAACATTATCCTTTGTGGACGTGAACAGATGTTTGTTCAGGAAGTTGCTGCTTTGTGTGGGCTCAACCATTCCTTTCTTTTCCTGATATTAGCATAAAGACGCCATTTCTGATCATCAGTAGCAATTCAGGATAGGAATGGTCATTGTTCAGGCGCCAATTGATAACATGCAAGCAGAGATGCACATATGACCAAGCATTGATTTTTGTGAATTTCACTTGGAGCATATACCTGATTTTTTTTTAACCTTCCCTATTGCATGTAAATGTAGCATGATGGTGGAATGATCACAGTTCATCACATCTGCAAGTTCTTGAGTACACAGATGGATGTCATTGTTGGATTAATTCATTTAAACAATCTTCTTCAAACCCCGAAGGTCTTCCCGAATGCGGAGAGTTACTAACATTATGACGATCTTTCTTAAATTGAGAAAACCATTTTACTGCTTTGTCCAGTGGCATTATCCCCATACATGGCACAAATGTTTCTGGCTACCTCTGCTGCTGTCACCCATCTACTGAACTCAAATAGAAGAGGGTGTCGGAAATGTTCTGATTCCTCCACTTGGCATTCAATTTTCTAGCACCCATTACTTCATTCACTGTGACAAAATGACAATATGTTAACTCAAATAGCAACAATGAACTGCAAAGAGAAAATGAAAATCAATAAATAAGCCCATAGCAACTGGAATACCAACATGGGGAAAAAAAAACACTATTGAGTTATGCAGCAATCTAATATATAGGAAATGCCTTTTCTTTCATTACTGTTACAGTTTATTACTTCACATTAGACAATGGTGGCATGATGGCACTGACTTATTCATGGCGACATAGGTGTGACAAAACTGTGAATTCACACAGTATACTAACCAGGCCCCTGGATGTCACATTATCAAACAAAAAAGTATAATTAAGACAATCAAAGGCGTTTCTGACAATAGCAATACTGAATATACAACTTCTTCAGCAATTTGTGACATTTTCTCTCTCTCCCTCACATACCCACACAAAGCATAAAATGCACACACTTGCTCTAAGGACTGCTAATATACTCCATAATAAAAATTTAAATATAGCAAAATCACTGTACCTAAAATAATCAAACAGGAGCACGTGGATACTTAATCTTTGTCTACTCCCCCCTCCCCCCCCCCTACTAGGGGTCTGTTGACCTGCTCTTCCTTTTAAACTTCCCCACCCTATCCCTCTCCTCCCTGGGAAAAGAACTTCTAGTTAGGTATATGCTGCAGTTTCCTTGAAAAAGGCTATTCCATCAGTGGTTTCATGCAGCTGGTATCTTGCTGCATTTTCTTGGCTTGCTAGTAGTAATCTCCCACTGTACAGTCTCTGGGTGATTTTCAGGTCCTCAAAAAGGCTTCAGCACCCTTCTGAATGGGTAAATCATTGTCCACATTTAATGTTTACAAACACAAATATTAAAAATGAAACACTTCCTGATGTTCTACAAAATTATATTTATTTGGTCACAAACTGGCTTTTGCTTCTCAGGCCATCTTCAGGTGACAACTAAATGGCACAAACAGGAATAAACATGATGTGCAACTTACACAGATACTATTTACACAGAAGATACAAAAAATGACAAAGTATTACATAGGAAAATATTACAATAATTACAGTAACTAAAAAAGGGTAAACAAAGTTTTCAAGAGGAGATACATATTTTTATGGACAATTTCAAACAAAATTTCTTACAGAAAGAGCCAGTGAATTGTAAAATTAAGTACTGGATCATATTTGTTGATGATGTGCTGTACTGCTGGCCAGAGTGGCCAAGTGGTTCTAGGCGCTACAGTCTGGAACCGCGTGACTGCTCCAGTCGCAGGTTCGAATCCTGCCTCAGGGACGGATGTGTGTGATGTCTTTGGGTTAGTTAGGTTTATGTAGTTCTAAGTTCTAGGGGAGTGATGACCTCAGCAGTTAAGTCCCATAGTGCTCAGAGCCATTTGAACCATTTGTGCTGTTCTTGTGAACAGGTACCACTAGACAGATATATTATTACAGCATTTATCAAACAATGGAAAATGCAGGATGGAATGTAACACAATATTACGAGAAGGAAAGTTGCTACTCACGATATAGCGGAGATGCTGAGTCGCAGATAGGCACAACACAAAGATTTTCACACTTAAAACTTTTGGCCAATGGCCTTTATCAACAACAACACACACACACACACACACACACACACACACACACACACACACAACACACACACACACACACACTCTTCACCTGGTCCTACTCAACCTAACAAGCCACCTTTCTAGATGTTGATCTCCACCTCAACGATGGCTACATCAGTACCACTGTCCATATATATCAGACCTATTAACCACCAGCAATACCTCCACTTCAACAGCTGCCACCCATTCCATACCAAGAAGTCCCTTCTGTACAGCCTAGCCTAGCCACCCGTGGTCGTCGCATCTGCAGTGATGAGCAGTCCCTCTCGAAATATACCGAGGGTCTCACTGAAGCCTTCACTGACCGTAATTATCCTCCCAACCTTTTACAAAAACAAATCTCCCATGACTTATCTTTCCAGTCTACCACCACCTCCCAAAGCCCCACTGTCCGGCCACAGAGGAGCATTCCCCTCTTAACTCAGTTCCACCCAGGACTGGAGCAACTGAATTACTCCGCCAGAGTTTCAATTACCTCCTGAAATGAGAAATGTCCTGCCCACTATCCCTCTCACCCCTCCCACAGTTGTATTCTGCCGTCCACTGAACCTAACAATATACTTGCCCAACCTTACACAACCCCTGCTTCCAATCCCTTACCTAATGGCTTATACTCCTGTAATAGACCTATATGGCAAGACATGTCCTATACATCCATACATCCTCCCACCACCACCTACTGCAGTCCGGTCACTAACATCACCTATCCCACCACAGGCAGGGCTACCTGTGAAACCAGTCACGTGGTCTACAAGCCAAGCTGCAACCACTGTACTGCATTCTATGTAGGCATGACAACCAACAAGCTGTCTGTCCACATGATTGGCCACCGACAAACTGTGGCCAGGAAACAAGTGGTCCACACTGTTGCTGAATACACTGCAAACATGATATCCTTCATTTCTCAGACTGCTTCACAGCCTGTGCCATATGGATCCTTCCCATCAACACCAGCTTTTCTGAATAGCACACATGGGAACTTCCCCTGCAATACATCCTACATTCTCGTAACCCTCTAGGCCTCAATCTTTGTTAGTCGCTATTCTCACCCATCCAGCCCCTTCCCTGCTCCCATTCCAGCACTACACAGCCGTCATTAGACTGCCACGCCCAGTCTTTTTTTTTATTTATTTTATGTTACTTATTTCTCTCCATTTCTTTCCTTTCGTGCTACTTCCCCTCCCCCTCCCCACCTCTCCCCTGCCTGTCACCCAACCTGCAGCGCTTCTCTGTTCGCCATCCCCACTGTACTATACACCTTCCCAGCCCCAGCCTCCTCCTTTCCCCCACCCAGTCGCCACTCCCATCATGCACTAATGCTGCTGCTCGCAGAGTGGTTTCAGTTGCCTGAGACTGCAGTCGTGTGTGAGAGTTGCATTTGCACGTGTGTGTGTGTGTGTGTGTGTGTGTGTGTGTGTGTGTGTGTGTGTGTGTGTGTGTGTGTGTGTATTGTTGACAAAGGCCATTGGCCGAAAGCTTTAAGTGTGAAAATCTTTTTGTTGTGCCTATCTGCAACTCAGCATCTCTACTATATGGTGAGTAGCTACTTTCCTTCTCATAATATTGTTACTACAGTATTTAAGCTCACAAAATAAGAAAATTCAGTTTATATATAAAAACAAAGATGAGGTGACTTACCGAACGAAAGTGCTGGCAGGTCGATAGACACACAAACAAACACAAACATACACACAAAATTCAAGCTTTCGCAACAGACTGTTGCCTCATCAGGAAAGAGGGAAGGAGAGGGGAAGACGAAAGGAAGTGGGTTTTAAGGGTGAGGGTAAGGAGTCATTCCAATCCCGGGAGCAGAAAGACTTACCTTAGGGGGAAAAAAGGACAGGTATACACTCGCACACACACACACACACACACACACACACACACACACACACACACACACACACATATATCCATCCACACATACAGACACAAGCAGCAGGTAATGCATTAAAATTCAGTTTAGTTTGTCATATTTGTATCTTCTGTACAAATAACATCAGTAACATCTGTATAAGTCCCACATCATGTTTATCTCTCTTTGCGACATTCAGTTGTCACATGAAGATGGCCTGAGTAGCTGAAAGCTGGTTATGACCAAATAAATATAATTTTTCAAAAAATTAGGAAGTGTTTTCCTTTTTCAATATTATTAAAATGTTCTGCCAAGCACCAACACAAAATTGAGTTAAAATTATAAATTTAACAAATAAAATTTGTTACGCTAGGTGACAGCTGCGACGGTATGTAACTTTTAATTTTTATAGAAGGCTGAGCTCTCTTGGTTGGCTGTTTTTAATACTGAACAGCCTAATTAAACCATTACAACTGGTACCATTACTCCTCCCTTGATTTGACAAGATGATGGACGTTGTTTGTGTCGATGTCTCTCCACACACACATTTAACTGTTAGTTCCTTCCTTGACAGAGGGGAAGGGAGATAGATCAGGGAAGCTGGGTAGGCTACACAGGCTGTTTTCAACTACTGACAAAATGACAGAATGTAATACTCTTCAGATGTGTATTGTGTATTACTATCCTAATACTGATAAAAAGTTTGTGAACAGAAAGAATATGGATGAAAGCTGTTACCTAGTCTTCTTTTTTGTTTCTCTACCACTCTGTACATTGTCTTAAGGATATTCAATTTTATTTTCCCTCTGACAAGGGGGGGCCGCCAATTGTCAAATTCAGATTCGATTCATACTGTGCATAATAAAAGCTCATGTCCAGAGGCGTAATGTGGCAAAGCACCAAGATGCACTTCTCAGCCGTTGTCGAGAAAATCGACAGTTAAAAGAACCCGTTGCGGTGAAATACTCTCTACGATCAATAATTTTCTGCAGCGTGGTGGTGCAGCGGTAAGCGCTAGGGTTCGTAATCCGAAGGTCGCCGGATCGAATCTCGCCCCATGCAACTTTTTTAATAATTAATTTATATATATATATATATATATATATATATATATATATATATATATATATATATATATATATATAAATGGAAGGAAACATTCCACGTGGGAAAAATTATATATAAAAACAAAGATGAGGTGACTTACCGAACAAAAGCGCTGGCAGGTCGATAGACACACAAACAAACACAAACATACGCACAAAATTCAAGCTTTCGCAACAAACTGTTGCCTCATCAGGAAAGAGGGAAGGAGAGGGAAAGACGAAAGGATGTGAGTTTTAAGGGAGAGGGTAAGGAGTCATTCCAATCCCGGGAGCGGAAAGACTTACCTTAGGGGGAAAAAAAGGACGGGTATACACTCGCACACACACACACATATCCATCCACACATATACAGACACAAGCAGACATATTTAAAGACAAAGAGTTTGGCCAGAGATGTCAGTCGAGGCAGAAGTGCAGAGGCAAAGATTTTGTTGAATGACAGGTGAGGTATGAGTGGCGGCAACTTGAAATTAGCGGAGATTGAGGCCTGGTGGATAACGGGAAGAGGAGTTGAGGTTGGAATTTCCTCTCCAACCTCAACTCCTTTGGTTCCATCAGATTCACCTGGTCCTACTCCAAATCCCATGCCACTTTCCTTGATGTTGACCTCCACCTGTCCAATGGCCAGCTTCACACGTCCGTCCACATCAAACCCACCAACAAGCAGCAGTACCTCCATTACGACAGCTGCCACCCATTCCACATCAAACGGTCCCTTCCCTACAGCCTAGGTCTTCGTGGCAAACGAATCTGCTCCAGTCCGGAATCCCTGAAGCATTACACCAACAACCTGACAACAGCTTTCGCATCCTGCAACTACCCTCCCGACCTGGTACAGAAGCAAATAACCAGAGCCACTTCCTCATCCTCTCAAACCCAGAACCTCCCACAGAACCACAAAAGTGCCCCACTTGTGACAGGATACTTTCCGGGACTGGATCAGATTCTGAATGTGGCTCTCCAGCAGGGATACGACTTCCTCAAATCCTGCCCAGAAATGAGATCCATCCTTCATGAAATCCTCCCCACTCCACCAAGAGTGTCTTTCCGCCGTCCACCTAACTTTCGTAACCTCTTAGTTCATCCCTACGAAATCCCCAAACCACCTTCCCTACCCTCTGGCTCCTACCCTTGTAACCGCCCCCGGTGTAAAACCTGTCCCATGCACCCTCCCACCACCACCTACTCCAGTCCTGTAACCCAGAAGGTGTACACGATCAAAGGCAGAGCCACGTGTGAAAGCACCCACGTGATCTACCAACTGACCTGCCTACACTGTGACGCATTCTATGTGGGAATGACCAGCAACAAACTGTCCATTCGCATGAATGGACACAGGCAGACAGTGTTTGTTGGTAATGAGGATCACCCTGTGGCACAGTGTTACACCGTCCGGGTTATCTGGATACTTCCCACTAACACCAACCTATCCGAACTCCGGAGATGGGAACTTGCTCTTCAATATATCCTCTCTTCTCGTTATCCACCAGGCCTCAATCTCCGCTAATTTCAAGTTGCCGCCACTCATACCTCACTTGTCATTCAACAACATCTTTGCCTCTGCACTTCTGCCTCGACTGACATCTCTGGCCAAACTCTTTGTCTTTAAATATGTCTGCTTGTGTCTGCATATGTGTGGATGGATATGTGTGTGTGTGCGCGAGTGTATACCCGTCCTTTTTTTCCCCCTAAGGTAAGTCTTTCCGCTCCCGGGATTGGAATGACTCCTTACCCTCTCCCTTAAAACCCACATCCTTTCGTCTTTCCCTCTCCTTCCCTCTTTCCTGATGAGGCAACAGTTTGTTGCGAAAGCTTGAATTTTGTGTGTATGTTTGTGTGTCTGTCGACCTGCCAGCACTTTCATTTGGTAAGTCACATCATCTTTGCTTTTATATATATATATATATATATACTCCTGGAAATGGAAAAAAGAACACATTGACACCGGTGTGTCAGACCCACCATACTTGCTCCGGACACTGCGAGAGGGCTGTACAAGCAATGATCACACGCACGGCACAGCGGACACACCAGGAACCGCGGTGTTGGCCGTCGAATGGCGCTAGCTGCACAGCATTTGTGCACCGCCGCCGTCAGTGTCAGCCAGTTTGCCGTGGCATACGGAGCTCCATCGCAGTCTTTAACACTGGTAGCATGCCGCGACAGCGTGGACGTGAACCGTATGTGCAGTTGACGGACTTTGAGCGAGGGCATATAGTGGGCATGCGGGAGGCCGGGTGGACGTACCGCCGAATTGCTCAACACGTGGGGCATGAGGTCTCCACAGTACATCGATGTTGTCGCCAGTGGTCGGTGGAAGGTGCACGTGCCCGTCGACCTGGGACCGGACCGCAGCGACGCTCGGATGCACGCCAAAACCGTAGGATCCTACGCAGTGCCGTAGGGGACCGCACCGCCACTTCCCAGCAAATTAGGGACACTGTTGCTCCTGCGGTATCGGCGAGGACCATTCGCAACCGTCTCCATGAAGCTGGGCTATGGTCCCGCACACCGTTAGGCCGTCTTCCGCTCACGCCCCAACATCGTGCAGCCCGCCTCCAGTGGAGTCGCGACAGGCGTGAATGGAGGGACGAATGGAGACGTATCATCTTCAGCGATGAGAATCGCTTCTGCCTTGGTGCCAATGATGGTCGTATGCGTGTTTGGCGCTGTGCAGGTGAGCGCCATTCCTAGACCGGCAAGGGAACTTGCTGTTCCAACAGGACAATGCACGTCTGCATGTATGCCGTGCCACCCAACGTGCTCTAGAAGGTGTAAGTCAACTACCCTGGCCAGCAAGATCTCCGGATCTGTCCCCCATTGAGCATGTTTGGGACTGGATGAAGCGTCGTCTCACGCGGTCTGCACATCCAGCACGAACGCTGGTCCAACTGAGGCGCCAGGTGGAAATGGCATGGCAAGCCGTTCCACAGGACTACATCCAGCATCTCTACGATCATCTCCATGGGAGAATAGCAGCCTGCATTGCTGCGAAAGGTGGATATACACTGTACTAGTGCCGACATTGTGCATGCTCTGTTGCCTGTGTCTATGTGCCTGTGGTTCTGTCAGTGTGATCATGTGATGTATCTGACCCCAGGAATGTGTCAATAAAGTTTCCCCTTCCTGGGACAATGAATTCACGGTGTTCCAGGAGTGTGTGTGTGTGTGTGTGTGTGTGTGTGTGTGTGTGTGTGTGTGTGTGTGTGTGTGTGTGTGTGTATATATATATATATATATATATATATATATATATATATACACACCCGGCAATCAGTTGCAACAATTATGCATATAATAAGTTGTTGAAAGTCGTTTGTCGTGGAAAAACTGGCGACTTCGATCATCATTATGTTTTCCGCAAACAAAGTTGTCAGTTGGAACAATTATGCATATAATAAGTTGTTGAAAGTCGTTTGTCGTGGAAAAACTGGCGACTTCGAACATCATTATGTTTTCCGCAAACAAAGTTGTATTTCACAAATGTTATTAATTGTCTTCATAATGTTAACCACGTATAGTTAACGGAAGATGTAGAAACGAATACGTATAGCGTAAGTCAAACGTTCGAATTAGAATAGAGACCCCATGAACACAAACTTGCTGTGGCAGGTATGAAATAAAACTCCGTTACTCGCTCGTTACACTTGAAGGGCAGATGTTGAATGGGCCGAAACGAGCCGCCCCATAACAGCGTAGTTGCCTGCTAACTTCGAAAGAAGGTAGATGCGGTCCCTAGCGCAACTTATAACATTGTTGAAAATCAGTGCGGACAGGACAGCTTTGGTACACCCTGTTAAACAAACGGAAAAATGGAGGCGGTACAATTGGAGAGCGATCCGCCTTCACCAACATGAATAAGAAATTCATTAATAGTTTAATTGCAAAAAACCAATAATAAAAAAATATTGCATGGCACGAGATTCGATACGGCGACCTTCGGATTACGAACCCCAGCGCTTACCGCTGCGCTATGACGCTGTAGAAAATCATTAATCGTAGAGAGTATTTCACCGCAACGGTTTCTTTTAACTGTCGATTTTCTCGACAACGGCTGTGAAGTGCATCTTGGTGCTTTGCCACATTACACCTCTGGCCATGAGCTTTTATTATGCGCAGTATGAATCGAATCTGAATTTCACAATTGGCGGCCTCCCCTTGTGAGACGTTCAATTACAGTGTTAATTTTATTTACATATCATCTGACACTTTCTAATGTGTGCAGTGTGTCATGAATCTTGATTTATAAATTGGGAGGAAGGTGGGAACAAAGGGGCAGAGCTATAGTAGTCAACCATGATATTCTTGCATCTGCGAGTGCGAGGGCACTTCGCTCACCTTATTGCAAGCTTTCATCATGATATTTCAAGAGGACATGCTGAAAAACTTGACAGTATATGCATAACTGTCTTGAAATCATTTACAGTACAATGTGTTTTCCTTACTCACCACTGTACTTGTTCACAGTAAAGTCAACACATTTTCGGTAATGGCCACAGGAAGCCAAGTGGAATAGTATTGTGGTAGGGTGGTACATTACAGTTTCGTTACCAGGAGCATTTCAAGTTATCACAACATTATAAGACAGTACTTGCCAGTTTCACACTGCAGTCCCACGAAGCAGAAAGGATGAACTGCTCTTGCCGTGTTTGACTCCAGTCCACAGAGTATACCTCTTTCTTGTGCTCCCTGAAAGTCTGCGGAGGTAGCTGAAATGTTGATATGTGGGTAAGTAAGTAGAGCTGTTGTCAATCTGAAGGTTGTGTTTTAATACCACATTGCAATTTAATAACGTAAAATTTATTTTCATCACCCCACATGAATTTTAATTTCTAAAAATCGCAAATTAATTATTTAATGGATAATTACAGACATATAACACAACTGACGTGTTATCTCTGAGTTTTTATCATGTGCACCATTACCTGTGAAACCTACAATTTATTTACCTTATACTGAGTAGCATGCCACAATTAAAGGTATTAGATATGAAGGACTAACTCAGATTCGCAAAAAAATGCAAGAGAAATCACCTGAGAGTCTGGTGAAGAAACCTGACTGGCTTTAAGGGTACCTGTGAATTCTTTTTATATTCCATGTCTGACTATAAGTGGAAGGCTACTTGGTGATCGTTAGTTCTCAATGGAACAGAATTATATGGGCCAAGAGTACATTTGGACTTATTACTGACAAGAATAATTCCATATATTGGCTACCAAAATAAAAACACATGGGGCAGTACTAACAAATAAACAAATTTTAACACATCATTGAGTATCTGGTTTCCAGATATTTAAAATGTCTATTTCAGAATAAAAATGCTGCAAGGGAAGAAATATTTGGATCAAATCTGAAATTACACCCACTGGAAATATTTTGTGACTGGATTGTGTTAATCATTACATTGTCACACAAATGTTGAAATATTGTGGAATAGCATCCTATCAGAATGACAGAAAGCAGAGCATATCAGTTCCACATCAATCAAGGCACTTGCAATTTGAAGCATCCAGACAAAATCTATGACAAGATTCTATTTTCAGTCTTCTGATGAACATTAATGATGTTCCACTAGGAGTTACAAAACATGCAAATTTTTGTTCTTTTTGCAGATAATACAATTATAGGAATAAAATCTTGTGTTACTGAAAAGGTAAGCAACTCAAAATATTTGAAAAAAATCAACTCGTGATTCATGTCAAATGGCTTATCATGTAATTTCAACAACAGGCAGTACAAAATGTCATGCAGGTAAGTTGTTGTATAGAACTTAAAGAGTATAACATATTAATTATCAGCATATATCGCACCCCTGGGTACCATATAAGCTCTGTATTTTAGACAAGTTTGATACATTGCCACATAAATTAAAAAGTGAGAAACTGTACAAAAGAGTGGTTATATGTGCTGACTTCGACATAGATGTAAGGACTGATGACAAATTTTCTTCATACTTAAGGAACCTGGTAGTGGCCACAAATGGGCTAAATCTCAATTTTGACCAGTATACAAAAATTGCAGCAACCTCTGCAACATGTATTGACAATATTGTAAGTAGTTATATTTATTACGTAAAAGAAAAGTTTCTTCTAGATTTAGGAGTATCAGTCCATAAAGTGCTATTTTTATCACTACCAAAGCAAAATTCAGTCTGCACAACAAAAAGATGTAGGAATTTCAGTCAAGAAAATGTGGAAGTATTTTGTAAAAAACTAAGCCAAACCAAGTGTACAGTCAGCAACACACTTCCACAAGTGACAATTACAATAACTTTTCAACTGAATTCTTGGGTATATTCAATGAATGCTTCCCTTTTGCAACAGTGAGGAGCAGGTTCCATAAAAGTAGATCATGGGTAACAAAAGGAATTAGAGTGTCTGGTGCTACTAAGAGGAACCTGCATATGGAGGCAAAAGTAAATCGAAACCCTGAATTTCTTAAGTATGTAAGCACATACAAAAAAACATGTGACAAAATAGTTAAACTAGCAAAATGTACTGCGAATAATAACTTCATTTCAAATGCAAAAAAGAAATCAAAAGCTGTTCGGTCTGTTATAAGAAGCAAAGTTGACAGTAAGGCAGAGAGAAAATGCCCTTCTAAAATAGCAATAAATGGTAGAGCTGTTTGCCATTTGTGAATCATTCAATGACTTTTTCATAAACTGTAACAAATTTGGTGACTGTTCACCACCAAAAGCAAAGCCCAATATGACAGACAGTAATTGTCCATGTTTTAAGTTTTCTCATGTTTCCATCTCAGATGTCATCAAAATCATAATGTCCCTAAAAATTTTAAAATCTGTGGGGTGGGTTGAGGTCCCCACTGAAATAACAAAAATCACAGTATTGCCTATCCACTCTCTTTCATAATCAACCAATCTTTTGATGAGGGATGTTTCCCAGATCGATTAAAATATGCAGAAGCTCGGCCAGTACATAAAAAAGGCAAACAAGATGAACTATAGGCCAATCTCACTGTTACCAATTTTCTCAGAAATATTTGAAAGAGCAGCATGTGATCAGATCGAAAAATCACAATTCATCTAACAGCATTATCTTATGCAATCAATGTGGTTTCAGAAAAGGCCGCAGCACAATCCATGGAATAAATGAATTAGTCACAAAAGTCAGCATATGTCTTGATGATAGAATGTGTGTGTCAGGCATCTTTTGTGACCTGTTCAAAGCCTTCAACACAGTAAATCATGACCTGCTTCTCCAAAAATTGGCACGCTATGGTTTTCAAGGCAAATCTCTTAGCTGGATGTCATCATACTTGGCAAACAGAAAACAAATAGTACTTATTAACATCAATGGCAAGAAATTTCTCTCTGGCCGGAAACACACTCAATTAGGTGTTCCACAAGGTTTAATATTAGGGCCACTACTTTTTCTGTATTATATTAATGATATGCCATGCCAGGTCCAGTCTGATACTACCCTCTATGCAGATGACTCAACAGCTGTAGTCTGTTGTAAAAATGAGGTAGACCTAATCGTCATATTGAACAAACACTTGGGGAACTGGGGGCATGAGTCAAAAACAATAACTTGACATTAAATTTTACAAAAACAGAAATTGTTCATTTCACCACAAAACAATCTGCACAGTCTATAAGAGAAATAAGGTATATGGACAAAAAACTAGAGACTGCACGCTGTGTCAAATTCCTTGGCATATTAGTCAATAAAAACCTGTTTTGGAGTCACCATGTGGACAACATACTGGGTCGACTGAATAGCCTTGTATATATTATGAATATCTTGTATAGTATTACTGATTTAGCTGTAAGAAAAACTGTATATAATGCATATTTTGTTTCAGTCATTAGGGATTGTATAATTTTCTGGGGGTCTGAAAAAACAAATTTACTTAGGGCTTTTAGACTAAAAAAAAGAATCATCCGAGCAATGGTGGGAGGAAAACCAAAGCAACAATGTAAACCTTTATATCTAATGAGCATTCCAAGCATATACATCTATGAAACTCTCACTTTCACGAAAAGAAACCCACAACTTTTGGAGGGCAACTGCTTCTTGCATCAATATGATACTAGATATAGAACGAGCTACATGTTACACACCCACTGATTAAAATCATATGAAAAACCCCATACTATATGGGCATGAAATTTGTAAATAAAATATGGAAAGGTGTGGAGGACCCAAATGTAAAAGGCACCAAAAGAGACTTGGAAAATATCTGAAAGATAAATGTTACTATAGTGCAGAAGATTTCTTGAATGGCAACAATGCCTTATAATTGTAATTAAAATACCTCTTTGAAGATGTTACACAATAGGTATTATTATATATAGTGTAAAACTGATAAGTCACCTATGTCACAATCTTTGATTGTATAAGGCATGTTATGTGATAATAAAAATGGAAATGTGGAGTTTAAAACTGAAAAAGAAAACCTTCTGCTGGGTGACTTAATTCACCGAGTATTTTTACAGAAACTCTTAAATTTAACGTTTTAGATTATAACCGTAATTAGCAGTCTAACCTTCTGCAATGTGAAATCATTTCAGTTATCATTTAAATCATGTACATTTTTTACTTCTCTCCAAACCTGAGAGTCGTCTCACTGTGGCATCCATGGAATAAAACTGACATGTGTAAAGTAATAAAAAATAGGGAGGGGGAGGGAGGCAAATCACTAAAAACTCAGTATAAAAAGGGACAGGAGTTGTAGGAAATGACTAGAATGTAATGTGTACCTTTTCTCTGGTATTGGTTCTGAAACACAGGATAACCTAGAATATTATCATTGATGGGCAAGTCTGGCCCTCTGCCTCAAAGAGCCTGCTGCCTTAGTTCTCTGTTGTCTCCAGCACTGTGTGCTGCATCTGTTTTGAATTAAACATTCTCAGCCCACTTTGGCATGGTTACAATACAGAACTGCAATGTGCGCACACCAGCTGTTCTGCCGTCTTTCTCACACAATATTAAAGAAACTATTTAGTAAGAAAGCTGACTTTTGCAAATTTTATGGCCTCTTTTATCAGCTTCATGGTGACCTGCCTATCATTTCTTTAACAATCATAGTTACTGTAATATTTCAAAATTAGAAGATACTAAAATGAAGAACAGGAGTCATATGAGTTTATGTTAGGCCATATGATAACTATCTACAATGAGCTCGCACACATACCCTCATGTGCACAAACGATGCAGTGAGAGTGAAATATTCCCATAAAGAATAAATTTTTGACAAATGATAGCAAGCATAGAGGAGAGTATTTTGCCATACCACTAAAATGTGAAACTTTCTTATCTTCTGCGATAAATGATTAACTGTAGATCTTATCAGTGAAATAACGTAATTCTTTAAGGGGCATCATCAACTGGTGAAACTGGGATTAGTATAGGTTTGTAACAACATGTATGACGAAATTACAGGTTTATTTTTATATCGACAATTAACTTTTCCAAAGCTACTTATCTGATTGTCCTCAATTGTTTGTTTAATAATACACTGTTTCAGGATTCTGCAACAACTGCAGTTACAGTAGCATGTTAGTGACATGAAGATGCATAAACCCCACTGTATTTTGGTAAAAGAAGAAAATTTAACCTAGCAACAGAAGAAGTGTAGGCATTGCTTGCTTACAAAATTTCGTCTGGCTAGTACATCTGGTAGAAAAAGGACATTAAAGTGTGGCAATCTGGCAACACTGTAACCACATGTATGGTAACTATCTCTCTCAGCACATATTAGTCTTGCTGTATAGTTGGTACAGTGGATAGAGTTTTGGGTTAGCATGCAGGAGGTCACTGGTTTTTTATTTGGTAAAAGTAGTCCAGATGGTACGGTAACTGGCATCTTATTCGTCAACAGCAATGCAGCAGGCCCTCCAGAAAACATTCGCTTACATACTACAATTGTAGAAATGGAAGATTGGCCAGCTTTGAAAAAAGCCCTTCCCACGTCACGGGCATGAATTTATTCACACCACTTCATCTACTAGAGGCGAAACATAATGCCCACTCTCGGTTACTATTTGTATGTGTCAGCACCATCGTCCCACTGATTATGCCTTTCAATACTGAGTTTGGTAACCGCATGCTGTTTAGTACTTACCTCAATGCATTATTATTATTATTATTATTATTATTATTATTATTATTATTATTATTCTATCGATGGGATTGTGAAAACATCATGTCTATTACTGTTAGGGAAACAGTGTAAGTCTAAACCGAACATTTTACAATTACTGGTGTTGGGACGAATCATGCAGAACAATATCTCTCAGAGGGGTAATTCGCGTTAGGTGGAACAAAGCGCAGGACTCTCAGCGTGTTTATACTGTATGCACTTTCCACCAGACAGGGATTAGTTGCGAGTGGAGTAACGCACCCATGACAGACTCCAATGTACATGTGTACACGTTTTGAATTTTCTTATTGTAAACCTCTAAACCAGTGTGACAGATGTATGGCATACACAAATGATGAATATGTGGATATCTTGGTGCATCTGATAACTGGGCTGGTGTTGCTGCTCATGATCATGAATATGCTGCTAAATATCCTCGTCAATGGCATCCAGATAATAATGTGTTTCGTCAACTGGAGCTGTCCCTTCGGGAGTCAGGTTCTCCTCTTCCACCATCGCGTGACAGAAATTGTCCACAGACTTGCAACTCCAGCTACTGAGGAAGCAATTCTGGAGGTCATACACCAAGAATCTCAGCAAAGTACACGTAGCGTAGCAAGGCAGCAGCATGTCTTGCAACGCACAGTCGTTAATGTGCTGCATGAGCGTGGGCTGCACCCCTATCATTATGCTTTGATGCAACACCTGCATCCTGCAGATTGCCATCAGCAGATGCAATTCTGTGAATGGTCCAACAACAACATGAAGTCAACAATGACTTCATAAACACTATAATATGGTTGGATGAAGCACCATTCATTCACTTGTGAGGCTCTCTTCAATATGCACAACGTCCACCATTGGTGTGAGGTTAAACCACACATCACCCGTGACCGTGGATATCAAGTTCGTTTTGATATCAATGCCAGGGCTGGAATATTGGGCGACAGGTGTTTGGGCCCCTACATGTTGCCTGACCGGTTGACTGCACAAAGGTATCATGCATTCCCCTTAAACTACCTGCCCAATGCACTGGATGATGTTTCGCTACATGTTCCACTGAGGATGTTGTTCCAACATGATGGTGCACTTCCACACTCTGGAAATAATATGCGACAGTATTTGGACAGAACATTTCCAGGGAAATAGTTCGTATGTGGATAACCAGTTGTATGGCCTCCACATTCACCTGACCTAAATCCTCTGGATTTCTTCTTGTGGGGACACCTGAAGGAGCACGTGTACCCTACTCCGCCAACAAATGTGGAAGAATTGGTAGTGCATGTTCATGCTGCTCTTGTTCCTGTGAACACAGCTTTTCTGCTAAGGGTACAGAGCTGTATGATCTGGCAGGTTGCACAATGTTTGGACGTACAGGGAGATTGCTTTGAGCATCTATTGTTCTGAGGACAACGTATTCTGTTGTGAAGGTCATGCAGTCCTTAATATGGACATTATTATTGTCACTGGTTGCTAATGCGCGACATCTGAGTGCTCATATTGCATGTAGTATGAATGACAAGTACATATTGTGTTACTGTACTATGCTATCATACTTAGCATCTCGAAATTGATATTGTTTTTGTAGTTATTCTATCGCATGACTAGTCATTTATTTCAACTGTATTTCCTATTCGTCTAACCATATATTTGGTACATTCAGCTTTACAAAATTATGTAAATTTAAGATACATGTGACATAAGAAGCGGTGTATATTACAGTATGAAATGTCAGAATGAAATTAGCAAATAAAAAAAAAAATGCGCCCCAACCCAGGATCAAACCCTCGACCTCCTGCATGCTAACCCAAAACTCCATCCACTGCTCCAACTGTACAGCACCACGATTAATATGTGCTGACAGTGGTTGTTACCATACATGTATTTACAGTGCTGCCAGATTGTCACTCCTTAATGTTCTTTTTCTGCCAGATGTACTCGTCGGATGAAATTTTGTGACAGACATTTTTCTATCGCTGCCATGTGAGGAGTCGCGCTGTGAAGCCCAAGTGT
This sequence comes from Schistocerca serialis cubense, assembly GCF_023864345.2. NCBI lineage: Eukaryota > Metazoa > Arthropoda > Insecta > Orthoptera > Acrididae > Schistocerca > Schistocerca serialis. The sequence continues at coordinate 345,384,038 of NC_064646.1, forward strand.
GCGAATTTTGCTTCACCCTGTACAATTGCCCAGTTTAGTGAGTGATTACATTCTACAAATGGTAGGTAACTATCATCTATATTACTATATAAAGACAAGTTATACTTTAACATTGTTGCTAAAAATATCTGAAAGCGCTTGACTGATTTACTTCAAGAGCAACATTGTTGGCAAAAATATTGGAAAGTTCTTGACTGATTTCTTGCACCCTCAATGATGTTCTGAAAATCTTCCTGCATTCTGCTACAATACTGTGACATTACAGTTTCTCTATAGACGAGTATATAGCATTGTCTGCGAACAGCATCATAACCTCATGAAGCTTCCAACACTCCAGTTATGTGGTGATTCATTCTTTTGCAGTTATGCAGAATTTACTCTTTTGTAAAATTTGTTTGAATTATGAGGTATTCTCTCAGCTTCATGTTCATTGTGAGGATATGAATATACATCACTCCCACAGTAACAGCAAGTGACCAAAGTTGAGTATAGCAACAAACTGAAATTCAGAAAATCGGAAAAATCAGATATATGGTATTGTTTCTTCAGTGAATATATGTCAACTACCTTTGTATTGCTGATGACATTTTACCTTTGCCTCATCACAGATAAACTTCAACAAATAATGGAGCACATTTGAAAGTAGGCCACATACTCAATTATAGTAATATTAAATTAATATTGAATCAATACAACAAAATGAAAATTGTACAAATTAACAATTATGTCATATTATCATTTGAAGAGGTTTTACACTTAGGTCGTTTGATAACATCTGGATGAACAGAAAAAGAAATGGCCTGAACCGTTTTTGGCAAACTAAATAAAATTTTCAAAACTAAGATTTTGATAAGTCTGAAATGTACTTGTGGCAATAAGATACAAACTTCTAGGTGAAAACCATTCCAAAACTAAGGGTGGATCAGCATGCAACTTTCACTATAGAAACCCAGTAAGACAAGTATAGGATAGTGGGATCTTCAAAACTTCTTAAGCTTAGATTCCACTATTGCTGACTTTTCCTGGTTTCTGAGAGTGAACTGCTGTTTATGTTCAGTGCAGTGTTTGGACAGCTTGCTTAATCTCAGGAGATACCATGTCATCTTTCACTAAAACACAGCAATTCTTTAATTTTAGGCAGTGGGCAAAACACTAGTCTAATGCTATATTTCTTCATAAAGTGCTACCTAACTTGAGATGGTTACACAGAATAGAACACATGGTGTGGATATCTCTTAATACTGCTGAAAGGGGATGGACCTTCCTTCACTCATTATCACAGATCTCACTTGGTGTCATTTACACTCATTCTTCCTAAACACAGCCTTTAAATGATTTAATTTAGATCTCAGTTGTTGTGATCTGACAGCATCCAAGTTCTGTACATTAAAATGCTCAGGACAGAATTATTCTGATCCGGATGGAACTGACAGATTTCTTCTGAGCTGCAATCATTTAGCTAAATGTATGTTCCATTCCTAGATACAAAATGGCCCATCCAGCCATTCAACCAATGCTTCAAATACAAAGAAACCAGATTCTCAGAAGTCAATAACATTGGAACATGGCCTTAAGAAATGGCTTAAGATTAGCTTCAGTGATATCAAGATCATATCCTGTGCTTTGTTGTACTGGGATTCAGTAGCAAATGAACAAAAGGTAAGGTTATTAACAACCTGAAGGTTGACCAGACATCACAGAGTTTTACTAGGCACGGTCCTATTAGACGTGGTATGCCATTGCCTTCCTCCAACATTTGGACTCACTCACCCAGACAGCTATGGGGAACATCAACTCCAAACACAGTCACATTGACATTTTTGTTGTTAGCAATTCATTGGCAGACGTGAAAGAAACAGTGAATCACAGAAAAAGTCCTGTGACTGACTGAGGATGGATCTTTGGATTTGTAATTTGACACTTACCCACTCAGTCACTAAGAAACAATAACAGTTCACTTGTGCACCAAAAAAATTTCATAAACAGCAGAGTCTGAATGGTTGCTAGAGATGGAATGTTGACAAATAGGAAAAAATTGTAACAATGTTATGGAACAAGTTGTGTTTCAGTGTCCACATTTCTCTAACCTAGTGCTGGGTGCACATCCTCCACACCCAAATTTTTGCATTTGCATCTGTTAATCCTGCTTCCTCCATACAACATCATTAAGATGCACTTGAACTTTTGAAACTCTGCACTTTATTTTTCATCAGGAGATGCAAGCCATCTCCTGATAACGAATAAAGTGCAGAGGTTCAAAAGTTCAAGTTTTTGTGGCTTCAACAAGAGAGAATTTCACGTCATACAGAATTTTTTTTAGGAGTCACCTGTAAGATGTATAGGTCTTGTAGAGAAAGGAACATATTCGAAAACCTGTATTGAGCAATATACGGAGACAGCAGTTGGAAGTAATAATTGCTTTTTGCATAATTTTCTTGTACATGATTATTTTAAGTTTACACTCACTCATTATTGGAGAAATTAGCAATTTTGCTACTCAGAGCATACCTGTGGGCAAGCGACATTCCACAGCTGCAGGACTCCATCCCCACTTGCACTGACAGCAATGTTGGCATCAGTTTCACTCCACACAACATCAAATAGTCCATCTGGCCATGTGACACTTGACACTTCCACAAGGCCACCATCAGGTGTCAGCTCCAGGAGAAACAGTGTTCCTCCACCTGTGTAATTAAGACCTTTCTTAAACAGTGATAGAGATAGATGAGCTTAGTGCCAAGTACTGTGGAATGAAAATCCCATGCAACAACTTAGGAGTAGTTCCAGTCTAGAAGTATCCATCTATTCCTATATTTTTAAAGTGAATAATTAAACATTCTGGCAAGAACCTGAATTTATAATGTGAATATTACCAGGTCAACTACCAGTCTTCAACTGAAGAATCACACTCCTTCCTCTTCCCCTCCCCTACTCCCTCCCTCCCCAAAAAAGTCATTACGTGTGATTCAAAATTCCAGGACAACCCACAATTAATTAAGGATATAGAGGGTTACACCAATTTTCTCCGACCACTGCCAGCAAACTGCATGACAAGTCTGCCATAGCACTGCCAAGTTGGGTATAATTTTGCTTAAAATTATCAGCCACTTTTAAATGATTAACCTTGAACCCTTTTAACCATTCTGAGCAGTAACATTACCCCTTCCCATTTGCTACTCAAATTCCATTACAGGCTGCACTTAACAAAATAATGAGCTTTCGTGCAAACTATCTTCTATGCAGGGTGCCCCAGGAGGAATGGTCAATATTCAGGGTAATGACAGGAAAGATCATTTGAAGCAACAAAGTCTGGTCAACATGGGTTCTAAAATGTCTGAGTATCTTAAGAGCTACCAGTACTACACCTTTGATACTGTACAAAAATCTATTCTACTGCAAGCTTTTTGTTTCCCATATTTTGAGAGATGGTAGAATGGACCAAAATAAGCTATGGGCACTTTTTCATCTTTGCTGCTGTGAAGCACATCTATTCTATTGAACAGGTGCTCATGGCTCTTAAGGTATGCATTTTAGAGTCCATGTTTACTGGGACTTTTTTTGGTTCAAATGATGGTTCCCAAATCCCTAAATACTGACCATTACTCCTGGAACACACTGTCTATTACTTCCACAGACTTCAGGAAAGAAAATTGTGTCACACAAAGAATTACAATCCTACAGTGTTAAGTAATTAAAAAAATCATCTTACATCTACTTCTTCTTACATATTCTATCTACAAGTAAAGACTTCCTGAAAACTTCATGTTCTTTGAAACAAATATGCAGTGACTTGTATCTATCTTTCCCTTACCTACTTATCACATGAACGTTCAGTTTATGTTCCTACTTTTTTTTTCTCTTTCTCCCTCCCTTCTCCTGCCCCTAATACCTTTTCTTCTCCATCCCTTCCCCTGACCCTAACATCTTTTCTTATTAGTCAATGATTATTACATGAAAATATGATACCTTGCTCTACTTACTTTCATGCTAATCACTTTTGACACTATTTATTTTATTCATAGTGTTTTGGGTAAATTCCATATATGCTTCACTATTGAATGTTTTTACATTGTGCCAGCATTTAACAAAGCAAATGTTACTATTTTCATGATGTAGGCTATTACCGTCTAGCCTTTTATTCGAATACATCAGTATGCTGCAGTATTTCTCAGCACTTGTTGTACCATTCATTTTCAATAATGATATTGTTGCTTTTTGTTTTCCAGTTCTTCATTATTGATACAATGCACAGAATAGTGTCAGTTATCATAAAGACATCTCGTTTCCTGGCACCACAGCATGCTAAGACTGAACATTTTGGTTGTAGACTTCCACGCAACAAGTCTTCTGTTATATGGCAAATTCAATTGGACACACATCCAGCTTTTCAGATTTTAGGAATACTTATATGGAGCAGGAATCTGAGGAATGAGCAAATCCTGTCACTGCTCTATATCCCACAGTCTGGAAAATGCCCTGTCAACTTCTCTCATTGTTTATCATTATAAGTAACTACACTCCTGGAAATTGAAATAAGAACACCGTGAATTCATTGTCCCAGGAAGGGGAAACTTTATTGACACATTCCTGGGGTCAGATACATCACATGATCACACTGACAGAACCACAGGCACATAGACACAGGTAACAGAGCATGCACAATGTCGGCACTAGTACAGTGTATATCCACCTTTCGCAGCAATGCAGGCTGCTATTCTCCCATGGAGACGATCGTAGAGATGCTGGATGTAGTCCTGTGGAACGGCTTGCCATGCCATTTCCACCTGGCGCCTCAGTTGGACCAGCGTTCGTGCTGGACGTGCAGACTGCGTGAGACGACGCTTCATCCAGTCCCAAACATGCTCAATGGGGGACAGATCCGGAGATTTTGCTGGCCAGGGTAGTTGACTTACACCTTCTAGAGCACGTTGGGTGGCACGGGATACATGCGGATGTGCATTGTCCTGTTGGAACAGCAAGTTCCCTTGCCGGTCTAGGAATGGTCGAACGATGGGTTCGATGACGGTTTGGATGTACCGTGCACTATTCAGTGTCCCCTCGACGATCACCAGTGGTGTACGGCCAGTGTAGGAGATCGCTCCCCACACCATGATGCCGGGTGTTGGCCCTGTGTGCCTCGGTCGTATGCAGTCCTGATTGTGGCGCTCACCTGCACGGCGACAAACACGCATACGACCATCATTGGCACCAAGGCAGAAGCGACTCTCATCGCTGAAGACGACACGTCTCCATTCGTCCCTCCATTCACGCCTGTCGCGACACCACTGGAGGCGGGCTGCACGATGTTGGGGCGTGAGCGGAAGACGGCCTAATGGTGTGCGGGACCGTAGCCCAGCTTCATGGAGACGGTTGCGAATGGTCCTCGCCGATACCCCAGGAGCAACAGTGTCCCTAATTTGCTGGGAAGTGGCGGTGCGGTCCCCTACGGCACTGCGTAGGATCCTACGGTCTTGGCGTGCATCCGTGCGGCGCTGCGGTCCGGTCCCAGGTCGACGGGCACGTGCACCTTCCGCCGACCACTGGCGACAACATCGATGTACTGTGAAGGCCTCATGCCCCACGTGTTGAGCAATTCGGCGGTACGTCCACCCGGCCTCCCGCATGCCCACTATACGCCCTCGCTCAAAGTCCGTCAACTGCACATACGGTTCACGTCCACGCTGTCGCGGCATGCTACCAGTGTTAAAGACTGCGATGGAGCTCCGTATGCCACGGCAAACTGGCTGACACTGACGGCGGCGGTGCACAAATGCTGTGCAGCTAGCGCCATTCGACGGCCAACACCGCGGTTCCTGGTGTGTCCGCTGTGCCGTGCGTGTGATCATTGCTTGTACAGCCCTCTCGCAGTGTCCGGAGCAAGTATGGTGGGTCTGACACACCGGTGTCAATGTGTTCTTTTTTCCATTTCCAGGAGTGTATTAATACACGGGGTTGTTTATGGAGTCATAACAGAATGTTTTGTTCTGCTGATTAGGATTAACCTACTTGCTGTGGTGCATCATGGTAAATTTTAAAATTAGTACAAGACGGCAGAAATATTTTACTTATTATAAGTATCAAGAGCATCAAAATGCACACAAATAGTCACTGTAGACCTATGTGTGTGGAGGTATTTTCATGATGATGTTTGGTTCTATACTGAGCAGAGAAAAATACTGTCAGGAAGTTGTTGCCCTGGAACAAAGTAATGACCATCTCTTTATTTGTTGTCTTGTAACACACAGAATGCCACAATGAACAACTGGTTTGCTCCTGACCTGTTGAACACACAAAAGATTTTACTTTTTTCCCTTGTGATAAGAAAATTTGGGATAACTGAAGACTGGGATACAGCCTGTTGGCTTTGACCAATGACATCAGTAGTTATTGAAGATGATACATTGCACAGATTTAACAGCAAAGACAAATGTTGAGAAAAGCCAAACAAATGCAGGACAGAGAAACCAGATGGTAGACATATATCACATACATCCATGTTTCAAACGTAATGTTAGATATATCACTTCTTTAAGCCCTGGTATTCTATTGTTTAGTTGACCTATATAACTCAAGAAACTGAAGAAAGGGATACTAGTAAAAAAAAAAAAAAAAAAAAAAAAAAAAAAAAAAAAAAAAAAAAAAAAAAAAAAAGGGACAGAAGTAACATTAGCAAGCACTACCACAGCTGATGGTTAAGAGTTGTATCCTGAACTTCAGTTAATTGCAGTACTAGCACTAGTATCCTATTCTTCAGTTAACTTATGTAGCTCAATTGAAGTGCAGGGTGCAAGTTTTACAGTTGTTGCTTTTTTCACCTCTGCTACTACTAGCATCTTATATTGCAGTTAATACGAATGCTAGTGAAGTCGAAAAGATAAAAATCCGTAAAATTTGTACCCCATACTTCAGCTGACCAATAATGGTCAACTGAAGAATAGGATACAAATGCTACCGAAGACAAAAAAGTCGACGTTCATAAAATTGGCATCCTGTATCTCAGTTGAACTACGCAAATGCAAGAAAAAGTAATGTACATAAAATTTTTATCCCTGTATAGGTCAAATGAAGTATGGGATACAATTTTTTTTCCACCTTTGACAGTAATAGTATTGACTGTAAAGTATCATAGTAGTACTAGTAACGGCGAAAAAACCGACAACAGTATAATTTGTATCCTGTACTTCAGTTGACCTGCATAGGATACCAGTGCTAGCGAAGACGAAAATCTTGGCATACGTAAAATTCGTATCTTGCACTTCAGTTTATTCATATACGTCAACTGAAAAATAGGAAACTAGCGCTAGCAAGGACGAAAAAAACAGCATACGTAACATTAACATGCTGTATCTCAGTGAACTATATGTAACTTTGGCATCCTGTACGCTCAGTGAATCACACGTAACACTGGCATTTTGTACCTCGGGTTAAACTACAAAGGTAGTATCCTGTTCTTCAGTTGACTTATATAGCTCAATTGAAGAACAGTATACTAGTGCTTGCCAAGTCGAAAAAAAGTGGCATACCAAAAATTTGTATCCTGTTCTTCAGTTGTCCCATTCTTTAGCTGACCCGAAAATTTATCACACTGTTGATCCACATGATTAATATATTAGTAAAGAGTTCTTTTATTTAAGACCCACCAAATGGATGATAGCCACACAATGCCACACTATTTTTAACACCACAGAGAAATTCAGTTAAATATTACTTCTGTTGTTCTTTCAAAAACTTCTTACAACACAATACTGCTAAGGCACATACTATGATTTGAAGTACAGCATTTAACATACTTCTTAGATTGTATGTGAAACAGTATCTAACATCAAAATGAAGCTAACAGCTGTTAAATAGGAGGCTGTTTCTTTTGTAAACCATTTCTTTGCTCCTATGCTAATTCATATCCATAAATACTATTCTGGCATAAAGATAAATCTGAGGTAATGTGCAGTGTTAAACCATAAAGATAAGTATAAGCCTGACCAAAGCTAAAAGACTTTCTGTTTGCTTCCTTATTTCCAGTATACATTTATCTATCAAAGGGTTTCTCATCAGGTACTCTCTCATGGCCATCTTTATGTATTGAACAAAATACAATTACTGTGTTCTCTTAGCAGAAACACTTGTGCTTGGAATACTCATCTGTAACTCTTTGGATAAGGATATAATGAAATATGAAACTTCTATTTTTGTCACACTTTCAAGGATAATAAATGCTCAACAATAAATTCCAAATTTTCAATTTAACTGACAAATTTTGTATTTTTCACCCTAGATCTCCCCATTAAACTTTGTGCACTGTAAATGTTTTTTGACAATTAATGAAAACATGAAGTCTACCTTATACAATGTAAATAGGTCTTCAGATGAAAAGTTTGGGCTACAAAGTACACAGCTGATGTAGATCTCCAATATAGATGTCGCCTTTAAGTATGCCATTCCGTCAGAAAAATGACAAACAGACATAATATTATCACTGAATGCTGCCGTTACCTGATCTGCATGAACTGGTAGCAGTTTTGTTCCCGCATTACATTAAACTACGTACTCACCAGCCAATCCATAGTACTGTGATGTTGCACATACTATTCTTTCAGGATGGAATGGAGAAAAACGAACCGAATACCCATGGCGATTCGGCGTTAAAAATGTAGGCATTCTTCTCCTGGTGTTGCCTATGAGAATGAATGTAAGTCTTGATTAAAACATAGTACTTTTAACAAATGAATGTGGGGGCGTCCCTTTAACAGCCCGCGTAGTGACAGAAAAGTAATTTATTGAAAGCAACAAACATATCCCAAAAACACCAATTTCTGGAGAAAATTGAACATTCTGAAGAGAATATGAGATTGCGGTTGGTTTAAGTGAAAGAGCGACCGTCACTGAAAATGTTGACATTCACAAACAGAAACAAAAACCATGGTCCTTGTGACACGCAATGTATGGAAAATTGTTGATGAATTTATAGTTTAGCAGTCAACTACCATAATACAGATTTTTTATGCACAAGTGTACAATACACGACACATTAGCAGCATATACAAGTTCTTACCGTCCGTATATACGCGATTCACACCATCTTACTTGCACTTTCAGTTCACTTCGTAGGGTCTATTAGTAATTTTTCAAACATCTGACAGATTTCACCAATCTTCAAAATTTGTCGGGAATCCATAATACCACCCTAGCACCTAGTGGAAACATTTGGAATTAAACCAAACAAATGGCAAGCGCTAAGCGTCAGACGCTTGGCGCGCGTTATGTCAGCAGCACAAGTTCCGTACGCGTTGTCTTATTACTCGTCGATACTGTGATACGAATACGTGGACCACAAGTTCCATTGTTTAATAGCTAACTGTCCATGAAAAATTACAATACAAGATGTGGGTTCCACACACTAAAGCACAATTTTGGGGTTGTTCGTACCAGTGTTTAGTACGGAATGTCCTTCGTAGGTTGACCGCTTTTTCTCATTGTGCCGTCTGGGAAACGAAGCTTGCCACTTTATAGCTGAGACTCTGCGATCATTCCATTTCATATCCTCACAAACTCTTACACATGTGTATCAGTATGGGTTGACGCACTACAACTAACGTTATAGGATCAGGGCCGTATTTATGAGCAGGCTCTCTCATAGAGGACACCCGCACCCTTGTTGTAATAACATGAAGTTCCTCTTACCATAAAAAGTAGACGCTTATTCGGCTGATTTTTTTTAGTGGAAAGCTGATATGAATCTCGTCACCATTTACCTCTAAAACCAGACATCACCTCACGTTAAAATCCCAGTCAAGCTCATGGCATTTCAGTTGGAAACATCGATAACACTTTCAAAACAACGGTTAAGAGAATTCTGGCTGTTTGAAGTAAGTTCGGTTTCGTGGAAAGCCGACTGGCTCCATATCTCATTTTATCCAAACCAAGGTCCCTAACAACTATATATTTCCTGTCGCCAGACACGGGTCCCGAGCCTATGAGCTGGAAAAACCAGTTTTAGATAACTTTATTCACTAACAAGATATTATGGGAAAGGTGCAAGCTGTCATAAGATCCATAGTGATTGACAGCGCACTGATAAGGCAACGGCTTACACGAGCAATTTAAATGAGCATCTACAACTGGCGTTCGGCTGAAATCGATCGTGTAAATATGGCGCGAGCGTAAACATTAGGTTACGCTACTACAGGTCAGTGTATTCCCACAGTCTATAGACTCTGCTGTTATCACAATCTTTATTTGGCATTCATTTTCGTTGGCTTCGCAAACTCATAACTAAATAACCACTTCGCAACTTAATCCAGACCACGGGCTATGTTACAGATCTGTCCGTCACAACAACCATATCAACCGATCTCAATCAAACGCCAGTTGTACTGTACTCATTTTAGAGCTTCATTCGACTTCTTGCTCTTAAACTGGTCTAAAATAGTAACTCACTATTCGTCAGATATGGGCCCTGCAAATTATAAAACCTGTACTGTCACGTACTGTGAGGTAGGCCGCAGGGCCCTAATGCCAGGCGAGGAAAGCGTTTTTTAAAATACGAATGTATTTTTTAAAATAGATTTTGTCGTTATGATTAAGCTACTACTAATGCAACTGATATAGCAATGTTAACGAATTCTGTTGAAGGCACAAATAATTTAAGTTCTGTATATATTTTTAATCTCGTCACTTCATTGAAGCATAAATTGTATGGTAAAACTTTATACAGTAAAATAATAGAGCTTCAGTGCTACGTTATAGGGCTTCAATTCAAAAATTGCTCTACAATGCTGTTTTTGTGGGTTAAATATCACATTAAAGGTTGGTGCGTGAGTTCGTAGCGTTCTTCCATTAGGTTTGATAAGCACAACAGATTCACATAACAGAGATTTTAGTCATCAATAATATATTCTCTTTCAGTATCTACAGCAGTCCGCCAACGCTGGGGTAACTTTTATATACCGCAGCTGTAGAAATTACGATGTTTTGAGGCGAAGAACACGTAGAGCCTTGGTCGGAGGGCATTTTCATCCGGAAACTTGTTCGTAAAGTGAGGGCGCAAGATCAGGTGAATAAGGTGGGTGAGTTGCTGCTTTGTTTGGGCTCAACCCCTCCTTTCTTTTCCTGATGTTAGCATAAAGACACAGTTTTTCGTCACCATAAAAGTTACAGGACAGGAATGAACGATGTTTTTTACCAAGCAGAGCTGTACATACGACCACACGCTGATTTTTGTGATCTTGGCTTAGAGCGTTTAGTACCCCCACCCCAACCCATTTTTGAATGCGTTTTCGAATGGATTAATGCGTTTAAACGATCATCAGCAAACCCAGAAGGTGTTACTGCACGTGGGGGTCACGTACGTCAAAACGATACTCCTTTTGAAGAGAAAACGTGCTCTTGCCGTGCTCTGTTCATTGGCGTTATCCCTTTGCACGGCGCAGTTTCTGGCTGCCTCGGTTGCAGTCACCCCTCTGTTGAACTCAAACAGAAGAATATGTCGGAAGTGTTTCGATTTCTCCGCTTGGCACCCCGTTTTCTAGCGTCCACAGCTCTACTCACTATCTTCAAATGATAAAATGACAATACATAAACTCAAAAACAAATAAAAAATGACACTATAAATAAATCCATAGCAACAGGAATACCAACAAGCAAAACAAAAACGCTACGAACTTAAGCACCAACTAAATACGATAGTTGGAACTTTAATAGTGCAGCTCGTACAAAATAGATACGTGTTTCAAAGTTTTACTGGCCTTCAAAGTAGTCACCAGCATTGTGTATAACCCGTCGGCGGCGATGTGGAAGCCGTAGGATACTCTTAGCAGTGTTGTGTTGACAGTCCGAGCGGCGAGGTCTATTGCCCGACGAATTTGTAGCAGTTCTGAAGTGAATGCCGTGAAGTGTTTCCTTCAGTTTAGAAATCGAGTTGAACTTACGAGGGCGTAAGTCAGGGTAGTGTAGTAGGTGATATAGCACTTAGCAGCCCCGTCAGTCAAACAAATCAGTAACAGTTTGCACTGTAAATGCTTGTGCATTGTCCTGCAAAATGATGGCCAGGTCCTGCAGAAAGTGCCATCACTTCTGTCTCTATGCTGTTCATTTTTGGAACACAACCTACGCCCAGATTACGCCTGTCTGTATAGACTAACCGTTTTGTGTCTACCTGTCAACACTTGAACATTTCACTTGTTGCCCAGGGGAAAATAAGCAAAAATGGTTTTCTCTTTCCGCGTATTCTTGGAGGTATTAACAAACCTACAAACGTACGACTTGTAATGGCTATAATTATTAGTGTGCAAACGGCGTAAATACTGATGTGATGTTCAAGACACAAAGGAATTAATTACATCAGGTGCCAGGGGGCGTTGTTTGAATCAATGGGGTAAGTTGAAAATTTGTGCCAGACCAGGTCTGCTGCTTACGAGGCAGATGCGCTGACCACTGCTCCATCCAGACACAATGGTATCGTAACTGCACGGACTACCTTAGCACGGCTCCCGTCATACCCAAATTCTAAATCTATTCGCACACCATTGATGTAGTGCGTGTAGTGCCTCCTTACTCGTGGTATTTCGCTGATTTCCGTAAGAGTTCAGGCATGGTGTGCATCCGCACTGAAGTGACCAATGGCCGTCTTCGCCTTACTAACACGGGATGATTCACCAAAAATTTGCACCGCTAATGTTGAGGAAATGGAAAGTGCTATTGATGTGCAATTTTCACTGAATGGACTAGTAGTTAGGGGCTCGTGTTGTTAGCCAATAAATACATTTTAATAATACCTAGAAAGTCATTATTTTTCAAACGCACACTTTTTTAAATGTAACAAAGCCTATTGACATTAACAGACTAAAAGTAGGATAAATTAGAATGTCACTGGTGTTTGTTGAAAGGTTCTAGTGCGAGTCGTTTACGAGATATCGTATTTTGAGAAGTTACAACACCTATACTTGCACAATACCTTTGGAAGCACACACCAAAGGACAACTAAGTGCATATTCTAGTTACGTGGATTCTGACCAGTAACTAGGCAATTGACCATCGCGGGCTGTGTTCAAAATCACCACCGACAGCAGCAATACACGCTTCCAGTCTGGTATGGAACGACGCTAGCATTTCACCGGAGACGTCCGAACAGGCTGCAGTAATACGTCGTTGCATATCATCGAGTGTAGTTGGTATATCATTGCAGGCAGCGTCGTTCAGCTTTTCCCACGGAGAAAAAAGTCTCCAGGACGTGAAATCTGGGGAACGGGCCAGCCAAGGCACAGGTCCTCTGTATCCAATCTAACAATTTGGAAACAATTCGTGAAGACATGCTGTAGTACTTCGTGCACTATGGGTTGAACAGCTACCATGTTGGTTCCTCTAATCGCAAAGGCATGTCTTTTAGTATCGGTGGATGATGGTCTGTTAGGAGGCTGTGATACTTGGGAGCGTTCAGCGTTCCGTCTACGAAAAACGGGCCTATGAGCTGATGGTTCACTATCCCACACCACACATTTACGCTCAATGGATGTTGACGTTCCTCTTAACGAAACCAACGGGGTTTGTCGACAGACCTATAGCGCATGTTTCGGCGGTTTACCTGGCCATGATTGGTTAATGTGGCTTCATCGCTAAACAAGGTAGATGATACATCTGGAGTGTCTTAATGCCCTTGTACAGAAGTTAACACGATTTTCGTAATCGTTTCTATACAGCTCTTAACCGAGAGTGATGTGATAGGGATGGAACCTATGTCGATGTAAAATGTGTAGTGCAGTTGCCTGACTCGTGCCACCTCCTAGTGCCATTGCGCAGGACCTAACGTACGATTGGCTCTGAGCACTATGCGACTTAACTTCTGAGGTCATCAGTCGCTTAGGACTTAGAACTAATTAAACCTAACTAACCTAAGGATATCACACACATCCATGCCCGAGGCAGGATTCGAACCTGTGACCGTAGCGGTCACGCGGTTCCAGACTGAAGCACCTAGAACCGCACGGCCACACTGGCCGGCCACTTAACGTACGGGTCAACTGCAACATTAGCAAGAACATTAATTTGCCCCTCTTATGTCGTCACTTGTTTCCTTCTGTTACGTTGTGTAGGTGTTACTCTACAGCTTTCATGTAACTGGTTGAAGAGGTTGATAAATAATTGTCGAGAGTGAATGAAATTTTCATTCTGCAGCGAGGAGTGTGCTGATATGAAAATTGCTGGCAGATTAAAACTGTGAGCTGGACTGAGACTCGAACTTGGGGCACACTGCCTTTCGGGAGCGAGTGCTCTACCAAATGAGCTATCCAAGCACGACTCACGACCCGTTCCCAGAGCTTTACTTCCGCCAGTACCTCGTCTCCTATCTTCCAGGCTTCACAGAGGCTCGCCTGCGAAACTTGCAAGAATAATTCTCCTGGAAGAGATTACGGAGACATGGCTGAGCCACAGCCTGGGGGAGGTTTCCAGAATGAAATTTTCGCTCTGCATCGGAGTGTGCGCTTATATGAAATTCCTGGCAGATTAAAACTGTGTGCCGGACCGAGATGGTTCACGTCTAGAGGGATATCTTGCCGCATACACCATACAGGAATGAACTGCATTCTTCCTACACTCTCGTTATACCATGAACACGTTGGTTTTTTCAGCATTGGTAAATCCCATCGTCCCCTCGTGACCTACTGCTTGGACCGTCACACACTAACTGACTATCAGGTTTCAAATATGTTCAAATGTGTGTGAAATCTTATGGGACTTAACTACTAAGGTCATCAGTCCCTAAGCTTACACACTACTTAACCTAAATTATCGTAGGGACAAATACACACACCCATGCCCAAGGGGGGACTCGAACCTCCGCTGGGACCAGCTGCACAGTCCATGACTGCAGCGCCTTAGACCGCTCAGCTAATCCCGCACGGCTATCAGGTTTCAATACAGTCAAAGAATACACAAGCAAATTGTAAACAAACATAACAGCATCGTACCTATCAACAATGCAGGTTGAATGGCACAAACTAGTGTCCATACGGAAACTTTGCATAATACGACATCTCGTAAACGACTCGCACTGGAATCCTACAACAAACACCACTCACATTCTAATTTACCATACTTATAGGTTGTTAATGTCAGTAGGCATTGTTCCACTTAAAAAGGTGTATGTTCGTACAAAAAGTACGCTTTCTAAGTATCAGCGTATTGGCTAACAATATGAGCCCCTTCATTCTGTGAAAACCACACATCAACAGAACTTTCCATTTCCGCAGTATTTGTGGTGCAAGTTTTAGGTGATTCACCCTGCATGTGTCGTGTCTGTTCTTTCGGACATGTCCGAATATATAATGTAATGGTGTGCAGTACACCATTCTCAGCCCCTGACAGAAGTAACTACACTTATACCTGTTATATACTATGTACAGAAACGTTCCTTGGGAACCAACCTATCTATTAATGAAAACCGTATCAAAATTCCTGAAAATTACTAAGATCAGCGTACATATAGACAGAAAAACGCAGAAGGGGTCTATGATTCATCATAGTTGCCTGAAATATTTATAAATTGTGCACACAAAGTTTTCTCAAGGATCGATCTATCTGTTAGTGAAAACCGTATTAAAATCCCCACAATAGTTTCTGTGATTAGCCCGCACAACAAGATAGAAAATTGTGGTGTGGGACTTTAATTTATAATATTTATAATAGCCAAGTATACAGGGTTATTACAAATGATTGAAGCGATTTCACAGCTCTACAATAACTTTATTATTTGAGATATTTTCACAATGCTTTGCACACACATACAAAAACTCAAAAAGTTTTTTTAGGCATTCACAAATGTTCGATATGTGCCCCTTTAGTGATTCGGCAGACATCAAGCCGATAATCAAGTTCCTCCCACACTTGGCACAGCATGTCCCCATCAATGAGTTCGAAAGCATCGTTGATGCGAGCTCGCAGTTCTGGCACATTTCCTGGTAGAGGAGGTTTAAACACTGAATCTTTCACATAACCCCACAGAAAGAAATCGCATGGGGTTAAGTCGGGAGAGCGTGGAGGCCATAACATGAACTGCTGATCATGATGTCCACCACGACCGATCCATCGATTTTCCAATCTCCTGTTTAAGAAATGCCGAACATCATGATGGAAGTGCGGTGGAGCACCATCCTGTTGAAAGATGAAGTCGGCGCTGTTGGTCTCCAGTTGTGCCATGAGCCAATTTTCCAGCATGTCCAGATACACGTGTCCTGTAATGTTTTTTTCGCAGAAGAAAAAGGGGCCGTAAACTTTAAACTGTGAGATTGCACAAAACACGTTAACTTTTGGTGAATTGCGAATTTGCTGCACGAATTTGTGAGGATTCTCTACCGCCCACATTCGCACATTGTGTCTGTTCACTTCACCATTAAGAAAAAATGTTGCTTCATCGCTGAAAACAAGTTTCGCACTGAACGCATCCTCTTCCATGAGCTGTTGCAACCGCCCCGAAAATTCAAAGCGTTTGACTTTGTCATCGGGTGTCAGGGCTTGTAGCAATTGTAAACGGTAAGGTTTCTGCTTTAGCCTTTTCTGTAAGATTTTCCAAACCGTCGGCTGTGGTACGTTTAGCTCCCTGCTTGCTTTATTCGTCGACTTCCGCGGGCTACGCGTGAAACTTGCCCGCACGCGTTCAACCGTTTCTTCGCACACTGCAGGCCGACCCGTTGATTTCCCCTTACAGAGGCATCCAGAACCTTTAAACTGCGCATACCATCGCCGAATGGAGTTAGCAGTTGGTGGATCTTTGTTGAATTTCGTCCTGAAGTGTCGATGCACTGTTATGACTGACTGATGTGAGTGCATTTGAAGCACGACATACGCTTTCTCGGCTCCTGTCGCCATTTTGTCTCACTGCGCTCTCGAGCGCTCTGGCGGCAGAAACCTGAAGTGCGGCTTCAGCCGAACAAAACTATATGAGTTTTTCTACGTATCTGTAGTGTGTCGTGACCATATGTCAATGAATGGAGCTACAGTGAATTTATGAAATCGCTTCAATCATTTGTAATAGCCCTGTATGTTCTGGTCTAGCTTTGATGCGCTCTGGAGTTGCGTCGGCTGTTTACTTTACTGCTTTTCCCATCACATATCGCGTTCTCTACAGCTGACCAGTTCATAGCTCCCATCACTGCCACGAGATGTCACTCCAAACGTCAACTAAACACGGCACATAAAAATACATACACACATATATTTTTTTTAAATTTTAAACACGGCTGTGCTTTAGCAACGGTGCGCGTAGAAACTCGATAGGCTTGGAAATAATAAGCAACTACGGTAGCTGCAGAATTAAATCAAGGTTTCGAAAAATATAAATTTTCTTTAGGAGGAGTATGGACCTATTGAGCAAATCATTAGAAAATTTTGTATTGACAGACAACCAATGTTGGGAAAAAAGATTCCGAGCTTTTCCGCTCTAATGTTTTAATCATATGTCACCTGAAGATGTGGTATAATAATAAAGGACCAAAAAGCAGCTGAAGCGGTTATTAACAGCCAGGATATTACAAAATACTTACAAATGTCAAAGAGAAAAGAAACCAAATTCGCTGAACAATAAGCTACAAAAAATTTTAGTACAGCATACACATAGAATCACATACTGACGAAAACGGATGCTGGAGCCAAAGACTCTTGTCTAGTACAATGAGCATGCCAACCACAAATACTGTCAGTTAAAATGCATAACTGAAGACAGTATCCCGATACTGTAGGGCTTTGTCGTAGAAACTTTTGAAATAAAACACCCTTGAAAGTGGACGCATTGGATTAGTGAGGCAGATACAAGACTAATGACAAGAGCTGACTGAATAAAATGTACAGGCTCTAGCAGTAGGTAGATAATGGTATGTGGCGCTTACTGCGTGAAAGAAAATGCGCATATCCGCACTGAGCAGTCAGTGCCTGATCCAGCAAATAAAATGGTTAATAGCCAGAGTCAAAACAGAATAAGACTAACGAAAATAGGAATATGAGGAGGAAGGGGCGGTGGGGAGGTATGGAAGGGAGCTGTTAAAGTCATACATACTACATGTAAAGAGTAAGCAGGCTCAAGAAAACAGCGCTAATTGTTTGCATATACGTGCGGAAAGCAGCACGACATGAATTGCTTCACGCAGTAAGCGCCACCAACCATAGATTACCTATCGCCAGTGTCTGCACATCTTAGCCAGTGAGCTCTTGTCACTCGTCTTGTGTGTGCCTTACTAATCGTACACTGAATTCAGTGTCACACGTGTTTTACTTTAAAAGTTTCTGCGACAAAGCCCTACATTATTGGGCTACTATGTTCAATTATGCATTTCGACTGACGATATTTGTGGTTGACATACACATGGTACTAGACAAGAGCCGCAGGGAATACGTGAAGACGACCTCGCCTTACGGCGTCGAATTATCGTGTTGGGAAAACACGCACCACCTGCAGAACACCCGATCTCAACGAGGTGACAAGAACCTTTGAACTCCAACATTTGTAAATATGTGATTATATGAGTGAGCATGCTCTTCTAAAAAATTTTGTAATTTATTGCTTATTGAATTTGGTTCCTTCTCTGTTTGACATTTGCAACTGTTTTGTAATAACTTGTTCAACAGGTCCATTTTCCTTCTGAAGAAGAGGAATTTATATTTGTCAACACCATTGTAAAGAGTTAATAAACCTTTATTTCTGCACCTGGTTGCCTTTTATTTCCAGTCCTATCAAGTTATTATACGTACAGTATTACACACTCATCATTACTATAATTATACGAGGGTAATCCCAAAAGGAAGGTCTTCTATCTTTTTATAAGTACATAGACCTGTTTATTTCTACAATGGTTTACATCGGCTAACAGCTTGAAAATTTAGCTATTTTTCGACATAATCACCTTTTCTGTCGATGTATTTTTGTAGACCCTGTGGCAGTTTTTGTATGCCCGTGTCGTACCAGCTCGCCGCCATGCTTTTCAGAAAGTTATGAACCTCTTCTTTCACCTCGTCGTCGGAGCTGAATCGCTTTCCGGCCAAATGTTCTTTTAACCTAGGGAACAGGTGATAGTCACTGGGCGTCAAATCAGGACTATAGGATGGGTGGGTGATTATGTTCCACTGAAACTGTTGCAGGAGAGCAACGGTTTGCCGAGCGATGTGTTGGCGAGCGTTGTCATGGAGAATGTGTACGCCCTTGCTCATCATTCCTCTTCTCCGATTCTGAATTTGCCGTTTGAGATTTTTCAGAGTTTCACAGTACGTGTCAGCGTTAATTGTGGTCCCAGCGATTCACCTCCGACGACGAGGTGAAAGAAGAGGTTCATAACTTTCTGAACAGCATGGCGGCGAGCTGGTATGACATGGGCATACAAAAACTGACATAGCGTCTACAAAAATGCATCGATAGAAATGGTGATTATGTCGAAAAATGGCTAAATGTTCAAGCTGTTAGCTCATGTAAACTATTGTAGAAATAAACAGGTCTATGTACTTATAAAAAATAGGAGAGCTTACTTTTGGGATAACCCTCGTAAGGTAGGCTGTATACATCAACGTTGCTAATGAGTCTGTTAGTGAAATCTGTATCAAAATCCCTATAGTAATTCATGAGATAAGCTTCCACATGCGGAACAGAAAAGGGAGCAGCGGTTAGCACACTGGACTCGCATTCAGGAGAACGACGGTTCAAACCTGCGTCCGGCCATTCTGAATTAGGATATCCTTGATTTCCTTAAATCGCTTCAGACATATGCCGGGACGGTTCTTTTGAAAGGGTACGGTCGACTTCCTTCCTTCCGTAATCGGGTGGAACAGATGACCTCGCTGTTTGGTCCCGTTGCCCAAATAAACCAACCAACCAACCGTTGTTTATGTTCATCTTATAACTTCCTTTAGTAACTGTCCATTCGATTCAGCTGCTCTTCCAAGTCACTTTCTGTCTCTGACAGAAGTACCACGTCATCGGAAAAGCTCAAAGAAAAAAAAAAAATACAGGTAAATTCTAGCAGGAGTCGAGCACTGACGGTTCCATACAAACTCAATTATGAATACCGATAGCTTAGCCATCCCTGGAAACAAGAATCTCGACTATTTTTAGCGTTATCGGTATCTGCACCGGCAAAATGTCAGTCCCAGGAATTCTAAGACTTTCGAGAATTATCAAAAGAAAAAATATTTGCTCGTTTGATATATTTACAAATTAACAATTTTCAGGGTGTTTCTTGTACTTGTACAATATAATTTTGCTTCTTGCACATTTTTTCATTGTAGGTCAACGGGAAATACTACGTAGGTTTCGATAAATGAATCTGCGAGTCTGCGAGTATCTTTTGATTGCATTGACTTAGAAGCTTCAATTTTTTTACAACTCCAGGGTACCATAGATCTTAGTATGTGACATCAACTTGATAAGCCTATCTGTTCCTGAGAAAAAAAGGGGGTCTTAACCGACCGACAAGTAGATAGACGGACAACAAATGACAAATCAAATATTTTTTCGTGTGGTATAATTACAAATTAACTTTTTTTGGATTTTTATCTTTACTTGCACTGTTAAACCTTACTTCTTACCAAAATTCATGACTCTAGGTCAGTGGGACGTGCACTATAGGTTTCGATGAGTGAGGTTTTGAGTAGCAGAATCTATGACATAAATGACCCTTTGAAAGGGCACGGCCGATTTCCTTCTCCATCCTTCCCTAATCCGAGCTTGTGCTCCGTCTCTAATGACCTCGACGTCGACGGGACGTTAAACACTAATCTCCTCCTCCATAAATGACCGTATATTTCGATAGCATTACGTTTTTCACACCGACAGGGGCAGTAGACCTTAGTATTTGATATCAGTTGCAAGTAGATATCCCTATCCGTTCCTTAGAAAAAGAGATCTTAACAGACGGACAGTTAGAAAGATAGATAACAAATGACAGATTTTTTTGTGTGAGATAGTTACTAATTAACCATTTTCAAAATGTTCCGTTTACGTGTATCGTAAAACCTAATTAATCAAATTGCGTGCATATGGAGTATCGTCTCAGTTGTGTGACTGGATTCGTGATTTCCTCTCAGAGAGGTCACAGTTCGTAGTGATAGAAGGGAAATCATCGAGTAGAACAGAAGTGATATCTGGCGTTCCGCAAGGTAGTGACATAGGCCCTCCGCTGTTCCTGATTTACATAAATGGTCTAGGTGGTAATCTGAGCAGCCCCCTTAGATTGTTTGCAGATGACGCTTTAATTTACCGTCTAGTAAAATCACCAGACGATCAATTCCAATTACAAAATGATCTAGAGAGAATTTCTGTATGGTGCGAAAAGTGGCAATTAGTACTAAACAAAGAAAAGTGCGAGGTCATCCACATGGGTACAAAAAGAAATCCGATAAATTTTGGGTATACGATAAATCGCACAAATCTAAGGGCTGTCAATTCGACTAAATACC
Organism: Schistocerca serialis cubense; assembly: GCF_023864345.2. Classification (NCBI taxonomy): domain Eukaryota; kingdom Metazoa; phylum Arthropoda; class Insecta; order Orthoptera; family Acrididae; genus Schistocerca; species Schistocerca serialis. The sequence goes on from NC_064646.1 coordinate 345,405,464, forward strand.
TAGGGATTACAATTACGAGCAACTTAAATTGGAAAGACCATATAGATAATATTGTGGGGAAGGCGGAACAAAGACTGCGCTTTGTTGGCAGAACACTTTGAAGATGCGACAAACCCACTAAAGAGAAAGCCTACATTATACTTGTCCGTCCGCTGCTGAAATATTGCTGAGCGGTATGGGATCCTTACCAGGTAGGATTGACGGAGGACATCGAAAAATTGCAAAGAAGGGCAGCTCGTTTCGTGTTATTGCTCAATAGGGGTGCGAGTGTCACTGATATGATACGCAAGTTGGGGTGGCAGTCACTGAAACAAAGGCGGTTTGCTTTGCGGTGAGATCTGTTTACGAAATTTCAATCACCAACTTTCTCTTCCGAATTCGAAAATATTTTGTTGACAAATGTGTGTGAAATCTTATGGGAGATAACTGCTAAGGTCATCAGTCCCTAAGCTTACACACTACTTAACCTAAATTATTCTAAGGACAAACATACACACCCATGCCCCAGGGAGGACTCGAACCTCAGCCGGGACCAGCCGCACAGTCCTTGACTTTTGTTGACACCCACCTACATAGGGACAAATGATCATAGTAATAAAATAAGAGAAATCAGAGCTCGACCGGAAAGATTTAGGTGTTCCTTTTTCCCATGCGCCATTCGAAAGTGGAATGGTAGAGAAGTAGTATGAAAATGGTTCGATGAACCCTCTGCCAGGCACTTAAGTGTGAATTGCAGAGTAACCATGCAGATGTAGATTTTTCTTCTTACCAAATTTCACGATTCCAAGCGAACGGGAAGTACCCTATAGGTTTTGATGTGTGACTTTGCGACTATCAAAATAAGAAAATAAGTTAAAATTTTATTTTTGTGTGTATGTGTGTGTGTGTGTGTGGGGGGGGGGGGGGGGGGCGTCCATAGCCTCAACGCGTTTTAAGAATGAAAACATGGTCCATCTTAGTCTTCCAGCTTTTTTTCAGAGTCTACCCCTTCCTTAGAAAAAGAGGTCTTAACAGACGGACAGTTTGATAGATAGATAACAAATGACAATTTTTTTGTGTGAGATAATTACAAGTTAACAATTTTCAGAATGTTCCGTTTACATGTAGCGTAAAACCTAATTAATCATATTGCGTGCATATGGAGTATCGTCTCAGTTGTGTGACTGGAATCGTGATTTCCTTTCAGAGAGGTCACAGTTCGTAGTGATAGACGGTAAATCATCGAGTGAACAGAAGTACATCGCTGGTATGTGTGACAGGTGTACATCGTATTTCTGTGCGTGTGTGACACAAACAGAAAGCTGCCATATCATACTACAGGCTTAAGATAAGTGCTTGAAAATGGCCCACGGTTGAAACTGGCCAACTGCACAGGTAATAAAAAGAGTACAACCTTCTTGGGCCATATTTTAATCACCAAAATATGGTACATAAATGGCCATATTTTTTGGTTGCCTTCACTTAGATTTATCACGCAGTCAAGGGTCGTAGACCCTAGCATGTAACAAATTTCAACTTGGTACGCCTACCCGTTCCTGAGAAAAAGGGTTTTTAGCAGTCGGACAGACAGACAAGAAAGTAATCCTGAGTTTCGTTTTTACCGATTGAGGTACAAAACACTAAAATAGAACAAAAACTTTAAAAAAATGCGGGTTTTTTGTTTTTAATAGTCAGTAACTGCAAAGACGGCGCTTTTTTACGTGAGGCGGCACGGAGGAGACGTAATCATGTTGTAAGAAGAACAGGCGTGAAGGATGGGAGACGGCCACCCTAGCCGCACCCCGTGGCAGGTCGCGTGGCAGGGGGAACTGGGAAGCAGCCCAGCCTCGACCTTTGCCCTTTTTTTTCGGGCACGTGAGGGGACCGAATGCAGAGCCGCGTGCGACAGGTAGAGGCAGCCCCAGAAGGTCGTGGCGGCTAAAATCGGGACTTTGGTACGGAGCGAGCGCTTAAGTCGTTTAGTGGGTCTCGTGTCCCGGACACTGCGGCATCTCTCCACACGGGTGACCCCTCCCCTTTCGTCCATACCGGCCGCTCTGCTTCCACGTTTCTTTCACTTACAGTACGTTTTTTAGAGCAGACCTGTATGTACTTAGCTTGACAGGTAACAGATGAAACACAATGCGGCGATCCTTCCGAGGATAATGGAATGAAACGAATTAAATCAGGTGATGCTGTGGGTATTAGATTAGGAAATGAGACGCTTAAAGTAGTAAATGAGTTTTGCTATTTGGGGAGCAAAATAACTGATGATGTTCGAAGTAGAGAGGATATAAAACGTAGACTGGCTGTGGCAAGGAAAGCGTTTCTGAAGAAGAATTTGTTAACATCGATTTGTCAGGAAGTCTTTCCTGAAAGTATTTGTATGGAGTGTGGTTCAAATGGCTCTGAGCACTGTGGGACTTAACTTCTGAGGTCATCAGTCCCCTAGAACTTAGAACTACTTAATCCTAACTAACCTAAGGACATCACACACATCCATGCCCGAGGCAGGATTCGAACCTGCGACAGTAGCGGTCGCGCGGTTCCAGATTGTAGCGCCTAGAACCCCTCGGCCACTCCGGCCGGCGTATGGAGTGTGGCCATGTATGGAAGTGAAATAAGGACGGTAAGCAGTTTAGACATGAAAAGAATAGACGCTTTCGAAATGTGGTGCTACGGGAGAATGCTGTTCTAGATAGGTAGATCACGTAACTTATGAGGAGGTACTGGATAGAATTGGGGAGACGAGGAAATTGTGGCACAACTTGACTAGAAGAAGGGATCGGTTGGTAGGACACGCTCTGAAGCATCAAGAGATCACCAATTTAGTATTGGAGGGGAGCTCGGAGGGTAAATTGTAGAGGGAGGCCAAGAGATGAGTACGCTAAGTAGATTCAGAAGGATGTTAGTTGCAGTAGTTATTCGGATATGAGGAGGCTTTCACAGGATAGGGCACCATAGACAGCTACACAAAACCAATCTCTGGGCTGAAGACCACAACAAACCTTGTTGTGGTCAAATCTGATCGACCGGAACATTGATGCTGAATATGCCTGCTCTCACGTTCCCATACAGCCCAGCATCGGGCCAGTGTCACGTCGAAAATGCCACACAAATATAGATGTTGCACTATTGATCCGGGTAAATAGAGATCTACATAGTCTGTTAGGTGCTGATAACGCTGTCTCACACGCGACATCTCCATGTCCTACATAATCAGCACTCGTCTGACGCTGTTCACGCCCGTTGTATGCCCTGTCTAGCCTGATTACAACACCAAACACGAACAATATTTAGGCACACTGGTGGCCGTTCTACTTGTCACAGAAAACTGAAACTCTTTGGATAAGCATTCACGTACGCGCCGATGGTGTGTACGCGTACGAAGTTACACTCACATCCGAACATCGCTTCTAGGTGCGTCACTTTTCACAGTTTGTTCCACAGAAACCTAAACAAAGCATAAGATGGTAAGGTTTTCACTGTATCCATTGTCTAGAGAATTACAAGCTTCACAAGTTATCAAGAAGGCTATATTTTACATGAAGCTGGTATATTGTTTGCGGATCTAGTGAAAAGTTTTACTCCTTTACAGCTATTGAAAGACGAATACTATATCTCGTCTGCAGTCATCGAAGAAGCTTTATGGAGAGCCCTTACGTTTTCAGTACACAGATGCTCCTTATAAAGTGGTCATGGCGCAGCAGTGCGTGGCAGGTTTTCTCTTGGAATGTCTGAGACGCGTCTGCGTGGTTACTAATCAGCTCTGGAGAGGCCATACGATCCAAAAGTCACTGATATCAGCTTCCTCTCCACGACGATGCATTGGGCCAACGATAACACGCACGAAATGATAATGAATGATAATGTCGGACCTTTATATTTTCGCGATAACACTTCCGTACTTTCTGAGAGCGATATGTAGGTCTATCCATCACACATTACTAAGATGGCGCGAGGCTATCACCGCCGAAGAAGTGTCGCCTCTAATCAGCGATAAATACTGACATTTTTCAACAGACTATTTTTCTTCCATAAAGTACTAAAGTACAGTATATTAAAGCAACGCTTACCGTTATTTCAGTAATATGAGCACTAACTGATGCACGTTGATTTTTGAACTATCATGTAATGAAGGTAATAAACGTTACTCACGTCACTAAAACAAGCAACCACTGTCGATATTAATTAGCTTCGTTTACATCTACATCCACGTACATAGCCGCGCGGGGTAGCCGCACGGCCTCTGGCGCGTTGCCACGCTTCGCGCGGCTCCCCCTTCGGAGGTTCGAGTCCTCCCTCGGGCATGGATGTGTGTTGCTCTTAGCGTTAGTTAGTTTACGTTAGATAGGCTGTGTGTAAGCCCAGGGACCGATGACCTTAGCAGTTTCGTCCCATAGGAACTTACCACAAATTTCGAAATTTCCACATACACACTCGGCAAGCCATGACGCGGTGTATGGCGGAGGGTACTTTGTACCACTGCTACTCATTCCTTTTCGTACTCCACTAGCAAATGGCGCGAGGGTAAAACGACTTTCTGTGTGCCCCCGTACGGGCCTTGATTTCTCTGTCTTTCCACATTCCTAACGCAAGTGTATGTTGGTGGCAGTATTACCATTCTACAATATGTCGCAAATGCCAGTTTAGAAAACTTTCTCAATAGTCTCTCACAAAAAGAACTTCTTCCTCCCTCCAGACGTGCCCATCAGAGCTCACACAGCATTACCGTAATGCTTGTTGACCAAACTAGCACATCTCTCACTTGCTTTGGCGCCTTCTTTACATCGGAGCTAGTTGGGACCCCAATACTCGATCGGTACTCAAGAATGGGTCGCACTAGTTTTCTGTACGTGGTCTCTTTTTAGATGAGCTACACATTCCTAGAATTCGCTCAACAAACCGAAGTTGCCCATTCGCCTTCTCTACAACAGACCTTACACGCTTGTTCCCTTTCATGTCACTTTGCATCATTACGATATTTAATCGGAGCTAGTTGGGACCCCAATACTCGATCGGTACTCAAGAATGGGTCGCACTAGTTTTCTGTGCGTGGTCTCTTTTTAGATGAGCTACACATTCCTAGAATTCGCTCAACAAACCGAAGTTGCTCATTCGCCTTCTCTACAACAGACCTTACACGCTTGTTCCCTTTCATGTCGCTTTGCATCTTTACGATATTTAATCGCGTGAGTGTGCCAAGTCGCACATCACCAATACTGTATTGGAATATTACAGGTTCTTTCTTCCTACTCGTCCGGCCGGAGTGACCGAGCGGTTCTAGGCGCTACAGTCTGGAACCGCGCGACCGCTACGGTCGCAGGTTCGAATCCTGCCTCGGGCATGGATGTGTGTGATGTCCTAAGGTTAGTTAGGTTTAAGTAGTTCCAAGTTCTAGTGGACTGATGACCTCGGAAGTTAAGTCCCATAGTGCTCAGAGCCGTTTGAACCGTTTTCCTACTCGTCTGCATAGTTTCGCACATTTAGAGGAAACTGCCATTCATCGCACCAAACAGAAATTCGGTCCAGCTCATCCTTTATTCTTCTACAGTCATTCAGCGAAGGCACTTTTCCGTATACTACACCGTCGTCAGCAAACTGTCGCAGTTTGTTGTTGACTGAATCGGTCAGATTGCTTATACAGGGTGAAAAGTATTTAAACCGACAAACTCTGGGAGGTTGTAGGGGACATAAAAACAAATATTTTTCCCTAATGTCATTTTTTTTCTATGAGGATTATTTAAGCCGTATTACGCTCTTCAGTTGTTAGAGGCCGTATTACTATCTTCAGTTGTTATAGGGCGTATTACGCTCTTCAGTTGTAGGCAACTGCTGTCCAGTAGTGTAGTAGTGCATTGTCTCTGTTTACCAATGGAGCGATACACCTGGAGTGAGTACATTGATATGGTTGGTGCGTGCTACGTAGCGCACCACAACGGACGAGCTGCACAACAGGTTTATCAACAACAATATCCTAATGGCTCTGAGCACTATGGGACTTAACATCTGAGGTCATCAGTCCCCTAGAACTTAGAACTACGTAAACCTAACTAACCTAAGGACATCACAAACACCCATGCCCGAGGCAGGATTCGAACCTGTGACCGTAGCGGTCGCGCAGTTCCAGACTGAAGCGCCTAGAACCGCTCGCAACAATATCCTAATCGCAGTATCCCGCATCATACGACCTTTGCTACTGTGTACCAACGTCTGCGTGAGACCGGGTCGTTTAGCTGATTACCTGGACAGGGACGCCGTCGCACGGTAAGAACGCTGCAATTTGAGGAAGCTGTCATGCAGCATGTGGAGCGGGATCCTTCAATCAGCACTCGTGCAGTTGCACGTAACATAGGGACTAATCAGCTGCACGTAACATGGGGACTAATCAGACGAATGTAAGAACAGTCCTTCGAAAGCAATTGTTACGTCCATTTCACTTAAAGCGTGTCCACAACCTGGAACCAGTTGATTATCCACCCAGAGCACAGATTTAGCAGTGGTACCTGAAACAGTGTGAATTGCATCCTACATTTCCATCCTCTGTGTTGTTTACGCAACTCCTGTTGCATGAGAAGAGGATCTGGTTGCTCGGATAGTAGCAGCAGCAGGAACAATTCTGGACATTCCTGGGGTTTTTTCCCGTGTTAGACAGAACATGATCCGACGGTGTAAGCTTTGTTTACGTGTCAATGGAAGCATTTTTGAAAATCTACTGTAATTGAAATTGGAAATATTTCTCTACCAGTTTAAATACTCCTCATTGGAAAAAAGTGACATTAGGGAAAAATATTTGTTTTGATGTCTCCTACAACCTCCCAGAGTTTGTCGGTTTAAATACTTTTCACCCTGTTTACTGTCTAATCACAGTAACGTGACCACCAATCAAAGGTCTGAATCACCACCTTTTGCAGCACAAACCGCTGCGAGACGTACAGGAAAAAGAGTCTGTGAGATTCTGGAAGGTACCGACAGAGAAGTGGAGCCATGGCGACTCCAGCGCTGTGGCCAGCTGCGCTAGGTTTCTCGGTCGACGATCCGTGGTGCGAACAGCCCATTGGAGGTGGCCCCACAGGTCCTCGACTGATTTTAAATCGGATGAGTTTCGTGGCCAGCGGAGTGTGATAAACACATCTGGGTGCTTTTCGAACCACGCACGTATACTGTGAGCTGTGCGACTCGTTGCATTGACCTGCTGGTAGATGCCCTCATGCCCAGGAAAAACGAACTGCATGTGGGTGGACATGGTCGCTAAGGGTAGAGGTATACTTGTGTTGTTCCATTGTGCCTACCAGAGTGACAGGATCACCCAAGAATGCCCTCCATCCTGGACGCTTCCGATGATCGTTGCAGGGTGTTTACTTTCAGACGTTTCACGACTTACACGCCAATGGCTATCTATTCAACAGAGCATAATATGTGCTTCATCTGAAAAGGCTATCTATCGCCGTCCAGTTGCGGTATCAGTGTGCATGAAAGAAGCACTTGCTGCACGGTTGTTGAGGAGACACTGTTGGTAGCCCCTTGGTTCATCTCGGTTAGTTGCTCAACAGTTGCACGACTATTCGTCCGTACACGTGTCCGCAGCCGTCAAAATTCAAATGGTTCAAATAGCTTTGAGCACTACGGGCACTGAGGTCATCAGTCCCCTAGAACTTAGAACTACTTAAACCTAACTAAGCTAAGGACATCACACACATCCATGCCCGAGGCAGGATTCGAACCTGCGACCGTAGCCCGCAGCCGTCGTTCACGGCTGTCATCTATGGTCCGTGGTTCACCACAGTTGCTTCAGCGCCGGTTTTGGTAGCGCCCCTCTGCCGTGCACGATGTACTGTAAACACGGCGGCACGCTAACGGTTTACAAACTTAGCCGTTTCGGAAATGCTTCCACCTTGGTCCGAAAGCCAACAATCATGCCCTTTTGGACGTCAGATAAATTGCCCCGTTTCGGTATTACGACAACGCTTGCACTGTTTTCCGTGTCCCCTGACACGCTTTGTGTACCATTCACTGCTAATGCTAGCACCTGCTGTCCGTGAGTGGTTATTGCACGTTGACGTCGAACATAGACGATGGTCATATTCATGTTAGTCGATCGTGTATAAAGAGTGTTCCTATCTCACTTCCCTGAGACACTCTTGACTACACTCTTCTCTCCGATAAGCAGTAACCGTCCAGGATACGTTCTGGTTTCTGTACCTTAAATACACATAGCAAAGAAAAACCACTGTTTATGAACAATGAGTCTCCTCATCGCTAAATTGAAATAAAATTTCTGAATCATTACCACTTCACTGTAAAGTGGAGAGGATGTATCCTATCTGATGAAAAGTATCCACACACCCCTATATAATGCTAAGCTGACTACTAGAAGTCATGAGAGGCGGAGCCGCCGGTATAAAAGGTCAGCTAAGTAACAGATCCCTCAGGGACATTTCAAACCTTCTAAGACTGTCCAAGTGTTCTGCTGGCGATATGATTGTGAGGTGGAAACGCGAAGGAACTACACTATGTGATCATAAGTATCCGTACACCTGGCTGAAAATGACTTACAAATTCGTGGCGCTCTCCATCTGTAATACTGGAATTCAGTATGGTGTTAGCCCACCTTTAGCCTTGATGACAGCGTCCACTCTCGCAGTCATACGTTCAATCAGGTGCTGGAAGGTTTCTTGAGGAATGACAGCCTATTCTTCACGGAGTGCTGCACTGAGGAGAGGTATCGACGTCAGTCGGTGAGGCCTGGCAGGACGTCGGCGTTCCAAAACATCCCAAAGGTGTTCTATAGGATTCAGGTCAGGACTCTGTGCAGGCCATTACAGGGATGTTATTGTCGTGTAAGGACTCCACCACAGGCCGTGCATTATGAATAGGTGTTCGATCGTGTTGAAAGATGCAATCGTCATCTCCAAATTGCTCTTCAACAATGGGAAGCAAGAAGGTGCTTAAAACATAAATGTAGGCCTGTGCTGTGATAGTGCCACGCAAAACAACAAGGGGTGCAATCCCCCTCCAGAAACACACCACCGACTCCGAATTTTACTGTCGGCACTATACACGCTGGCAGATGATGTTCACCGGGTATTCGCCATACCCCCACTCTGCCATCGGATCGCCACATTGTGTTCCGTGACTGGTCACTCCACACAACATTTTTCCACTGTTCACTCGTCCAATTTTTACGCTCCTTACACCAAGCGAGGCGTCGTTCGGCATTTACCGGTATGATGTGTGACTTACGAGCAGCCGCTCGACCATGAAATCCAAGTTTTCTCCCCTCCGCCTAACTGTCATAGTACTTGCAGTGGATCCTGATTGAAATTCCTGTCTGATGGTCTGGAACAGATGTCTACCTATAACACATTACGACCCTCTTCAGTTGTCGGCGGTCTCTTGTCAGTCAACAGACGAGGTCAGCCTGTACGCTTTTGTGCTGTACGTGTCCCTTCATTTTCCACTTCACTATCACATCGGAAGCAGTGGACCTAGGGATGTTTAGGAGTGTGGAAATCTCGAGTACAGACGTATGACACGTATGACCATGTTCGAAGTCTGTGAGTTCCGCGGAGCGCCCCATTCTGCTCGCTCACGATGTCTGATGACTACTGAGGTCGCTGATATGGAGTACGTGGCGATAGGTGGTTGCACAGTGCACCTGTGTGTGTGTCCGGATACTTTTGATCACATAGATAACCCGTCGCAGGCAAATCTTACGTACTGACGTAGACGGATCGTCGAGAACTGCAGCGAACGACTGTAAAAACTCGTATGGAATCGGCGGAAGGGACCACCCGTGAGTTCTAAAACGCAACCAACAGTCTAGCGAGCACAATGACTGTACGTAGGCAGTTGAAAGGAATGGGGTAGAGTGGTCGATCAGTTCCTCATAAGTCGCACATTTCTGTAATCAATGTATTTCTGTAGTTAATGTTAAACGACGCTTGAGGAGGTGCAAAGAGCGAAGCCACTGGACTGCTGATGACGGAAAACGACTAATTTGGAGCAATGAATCACTCTACACATTGTGCCAATCTTATGGAAGGGTTTGGGTTAGGCGAATGCTTGAAGAATGTTACCTGATATCGTGTTTAGTACTAACAGTACGGAGGTATTACGGTATTCCAATATTTGTCGTAGTTATGGCGTGTTTCGCTTATTGCACTTAACAGAACGCTACATGCGGAACGGCATGGACACTTTTTACGTCATTGTGTACCGCATACAGTACAGTAGCAGTTTGGAAAACGATGATCGTTTATATGAGCTTGACAACGCAGCCTGACGTAAAGCAGTATCTGTGAAGCAATGGAGTGTGGACAATAACATTTCTGAAATGGACTGGTCTGCCCATACTCCCGACTTGAACACAATGGAACAAATGGTTCAAATGGCTCTGAGCACTATGGGACTTAACTTCTGAGGTCATCAGTCCGCTAGAACCTAGAACTACTTAAACCTAACTAACCTAAGGACATCACACACATCCATGCCCGAGGCAGGATTCGAACCTGCGACCGTAGCGGTCGCGCGGTTCCAGAGTGTAGCGCCTAGAACCGCTCAGCCACCCCGGCCGGCCACAATGGAACACCTCCGGGATGAGTTAGAACGTCGACCTCGCTCCAGACCCGAGCGTTCAACATCACCATCTGTTCTGGTTCCAGCTCTTGATAAAAAATGGGCCGCCATTTCTCCAAAGACATTCAGATACGTTATTGACAATGTTCCCAATAGGGTGCAAGTCGTCGAAATGGCGAAGGATGGACACCAATATCTGTCTGAATATTTTTGATCACACAATTTCGCCGGCCGGAGTGGCCGAGCGGTTCTAGGCGCTACAGTCCGGAACCGCGCGACCGCTACGGTCGCAGGTTCGAATCCTGCCTATGGTATGGAAGTGTGTGACGTCCTTAGGTTAGTTAGGTTTAAGTATGGAGGTGAAACATGGACGATAAATAGTTTAGACAAGAAGAGAATAGTAGCTTTCGAAATTTGCTGCTACAGAAGAATGCTGAAGATTAGATGGGTAGGCCACATAACTAATGGGGAGGTATTGAATAGAATTGGAGAGAAGAGAAATTTGTGGCACAAGTTGACTAGAAGAAGGGATCGGTTGGTAGGGCATATTCTGAGGCATCAAGGGATCACCAATTTAGTATTGGAGGGCAGCGTGGAGGGTAAAAATCGCAGAGGGAGACCGAGAGATGAATACACTAGACAGATTCAGAAGGATGTAGATTGCAGTAGGTACTGGGAGATGAAGAACCTTGCAGAGGATGGAGTAGCATGGAGAGCTGCATCAAACCAGTCTCCGGACTGAAGAGCACAACAACAACAACAAGTAGTTCTAAGTTCTAGGGGACTGATGACCTCAGATGTTAAGTCCCATAGTGCTCAGAGCCATTTGAACCACCACACAATTTCGTCGCACTTTTACGACACATCGTCTAGCAAAAGCAACTAGATTATTCACTAAAATCAACCATTTTAAATTTGTCTATGAATATCTGTAGAAAATAAGTTCTACGGAAGTAAATGTTTTCTGGCTCACGAACACCTGACCGTTTTTCTTGTTCTATGAGTGACGGATGTGTCCTTAAAGTACAAACGTAGCTGTTCGTTGTACCTCGCACGAGAAGCGGACACAGGCCGGCTCAGTGGGCCTGTCACATTCCGTCTGCAGATAACGTGAAATGGGAAATGAAAGTCACGTAAATCAGAGTAAGGCGTGAGTTTTAATTTTTCATACGGAACTGTGTGCCTCCGGTAGACAGTGTAGCCAACTCAATACGACCCTCCCTGAGAGATAAGAGGTGCATACTGCGGCAGGCCTGCCTCCTGGCGCACGAGTCGCGAGCTAATCCTGCGGGCGCTGCCACCGCAGCCCCATCCTCAAATCCCCTCCCTCTGCCCCCCCCCCCCCCCCCGGCTCCTTGCGAGCTTCCTTACATAAAGGGATAATAACGTCGGCAACAGGATGACGGAGCGCCTTCTTCCTCGTTACGTTGGCGCTGCTGCAGTTCGTTGCTGACGCACATAATTTTCTTTATAATTTGCAAGAATTCTGCCCGTCTGGATTGAAGAGTCTCCTTCTGTCTCTCTTACTTTCCGGTGGCCGTGCGGTTCTAGGCATTTCAGTCCGGAACCGCGTGACTGCTACGGTCGCTGGTTCGAATCCTGCCTCGGGTATGGATGTGTGTGATGTCCTTAGGTTAGACAGGTTTAAGTATTTCCTGACGGCCTTGGGAGAGCCAGTCCTGACAAAACTCTACCTTTTGGTGAGCAAGATGTACGAGACAGGCGAAATACCCTCAGTCTTCAAGAAGAATATAATAATTCCAATCCCAAAGAAAGCAGGTGTTGACAGATGTGAAAATTACCGAACTATCAGTTTAATAAGCCACAGCTGCAAAATACTAACGCGAATTATTTACAGACGAAGGAAAAAATGGTAGAAGCCGACCTCGGGGAAGATCAGTTTGGATTCCGTAGAAATGTTGGAACACGAGAGGCAATACTGACCTTACGACTTATCTTAGAAGATATAGATTAAGCAAAGGCAAACCTACGTTTCTAGCATTTGTAGACTTAGAGAAAGCTTTTCACAATGTTGACTGGAATACTCTCTTTCAAATTCTAAAGGTGGCAGGGGTAAAATACAGGGAGCGAAAAGCTATTTACAATTTGTACAGAAACCAAATGGCAGTTATAAGATTCGAGGGACATGAAAGAGAAGCAGTGGTTGGGAAGGGAGTGAGACAGGGTTGTAGCCTCTCCCCGATGTTATTCAATCTGTATATTGAGCAAGCAGTAAAGGAAACAAAAGAAAAATTTGGAGTAGGTATTAAAATCCAGGGAGAAGAAATAAAAACTTTGAGGTTCACCGATGACATTGTAATTCTGTCAGAGACAGCAAAGGACTTGGAAGAGCAGTTAAACGGAATGGACAGTGTCTTAAAAGAAGGATATAAGATGAACATCAACAAAAGTAAAACGAAGATAATGGAATGTAGTCGAATTAAGTCGGGTGATGCTGAGGGAATTAAATTAGGAGGAAGACACTTAAAGTAGTAGATGAGTTTTGCTATTTGGGGAGCAAGATAAATGATGATGGTCGAAGTAGAGAGGATATAAAATGTAGACTGGCAATGGCAAGGAAAGCGTTTCTGGAGAAGAGAAATTTGTTAACATCGAGTATAGATTTAAGTGTCAGGAAGTGGTTTCTGAAAGTATTTGTATGGAGTGTAGCCATGTATGGAAGTGAAACATGGACAATAAATAGTTTGGACAAGAAGAGAATAGAAGCTTTCGAAATGTGGTGCTACAGAAGAATGTTGAAGATTAGGTGGGTAGGTCATGTAACCAATGAGGAGGTATTGAATAGGATTGGGGAGAAGAGAAGTTTGTGGCACAACTTGACTAGAAGAAGGGATCGATTGGTAGGACATGTCCTGAGGCATCAAGGGATCACAAATTTAGCATTGGAGGGCAGCGTGGAGGGTAAAAATCATAGAGGGAGACCGAGAGATGAATACACCAAGCAGATTCAGAAGGATGTCGGTTGCAGTAAGTACTGGGAGATGAAGGAGCTTGCACAAGATAGATTAGCATGGAGAGCTGCATCAAACCAGTCTCAGGACTGAAGACCACAACAACAACAAGTTCTAGGGGACTGATGACCTCAGATGTGAAGTCCCATAGTGCTCAGAGGCATTTTTTTTTATTCATTCATTACCGACGCCACCTGTTCTGAGGTTCGTGTACGGGTAATTTAGGTTGGCTTCGGTACCTATTGTACAAGTTATCAACCTATGCCTAATACGTACACGCTCGATGCTTACGAGTGAGCAAAAAAAAAAAAAAAAACCAGAATTTTTTAGCTCGCAAGGCAAAGGGTGAATGATGATCCGCTACACGCTGTTTCTAATAGGTATTTCCACACCGCAGCGCAAATTTACTAGGTGGAAAGAGCACGACAGATAGAAACTCTATCTAAGTCATCTTATATCCTCCTGCAGTCATTCAATAACGACACTTCCCCGTAGCCGGCCGAAGTGGCCGTGCGGTTCTAGGCGCTGCAGTCTGGTACCGCGAGACCGCTACGCTCGCAGTTTCCAATCCTGCCTCGGGCATGGATGTGTGTGATGTCCTTAGGTTAGTTAGGTTTAACTAGTTCTAAGTTCTAGGGGACTAATGACCTCAGAAGTTTCATAGTGCTCAGAGCCATTTGAACCATCTGAACTTCCCCGTATACCGCGGCGTCATCAGATTGCTGCTCACCCCAGCTGCCAGATCATTTGTGTGTACTGTACAGAGAACAAGAGCGCTAATATCACACTCCCCTGAGCCACTGCTGCCGATGCCCTTGTCTCTGACGGACATTCGCCGTCGAGGACAAAATACTAGGGTCTATTACTGTGGTGTGCGTACTGTAAGACCTTCGGTACACACACCATCAGATTATTTGACTTGTCGCTCTAACGAAGTAGACGAGTGTCAGCAATATGTCTCGTGGTCTTATCGTGGCGTGTTCATCTTCTGCCGTTAGGTCAGACGATAGAAATGCACCTTGCACGTTTAGAGTAGCAGATTGACAGTGACCAACTTTAAACAGAACTTGATTAATTTTCACACACATTTATTAAAATAATAACAAGCATAGATACAACTTAACTTGGTTCTGGATGCTATTTACAATTGACAATCTGAAGTTCCTTTGGTCTTGGTACATTAATCTTATTCTCACATATCTATGATACTTGACAAAGTGTCTATACATTTCTCTTCATGGCTAAGTACAGGAATATGATAATCTTATTAGGCGCAGACTGAAACTTGACTATAGACTGGTACAGACAAATGCAGACTGACTAATCGGAGTTCTGTACACTCGTTATAATACCTCGAGCGTTCAGGTATCACTGCGCGAGTGTGATCCGCGAGGAAAAAAGGTTCTACGTTAGCAGCAATCTCATTGGCTGCGTTACATATTAATATGCGGATCGGCGGAAGGAGAATTTGGTCCGTCTCTAAGACAGCGCCATCTCGTAGTGCGGAGACGGACGAGCGCTGCGCCTGCGCTGTTGTGCTTAACGGGGCGCGCTCTAGTGAGAGAGTTGTGTACGCGCTGACTACGCGGAACTACGTACACAACAATTACTTAAGAAGTCTTTCAGCTGCTCACATACCTGGGCACCTACTCCCTACGCTCGGACCTTCGTTAGCAGTCTGCAGTGGAGCACCGTGTCAAACGCTTACCGGAAATCTAGAAATATGGATCTGCCTGTTGCCCTTCATCCATGATTCGCAGGATTACGTGTGAGAAACGGGCAATGCGAGCCTCACGCCAGCGATACTTTCTAAATAGGCAATGACTACCAGCTGCCTTCATTAGCGCAACCAATGACTGCTTCTTCTTGTTCTCATGTTGAGTGGCCGAGCAGTTCTAGGCGCTTCAGTCCGGAACCACGCGGCTGCTACGGTCGCAGGTTCGAATCCTGCCTCGGGCATGGATGTGTGTGATGTCCTTAGGTTAGTTAGGCTCAAGTAGTTCTAAGTCT
Organism: Schistocerca serialis cubense; assembly: GCF_023864345.2. NCBI lineage: Eukaryota > Metazoa > Arthropoda > Insecta > Orthoptera > Acrididae > Schistocerca > Schistocerca serialis. Next base: position 345,421,003 of record NC_064646.1, read on the forward strand.
AGGGGACTGATGACCTCAGATGTTAAGTCCCATAGTGCTTAGAGCCATTTGAACCTCACGTTGACGTTTCGATGTACAACACTTCCCCTCAGTAGCCTCTGGGAGAAACGCAATCCATCTGCTCTCAGACAGTTACAGTTTTTACTGGCCTTACAAGCGTCCGTATGCTATATCGAGTATTTCGCTATGGAATACCTTGACTCCCAATGTAAGCGAACCTTAATGTCTCTCGCCCTTCCCACTAGTGAAGTCTTCGCACCCCCTACAAGTTTAGTTACTGATATTTCGTCAGTAGGTTACTTAGTACAGCAATCAAGCTTTACCCTTTTAGTTTCATCTTCATTTCTCTCTTGGATTCTCCTTCAATTCATCCCTCATCAAATACACCTTTATTTCCTATTAATCTTTTTTATGATATTTTTCGTTAGTTCGTCATCGTGTGTATAATTTTAAGCTACATTTACTAAGAATCTTGTGATAATATTGCTTGATTTCTTTATAAGGTAAATCTGTCTTCAGTCAGACTTCCAAATCTGCGCCGCCGTTGGGGATGGCTTCTATATACAAAAGGGCATTATCTTTTCTTCTTTTCTTATTTTTTGTTTTGTCAATTTGCGACTCTTGTTGCGGTCGACGACTATTGTGACTGCAAAACTTCTTTCATGTATTCTGATCACTCTGAATTAACGGCAATCGAACGAGTGAAAGGGTCTATTTAATCGGAAACACAGGAGCCTGTTAGCAACCTCTGTTCTGCTTCCTATTGTTGTAGGGGACTAGATTAACGATGTTTCTTTAATAAACAGTCATTCAGTTTTATATTGTTTTTTCAACATTCTAGAGCAGGTTTATCGATTCCAAAGATAAGCACTCTATTCATCAATCATATAAGCCACATAGGTCAGTTCATCACATTTAACTTAGCATTATGAAATTTAGTTATTGCGTTACTTCATACAAAAAAGTTAATGACGTCTTTCGATAAACGAAATTCAACAGTCACCTATAAAAGAAATGTTTGGAAAAGTAGTACAAGAGCTGAGGAGCATACGCGAATGTACACTGTCTAGTCAGAATGCCAAACTGATCACTGTATGTCAAGAGAAGACCCGCTAGTATGAAAGGAGGCGGGAAGTGTTGTGTTGTCAGCAGACACACAACAGCAGCAGAATGGATCGTCCAGGAGAGCTCAGTGGCTTCGAACGTACACTTCATGGGATATCACCTGAGTAACAAATCCAACAGAAAAATTATAACCCTTCTAAAGCTGTCCAAATCGACTGTTGGAGATTATAAAGTGGAAAAAAATGGTTCAAATGGCTCTAAGCACTGGGACTTAACATCTGAGGTCATCACTCCCCTAGACTTAGAACTACTTGAGCCTAACTAACCTAAGGACATCACACACATTCATGGCCGAGGCAGGATTCGAACCTGCGACCGTAGCAGTCGCGCGGTTCCGGACTGAAGCGCCTAGAACAGCTCGGTCACAGCGGCCGGATATAAAGTGGAAACGCAAAGGAATAACCACAGCTAAACCGAGATCAGGTAGAACTCAAGTTCTTACAGCAGTCCGGCTAGCACAATGACTGTGCATAGGTAGTTACAAAGATTATGTACTCAATACTACGCGACGTTTTAGGGAATGTAAAGAGCGGCGTTACTGAACCGTGGATGACTGGAAACGATTGATGCCGAGTGATGAATCACGCTATACCTTGCATCAGTCTGATGGAATGGTTTCGGTTTGGCGAATTCCTGGAGGACGTTATCCACCATCACGTGTAGTGCCAAGCATGGAGGACGTTGTGTTGCTGTCTGGAAGTGTGTCTCGTGGTCAGGATGTGATCCCCTTATTGCGCTTAACAGGACGCTAAAAGCAGAATGATATGAAAACATTTTACAACGTTGTGTACTGCGTACAGTGGTGGAACATTTCAGAGACGTTGATTGTTTGGATCAACATGACACTGCACCCTATCGTGAAGCAATATCTGTGAGGCTATGATCTGCGGTCTGTAAAATTCCTGAAATGGACTGCCTTGCCCACAGTCCCGATCTAAACCCAATGGAACTCCTTAGTGCTTCGACTTCCCTCCAGACCAACAACACTATCTCTGAAATATGGAGGTGGTGCTGTGTTGTGGGGGTGTTTTTCGTGGTTAGGGTGTGGTCCCCTTACTGCGCTTAAGAAAACACTAAAAGCGGAATTTTACGAACACAATTTACAGCATTGAGTACTGTGTGTCGTAGAGGAACAGTTCGGAGCAGTGGTTGTTTGTATCAGCATGAAACTGCGTCCCGACATAAGGAAGAATCTGTGAGGCAATGGTTGTTGGACAATAACATTCCTGAAATGGACTGCCCCAGTCGTCTGACCTGGACCCACTGAAACACCTTAGAAATTCGACTTCCCTCCAAGCCCCAAACTCTAACATCACTAGCGTCTCTGGTTTAGGCTCTTGAGGGAGAATGGGCTACCAACAGACATTCAGACTCCTCACTGAAACTGTCCCAAGCGGAGTCCAAGCCGTCATAAAGGCGAAGGATGGACACGCCCCATACTAATGTCCACTAGCAGGTGTCCGCTTACATTTGATCAGACAGTGTAGTTTAAATTCTTGACAAATCAAATAAGCCCGCAGTAATACTTCGTGAGTATAATTCTTCATTGAATCTAATACTTCTTTGCAATTACGTGTAAGCTGTTCTTTGCTCATATATTAACTTTTCTCCTCATACGGGAACGCAGTCCAGCCTTCATGCTCACACACTCGTCGCACACTGATCCCTCTCCCTGAAACCCTGCGAAGTTTACCCGGGCGGTGTCTTCAATACCCTACGACGGTGACAGCTGGTGACAAGCGCAAGAAGACCAACCATGTTTCAACCGCTAGAAGGGAGCTGCTGTGTGAATAGTTGGTAAGGATGGCTTACAGCTTCCATATGGTCACAGCGTGCAGATATCATGCAGCCTATACACCAGTTGCGCTGACTCTCGATGTTACGAGAAGGCGTCTGAACGAGTACGGCAATCAACATGCCTTACTGTGGAAATCGATATCGGTCGAAGTTCATCCCTTTGAAACCGTTGATCTGAAGAAGAGGTAATTATCATGATAAGATACGTTTATCGCAGGCAGTCCCTATTTAAAACTTTGTAACTTTGTTTATAACGGAGACGGGCATGCCATTACGGCAGTTTGCTGTATGCTTTCCAGTGTAATGCTGAACTATATGTACACCTCCGGCGTTGTTCTTTTACGTGGCTGCTACTACCGATGCTTTTTTTTAATAGCTCGTGTTTACAAATATGTAGTTGGCATTTCAAAATTTCTACTTTAAATATACAAAATTTCTAATTTAAATATACATATTTTGGTAATTGTAGCGTTAAATCTGAATCCACAGATGAAACTTCAATGTTTACAAATACCTAAGCTTATTGTATGACGCTTACGCCCTACCAACTGCACCATCATGTGCCGCTACTGTCATTTATTGCAAAAAGGTGGAAGCCAAGTCTTAGACCTAATAATATGAAATGTCTCAAGCAACTGGAACCTACCATGAACATTGAAGAGAAGTGGAAAGCATGCGATTGCGTATATTACGAGGGGATTTTGAAAAAAAAAATTATACAATTTTATGGAGGGCCAAGTAATTTGTACTGAATGCTACACAACGCTTCAGAGTGACACAATACCCGACATTACATTTCAGTACAGTCATCGAGTCTCTGTAAACACTCTACCAATCATTCAGTTACTCGACAACAGAAATCCGCTCCTTAGTGATGATGATGATGATGATGATGTTTGGTTTGTGGGGCGCTCAACTGCGCCCTTATCAGCGCCCGTACAAATGCCCAACCTTTGCTCGGCCCAGTCTCGCCACTTTCGGGAATGATGATGAAATGATGAGGACAACACAAACACCCAGTCATCTCGAGGCAGGTGAAAATCCCTGACCTCGACGGGAATCGAACCCTCTCCTCAGTAACGAAACTATTCGAGAACCGCAGTGTGATCGGCCTCTTTGTTGGAAAATATTCTCCCCCCCCCCTCCCCCGCTCCCCCCACAATATATTCTCTTCTCTTGCCAAGAAGATAGAACCGTATGGTGCAAGATCTAGACTTCTCGATCAGCATCACCGACATCTTTGCGGCCTTGGCCAAATAGTTGACACCAGTCCACTACAATTGGACACTACATTGCATATGATTCATATGCAGCCAGAATTTCAGGGGCCAGTCTGTGTGCAATTTAGAAGTTTTGTCCACAAGAAACATACCGTCCCACCTACTTTAACTTTGCAGCATGTTTCCAGTTGCCGCGTCATTTCACTCGCACCCTGTGATGTGCCTGTTATCTTTATCGCAGCAGAAATGCGTGTGCACAGACCCGGAACATGTGGTCTCTCTTGACAACGCCCCCACTCTTCTCGTGCAATGGGCTTAGCGTGGGATGCCATGTGTAAATTACCTTCTGAATTCGCTACCAACATTTATTACATACAACAGTATTTCAAGTAGGTAATTTGCATAGGTTTGCGTATTGCCAGTATTTATTTACTGCAAATTTATTTGGACATGAAGACTAATGAATCATTCTCTTCGTAGTAGGCACACACTTGCCCGTATTACGACTACCTTCATCTTCGATGTCCTGTATTGTGACAGGTACAATGAAGTTGGAATACGAAAACTCTCGTCAATTTTTTTTTCATTCTGTCTCATTGCGCGACGTATTCGGATCCGAAATCATCAAGTCGGAAAAGAAAAGACCCGGGCAAGTACGAGTGGGATTCGCGCTCAGATGGTTCAGCACAAACTTTATTTTCTATATACACAGTATATTAACAAGTTTTGATGAGTGAGTTTGCAATTATCAAAATATGCGACATAAATGGCTGTGTCTTTTGGTTCTAATGAATTAGAACCACAAATTTTTTACGTCGTCAATGGACCGTAGATCTTAGTACTTGACATAAATTTCAACTTCTTACCTCTACCCATTCCTTATAAAAAGGGATCTTAGCAAACGGACACACATGTAGACGGACAAAAAATGGCAAAACAATGCTTCTTATGCGATATATAAATTAACAATTTTCGGATTTTTTCCTTTACTTGTACTGTCACACCTAGCTTCTTGCCAAATTTCATGTTTCTAGGTAAACGGGAAGTACCCTATTTGTTTTGGTGAGGCCGTGGACCTTATTAAGTAACGTAAATTTGATACATTGACTCGAAAAAGGGGTCTTGACAGATGGAAGGGCAAACAAACAACAAAGTGATCCTATAAGGATTTCGATTTCGTGGATTGACATATGGGACCTTAAAAACGGATTGACTCGTCTACTGCCCCTTTAGAATGTACCGTCCTACTCCCCTCTGAAGTTGCTCGGCCGAGAACTCAGTTGAATGTCTGGGATTATAGCTGAAGTGAAACTACTCACAGAGGTCCAGCGTGGTCTGTAATTATCGCAATACAACGAAACTTGGAAAATAATAAAAAGCGTTAATGCGTAACTGATTTACGCTGGAAAAAAATTTGTTCCTATTTTGGCCATCAGGTGCAAATTTGGCGCTACGAATGCGAGAAAGACTTGTGGGTATGAAACTTCCTGGCAGATTAAAACTGCGTGCCGGGCCGAGACTCTACCAACTGAGCTACCCAAGCATAATTCACGACCCGTCCTCACAGCATTAATTCCGCCAGTACCTCGTCTCCTACCTTCCAAACTTCACAGGAGCTCTCCTGCATACGTTGCAGAACTAGCACTCCTGCAAGAAAGGACACTGCGGAGACATGGCTTAGCCACAGCCTGGGGGATGTTTCCAGAATGAGATTTCCCCTCTGCAGTGGAGTGTGCACTGATATGAAACTTCCTGGCAGATTAAAACTGTGTGCCGGACCGAGATTGGAACTCGGAACCCTTACCTTTTGCGGGCAAGTGCTCTACCAACTGAGCTACCCACGCACGACTCACGACCCGTCCCACAGCATCGTCTCGGTCCGGCACACAGTTTTTAATCTGCCAGAAAGTTTCATATCAGCGCACATTCCACTACAGAGTGAAAATCTCATTTGTGGAAACATCCGCCAGGCTGTGGCCAAGCCACGTCTCCACAGTATCCTTTCTTCCAGGAGTGCTAGTTCTGTAAGGTATGCAGGAGAGCTTCTGTGAAGCTTGGAAGGTAGGAGACGAGGTACTGGCGGAATTAATGCTGTGAGGACGGGTTGTGAATCGTGCTTGGGTAGCTCAGTTGATAGAGCACTTGCCTGCGAAAGGCAAAGGTACCGAGTTCGAGTCTCGGTCCGGCACACAGATTTAATCTGCCAGGAAGTTTCATATCAGCGCAAACTCCGCTGCAGAGTGAAAATCTCATTCTGGACTTGTAGGTATGTTTCCGTATGATTAGAACAGAACGTGGGCAAAAAATGTGAAAGAAGTGAGAAATGCATAATGCTGATTTTATTATTAACCGCCGGTTACGCAATTTGTTCAATATGAGCATCGGACGTCGACGAGGTGCTGTACAGTGCCAGATTTTCAATCGATGGCCGAACTCGAAACTAATTTTTTTCCAGCGTAAATCGATTCGGCATTAACGCATCAGCGTATCTACCACGTTTCGCTGACAAACGATGATTACAGACCACACTGTAACTCCGTCAGTAAATGCATTTTAATCATAACCACTCAGCATAACGCGTCCTAGAGAATTGGTGGTGATACATAATGCGTAAAGAAAAAAAGGAGTACATGGGCGCTGCGAGGGGAAAAGAAAGCGAGCAGCCGTGGGGATGAGAATACACTAAAGGCAGATTAAATACTCTGGTGTGTTTCGGAAAGCGGACGGTGACGCCTGTCCAGATGGGCGCGACGTGTGCGCGTCCCTACCGCGGCACGGGCAGCGTGCAAGCGGGGCGTGAGGCATGGGGTGGCTGCTCAGAGCTGGCAGCCGGCAGCCGGCTGCAGCGCGGCGCGGTGGCGGTGGCGGTCATCGTTAAAGCCGAACGCCTCGGTCCCGCCAGCATCGATCGCCAGCGCCGAGGGAAACGTCTTCAGGAGGCACGGCAGCGCAAGATGTTGTCCACAACACCCCACTACCCCACTCCTAGTGGCGTCTTCTGCGCATACCTACACTACTGGCCATTAAAATTGCAACACCACGAAGATGACGTGCCACAGACGCGAAATTTAACCGACAGGAAGAAGATGCTGTGATATGAAAATGATTAACTTTTCAGAGCATTCACACAAGGTTGGCGACACCTACAACGTGCTGACATGAGGAAAGTTTCCAACCGATTTCTCATACACAAACAGCAGTTGACCGGTGTTGCCTGGTGAAACGTTGTTGTGATGACTCGTGTAAGGAGGAGAAATGCGTACCATCACGTTTCCGACTTTGATAAAGGTCGGATTGTAGCCTATCCCAATTGCGGTTTATCGTATCGCGACATTGCTGCTCGCGTTGCTCGAGATCCAATGACTGTTAGCAGAATATGGAATCGGTGGGTTCAGGAGGGTAATACGGAACGCCGTGCTGGATACCAAAGGCCTCGTATCACTAGCAGTCGAGATGACAGGCATCTTATCCGCATGGCTGTAACGGATCGTGCAGCCACGTCTTGATCCGTGAGTCAATAGATGGGGACGTTTGCAAGACAACAACCATCTGCACGAACAGTTCGACGACGTTTGCAGCAGCTCGGAGACCATGGCTGCGGTTTCCCTTGATGCTACTTCACAGACAGGACCGCCTGCGATGGTGTACCCAACGACGAACCTGGGTGCACGAATGGCAAAACGTCATTTTTTCGGATGAATCCAGGTTCTGTTTACAGCATTATGATGGTCGCATCCGTGTTTGGCGACATCGCGGTGAACGCACATCGGAAGCGTGTATTCGTCATCTCCATACGGGCGTATCACCCGGCGTGGTGGCATGGGGTGCCATTGGCTACACGTCTCGGTCACCTCTTGTTCGCACTGACGGCACTTTGAACAGTGGACTTTACATTTCAGATGTGTTACGACTCGAGGCTCTACCCCTTATTTGATCCCTGCGAAACCCTACATTTCAGCAGGATAATGCACGACCGCATGTTGCAGGTCCTGTACGGGCCTTTCTGTGTACAGAAAATGTTCGACTGCTGCCCTGGCTAGCACATTCTCCAGATCTCTCACCAATTGAAAACGTCTGGTCAATGGTCGCCGAGCAACTGGCTCATCACAATACAGCAGTCACTACTCTTGATGAACTGTGGTATCGTGTTGAAGCTGCATGGGCAGCTGTACCTGTACAGGCCATCCAAGGTCTGTTCGACTCAGTGCCCAGGCATATTAAGGCCATTATTACGGCCAGAGGTGGTTGTTCTGGATACTGATTTCTCAGGGTCTATGCACCCAAATTGAGTGAAAATGTAATCACATGTCAGTTCTGGTATAATATATTTGTCCAATGAATATCCGTTTATCATCTGCATTTCTTCTTGGTGAAGCAATTTTCTTGGCCAGTAGTGTATTTGCGACGGGGAGTCATCGAATGAAACAGAAGTGATATCTGGTGTTCCCCAAAGAAGTCCCTACAGGCCATAAACTATTTCTGATCTATGCAAACGATTTGGAAGGCAATGTTAACAGCCCTTTTAGATTATTTGCAGATGATGCTGTGGTGTACCGTAGGGTGACCAGATTTCCAAAATCAAATTATCGATCAAAAAATTAGAAATTAAAATGAGTCGACATTTTGTGGAAACCTTCGATAATACTATCTCTGTGTAGTAGAGCAGTGTTAAAATACATAGTTTATGCTACAAGTACACAGATCATAGTGTCTTATTGCTAAAATTCGGACTAAAAACACTTCAAAATACCTTCCATAATTAATCAAGTAAATATTTTATTCTTTTTATTCTTGTCACTTGCAAACAAATGTGCAAAATAATTTCTCATTTTTGTATTCTAGTTTCAGAAATGTTTAAATTCGTTGGTAAATACACACTTTCTTTTTGACATTTCTGTGGAAACTTCGCAATATATCACATCAAGAAACGTAACTTGCGACTCCAACTTCTGAATGTGGCGATCAGAAGCAACAGGCAGTGCACAAAGAAAGCGTAAATGACTGTTTGCAATATGAAAGTATTAGTTCATTGTACCAGACGTCAAAAACGTTCCTCGTTCAGTTTGATTTAATCAAAGAGTGAATTCTCTTTATTCTTTTGTTTTCTACTTGCTTATGTTACATATTACTTAAAAAAACGGGCTGTTTCAGAATATACGGGACAGTTATTGAATAACAGGACAGTACACATCTCGTAGGTATTTTGGCGGGACAACGGGACACTTAAGCTAAATAAGGGCCGAGCGTATAAAATACTGGACGTCTGGTCACACTTGTCTGCCGTATAGTAAAGTTATCAGAAGATCAATACAAATTACAAAATGATTTGGACAAGATATCTGACTTAACTGAAAAGTGACAATTGCCCTTGAACAATAAAAAGTCAGGTTACCTTCCATTAGGAACGTGGGTGCTCACGACGACTGTGCTATGACTTTCAAATGATGGAGCACAGCAATCAGTCGTCCCTTTCTTGCGGGCTTTGTTCGGGAGATCCAGGTCTCGGCTAGTGCCTACTCATTATCAATGCAACATTCCAATCATTGCATGTTCTAGTACTTCAGTTCCCTGTTGTTCGGGTTTCTGTCACAATTTTTTTCAAGACTGCTCTTGATTAGACTTTCAAACTAGTTTTGAAAGAACTGTGACAGAAGCACAGGGAACTGACGTACTAGAACATGCATTGATACTATGAAATGATGCATTGATAATGGCTGGGCACTAGCCGAGATCTAGATTTGCCGCATAAAACCTGCAAGAAAAGGGCGGCTGATTGCTGTGCTCCATCATTTGGAATTGAATACAATAAAAAGTGTGATGTTAAAATTCGGTTACACTATAAATAGCACAAATTTAAAGATTGTCGATTCAACTACATACCTAGGGGTTACGACTACGGATAAGACAAAACTGAAGCCATCACAAAGAAACTATTCTCGAGAAAGCTAACCAAACACTATGTTTTATTGACAGAAGTCCTAGAAGACGCGGCAACGAAAGAGACTGCCTACACTACGCTTGTCCGTCCTCTGCTACAGTATTGTTGCGCGGTATGGGATCCTTAGCAGATAGGGTGGACTGAGGACATCGATAAAGTTGAAAGAAGAGCAACTCGTTTTGTATCATCGCGAGATAGGTGAGAAAATGTCCGGGAATCGTATACGAGTTGGGGTGGCAATGATTGAAACAAAGACGTTTTTCGTTGCGGACAAAGTTCTTACAAAATGTCAATCGCCAACTTTTTCCTCCGGATGCGAAAAGCGATCCCGACGGGACGTAAAACGCTGATTTACCTTCCTTCTTCGGAATGCGAAAATATTTTGTTGATTGCGACCTGTATACGGAGAAGCGACCATCGTAATAAAATAAATCACAGCTCTCACAGAAAGATTTAGGTGTTCATTTTCCTCACCTGCTATTCGAGAGTGAAACGGTCGAAAAATGGGCTGAATGTGGTTGTGTGAACCCCCTGCCAAGCTGTTGTATGTAAATTGCAGAGTAGTGATGTACGAGGCCTGTTCAGAAAGTAAGCTCCGATTGATTGCCAAATTGAAACCACAGTGAACATCAGAAATGTTTTACTTGTAACAATTAGCTACACCTTTCAGCTACTTCTCTACGTAGTCGCCGTTCTGACTTAGACTTTTGTCATAGCGTTGTACCAACTTTTCAATAGCCTCATCATAGAAGGCAGCCGCCAGTGCTTTCCGCCAATTCTCCACGCTGGCCTACACCTCGTTGTCTGTGTCAAAATGTTGTCTTCAAAGACAGCGGTTCATGTGACCAGAGATGAAACTCAGGGGGAGACAATTGCGGACTGTATTGTGGGTAATCTCACATTTCCATTTGAAAACGATGCAGGAGCATCTTCATTGCCCCTGCAGAATGCGGCTGAGAATTGTCTTGAAGAAGAAACAGCACGACAGTTATGTAATGTTAGCTGCATAGCTTCAGGCGAAATTTCCCACCAGGCCCTCGTACTTGGCGGCAGACACTATTTTCTAGACATCTTTACGCACTCACTGCGAGCTCAGAAATGAGAAGAGCGACGTGATGCTAACTGGGGTTATACTAGAGACACTACCCAACACATCTGTGCAAAGCTTTATCGGATTTTCATAGTCGTTTCCATTTCGCGACCGATCGGAGCTTACTTTCTGAACGCCCCTCGTACATATGGACGCAGAGTACAAATTATTGGTTTATGATACGCTAGACAGCAGAGATAAAATACAGGGCGTGAAAGGTTATAACCAGCTTGTACAGAAGACACACTGCAGTAATACGAATTGGAGGACCTAAGAGAAAAGTAGTAGCTGAGAGGGGAGTGAGACAGGGTCATAGCCTATACCGTACGTTACTCAATCTGTACTTTGAGCAAGAAGTGAATGACATCAACGAGAAATTCAGAAAGAGGGAAGTAATAAAATTTGGAGTTTGCAGATGGCAAATGACAAAGAACTTGCAAAAGTAGTTGAACTGAATGGAAATCGTCTTCAAAAGACGTTAAAAGATGGCCATCAGTAACACTAAAACAAGGCTAGTGGAATGTACTGTAATTGAATCAGGCGATGCTGAGGGAATTACACTGTCCGATCAAAAGTTTCTGGAGACTTCTATGAAATGTTAAGTTGACCACAAGACGTCACGAGAGGCGGACCTGCCAGCATAAAAAAAAAGGAAGTGGTGAGGGAGTGTTGTGTTGTCACTAGAAAAGTGTAACAACGGAATGGGTCCGTGAGGAGAGCTCCCGATTTCGAATGTGGATTTCATTGGACGTGACACGAGTAAAAAATCCATCAGGGACATTTCAACCATCTAAAGGTGCCCAAGTCGAATGTTGGTGACGTGATTGCACTGAGGAAACGCGAAGGAACCACCACAGGTAAATCAAGACCAGACAGACCTCAATACTGATAGACAGAGACAGGGACCGTCGAGCTTGAAGGAGGGTTTTTGTGAAAAATCAGAATGGAGCGCTCCACGGAACTCGGATTTCGAGCCGTGGTCAGGTGACTGTGTGTCACTTTCGTCATACGTCTGTAGCCGAGATTTCCACATTCCTAAACATCCCTAGGCCCACTGTTTCCGATGTGATAGTGAAGTGGAAACGTAAAGGGACACGTACAGTACAAAAGCGTACAAGCCGACCGCGTCAGTTGACTGACAAGAGACCGCCGACAGTTGAAGAGGGTTGTAATGTGTAATAGGCAGACATCTACCCAGACCACCCATCACACAGGAATTCCAAACTGCGTGAGGATCCACTGCAAGTACTATGACAGTTAGGCGGGAGGTGAGAAAACTTGGATTTCATGGTCGAGCGGCTGCTCATAAGCCACACATCACGCCGGTAAATGCCAAACGACGCCTCGCTTGGTATAAGCAGCGACGGTTGAACAGTGGAAAAAGGCCGTGTGGAGTGACGAATCACGGTACGCAATATGGCGAACTGATGGCAGGGTGTGGGTATGGCGAATGCCCGCTGAACGCCATCTGCCAGCGTGTGTAGTTACAACAGTAAAATACGGAGGCGGTGGTGTTATGGTGTGGTAGCGTTTTTCATGGAATGGGGCTTGTACCCCTTGTTGTTTTGCATGGCGCTATCACAGCACAGGCCTAAAATGAAGTTTTAAGTACCTTCTTGATTCCCACTGTTGAAGAGCAATTCGGTTAGGGCGATCGCATCTTTCAACACGATCGAGTACCTGTTCATAATACACGGCCTGTGGCGGAATGGTTAGACGACAATAACGTCCCTGTAATGAACTGCCTTGCACAGGGTCCAGACCTGAATCGTATGGAACACCTTTCGGATGTTTTGCAACACCGACTTCGTGCCAGACCACACCGACCGACATCGACACCTGTTCTCAGTGCAGCAATCCGTGAACAACGGGCTCCCATTCCCCAAGAAACCTTCCAGCACCTGATTGAACGTATGCCTGCGAGAGTGGGAGCTGTCATCAAGCCTGAGGGTGAGCCAACACCATATTGAATTCCAGCATTTCCGATGGAGAGCCTCACGAACTTGTAAGTCATTTTCAGCCAGGTGTCCGGATACTTTGAATCACATAGTGTACTTTAATTGCTTAAAACATGTTTTCGTTTTGCAGAACCGATTAAAAATGATGTCACAAGTTGTTGAAACTTGTTTGAGCATTAGAAAGATCTGTTTTCTACTCTGGCTGCTATATAGTCACTATCATTTACACGACGATCAACTGATTTCGTCTGTTTGCCTTTTTCAGGTGCGTACTCCTATACTCGTAAATTTACACCGTCAGCCTTTGTGGGAGTATATAAATGTACATTTGCCAGTTTTATACGTAAGAGCTGTCGTAATCAACACGAATAAGAACAACGTTCTACCATTCGCCTATGTTCTTACTAACGTTTACTATTGAACCGAGTACGTATTTTGTGGTAAGGTTTTATGGGACCAAACTGCTGAGGTCATCAGTTCCTAAACTTATGCACTAGTTAATCGAACTTAAACTAACTTACGCTAAGGACAACACACACTCCCATGCCCGAGGGAGGACTCTAACCTCCGACAAGGGGCCGAGGGGGGGGGGGGGGGGGTTCGGGAGGGGGGAGGGGGGGGGAGCCGCGCGGACCGTGGCAATGCGCTTCAGCGCTTCAGACTGGACTGCGCGGCTACCCCGCCCGGCGATTACGTATTAAAATGGCAAATGTACGCTTGTATACACCCACGAAGGGTGATGTAGCTGGCGAACATAGGACAGGGTACTTGCAAATGTGAAACAGTCGATGTCGCCTGGTTATGGTGTAAATAACATTGTTGGTAAGTGGAATTGTCCTTCAATAAATTTATTGCTATGGCTTTCGAAAAAAAAAAGACTTATGAGAAAAGTGCATAACACTGGGACCAAAACTTCCATAGCAAGTCGAATATACATTACTAGAAGCTTCAGCTTCTGGCGTATTAGTGCTTGCAGGAAAGAATTTGCCAGTGAGTTGTGTCTGTGTGCATATTACAATAACGGCAGGTATGGTGGCAGATGCAGGTTAGAGCAGTGGCTGCGGCGGCGGCGGGCTGCGAGTCTGCTGGCGGGTGAGCCACTGGAAGGTCCGGAGCCAGCCCGCAGTGGGCCGCACCAGCAGCAGCAGCAGCAATTGGCCGCCTGTGTGGTCCACCGAGTGGCGGCAGCGGCGGCTACTCACGGGACTTCAGCAGGCCTGGCATCGCGGCGTCGGCAGCGGTCCTCGCTGGTCGATATCTCGATCTCCAGTCGACGGCGGCAACACGCGTCACTCGTACCTGCACCGTGTGTGATCTCCCTGTAAAAGATGCGAGACGGCGGTTTTAGCACCAGCGCAGCGTATCACAGGTTCAGTAGTTTGGTATGGGGTGGGTCCACAGTCTTCATATAACTAACAAACCTGGCCGGTTCCGCTTGCGGCTGTGAAATACAGTATCACAACACCAAAAAATAACTAATGTAGAGTCATGACATTTCGGGAATTGTTTAGGTAATATATTTAAGTGATAACATTGCAAGATCACAGGTTAATGCAAGCCCGAGATAAGCCATTGCAAATGTGAAATACTGCTACATTCATAACCGGTGTAGCCGCCAGAGTGTTGAATACAAGCATACTAATGTGTTTGCATTGTGTTGTATAGGTGCCAGATGTCAGTTTGTCGGATGGAGTTCCATGCCTGTTCCACTTGATCGTTCATTGTTGGGATGGTTAATGCTGTTTATGGTTGATGCTGGAGTTGTCGTCGGTGCTCGATTGGAGACAGATCTGATGATCGAGCACGCCAACGCAACATTTTGACGCGTTATCCTGTTGGAACTTCCCTCCCTGGAATGTTATTCATGAATGGCAGCACACCAGGTCGAATGACCAGGTTGACGTACAAATTTGCAGTCAGGGGGCGTGGTAAAACCTCGAGGCCATAGCTCCAGGTGTACGTCATGTGTATCTAGCACGCAGACAGGTTCCTGCAGGACTTCAACTGCTCTCGTTCTAATCAACACGCATCCATCACTGGCACCGAGGCAGAAACAGCTTTCGCAGACAGCACAACAGACCTCCACTCTGCCCTCCAATAAGCTCTCCGTTGAGACTAATGAAGTCGTAAATGGCAGTGGTTTGCGGTCAGTGGAATGAACGCTACAGTGCCTCTGGCTCTAAGCCGCCCGTCACGTAATCGATTTGTCACAGTATGTTGTGTGACTGTTGAGCCAACTGCATCTAAAATTGTTCCTGCAGATGCAATTCGATGTGTCACAGCCATCCACGGAACACGATGGTCTTCCTTCTCGGTAGTGCCACATGGTCGTGCGGAGCCCGGTCTTCTTGCGACCGTCCATTCACGAGACCACCGCTGCCATCAATCATGAGTGGGTACACTCCTGCCAAGCCTTTCTTTAGAAGGAACATCCAGCGTTTCGTAGCCCTATTACACTATCTTGTTCAAACTCAGGGAGGTGTCGATAATGACGTCTTTGTGGTCTTAAAAGCAATCTTGGCTAACATCAACTTACCACGCGCAAACTCAAAGGTAACTAACGCTCACGATCGTTACGTGTTTTAAAGCGAACGTGATTTGCATCCTCATAGTGGCGCTACTCGCCACTATCATCCGCCTGCTGCGAAATATGAATAGACGTCATCTTTCAGCTGGAGAAACACGTTTATCAACTTTCCTTTTTGCTGTTGAAAGTTTTTATTTCATTTTATGTATTCCAGTATCACAACGCGTGCGTAACAGAGCGCATAGCATCACATTCTATAGCATCGATCGTCAAACATTTTTGCTTAAGAGCCAATATTGAGATTATATGGCAACATGTCGGGACTAATCGAAGGGTGGTGGGGGGGTGGGTGAGGGGGGTGTAATCTCAGCATGGTTATTAATAGAAGCTTACCACTTAAAATTTTTGAATCCATATGTTATAAGGTATCACACCTAACATTTCAAATGAAATAGTAAATATTAGCCTGGAACTACAAGCACTTTTCTGAAGGCTAACATAGAGACCAATTTTCCATAACTAATCGGGTACTATGGCCAGTGCCTTCGCAACAGGGTGCCACGTTTATTGTTCTGATTTCCGGGCACATTTCTACGCATCTACTTCACGCCCTACTATCTCAAAGAAAACCAAGGGACTGCGGCACACTGCTTTGATCTGACTTTGGTTTTAGGTCATCTGTAACAGAAGGGAGGTGGTTTTAAATAATATAACTTCATTAATTTAAAATTGTCACAGTGGGTGATGACGGCTTTGCATATATAAAAGGATGCAAAAGTCAGTCTCATCTGTAATATGTTGTGTGGTGTATGGGAGTAACTAAGTCTTACTGGTGTGAACACCTCGGCCCCCTTTCCTCGACTAGTAGTATGGACACTTTTCAGGATCGGGAGCCATGTCGGCATTAGTGATCCACAGGAGAAACTATCGAACTGAAATAAATAACAAGGAAGTACATTTTCAGGCCAAAAGACGATGTTTAAACATTGATTTTGTACGAATTCCTACTCTTCACACAAGAATAACACAAATGACTTCTCTTACGTCATATGACACAAGGAAAGAGATTGTACTGAAAAATAACGGAATAAGCTTCCTCTGTCCATCCCACTAACAGAGATGTATATCAGAAGTAGGTTGACTACTTCTCTGCAGGCAGCAGCATTGTTCAGAGCAGAAAATATGTAATGCCAATTCACCCGGCCTGGCCACTTTACCACGCCTTTGCCTGTCGATCTTACTGTTAATTCTTAACATACAAAAATTAGTGAGTTGTATTAATGAGTAACAGTAACTGCAGTAAAAGACACGATTAGAAAAGTTTACTAAATTTTTTAATGTCTTTTTCTTTTACTCATTGCAACGTATTACAAGAGATGTAATTTGATTTCGTATTACTTGCTTCGAACATGTACCGCATTTGAAGGTGGTAGTCTATATAACGCGCGTTCACGGATCCATGTTACTTCTGTTTGACATTTATACAAAGCAGCAGATCGGTGCTATAAGCACATGCGCGTGGATGGTCACCATTGGAAAAGACAAACGATAAAATAAATTCCCCCCTACCATGTGTATAAACCCTGCAGTGACCGCGCTACATACTATCCTGACCCTGACAATTCGTTTGCCGGACATCCACAACTGCTGATAATTCTTTTCCCCTATGGAATAAACCCGCTCCTGTTGAACTTGACAAATCTCATTTTTTTATAAAGTCGTACACGCGGCCCGGGCTTTGGTGTGTAAATCCCATTTTCAGGCGCTTGATTGCGTACGAGAAAGTCGTACTAGTCATGTAAGATACCAAGCAAATTTATCAAGTAGCGTGCGTGTGTGGTATGAAAAGGGTCTCTGAGTCAACCAGTACTACAACGGGTAAGCGAGTGAGCCCGGACCGCCGCATATCATGGAAAATCAGCAAGACCTGTTCAACAGACTGGTTGAATCACAAAACCTCTTAATATCTCAGCCGCACGGGTTCCCGCATGCTATTTGATAAATTCGCTGGATTTTTTACATGACTGGTACGACTTTCTCGTATACAACCGAGCGCGTGAAGATGGGATTTATATCGCGAAACCCGGCTCGTGTGTACGATGTATCCCAATAAAGGATTTGCCAAGTACATCTGGAGCGGATTTATTCATCATGAAAAATTAAAGTTCAGCACATATTAAAATATTACTGTCTCCGTAACTATTTTTATTCGTCAGTGTACAAGAAAAATGCACTCTTAAGAGGCTTTTAATGTTAGCTGCCGTTTCTGGATTGTACTGTTAGTCGCTAGAACCGTATTACACTGAAGCACCAAAGTAACTGGTATAGGCATGCGTATTCAAATAAAGAGATATGTAAATAGGCAGAATACGTCGCTGCAATCAACGACGCCTATGTAATACAACAAGGTCTGGGACAGTTGTTAGATCGGTTACTGCTGCTACAATGGCATGTATCAAGATTTAAATGAGTTTGAACGTAGTGTTATAGTCGGTGCACGAATTATGGGACACATCATCTCCGAGATAGCGATGAGGTGAGGATTTTCCCGTACGACCATTACACGAGCATACCGTTAATACCAGAAATCCCGTAAAATATCAAATCTCCAACATCACTGCGGCCGGAAAAAGGTTCTGGAAGGACGGGACCAACGACGACTGAAGAGAATCGGTCAACGTGACAGAAGTGCAACCTTTCCGCAAATTGCTGCAGATTTCAAGGCTAGGCCATCAACAAGTGTCAGTGTGCGAACCATTCAACGAAACATGATCGATATGGGCTTTCGGAGCCGAAGGCCCACTTGTGTATCTTTGATGACTGCGCGACACAAAGCTTTACGTCTCGCTTGCGCCCGTCAACACCGACATTGGACTTGCCTGGTCGGACGATTCTCGTTTCAGATTGTATTGAGCGGTTCAAATGGCTCTGAGCACTATAGGACTTAACATCTGAGGTCATCAGTCCCCTAGAACTTAGAACTACTTAAACCTAACTAACCTAAGGACATCACACACATCCATGCCCGAGGCAGGATTCGAACCTGCGACCGCCACGGTCGCGCGGTTCCAGACTGTAGCGCCTAGAACCGATCGGCCACAATAGCCGGCCGTATTGAGCGGATGGACGGGTACGGATATGGAGACAATCTCACGAATCCCTGGACCCTGCATGTCAGCAGGGGACAGTTCAAGCTGGTGGAGGCTCTGTAATGTGCGCTTGGGAGTGATATGGAACCCATTATACATCTAGATACGACTCTGACAGGTGACACGTACGTAAACATCCTGTCTGATCACCTGCATCCGTTCATGTCCATTGTGC